>NC_138204.1:26820798-28020798 GCF_964194415.1 Vipera berus
TCTATGTAATGTTACAAGGCACAAACAGAAGTGTTTGCATCACAATGGTGGATTGGCTTGCTTGTCATCCCCTGTTTCATAGACAGCACTGATATTGGCTGATCAGGTATTTTTGTGGTTAAAAAATGATAAAACACACATTTTGATCTTCCGATAAACCTGAGAAGATAGGGGAGTCAGGAGGTAGTGGTAGCAGGCACAATGATGGAAGGATGTTGAGTATTTTCAGGCAGACACAGGGAGAAGATTCAGAATCTTGCTTGCAACAGGGAGGAAAACAGAGACGATGGCACAAGAAAGAGAAAATAGGTAAAAGAAACTATAGTATAATGAATTTAAATACAAAATAGGACTCTTAAAGCTACAGATGAGCAAGAAACAGTGGTGGGATTCAGCCAGTTCTCACCACTTCAGCAGAACTGGTAGCTAATTTTTTGTTGCCCAAGCCCAGAATGGACTTCCGGAAGCATCATCCACACAGTGAACCAGTTGTT
This sequence comes from Vipera berus, assembly GCF_964194415.1. NCBI lineage: Eukaryota > Metazoa > Chordata > Lepidosauria > Squamata > Viperidae > Vipera > Vipera berus. Next base: position 26,821,293 of record NC_138204.1, read on the forward strand.
CACATATGTGAATCCCACCAGTGGCAAGAAACTTTTATTAAAAAAATAAAACATTGAATCATGTAAATTGCAGAGACATTTTAAAAACATTCAAATATTTTATTTCCTGGTTGCATTTGAAAGTGGGCATAGTGCAGAGGATTTTAACCTGTGACTATTTTCCTGTCTCTTCTCTCATCTTTGTTTTTATATTATTCTACCAGGTATTCACCATTAAGTCTTTCTCTGCCACTAATCTTAAACATTCCAAGATTCTTTCCTATTATTCTTGAGAATTCATATTGCTCAAAATGGTAAAACAAGTTTCTCCCTAAGGTGTATATTTTCAGCTAGCCACACAAGAATGGCTATAAAGTGCTTGCCATGGCATCCCTCTCTAGAGAGATTCACATTATAATCTCTACTACAAGAGAGGCTTCTGTTTTTCCTACTTTACTCTACTTTCAGAGTGGTTTAGAATAAAGCATGGAATAAAGAAAAAATACATTGAGCTTATCTTATTACTGTGAGGTGTTGGATTTATAAGTCTTTCCATCATATTACCTTCTCCCTGGATATAGGACATTAAAGAATTTTTCCAGGAATACTGTGAAAAGAATGTTGGATGGGGACACTCCAGGAGAATCAGTGGTAACTAGGAATCTACTCACACGTGAATTATATCTAGAACTTAATCTTCAGAATATCATGAAAATTATGCTTATTTTAAAATATTGCACAAGACTTTAAAATGTAATCTTATATACCTGCTACCTTGAATATTTTATTTCTGGTTGGGCAAACGTGGGATTTGAAATCTTTAGAAAACTAGGTTGATCTCCAGACTACACTATTGGTAGAAGAGAACAGATTTTTGAAGCTTAGGAAAGCTTTATTAGCTAAAAGAAGATAGCTAAAAGAAGACCTCAAGAAGCTCTCATCTCTTGGGATTTAGAGCCCAGGATAGTAGGGAGAATATCAACTTCTGGACAGATAGGTAATCTCTTGCAAAATAGATCACTTGTGGTTTTGTCTATGGAGATTCTCAGTCATCCAGGTCATAGTTGTCCCAAAGATGCTTGTTCAAGATGCAACTGGACTTTCTTGTTTTTCTTTGAAGACATTTCACTTTTCATCTAAGAACTTCTTCATCTGACTGGATGGTGGGGAATGGAAGGACTCTCTAAAAGAATGCAAATGACCAGCTGCCTGAAAGGAGCATAAAAATCTTTCCATTCCCCACCATCCAGGAGTCAGAGCTGAAGAAGGTTCTTGAATGAGAAGTGAAACATCTTCAAAGAAAAAACAAGAAAGTCTAGTTGTCTCGTGAAAAAGCATCTTTGGGATTACTTATGGTTGAAGAAAAAGGGCATTTGAATGTGTTGCTTGGCACCTAATAGTTAAGGTATATTCTAAAAGTCTCTAGATGAGATGGCTGGCATATAAATCTAATCAACAAACAAACAAATAATATATTTTTTTATCTATTAGAGTTCCACTAAAATGTTATCTCATGGGTAAAGAAAAGGAAGCTATTTCCCCCCCCCACCAGATTGAATGAGAATAATTGGGTGGTGGGTGGGGAGAAGAGAGAATGCAGGAGAAATGTTTAACCCTGTGTTATTTCACAATGGTCTTGATATGACTGCTATATAGTTAAAATGGGTCTTGTCAATGAATGAATATACTTTTTAATTCATTATTTTATAGCTATTTAGATAAAAGTAGCTCAGTTTACCAAATGATTTAGATGAATTCAGGTAGACATTAATTTAACCTCCCTCCTTTAAAAAAAAGCACTTCATCCCTTTGCTTTTTCTACCTAAATGCAACTCGAAAATACACAGGCCAAGAATGAAGCTAACAGTATATTACAAGCTATCTTACCTTGTTATCCCATTCTCTCAAATGCTTATCCAAATCAATGATTCTGCTAGTTTAGTGGCTTTGCTTCTTAAAGATTTTGCTCTCCAGCTGTTGGTGAATAGAACTGTCTCTAACAAGGATTACCTTCACCTTGCAAAGTTGTGGATTGGTTAGAGGCTAACAAGATTTCAACAGTATTTCATGCATCTTTGTTTGCATATTAAATTAAGACATACTTGTAGAATAATCCATAGGTCCAAGTTGCAGTTTACTGTTTAAAGCAAAATATAGTTTATTCATTGCTTTTTGTTAGCAAAGAATGTAAGGAAGTTTGTACTAGAGGTCCTGTAGTATAATTTGTATTGCAACTAAGTTCAAGACTTCTGCAAAATGAAGCACTTCAGTGATCTGGATGGTGGCCAATTCTACACATCTATAAAATCTACAAAGCATATTTATGTTGTACAGATTTATGTGATGAATCAAAAATGTATGTGAGTTTCTACTTATGCAGAATTTAGATTTTCAGTACAGCTAGCCCTACACCATTCATGTTGGTTTATTGAAAACAAAGCCATTTCTTGATTTTCTGTTATCTTTATAATGGTGGGTGTTAAAAGTATGTGAAAACTCTGATCCTAATATAAACTGAATCTGGCTTCTAATGAAAACTGAACCTACTACAATCAACAGGCAGCCTATTGCAATTGGCTGCAGAGCTGTAAACTACTCTTTTCATCTCAGTCAGGCTCCAGCATGGACTTTGATCTTATGGACAAGCAAGGTGGATTTTTTTTTCTACTAAAACATAAGATATCTTAGCATGTTAGCTCTATCCATAATGCCTAGGGGTAGGTAACATGAGAATATCTGTTGGAAAGAAAATGAAATCCATGAGCATTTCAAGGTAGAAAAAAGACAAGCTTTTACTAATTGTTTAATGATGCCTTAATATCTCTTGTGTATATGAATTCAATTACCAGATTTTCCCATACAGACAAGACTGGAGGCAAACAGAAGTATAGACATTCAGTCCCACCCCTTTAATATGATCACAGTTTAAATGCAACAATTATTACTTGATATTCAGCACACTGTATTTTGCAAGGCCTGCTCCTGAGATTGAGAAACAGAGAGCATTCCCTGTCACTCATGATGAGGTTTAATTAAATGTCAGATATGCTGTCTATAATGTTAACCTGTCTTCTGAATATTAGCCAGCAACTGTGCAACGTTGCTTATTGTTACACTTTAGCATGGTCAGATATGAAGAGCTAGGATTTTTTTCCACAGACAACCAATTTCTTCTTAGATGGACCTACAATAATCTCACCTTTTTTAGGAAAAAAAATGTTGAATTTGTCTTGATTAGCCCACTTTTCTTTTAACTTGGACAATCAATTCTATAGGCAAATTTATATAACCAGAGTTAGGGGCTTAGCCATCTGAGACTTTTGAGAGATCATCATTGTCATACTATGCCTAGATTCATGAACAGTCTACTATTGTACAGTGGGAGGTTAAGGAAGTGAAATTTTAATTGAAACAGAATAAATTACAATAAAGAAACTTTGCTTAGTTGTTTGTTTTTGGATAAACTTCAGTCAAGTTATACCAGCTTTGGGAGACTCTGACAGCATCAACTGTCTTACTGTCTTATATAATACTATTTTTATTCTAGCAGTTTTCAACTTTTCTGACTACTCATACTTTAGTAAAATTTTACTCATAATATTTTACTCATATTATGAAAGAATTTGTGTTGGGCTTTTTTAGTGGCCACGTAGCTGTCACTTGAAAGGTGGACATCTTTTGTAACAAAGGGAAATGGTTTCTCAGTTTCTCTACTCACAAAGTTGATAAAGCATTTTGAAAAGCCATTTATGCCTTTTCAGAAGTTCTCTGCAAATGCAGGTGTCTGGGGATGCTATTTGATGATGGTTTCAGATGGTTAAACATCCAGCATCCATACCAACTGGCATACACAATATCTTTACTTCTTACAATCATATTACATCATTAACCTTCACTTCTATGTTGAGGTTTTGCAAACCATCAGTTTAAAACCTCATGAACATCCAAGTCTACATATTTTTATATACTATCACAATTTCTTTTTTCTGATTAGCCAAAGGGATGCTGTATTTTAAATGTCTTGTATTACAGTAGATGGCCCAAGACAGTATTTCTTTTCTATGAGTTCTAGATTCTTCAGTTAAAAATTCTTTAAAAGTTGGTTCTCATAAAATTTGGGAGTTTTTTTAGTCTGTTTTAATCTACAAGAAAGCCACCTGCTCTCTTTATTTAGTTGTGTCAGTCTAACTCCAATATCTATTGAACTAATGCCTTCTAACAATATGGCAAATTACTTATAATATGTTGTACAGTAATTAGTACTATTGCAGATTAGGGAAAAACAATACAGATGCCTTAACCCAAGAAATAACAATTATTTCCCCATGAACACTCAAACAAATCGAAGCTAATTGAAACTATAAAATCTTCAGAAGGTCATTTGTCCACATCTATTTATAGACTACTTCTCTTTTTTTAAAAAAGTTGGGAAGAGATATGGTTGCTAAGGATATTGTTCATAATCCCCTCACCTCTTGAGCTTATAGAATCAATTGTTTTAGATGAAGCAACAACCATGAAACAATAGAGATGTACAGCACCGTAACATATTATGATTCATTCAGTTTTTCATTGATGAATGTGGCCAGAATTATAGACTTGAATGAGATTGGTTAAAATATTTGAGATGGTATTAGTTAGATACATGAATCAATTACAAATTACCAATGCCTTCTGTTTCAGTGCCTTTCTATTATGCATCATAGAATTCAGCTAAGTTGGGTTGATGGGATTCATGTTGGCATTAATCTGTTGCAAGAGTGAGATCCTCAGAACCAATAACAAATGGTGACATTTTATTCCTGGTTGTGGGGAACTATTTTGCTAAAATGCAAAGCCCATTAGCAAGGTAAACAAGGAACAGAAAGGACTTTACTTGAATAGAAACACAATCTAGTAAGAGGCAATCACAATATAAGAATTTTGTTTTAGGAAGATTTCTCTGTTAAATTGTAAGAGAGAAAATTTTCTTATTGGGCAAAGCTAGCAGATTTCAGTTTAAAGTTTCTGTATTACCAAGGATCATAATATTAGTATGCGTTTAAAGGGGGATTGTGAAGCAGCAAGTTTTCAGCACCCATTTATACTAATAGTAAAGAAGCATTAGCCACAGATAGATAATTGATCAACTTATTATCTATTTAATTTTAGCAGCTAAAATAATAATAGCCCAACACTGGAAAACTCTAAATAATGTAACAATTCAGATGTGGATTAACAAGGCCTTTTTAATTGCCACTTAGAACAAAGTTAAAATAATGAGATATCAGAAGCAGGAACACAGTACTATCAAATTTGTATGGATTTTATAGTTTACCTCAATAACAATAGACTATAATAGGATAATACTTTACCTATATGATGAATTTACAGTATACATGTACAGTACCTGTCTTGTTATCTTCTCTTCAATATATATTTTTTTTAAAATGTTCTTTTTTCCCCTCTATGCATCTTGGATTTATATTAATTACCTGATAATGCTTGCTACTTGTAGTTCAATAAAATAAAAAAAGATAGATGATAGATGATAGAATTAGGTTTCAGAGGTTTGTTCTTACAGTAGGTAATAGACATGACCAAGAACTATTCCTGCTGCTTTTGTGCTGTGGTATTTGTTTTAAAGTGCCAGATACATCATGTGAGCAAAGTAATGCATTCACATATATAGTCTACTGGTATTCTTGACTGCATCAATAGGGGTATCTATCTATATAACCAGGCAACTTCCCCCCCACACACACACACGTGAAGAGAAGTGCTTTGTGCAACTTACATATGAAAGGGCACTTTTAGTTGTGATATTAAAAAAAAATAGCTGAATGCAGTTGACATGATTCATATAAACAAAGAAGTGGACCATGTGGCTGCTTCCAGAAATGTTGGCTCTCTTTTCCATTTGAAATAAAACATAGCAACTGCTTTTTTAATTGCACAGCGCATGGAGTTTTGACTTTGCAGCCATTGTTTTCCTAGCTATGCTGAATCCAGACCTGCTTGGGTTAAGTTCACCACTGTATTTAGCGTTCTTCCAGCAGCATCATGGAACCTCGCCCAAATGATAATACACTGATAATAAGGTTTATTGTGCAACTCAGTGCATCTCTCAGTTAATGTTTTGTGGTTTGGGTGCTTGTTTCATCTTCCAAAGGAACACTGAGAGCCAAACAATAAAGTTTTTGTGAGCAGAGAGAAAAAGAGAAAGAGTCTTTATTATTTTTTAAAAATGCTTTAATAAACTAATGGCATAGAGGAACTCCAGGCACATTCCAGTGTCAGATTTGATGTGTATCCTGTTAGAATTTGTATGCAGGGGGGAAAAATGACTCTCTCCTCTGTGTGTGTGTAGAGTAAGAGAATGGGAACTCATTCTAAATGAACGTTGATACAATCTGAATACCACACTTGAGTATCTATACCCTATAGGCCACAAAAATTACTGTAAGGCAATTTTAGAAAATTCAGTCTACTATCACACCCTTGTATCTACACAGTACAATGATTCTTGAGCACAATGATTTTGGCTTTATAGTGGACTTGTTTTAGAATATAATGTTTTAGAAAAAAAGTATGCTTTACATGTTTGATGTAGGGATAGAATACAATGACAGAAATATTTTAGTGGCCTTCTAAAATCTAACACTTTAATTTCCCTAATAAATTTTGATCTAGTGGAATGCTTAAAGCTTTCAAAGAATTACCTGAAAGATATATTGATTATAGTGTACTCACTTTCTATCTGGGATGGAGTATATATGTATGTGTTGACCATGTTAAATCATTGGAGTTTCCCCAATTAATTTGAACACATGCAGAAATAAAACACTGACAATAAAACTATCAAGAAGGGGTGAGTGGGTGGGGAGAATGATGACTTTTTTGTTTCTCTGTAGCTATTCCACTGTAGAAACCTGGAAACCAAGAACTGGAGAATGAGCTTCTAGTAAGATCACCAGCTGCCTGGAATGGCCAACTTTGCTGTATAATAATAATAATAATAATAATAATAATAATAATAATAATAATAATAATAATAATAATAATAATAATAATAATAAAACTAGCTAGAAGAAAGAGCCAGTTTACTATAGTGTTTAAGGCACTAGGCTAGAAACCAGGAGACTATGAGTTCTAGTCCCACCTTAGACACAAAGCCAGTTGGGTGTCCTTGGGTTGGTCAATCTCTCAGCCCATTGGCAGTGGTAAATTACGTCTGTTAAAAACCTTGCCAAGAAAATCAGGAATCAAAACTGAAACACACCACACACACACACACACACACACACACACACACTGGAAGTAAGTCCAGAACTAAACAGAACCAATGCCATAGGAACTGGAAATAGGAAGGCAAAATTAGAATAGTATGCACAAAAAGGCATGACCAGAAGTGCATGTTGACTACACATTATATCTTAAATCAAGATTTAAAATGTGAAGTCTAGAAACTTGCCAGCTTCTTTAAAAAATGATGTAAACTGTGTTTTTCCTATTAAAATATATATTTTGTTTCCATATCTTACCTTAAAAGGAATGTTTCTGAATGCATGAGTAACATCTCAAAATTCAGAGAGGTCCAGAAGAAATTAAATTCTGGTCTACTTATAAATCCAGAAAGTACAAATGAAGTCATTTCTGTTAAAGGTGTAAATCGGTCAAAGTTTTCCAGCATTTTGAACATTAGCAATTACTTTTAAATAGGCCTCTAATAATAATTTGTCAGAGAACTGAAGACTGAAAAGGAAGTGGGTCATAGTTTGTGATCAAATCTTAATCTAACAAGTATCTTCTGAAAATAAGGAAACTGCCTCATAGCAAATGATAGTTCATGTCAGGACAAGACCTGATTTTCAAAGTCGATGACCTTGAGACCTGCTCTATTGCAATTCTCAGACAGCAGGGCCATTATTATTACTATTTAAGCAAACTTGATTTTTCACTGTTATAAATTAATCATAAATTAAGTTGTCCACGTAGCTGGGAAATGCAAGATTGGGAAGGCTGATTTAGCCTGCTCTGATTGTGCAATATTTTCTAGGCTGATTGCCAATGGCAGATTCCCCTCCTCCACCTCCCAAAGATGGCAAGCATTCAACCTGAAAATATCTGCATGTAAAACATGATCTACCACTCTGATGCTGTTCTTCATGAAAAGAATGAGTCTAGACAATTCTCAAGTTCATGGGCTTATCCTACTTTGCTTTAGGCGTGGCTTTGAGAACATAATTGAAAATGCGCCCAGTGGTTTGATTCTAATGGCACCACTGAATGCCTCAAACTATAAAAAAAATTGGTTAATTTGAATGATTGTTTATTGAAACTAGCCAGTTTCAGAACCCATGATAGAGTAAATCATAGCCTCAAACTATAAAAAAATGGTTAATTTGAATGATTGTTTATTGAAACTAGCCAGTTTCAGAACCCATTGTAGAGTAAACCATAGATACGATTATAATAATGTAAAATACAAACAAAAAGTAAGTTTCTCTGATGCTTCTGGCAAAGAAGCTTCAGAGACAGGCAAGTGACTGAATGTGACCCTCAACTATCAGCTAATTTTTGCCCCTAACATAATATTTCATCATTAGTGAATTATGCCTGTTTTCCATCTTTTTTTCACAAAAATAGGAATCAACATCAAAAGGCTTTGCTATCAATTCATTTCCATGCTTTAACGTTGCCCCTCTCTCCACATCCCTCAAAAGCCTACAGTTCTTTTGTCAAAATCTGATAATTTAGGTTTCTGGTTTAGATATAAAAAACAGTGCATTACCTCACAAAGGTCTTTCACCCTTAAAAAACAGAAAACATTACTCTTCTGCTAACATGTCCCTCCAATAGAGAAATAAGTTGAAGTTCCAGATCTATCTGGAATTGTCCAGCCCAGCCCTAGTTGAAATTGCTAAGAGGAAGTCTTGAGCCAACATCTCATGAATTATATTCTAATTTGAATTACACCCCCTCACCCAAAACACAATTTGAGTTGCAGCCCTTAATCCCTTTGCAGTGATGAAATAGGAAAATAAGCGTAAATAAAATGTGGAAGCTCAAATACCACCATTTTTTACTTCAAATGAAATCTTTTCTCCTTGTAGAGTTTGCTTTTCATTAATCTCTAGATATGACAGGTTGGTGTTATTATTACTGGGTGCTACTAATTTGAGATACAAATTAGAAATAATCTGCCTGTACCTTTAAAAAGATCATAAAAGGTACTTTTTGGCATTAGAATATTTGTAGCTAAGGGAGGGATATGCACAGTTCAGTTTCAAATGGTTAGCAGGGTGCTGACAGCAACATGTTGGTACAAGAATTCTCTCTTTGGTTTTGTTTTTAATTAAAGCAGCATTGAGGTTTGCAGATAGGTCATGAAGTTAATGTTCTCTAACAATTCAGCAGTACATAGAAAACTTTTTTTTGGCATTGCATTTAGTAAACTCTGTTAAAAGAGAAGAAATTTCAGCCCATGATTGGACAGATAAATAAAATTGAAATTGTATTTTAAAAAATATACATGGTAGAAAATCAGAATACCTTTACAAAACATTAAAAATTGAGCCAAGGTAAAAAGTCAATAGTTGATTACTAGAATTTGATTTTTATTTCTTTTTAAATGTACACTGATCAAGAAAATATATCAAAAATCAACAACAACATAAAGCCAAATCAATAATGCAAATCAACAATGCAAAGCAAAATATCAAAGCAAAACAAACACATAGTTGGAATGAATAGATAAGGATGTTTCCAATGTTAAGGACAAATACTGAATTTAATATTCAGTATTTCTATTCACAAGAACATGTTGATAGATATACCATAAAGGAATTTGTACGGTATAATGGTTAAGGCATCAAACTAGAAACTGGGACACCATGAGTTCTAGTCCCACTGTAGGCAATAGGGGTAGCCTTGGGCCAATCACTCTCCTTCAGCCCTAGGAAGGATGCCATGGCAAGCCAGTTTGGGAAATCTTGTCAAGAAAATTTCAAACTTGTCCAAGTAGAGGTGCAGCAAGGGTCAAGGAGAATGAGTGATAGTGTGTGAGTGGCCACAAGGCATGAATGAGCACAGAGGAACTGAGAGAAGGTACACCAGTGAGGAGGCATCTCTGAGCAACTTTCCTGCTGATTTTCTCATTGACTTTCTCCCTGCAAACTTCCCCCAAGCAAAGTTAGTCGGGAATTTGGCAAATAGAGTAGTAGTCCTGAGGAGGGATATGATCACGCTTTTTAAATTCATAAGAATTATTAACATAGAACATCTCATAGAGCAGCACACTGAATAATTTTCTACCTTTTCCAAAAGAAAGAAGCTGGTTGATTGTTAGAGATTTTTTTAAAAAATAGTGCTCACAATTTGATAGTGAAGTTAATTAGAATTGGAAGTAGGGAACTTCAAGGCTATCCATGTGGGAGGAAGGAAATCATGTCAAAAGAGTCATGATAGCAATGGAAGCCTTCCCTCCTTTTTTATATGTGTTACATATGAGCCACAATGAAAAAGGGGTGAAGCTTCAAACATACAGCTACCATTTTGCTGTTTCCCTTCCCCACAAAAGATGGTCCTGGGTGAGTTCCCATTCCATGGGTGAATTCAAAGAGGGTCTATACAATCTAGAGAACCTTTAATTTGGCTTCCTGTTCTAATCATTGAGTTTTTGACTCAATGGCTTTAAGGGAGTTTCAACAGTGATAGGTGAAGTATCTCCTGTAGAAGTATCTGCCCAGGCTTTTATATCTTTGGAAAACTAATATAAGCAGTTTAATGAACTTCTGTTCTTCATAGGATGAGGGTTTTTTTAAAAAAAACAGCTCTAATGTGCTGGATGCTCTATTTGTTCTGATGTAGCTGTTAGTCAACATGACGGAAAGAAAGGTAGGATAAACTATTTTAAATAATTTAACAAAATGGTAGCTATCTATACTTTCCTTGCTCCCTTTGGTTATCTGGGAAAGCCAGAGGTGGTTCACTGAAATTCTTTTGGCCAGCTGTCTTATTTATTCAGGCTTTTCCTGTAAACATTGCTGTGGGAGTGGAGCTGCAGACAGGGGAAGCTGATTTATCTGTTCCTTACATCTCTTAAAATGTGCAATGTTTTTTAAACATCTGCAGTGGGTGCATAGGAGAAAATGAAGAAGAAATGTGATAATATCAAGCAAATATTATTAAGGTCATTCAGACACAGTAGTTCCTTATTGTACTCAGATCTTTCCATGCTTTGAATATGTGACTTGTCTATGATCTAGGGAAAAAAAGCCCACAAATTCTATACAAGGCAATTGTGTTTATACCCATTATTAGCACCTTTTAAACTTCTAATTCTTTAAAATCTCTTTAGCTACCAGCTAAGTATGCAGGAGAGAAAATACAAAGTTCTGATGATGTGCCAAAATCTCCCCCCCTAAAAAACTATTTATTTAACATACTATAAGCCTCTTGCTCTGCCTACCAATTTAACCAATCCAGTTATGCCATACACAATATTTCTGCACGACAGTAGCTTATTTGAATGTTGTGACCTGGTTGAAAATATTTACAAATAACTATTACTTCTCAACTTATACATTAAAGTGGCTGTAGAATTGATCTATTGTTCTTAATATATCCTTATGATGCCATGATTTATAGAATATACCGATAGTTGTTCACATCATTGCTTTGTTCACATTACTGTAAGGGGCAAACCCAACATTTTATGAACTGATGGATCACTAATTTGCTAATTATTATTCAATTTTAAAAATAATGAAGTCAAATGGCTGGATGAAATTCTCTGATACTCAGTGGTTCTGCAAAGGGAATACATGTTTTCTCTTGAGCTAATTAACATACAATAAAACTCAAAAAAATCACATACAACAAAATTCATTTTGAAAATCTACCAAAAAAAATAAAAATCAGTGCATAATACATTGATGGCAGCAATAAAAAAAATCTAATGCTCCATTTCGAGTAATTACGAGTTTAGTGTATGTATTTTACAAGGCAGGCACTGCAAAAGAGAAGCAACACTTGTGATCTTCTATCCCTTTTACCTCATGAAAGGAGGGGGCCACTACAGATATATCCCCATTATCCTTTCTACAGTCACTGACAAAAATCTGTTCTTCTTAGACTAAGTATTAATAAGAAGAGCCATAGTTCTGTGGGATATATGCTATGCATAACTCAGATCTAATCTTTGGTGTCTTCCAAGAAAAAGAAGAACAGACTCTTGTTTGAATCCCTGAAGAATGTATCACATGGAATATTAAAGGCTAACAAAATGTTTATCCTCAAAAGGGATTCCAATCCACTTCATCTGATGCAGGATGAAGGAACCATGAGACTCTTTGTTGATTTAGTAATAAAAGACAAAAATAGCTTTCCCACTGAGATAAACAATATTGAATTCAATGGACTAATAGACTAATGGACCCTGACTTCACACAATGCTTTATCCCTCTTACTTGTTTTCATACCTTGGAATGAATTATGTCAATAAATCCCCTTCCCCTGGCTTCTTTCTAAATAGAAAGCTAAATAGCCATCTGAGTAGTAACAACAATATTTTGACAGAGCATTAAAGCATCCTCAGACAGAGATAATTTATTCACTTTAAAAGCTGTGGTGGATGAAGATTTTCATTATGTTTTTAGGGATTCATAAAAAAAAAATCTCTTTTCCTAATAAAACCGGGCAACAAGAATCAGCATGCCTGGCTTGACAATGATGTTAACCACAGCTGGAGAGACTTTAACTGCAGTTATGAGAGTTACCTTCCAGATCCCTAAAAGTTCAGAAGCTGGGTATTTGCTTTTCCCAGACATCTGACAAGCATGATTCCGCGCCTTCTTTTTCTCTCTTCCCTCCGCCCCTTATTTTTAAACCTTTTCCAACATCTGAAGGAAAATCTGAGAGAACCCTGCCTGTTAGACTGGGAGTCTTGTTGTCTCTTTCTCTTCATTGGCACAAGACTCAACATGCAAAACTTAGATGCCCCCAGAGGCTTCTACAGCAAAAAGAACGACAGAATGAGTGCTTGGGTTGAGGATGAACCTGCCCTGCTGGAGCTGATGAAGCTGTTTTGACTTGCAATGTTTCAGGGAGGGTGTCAGAGTAGTATCTGTCACCCAGGGAAAGCTGCTCTGTCAAGACAGTTGATTTAGATTAATTTCAACCTTTGCAAATCCTACCGAGTGATTTCCACTTCAGGAAAAAGGAAAGAATGGTTGCCCACTATTTGCCTTGTTATAAACTCCAAATGATTTTTCTTTAAAAATACAGTCCCTTGACTTTCATTGGTGATTTCTGCAACCTGAATTGGAGCCAGAGTCTCTATAATAAGACTGTTTCGTTTTGTGGGGTCTGTTCTGACTACAATTAATCAAGGAGAATAAGAGGAGTTACGACAGAGGTATGCAACAGAATGCATGGCATAGATAATAGCACAGAGAAAGGACTTTTTTCCCTTTGTCACGGTGTTAAAACTTAAGGTCATTCACTGAAATTAAATGCAAAAAGATTCAGGACAGATGGAAGAAAATATTTTTTTTAACATAGTGCAAAATTGTGTGAATTGTGGAATTTGCTACCAGCTGTTGTACTAATCACAACCAATATACAGTTTGGGGATGATCACATTATGAATGGTTACCAATATTGATAGTTGTTTACTATCTCCTGAATTGTAGAACACTTTCTTTAAACACTGATTGTTCAGAAAAAACAATGGAAGAAGCATCTATGTCCAGTCCAGGTTTATCAGCTTTTTATGTTGTTGTGACACACAATACTGGAGTAGATGGGCCAATGGCAGAGTTCCTGGGGTAATTATTATTGAAATTGATTTCCATTCATTGCCACCAATTTAGACCATAGAGACAATTAGCAAATATTTACTTCATGTTCTGCTTCTGAGCTTTCTGGATGCATGAGTCCTTCGGGAGAAGGGCGGTATATAAATAAAATTAATAATAATAATAATAATTAATATGAGCTGCTGTTGGATAATGTGTATGTGTATTAGCAATCAGTGGTTAATCCAACAGTGTTCTTCTAATGTTCTGGTGTTCTTCTAATGTTCTTGTGTCTTTATGCAATAAAAACAGTGAAATAGATCTTTGACAGATTTTATATATATATATATATATATATATATATATATATATATATATATATATATATATATATATATATATATATATATATATATGTGTGTGTGTGTGTGTGTGTGTGTGTGTGTGTGTGTGTGTGTGTGTGTGTGTGTCTGTGTCTGTGTCTGTGTGTCTGTGTGTCTGTGTGTCTGTGAAATGTTTGTTAAGCATTCAGAATACACTTGCTTAGTCCCAGACATGGGACAAATCTTATTCCCTGTTTCAGCCTAGCCCAAGGCCATCTACAGGCAGTAGCCACAGCAGTGGCAGCTCATATTTGTGTAAATATTTTGGCTTGCTAACAAAGAATAAAGGGAGACCGATATGATCATTTCAAACTTATTTGTTCTCATCAGTCAGCCATACCCTTCTGAGATTCGAACCTGGGCCGACTGCATCTTAAGCAGTTGTTTTAACCCCTAGGCCACAGGCTCTCTCTCTCTACTGATGGCCTTGGGCTAGGCTGAAACAGGAAATAAGATTTGTCCCGTGTCTGGGACTAAGCAAGTGTATTCTGAATGCTTAACAAACATTTAACACATATCTTCCTTGCTTCTCAGCTAACACAGAGAGAGAGAGAGAGCCTGTGGCCTAGGGGTTAAAACAACTGCTTAAGATGCAGTCGGCCCAGGTTCGAATCTCAGAAGGGTATGGCTGACTGATGAGAACAAATAAGTTTGAAATGATCATATCAGTCTCCCTTTATTCTTTGTTAGCAAGCCAAAAAAATTACACACACACAAACACACACACACACACACACATATTTGTAGATTTTCATGGGTACAGGTATGTAGGTCTTAGCGTATTTGGGTCTTTTCCTGTGTAAGATTGAGAGTGTCTTGGCGACGTTTCGACGATGTCCCACTCATCATCTTCAGGCTGGTGTCTTCGGCTTCATGCTTGTGCGGGCAAAGCGTGATCGGAGCTGCCGTCTCTTTATAAATATTGGTGGAGTTGTGTGTGGTGCTGGATTTGCTGCTGTAAGCGGGTTGGTTGGCTGTATTGTTAAATCCTGATTGGATGATGAAGTTATTGTTTGCAGCTTAGTTGGCTGTTTTGTAACATCCTGTGTGGCTGAGGTGTTGGCTATGTGCCCATTAGTCTTTTGTGTTGTAACGACTTGGGTGATGGGCTGTGTGATGACATCCTGAGCTCTAGTGTAGTAATATGCTGAGTTCTGGGCTGCAACATCCTGGGTGGTTGGCTGTGTTGTGACATCCCGAGCTTTAGTGTTGTAACTTCCTAAGTTCTGTGATGTAATGTCCTGAGCAGAAGGCTGTGGTGTAACATCCCGGGCTCTGGTTTCGCTCCGAGTTTGTGGTCTGGCTTTGTGTTCATGGTGTGTGCCAGTTTGCTTTGTGTGGGGGTCAGGAGGGGGTGCAGCAGCTGGAGATGCCGCCGTGGTTTGGCTTCTGGATGGTGGTTGCATTTCGTCTATGGGGTGAGTTTGGGTTTGAGTCTGGTGAGGATGATTGGTGGTGGTGTCCTGTGTTGTTGTGGGTCCAGTGTCGGTTTTTGTGGCTGGGACTCATTTGTTGACTAAGGCTAGTTTCCAGATTTCTGGTAGGCAGGAGGTATCATCACATTTATTCATGTTGTGGGGGTGTTTCTCTATTTTGATGGCTTCCATAATTATTCTCTTATTGTAGTGTTCAGTTTTGGAAATTAATTTTGTTCCTTCAAAGTCAATTTCATGTCCTGTTGCTTTAAGGTGCTGGAAAAGGGAGGAAGTTTTTTCTTCTTTTCTGACTGCATTCTTGTGTTCTGCGATATGTGCATTTATTCTCCTATTAGTTTGTCCAATGTATGTGGCTGGGCAGATTTTGCATGGTATTTTATAGACTCCTTGGTTTTCAAGCTGGAACTTGTCTTTGGGGTTTCTTAAGATGTTGGCTATTTTTTGGTCAGTGCCGAAGGCTGTCTTGATATTGTGTTTGTGTAGAATTTTGCTGATTTTATCTGTGGTGCCTTTAATGTAGGGGAGGAGGGCGATGCCGTTGTCCTGTTCTGTGTCTTGGTTCTTGGGGGGGTGTCTCCCTTTGGATTAGGTTGGTAATAGTGTTTCTTTCCCCTTCATGGATTACTGCGTTGTTGTGGCGAAGGGGCTTCTGTAATTCAATGAAGCTATGAGCTATGCCGTGCAGGGCCACCCAAGATGGAAAGGTCATAGCAGAGAGTTCTGACAAAATGTGATCCACTGGAGAAGGAAATGGTAACCCACTCCAGTATCTTTGCCATGAAAACCCTATGGACAGTACCAAATGGCAAAATGATATGACGCTGGAAGGTGAGCCCCTCAGGTCGGAAGGCATCCAATATGCTACTGGGGAAGAGCAGAGGGCTAGTACTAGTAGCACCAGAAAGAATGAAGCGACTGGGCCAAAGCCGAAAGGACCCTCAGCTGTGGATGTGTCTGGTGGTGAAAGGAAAGTCCGATGCTATAAAGATTTTTTCTCCATAGGAACCTGGAATGTAAGATCCATGAATCAAGGAAAGCTGGATGTGGTCAAAAAAGAGATGACAAGACTGAACATCGACATCTATGGTATCAGTGAACTAAAATGGACAAGAATGGGTTAATTTAATTCAGATGACCATCAGGTATACTACTGCAGGCAATAATCCCTCAGAAGAAATGGAATAGCCTTCATAGTCAATAAAAGAGTAGGAAAAGCAATACTGGGATACAATCCTCAAAATGACAGAATGATCTCAGTTCAAATCCAAGGCAAACCATTCAATATCACAGTAGTCCAAGTCTATGCCCCAACCACCAATGCTGAAGAGGATAAAATTGACCAGTCCTATGAAGCCCTACAGTACCTTATAGAACTAACACCACAAAAATGATCTCCTTATTATCATGGGGGATTGGAATGCTAAAGTAGGAAGCCAAAAGATAACCGGAATAACAGGCAAGTTTGGCCTTGGAGTACAAAATGAAGCAGGGCACAGGCTGATAGAATTTTGTCAAGAGAATACAATGGTCATAGCAAACACTCTTTTCCAACAACCCAAGAGACGGCTCTACACATGGACATCACCAGACGGTCAACACAAAAATCAGATTGACTATATGCTCTGCAGCCAAAGATGGAGAAGCTCTATACAGTCAGTAAAAACAAGACCAGGATCTGACTGTGGCTCAGACCATGAGCTTCTCATTGCAAAGTTTAGGCTTAAACTGAAGAAAGTAGGGAAAAGCACTAGGCCACTCAGGTATGAATTAAATCATATCCCTGTTGAATATACAGTAGAGGTGACAAATAGATTTAAGAAATTAGATCTGATAGACAGAGTGCCTGAAGAACTATGGACAGAGGTTCACAACATTGTACAACAGGTAGCAACCAACACCATCCCCAAAAAAAAGAAATGCAAGAAAGCAAAATGGCTGTCTGAGGAAGCTTTGCAAATAGCTGAGGAAAGGAGGGAAGCGAAAGGCAAGGGAGAAAAAGAAAGATACGCCCAATTGAATGCAGAATTCCACAGAATAGCTAGAAGAGATAAAAATGCCTTCTTAAATGAACAGTGCAAAGAAATAGAAGAAAACAATAGAATAGGGAGGACCAGAGATCTTTTCAAGAAAATTGGAGAGACAAAAGGAACGTTTCATGCAAAAATGGGCATGATAAAAGACCAAAATGGCAGGGACCTAACAAAGGCAGAAGAGATTAAGAAGAGATGGCAAAATTACACAGAAGAACTATACAAGAATGAGCTTAACGTCCCTGATAATCACAATGAGGTGGTCACTTACCTCGAGCCAGACATCCTAGAATGTGAAGTGAAGTGGGCCTTAGAAAAGCTGAGCAACAACAAAGCTAGTGGAGGTGACAGTATTCCAGCTGAGCTATTCAAAATCTTAAAAGACGATGCAGTAAAAGTGCTACACTCAATTTGCCAGCAAATCTGGAAAACTCAACAGTGGCCACAGGATTGGAAAAGATCAGTTTACATTCCAATTCCAAAGAAAGGCAGTGCCAAAGAATGTTCAAACTATTGCACCATTGCACTCATTTCACATGCTAGTAAAGTTATGCTTAAAATGCTACAAGCTAGACTCCAGCAGTATGTGGATCGAGAACTACAGAAGTACAGGCAGGATTTCGAAGAGGCAGAAGAACTAGAGATCAAATTGCCAACATACGCTGGATCATGGAGAAAGCTAGAGAGTTCCAGAAAAACATCTACTTCTGCTTCATTGACTACGCTAAAGCCTTTGATTGTGTGGATCATAACAAACTGTGGCAAGTTCTTAAAGAGATGGGAGTACCAGACCATCTTATTTGTCTCTTGAGAAACCTATATGTGGGCCAAGAAGTAACAGTGAGAACTGGACAAGGAACCACTGATTGGTTCAAAATTGGGAAAGGAGTCTGGCAAGGCTGTACACTGTCACCCTTAACTTATATGCAGAGCACATCATGAGAAAGGCAGGGCTAGATGAATCAAAAGTTGGAATTAAGATTGCTGGAAGAAATATCAACAACGTAAGATATGCAGATGATACCACTCTAATGGCAGAAAGTGAAGAAGAACTAAAGAGCCTCTTGTTGCGGGTGAAGAAGGAGAGTGCAAATCTTGGGTTGAAACTTAACATTAAGAAAACCAAGATCATGGCATCCGGCCCTCTCAATTCCTGGCAAATAGATGGGGAAGAAATGGAGGTAGTGACAGATTTTATTTTCCTGGCCTCCAAGATCACCACAGATGGGGACTGTAGCCAAGAAATTAAAAGATGCTTGCTCCTCAGGAGGAAAGCCATGGCAAATCTAGATAGCACACTAAAAAGCAGAGATACCACCCTGTCAACAAAAGTGCGTATAGTCAAGGCTATGGTCTTTGTGAGAGTGTGTAATTCGGTTTTAAGGTGGTCTTTGTCGGCTTAGTCTTTGGTTATGGAGATGAGGGTCTTTGCTACAGAGTTGATCTGTGCCGGGTGGTGATGGGAGTTTGTGTTTAAGTAGCGGTTGGTGTGTGTTTTTTTCTGGTAGATGGTGTGTCCTAGGTTACAATACTAAAACTCGGGATGTCACAACACAGCCAAACAACCAGGATGTTGTAGCCCAGAACTCAGCATATCACTACACTAGAGCTCAGGATGTCATCACACAGCCCATCACCCAAGTCGTTACAACACAAAAGACTAATGGGCACATAGCCAACACCTCAGCCACACAGGATGTTACAAAACAGCCGACAAAGCTCCAAACAATAACTCCATCATCCAATCAGGATGTAACACCACAGCAAATAAACCCGCTTACAGCAGCAAAGCCAGCACCACACACAACCCCACCAATATTTATAGAGAGACGGCAGCTCCGATCATGCTTTGCTCGCACAAGCATGAAGCCGAAGACACCAGCCTGAAGATGACGAGTGAGACCTCGTCGAAACGTCACCAAAACACTCTCAATCTTACACAGGAAAAGACCCGAATATGCCAAGACCTACATACCTGTACCCATGAAAATCTATGAAAACATATATATGTGTTTGTGTGTGTGTGTGTGTGTTTGTGTGTGTGTGTAAATTTTTTGGCTTGCTAACAAAGAATAAAGGGAGACAGATATGATCATTTCAAACATATTTGTTCTCATCAGTCAGCCATACCCTTCTGAGATTCTAACCTGGGCCGACTGCGTCTTAAGCAGTTGTTTTAACCCCTAGGCCACAGGCTCTCTCTCTCTCTGTGTGTTAGCTGAGAAGCAAGGAAGATATGTGTTAAATGTTTGTTAAGCATTCAGAATACACTTGCTTAGTCCCAGACACGGGACAAATCTTATTTCCTGTTTCAGCCTAGCCCAAGGCCATCAGTAGAGAGAGAGCCTGTGGCCTAGGGGTTAAAACAACTGCTTAAGATGCAGTCGGCCCAGGTTCGAATCTCAGAAGGGTATGGCTGACTGATGAGAACAAATAAGTTTGAAATGATCATATCGGTCTCCCTTTATTCTTTGTTAGCAAGCCAAAAAACTTATACAAATATGAGCTGCCACTGCTGTGGCTACTGCCTGTAGATGGCCTTGGGCTAGGCTGAAACAGGGAATAAGATTTGTCCCGTGTCTGGGACTAAGCAAGTGTATTCTGAATGCTTAACATGGGATTTTGTGTTTAACTAGCTGTTGGTGTGTCCTAGGTTACAATACTAAAGCTCGGGATGTCACAACACAGCCAACCACCCAGGATGTTGCAGCCCAGAACTCAGCATATCACTACACTAGAGCTCAGGATGTCATCACACAGCCCATCACCCAAGTAACACCAGCTGCCTGCAATTAGTGCAGGTTCGCATCCCACCAGGCTCAAGGTTGACTCAGCCTTCCATCCTTCCAAGGTAGGTAAAATGAGGACCCAGATTGTTGGGGGCAATTAAGCTGACTTTGTAATAATGCCGCTTGGGGTGTGTGTGAAAGCCCTAATAAGCAGGCATATACATAGAATGAAGGCTACTGCTAAGCTTGTAAGCTGCCCTGAGTCTTCGGAGAAGGGCGGGATATAAATGGAATTTAAAAAAAAAGTCGTTATAACACAAAAGACTAATGGGCACATAGCCAACACCTCAGCCAAACAGGATGTTACAAAACAGCCGACTAAGCTGCAAACAATAACTCCATCATCCAATCAGGATGTAACGACACAGCCAACCAACCCGCTTACAGCAGCAAAGCCAGCACCACACACATCCCCACCAATATTTATAGAGAGACGGCAGCTCCGATCACGCTTTGCTCGCACAAGCACGAAGCCGAAGACACCAGCCTGAAGATGACGAGTGGGACCTCGTCGAAACATCGCCAAGACACTCTCAATCTTACACGGGAAAAGACCCAAATATGCCAAGATATATATATATATACAGTGTGTGTGTGTATATATATATACACACACATATATACATATACATAAGCATATATACATATATATGCCTTTGTGTGATAAGATTTCTATACTTGTCCAAGAATATGGGCATCTTATATTTTAAAAAGTAAAGAACAATAAAATATACAGAGAAGTCATATACATCTTTAAAAAAATGCATAAGAAACAACTGACAGGAGCAAAACACCCACCCTATTCCAAGGCCTGGGCAAACAGCCAGGTTTTCAAGGACTTTTGGAATATCATCAGGGTGGGAGCCATGAGGATAATCTTCCAGAGGGCAGGCACTCTGACAGAGGAGACATACAGGATATTTACAGGCATAAAATATGTTTTTGTGAATAATCTTCTATTCTGTGACTTAACTTTGAATCTAAAAAACAGTCCCTTCGCCTAATTAGACTGACTTCTTCCCATTCTGAGATTTGAGAAAAAAAGATTACTCCATAAGTTATAATAGGGAATTTTTTTCCTGAATTGCTCCTATTTTCACAGGATGAAAATAGCAGTAAAGAGAGGCCATTTGTTGGACTTTAACTGCCAAGTTAAATTGGATTAACTTCCATGGTTTTATTGCAAAAAAAGATCAAGATAGCTACTTTTATTTCTTTTAGGGCAGGGACAAGTGGGATGAACCTAAAACAATGCAAGAGTCTCCACAGAGCATATAAGAAAAGTTGACTGAAGCAATTGGGAAAGTATTGTACTGTGACATGAAGCTTTTAGATTTCCAAAAGACTATATAAAAATAGTTTATATAAAAGAGTTTTCCCTTGAAAATGAGGAAATAGAGATGAGCACCTTGCCCTAAGTTGAACACAACTTACAGGAAAAACTTTGCTTTTATAAAAAAAATAAAGTCATATTTTTCCACTTGCCTTTCTAGGGTGCAAGGCTTTTTCCAACTATTTTGTGTGTGTTTTGTTGCCCTTTGGTTTTGAAGGGTGACAGAAAGGTTGGCATAGCTGGTTGGCAAGCACAACCTTCTTGATAGCAACTTGTTTATAACTAGCCTTAATTAAGAAGTAAAAAAGTGAATGAAGCTGTAAATAATGTTTGTTTCAATATTCCAAAAGTATCCTGATACAAAGATAGTTTAATGAATCACAATATCAATGTCAGTTACCTGGGCATT
The DNA here is from genome assembly GCF_964194415.1 of Vipera berus. NCBI lineage: Eukaryota > Metazoa > Chordata > Lepidosauria > Squamata > Viperidae > Vipera > Vipera berus. The sequence goes on from NC_138204.1 coordinate 26,843,433, forward strand.
GATGGCAGAACTATAAAGTGGACAAGTGAAAAAACATGAATCATGATACCATCATGTTGCCAGTTGGAGTTGTGTTTCATGATATTGCAGAGCACAGTTCATTGTTTTTTCATGATCATGGTTCATCTCTATGATCATAGATAAAAGCACACATTTTCTATCTATGAAACTGAAGTTTAAAACCATGTGATTTGATTTGCTGTTTTGAAGCAAGTCTTCACTTAGTTTCACAAATCTGCTTTGCTAGGATGATTAGATCAAAGCTTCATCAAATCAAAGCATTCCTTCAAAGATTTACACATCCTAATAAGTAAGCTCCCTTACCTTAAAGCGTTCCCTTGAAATCTACATAAACCTGAAGTAGTAGTAAACAAGAGCAAAATATATACCACAATAGATGTGGTGATCATTAAAAGTGCAGCTCAAGGGATATCTATGCTTGTAACGCTCAACATATGAAGAGTTATAAGCAATGTCTTCCCTCTTTAAGTCACATTAGTAACTTCAGCAAAGAACTATGGATAATTCTCCATTTATAGTTGCTATCACATGGTTTAGGGAAGTGAGGGGCTGCTTACATGCTGAGATATAAAAATACATATGTTAGATTTATGTTCCACACTACAGGTGATCAAGGCAGTTGACATAGCAATCTCCCCTCCATGTTTTCTGCAAAAAATCTTCCTGTGGGATAGGTTGGATTGAGAAATAGTGACAATTGAAGTCACTGAGTAAGTTTTCCAAGTCACCCATGTCCAGAATGTAAAAACATCCCAATATTATATGTTCATAGCTGTATAATAATTCCAAAAAGTGCTGACATTACTATGCACGTGTGGGACATGTTTGCTTTGAAAGAGAAGAAAAAGCTGAGGCTCCTGCCATCTCACACATTTTCAAAAATAGGTAAAGTTCTCTTCTCCTAAATGAATCAGTGAACTTATTTCTTAATATTTATTTTTTTAAAAAAAAAAATCTAGAGATAAACTGTCAGAATAGAAAGCAGATTAGAGTCATGCCACTGTACATTCTATGTAATCATTGTAGCCTGTTTCTTTAATTAAACTCAAGCACTTTTTTTAAAAAATTCAAAGCCTGGATTCAACAATACTTTCAACAATTCAACCATACTGAGAAAAATAATTAAATAATAATAATTTTATCATTAATTAAATTAATATAATGTAATAATATATTTAGCAATATGAAATTTAAACAAAGAAATCCACTAATTAATACCAACCAGTCTTACAATGTTAAAAAATCATCAGAGTAACTTCAATTTATTTTTAGCTATTGTAGTGGAAAACCAAGAAATTATTTCATTATAATGTTCTAAAATTATTTTTTTGATCCTCAAATTTTAGCTAAAAAGTACCATGGTATAACATATTCTATGATTTTTAAAAACAAATCAAGCCTGTCAACCAAATCACTGTACTTGGCAAATAAATAATGGAATTCTCCTTGAAGAGATTTTGACAGCAAGTTTGAATATCTGAAAAGGGACACTAATGCCTAGAGATCCCAGGTATTTATTTTTTTCCCTTCTTTCATTCCTCAACACCTGTGTTCTGGAACTATAAATGAACTTAGGTGAAAAAGTACAATTGACAGAGCTGACACGGTGGTTGGAAGCAATTCCTCTCCATCCAAGTGGCCAACCTTCCTGTGTAGGTCCTCTCCAGACCTACAGTCATATCATTTTACCAATGCAGATTGGGAACATGCAATTATCAAAGTACTTTGTCACTCTGAAGAGTAATATTGATTTGTTCAAGAACGTTTGACATTAGAAACTATTTGCTCCCATATGTATATATGTATAACCTGCCTACATTCCTTATCTTAAGCTTAGACCTCTTCGAGATCTGATTTTCAGGGATGTCAAGCAGGGCGTTTTCATTGTGAGACTCTGATTAAGATTTTTACATAATTGTCATAGTTTTGTGTAATTATGCCCAAAACTTTTTCCAAAAAGAAAAAAAAATCTGTTTACAGTTTTATGTAATATATGCATTTTGTGTTTATTTTTTTATTCATATTGCACACATTTTTATATATGTGCATAAAATTGATTAGTTTTCTGGATTCTTATATATTCAATGATTCTGAAATCATAATTTGACTACCCATTTTAATGAAACTCCCACTGGGAACTGAGCCTCCCTTCTCATCTTTAAAAGGTATATAGGAATTCAGTGTTATCGTTGGCAAACTTCTTTGTGTGAATATTAAGAACCCATTCTGAAACTTGTAAGTTAACCTAGCCTTTCTCTAGAGAAGCTTTGTATGGAGCTGGCCCAAGACACAAGATCCATTTTTCTTGCCATGCACATATATACATAAACTAAAGTAGACTGTTGTTTTTGTGTGTCATATGGTATATGTGGGTATATGCATAATTCTGTATTTATTTATTTATTTTTGTCATATTTATGTAGTGTAGATTGGAGGTGGTGACCCTTTGAGAGTTGTATGCAATGAAATTTCATTTTAATGTATGTCAATTAGTGTACATTCAATGTGACAATAAAATTATTATTATTCTATTATTATTCTATAGGAGAGGAGAGGAGAGGAGAGGAGAGGATGGGACGGGATGGGACGGGATATGACAGAATAGAATAGAATAGAATAGAATAGAATAGAATAGAATAGAATAGAATAGAATAGAATAGAGTAGAGTAGAGTAGAGCAGAGCAGAGCAGAGCAGAGCAGAGCAGAGCAGAGCAGAGCAGAGCAGAACAGAACAGAACAGAACAGAACAGAATAGAATAGAATAGAAATTCTTTATTGTCCAAGTGTGATTGTACAAAGAATTTGTCTCCGTGCATAAACTGTCAGTGTACAGTGTACATACAAACAAATGATAGATCATGTCATAAAAACAATAATTAATCATAATTACATTAATAATAATTAACTAATCATAATTAATCATTAATTATAAGATACAAACAATAAGGGATAAATCACAAAGTAGGAAAAATGAGAAGATGAGCAGGATAATAGCAACACAGCCCTGTATAATTTATTAGTTTATTACCATAAAATCTATTATATAGTACAGTAGAATATATGTAGAAAATAATGTGAAAAAACAGGAGCTGTCTTAGAGATTTTAATCAATGCAAATATAATATCTGGGGGAAGTACACAAAAGGAACTAAGAGTGAGAATATGTTAATTCAGAGACTGAAAGTCTAGGTATTGTCTATGGTTGTTCCTTGCAAAGGGAATTCTTTTTTTTCCTTTCTCTATAACTTTGAAAATGGACATACCTGTAGTAATTCAATGTACAATCATTTAATACCATCTTTTAATAATGCAGCTACAAACTACAATTAATATTCCAAAATGTAATAATTTATCTGCTTTTGGATTAGTAAGAGAATTTAGCCATGCATTCTGACATCATTACTGGGCAATAGTTCAATAATGCCCTTGGAGTCAAACAGAGAGACATTTAAAATGAATTATGGTGGTCCAAATACGAGGTGATAACAGCACAAGTGATCACTATTAGCATCTCCCATTTCAAAAAAGTGCACTTTTTCACAATTTGAGTACATTGAACTACATATTTTTCTTGCACTATTCACTATTATGGAAATGAGAGATTCAAGTCCCATGTTATCCAGATCTGTGCCAGTTCTACATTCCTTTAACACTATGTGCTTTCATTGTAAAAATCACTTTCTTCATGGATAAATAGCCAAAATAATTCTGGATTCTTGCAACTTCATTTGGAATTAGCCACCATAGACTGATCAATAGTTCCCTAGAGTAGCCATTGGGTTATCATTGTGTCAGGACTATTTTTCAGGCTTGTCATTTTATATAATTTCCATATGTATACATGTAATATTAAAGCTCACAAAATCAGTATTCAAGACAATGTACTTTCTCACTTCATCCTTATTCCCTCCCCTTCTTCCTTTTGTTACAAATTTCAATGCATCTTGTTCCAGCACTCTCACATCATACTTTAACTGTGTGATTCTTCACAGTGTAGCCTATCCAACTAATTATTTTCAATTTATTGGCTAACTTTCTACAGAGAGATTAATGGGTTAGTAAATTCTGGCAGACGGTAAGAGTGTGAACAGCTGTAGAGCCACAGCAGAACTATAAGTATACTGTATGAGACTGTTGCTCGTATTGCATTTCAGATGCTACCTGTACACTAACCCAAATGTTTCTTTTCTTTGGCATGGCTCTGCACAGATTGGGTCTGTAAAGTGACTCAACTCCTATTCCAATATTGGAACGAAACCCAATCTATCATAAGAACTTTATCACTGCAGAAGAAATGAATAAGGAAGTCATGGGGCGACAGGCAATGAGCCTGATTCTTAACTTCTGCCATTTCTTTTAAGTCAATGCAAATTTTATACAACTTTAATAGAAATCAATTGAGTAATAGCAGTCTTTGTGATTTGAAATGCACTAGTATAGAATTAGACATACTGAGATAGAATTGATGATAGAAGATAGGTAGACAGACAGACAGCTATGTAATTACTGTTACTAACTGGTTTTGTACAATTCTAGGAGTACAGACATTTGACTGGTTGACTTAGATTCAGATATTTTTCAATACCGTTACTTATGTCTTTGGCTAACCAAATTGTCATGGTCACTCAGAAATTGGGTATTAAGGTGTGCAGCCTTTTTTGTTTGTTTGATCTTGGCACCTGGTAATTATTTTTTATTTTTATTTTTTAAAAAAAGACTTAAATAATGGATAAAATTTGAAATATGCTAGAGGTATCTGGTTGCAAATGCAGTTAGTACTCTGCTTTCCCTCTCATTGTCCTTTGTTTAAAGTGGTTCATGGTAATTAAACAGAAACATCCTGTTAGGATGTGAATGGGTAAGTGTAGGCTAAGACAGCGTGGGCAGGAAAGCATGCAAGCATCTGGTTTCAATTGTAGAATTTTATGCAATAACAGCTGATCTGGGGGCACTCACTCTCCCCCCCTCTTTTTAAAAAAAACGTTTGCTTGTTGAGTGCCCTTCAACACTTTATGGATCACACCTAGGTGAGTCTCCCAGGAAGACTGGACTGGAGAACATTCAAAGGCTATGGCCTTCTCTAGTTACAGTAGCCACTGTGTCAAGCTTAAGTGGCTCTGAACTGCAAAAACCATCTTTTTAAAGGTCAGATATCTTCTGGGACATTTGGCAGGCAAAAGTTCTGGGGCCCTGCTATGCTTCAAATGTGAAAACAACATGAGAAAAGACATTCAGCTGAGTGCCTTGAAGGATGTACATTCCTGAACGCCATTTAGCCATACAACCTATGAGGGAGTAGAAATGGGCAGATGAAGAAATAATATTTTTACTGAAAATTCCCTTGCTCTAAGCTATTTCCTGATGGCTTTCTAATGTGAAGGGGCAGAGGAGATTGTGGCACTGGATGCATGATGAAGTATGTATTTCCTTGGAATGCCCCATTGTGAGACCTTAGATGTTTACACCTCTTGTCCCCCTCTTCAGATGAGGATCATTTTAAGTGTTACTTGAACTGAAGACAGTTTTGGAGTGAAATAAACACCTGACTGTTCAATGTTAAAGGTTTACTCAACCCAAAATAGAAATCATTCTGGTTTCCTCTGTGAAGCTGTAGAATTACTTGAGACAGCATACATTAGGTGGAGACTTTCTTGAAAGGTTAAAAAAACCCCTTGAAGTGAAACTTAAAGTAACTCCACATACAACCCACACAAGACCACACTATAATCAAGCCACAATGAAACTAGTAGAATTGCCTAGGATAACTTTTTAATATAATATTTGGCAGAAGGTAACACATATATTTAGGAAAGGCAATAATTTATTTTTTTCATCTTTTATATTTGGAGGTAGAGTATGACTGTGTATATATGTGTAACCAAAGAGCATGAAATTCAATATAAACTATATTTAACTATGCAACCCTGGGTCTGTATAATCCAAGATCCCTCTTAAGTGCATTATGATTTTTCCTAGCTAATGTTTGATAGGATTCTAGCAAGGCTAAATAGAACATATACTAGTAATAGTAATTATAACAATAGAAATAGAAATGATTAAATCAACACAATAGCAATCAATACCTGGGGAAGGGACTTAAATTGAGAAATCCTTTTGGGCAGTGTAGAGTCTTAGTTATGTAAATTTTCTTTTGCACTTTGGATTGTTTAAAATCTGCTATTATATATAGAACTGACTCTCTCACATCCATGCATAAGGATATGTAGCCATAGGAGGGCAAGATTTTGAGATCAAAAGACTAATCTGGATTAGGACAGAAAACGGATTATAGGAATTATGCTTTGATTTTTATAAATGAGCGAAGATGGAGATACTAGAGAAAAGAGACTAAAATGAGCCATATGAATGAAAGAAAAAGAACTAAGAAATAGGAAGGCAGATTCCAGGAGGGCTTTAAAAATTGGAAGTGGCAGGATTAAAAGGCAGGATTAAAAGTGGGCAGGATTAAAAGGATATGGTAATCTAGAATAAGGTAATCATTAAATTTCTGTCATTCTGTCATTTGATGCAGTGTTACATCAAAACTGGGAGTATACCTGCTTCCTAAAGAAATAGCCCCTTCATGGATTCCTGCCTTGTCATGGTGAAGGGGCTTGCATTATTCAATGAAGCTATGAGCTATGCCATGCAGGGCCACCCAAGACGGACAGGTCATAGCCGAGAGTTCTGACAAAACATGATCCACTGGAGAAGGAAATGGCAACCCACTCCAGTATCTTTGCCATGAAAATCCCATGGACAGTACCAAAAGGAGAAAAAAAAAAGATATTATGCTGGAAGATGAGCCCCTCAGGTTGGAAAGCATCCAATATGCTACTGGGGAAGAGCAGAGGGCTAGTACTAGTAGCGCCAGAAAGAATAAAGCGACTGGGCCAAAGCCAAAAGGACGCTCAGCTGTGGATGTGACTAGTGGTGAAAGGAAAGTCCGATGCTGTAAAGATTTTTTCTCCATAGGAACCTGGAATGTAAGATCCATGAATCAAGGCAAGTTGGACGTGGTCAAACAAGAGATGACAAGATTGAACATCAACATCTTAGGAATCAGCGAACTAAAATGGACAGGAATGGGTGAATTTAATTCTAATGACCATCAGGTATACTACTGTGGGCAAGAATCCCTCAGAAGAAATGGAATAGCCTTCATAGTCAATAAAAGAGTAGGAAAAGCAATACTGGGATACAATCCACAAAATGACAGAATGATCTCAGTTCGAATCCAAGGCAAACCATTCAATATCACAGTAGTCCAAGTCTATGCTCCAACCACTGGTGCTGAAGAGAATGAAATTGACCAGTTATACGAAGCCCTACAGCCACTTATAGAACTAACACCAAAAAATGATGTCCTTATCATCATGGGGGATTGGAATGCTAAAGTAGGAAGCCAAAAGATAACCGGAATAACAGGCAGGTTTGGCCTTGGAGTACAAAATGAAGCAGGGCACAGGCTGATAGAATTTTGTCAAGAGAATACGATGGTCATAGCAAACACTCTTTTCCAACAACCCAAGAGACGGCTCTACACATGGACATCACCAGATGGTCAACACAGAAATCAGATGGACTATGTGTTCTGCAGCCAAACATGGACAAGCTCAATACAGTCAGTAAAAACAAGACAAGGAGCTGACTGTGGCTCAGACCATAAGCTTCTCGTTGAAAAAATTAGGCTTAAACTGAAGAAAGTAGGGAAAAGCACTAGGCCACTCAGGTATGAACTAAATCATATCCGTGACGAATATACAGTAGAGGTGACAAATAGATTTAAGGAATTAGATCTGATAGACAGAGTGCCTGAAGAACTATGGACAGAGGTTCGCAACATTGTACAAGAGGTAGCAACCAAAACCATCCCAAAGAAAAAGAAATGCAAGAAAGCAAAGTGGCTGTCTGAGGAAGCTTTGCAAATAGCTGAGGACAGGAGGAAAGTGAAAGGCAAGGGAGAAAAAGAAAGATACACCCAATTGAATGCAGAATTCCAGAGAATAGCTAGAAGAGATAAGAATGCCTTCTTAAATGAACAGTGCAAAGAAATAGAAGAAAAAAATAGAATAGGGAGGACTAGAGATCTCTTCAAGAAAATTGGAGAGATGAAGGGAACGTTTCATGCAAAAATGGGCATGATAAAGGACCAAAATGGCAGGGATCTAACAGAGGCAGAAGAGATTAAGAAGAGGTGGCAAAATTACACAGAAGAACTATACAACAACAAGGTTAACATCCCAGATGACCACGATGAGGTGGTCACTGACCTTGAGCCATGCATCCTAGAATGTGAAGTGAAATGGGCCTTAGGAAAGCTGAGCAACAACAAAGCTAGTGGAGATGACAGTATTCCAGCTGAGCTATTCAAAATCTTAAAAGACGATGCAGTAAAAGTGGTACACTCAATTTGTCAGCAAATTTGGAAAACTCAACAGTGGCCACAGGATTGGAAAAGATCAGTTTACATTCCAATTCCAAAGAAAGGCAGTGCCAAAGAATGTTCAAACTATAGCACAATTGCACTCATTTCACATTCTAGTAAAGTTATGCTTAAAATCCTACAAGCTAGACTCCAGCAGTATGTGGATCAAGAACTATCACAAGTACAGGCAGGATTTCAAAGAGGCAGAGGAACTAGAGATCAAATTACCAACATATGCTGGATCTTGGAGAAAGCTAGGGAGTTCCAGAAAAACATCTACTTCTGCTTCATTGACTATGCTAAAGCATTTCATTGTGTGGATCACAGCAAACTGTGGCAAGTTCTTAAAGAGATGGGAGTACCAGACCATCTTATTTGTCTCTTGAGAAACCTATATGTGGGCCAAGAAGCAACAGTGAGAACTGGACACGGAACCACTGATTGGTTCAAAATTGGGAAAGGAGTCTGGCAAGGCTGTACACTGTCACCCTTAACTTAAGCCAACAAAAATGTGTATAGTCAAGGCTATGGTCTTCTCAGTTGCAATGTATGGCTGTAAAAGTTGGACTATAAGAAAGGCTTAGCGCCAAAGAATTGAAGCCTTTGAACTATGGTGCTGGAGAAGACTCCTGCGAGTCCCTTGGACTGCAAGGCAATCAAACCGGTCAATCCTAGAGGAGATCAACCCTGACTGCTCTTTAGAAGGCCAGATCCTGAAGTTGAAACTCAAATACTTTGGCCACCTAATGAGAAGGAAGGACTCACTGGAGAAGAGCCTAATGCTGGGAAAGGTTGAAGGCAAGAGAAGAAGGGGACAACAGAGAATGTGGTGGCTGAATGAAGTCACTGAAGCAGTAGGCGTGAGCCTAAGTGGACTCCAGAAGATGGGAGAGGACAGGAAGGCCTGGCGGAACGTTGTCCATGGGGTCGCGATGAGTTGGACACAACTTTGCAACTAACAACAACAACAAAGAAATAGAATAAAATAACAGCCTTTCTCATATCTGCTGTTTCTCATATTGTATGTTGGCTGGAGATGTTGGGAATTACAACCCAATTTATCTAGAGGGCAACAGGAGATGGTAGGTGATTGTTGAGCTAACCTGATAATCTCAAATTCAGCAGGACTAAATGCACATATAAGATGTAAATGAATGCATGACTGACTACCTTTTTCTTTCCAATTTCCTCTCCTTCTGTATCATGCATATGAAATAGCATTAAGATACATATATCAATATTTGTAAGAAAACGTAGGACTTCAGGAAGTACCATAATTGAAGCATGATAAAAAAGTGGAATTTGTTACCATGAATGCCTATGTGTATGTATGAGAGACAATGTAACTACTATTCAAATTTAATGCTTAATAGAAGCTGCAGTAGGTTGGCAAAGATGCATAGCTTGTCTGATAATACACCACAGCTAGCTGTGGTATTCAGCTACTGGGAATAAACCCGGCAATCAATGTTAAGAGCCTAGTTCTGCAATTCACAGTAAGAACCTGGCAATGCTGATATTTGCTACTCCTGTCAGTAGGCCATTAACTCAAGTAACCTTTGTAATGTAGTCCGCAGACTGGAAAAGGTGGAACTAATGGATGCCCCAGCCATCTGTCTCTGCTCAGGTCAGTTACGTGTTCTGATTGCTTAGCATCTCATGGAAAAGCCTGAACAGACATTTTATCAACTCAAGTACACTAAAGAGGTAGAAAACCAGGCACCCTTATCCTTATGATATAATATCAGATGAATTAGCACCTTATGGTTTAGCATGAAAATTTCCCATTTGTAGTGAGGTTATGCACTCCAACAAGAAAACGTGGTTGTTGATGAACTTAAATGATAAGCGAGGCATCAGTTGATCTAATAACTATATTAGACAACACTGATTTTGTTAAAATTGTAGATCACATTTTTTATCTAGGCAGAGGCTTGTGAGAGTAACAAACTCTGGACCTATTGTGTAAAGTCAACTACACTGCTAGTCTTCAACCTACTGTACTCCCATTCTCCTGGCCAAATTTTCCCACTGTCTCTGTTTCCCATAGAAGATAATCTTCCTTTGGGGAAAGCCAATTCTGTAGGCAATTTTCCAAGACTATTTGGTATAATTAGCGGCAAAGATGAAAGATATTCATCTGGATAATTCAAACATACTTTTGAAGAGACAGTAACAAACTTGTTTTAGAAATATATTTGACTACATCAGTTTTATTGCTCCTTTTATAAATGTCATATGCAATTTGCCTCTAAGCAAACACACATGCACTCACACACCAATATGTTATTTACTCATGAACATATTGGGTTACAAGTCTGAACATTAGAGGAGTCTGAATTATGTATTTGGCATCAGATGGGGAGAGACTCAATCCATTTTATAAATTCCAGCAATATTATTGTAACTTTGCAATTTGCTAATGAGAATTGGAAGGTACCAGACTTATTGTGACTAAAATTTTGCATGTACTTCTTTGCTCACAGCTTCAGGCTGCCAACTTCTCAAGGGATGATTATAGCTATGCACTCAGCCCTGTCATACTCCTTATTTCTGGGGTAAATTGTGCTACTGCAAAACAGATAAAAAGCTGCATACTGGAGTCTCATGATGAACAACCTAATTAATGAAATATTTTGACTTGTAATACATCTTTCCAATTGAACTGAATAATATTGAACTTGAAAAATACATGGTGAAGACACTTGCCTCCCACTTGGAAGGTTGAGAGTTCAGTTCTAGGTAGTGGCAGATATTTTTCTTCTAGGCTGGGCTGCAAAGAAACAAAAATCTGCTGTGAACTCCATGTGGCATCAGGAAGGGCAACCAGCCAGTAAACACTCAGCTCTATCCAGTTGCCTGAACTCTACCCCGAATTAAAGGATTACAGGATCATAAAAGGGAGTTAATAAAGAATGTCATAGTTTTCTCAAGTACAGTTTATTAAATAGCTGCAATTGTCAGAGTTAGCTTAGGAAAAATGGTGCATAACTTGGAGTCAGCTCAAAAACTAGAATTGACTAGAATTGACATTTACATTTAATTAAAGTTAAATATATTCAATATATTATTCTCCAGTTATATATTTAATCATTTTTCTTTTTGTTATTTATAATAACTTAGGAAGTCGCTGGGAGCCCCACCCATGACTTTCAGGGAATGCATGTGACTCAGAGGTTCTGGTGATACACTTCTTCCTTAGTGTAATATGTCAGTCCAGACAATAATATCTGGGAGACAATTAACTTTATTCTGATTAACATCTTTTCAACCGACAAAAACAGCTTTCCCCAATCTGTTACAGCAGTCAGAATTCCCAAGTAGGGATACTGTTTAACACAGCATCCCAAGGTAATGTACTAAAGGAAGAGAGGATTTCTCTATGTTTAATTATTGTTTTGTAGAACATATTTAACAGGTGCATGGCTTTTTGTAGGCATAAGAAAAACACATCTATGCTGTTAGATCTTTAGTTTAGCCATTTTAAAAAGCATATCTGTAAAACTAAGCCACTTCTACAAAGTTTTGAGTGCTACCTAGGTGGCTTTCTCCTAGGTAGCACTCAAAACATAGCTCCCACCAACAGTATCCCCCCCCACAAAAAAATTAGACTGTTTTGTTTCTGTATCAGTGAAGGAATGCATTAACAGTGTAAAAGTTCTGCTGTGTTCTGTATCTGGCCTTCTGCTTCTTCCTTCATGCTGTCATTAGGATTGTGCAACTTGCTCTGTGGGAGACTGGTCAAGTGAAAGGGCCAACCATTCAAGGGAAGTGGCTGTATGATGACCTTTTGCAAAACAGGATAACCAAAGGAAAACTGTCTCTCTTACATAACATTAAAGAAGGAAAAGCCACCTCTTTATAGCTTGTTACTTTCTAAATTTTATGACTTTAGCAGCTTTTCCAAGAAAGCTTTTAACATTCAAGTGTTGAATTAGGAGATCTTTTCTGCCAAGGTGTTTTGGTGTCTTTGTCCCTTCAATTTCTGCAAAGGTAAATGAGGTTTTGCCATAGATTGCATATTCAATACATACCTTCATATTTGACAAATATGCTTAAAATATGTGTGTGTCAGTAAACAAATATGTGAAATGATCCTAAATTCCTTGAAATATATAGACTGATATCTAAGTATCCTGACTTGAGTTAATAGATAGGACTTGACCTGATCCATTAGTCCAATATTACATTTCTGCTTTGGGCAACCACATGCTTTTGAGAAGTTCACAAATACGAAAGAACATTCTTATATAGCTTGCATTCAGAGACATATCGAATCTATTGTATACCTAACTGGATTGTAATCATTATTTTCTTTAATTTAATCCAGGATGAGATAACTGGGTTTTGAGATGTTGTTGAACTACAACAGCAGGCCAGGCAGCCTAGTCAAAGGGAGGGATGTTAGAAACTGGAGTTCCTAGTCTTCCTCCTTTCAGCCATTCAGCTTACAACAGTTCATTTAGTTATTCATTCAAAGTTATAACAGCACTGAAAAAAGTGACTTATGACTGTTTTTCACACTTATGACCATTACAGCATCCCCATGGTCATGTGATCAAAATTCAGACCCTTGGCAATTGACTCATATTTATGGCAATTGCAGTGTCCTGAGGTCATGTGAATACCTTCTACAACTTTCTGATAAGCAAAGTCAATGGGGAAGCCAGATTCACTAAGCAACCGTGTTACTAACTTAACAACTGCAGTGATTTGCTTAACAACTGTGGCAAGAAAAGTCATAACATGAGGCAAAAGTCACTTAACAAATGTTTCATTTAGCAACAGAAATTTTGGGTTCAATTGTGGTTGTAAGTGGAGGACTACCTGTACAGTCGTGTTCACCATCACATCTTGTGATGGGAAACTCCAAAGTTTAACTAAATGTTGGGTGAAAGAGTATGATAGGTTTCACAAAATACTCAAGAGTGTCCAGTAATGATTTATTAGAGTGTGTGAAGTAGATATGGTCCACTTCATGAAGCACTGTGATAGGTTTGATTCTCCTCAACTAGAAGCCTTTCCTAGCTGTTTTCTAATGACTAAAATGAAGCAATCCCTCCTTTTTGTTTTTTAGAAGAGAGGTGTTGAGATCACTTTACTTTGCACTTTGCTTCAAAGAGGCGTATTGCTTGAAGCTTTGCTAAAGCAAAGCACGGCTTTGAACCACCACAAATCCCTTAAATTTATATGAGAGTTTGCAGATTTGCAGATCAGTTTGTTGTTTCACCTTCACCCAACATCATTAATGAAGTTGTACATTTCTCAATGGCAATGTGAAAAAAAAAAAGAATTTCATCCCTTCCCCCAATAAAACCTGGTAGTTATTGACAGCTGGATCCTGGGAATTCAGTTTTTTCAACAGCTATCTTTGAACTGGGAGCTTCATAGTGAAGCTAAGGTTTTCCCGGGGTTTCATGTGTTTATTTATTTATTTATCTTGTATCGATTATGGAATTTTTAATCATGTTCCATGCCTCTGACCTTTTTTTTCCCAGCAACCACAAAATCATTTTCTGAATCTCTTCTAAAAAATTAAAAGAAAAAGGGGAAATTAGAAGCCAGAAAAAAGAGGAAAGAATGGTGTGATAAGGTACAAAATATTGTACCATAATTGCAACTAACTGCCCTTAACAAGGAGGAGCAAGAGAAAAAGGGGGAAAAGAAAAATCAAGACATGATTGGGGAAAAAAAAGTTAATCAAAGGTATGGCTGGAATCTGAGCCCTATTTCCCACTGATAAATAAATACAGTAGCAAGCAACTTAACTTAGGGTGTTTTGTTGGCTCTTGTGCTATTCCTAGAGAAGAATAATCTAGCCATAACAATTCATCTCCATAAATTCCAGTTGAATTACTTGATATATTAAACACAAGATTGCCCTTAAAGACAAAGACAACTACTACTACTATTACTACTGCTGTTATTATTAACCATTTTCACTTCTGGGCAGCATAAAAGAAAACAGCAACATCAGAACAGCAAAACAAATTGGCAACTAAACATATTAACATACTACATATACTACCATACTTTCTAGAGATGCTTAGGTATCATCTGATCATTTATGCTACTCAGAGTCACCTTATAGGGGAGATGGGTGGAAAATAAAATAAAATAATAAAATAAAATAAAATAAAATAAAATAATAAAATAAAATAAAATAAAATAAAATAAAATAAAATAATAAAATAAAATAAAATAAAATAAAATAAAATAATAAAATAAAATAAAATAAAATAAAATAAAATAAAAAAATAAAATAAAATAAAATAAAATAAAATAATAAAATAAAATAAAATAAAATAAAATAAATAAAATAAAATAAAATAAAATAAAATAAAATATAATAAAATAAATAAAATAATAAAATAAAATAAAATAATGGCAGCTTGAATTGCATTCTTTCTGAAAGAATGGACTTGGCTTCTTTTTTGCTTTTAGACTCAAAAAGGCACTGGTCCCTACTTTTAAAGTAAAATAAAAAAAATAAAAAAATAAAAAATAAAGGCTTTGGAAAACATATCTAAATGACTGCACCTTCTGATACTACTAGCCCAACTACTTCTCCTTCTCCTTCTCTCTTTCCTCCTATCCCCCCATTCCCTTTCCTCCTCCTCCTCCTCCTCCTCCTTCTCCTCCTCCTCCTCCTCCTCTCTTTGTTGACTCTTCACAATGCCGGGACAAGTCCCTGAAGTTTTCTTTGCAAGATTTCAGAAGCTGTTTGCCATTGCCAGCTGAGAGAGAGTGACCAGCCCAAGATCAATCAGCTGGCTTTGTGCCTCTGGTGGGACAAGAACTCACACTCTCCCTGTTTCTACTACTGCCGGCCCACGGGCTGGACATGTCATCCGGAAGCCGCATCCACCCCATTGACAGCAATGGGCTGTCAAAGAGCCTTGGTGGAGGAGTGGGCTAATGCCTCCTTAAGTAACACCAGCTGCCTGCAATTAGTGCAGGTTTGAGTCCCACCAGGCTCAAGGTTGACTCAGCCTTCTATCCTTCCGAGGTAGGTAAAATGAGGACCCAGTTTGTTGGGGGCAATAAGCTGACTTTGTAATAACGCCACTTGGGGGGGCGAAAGCCCTAATAAGCAGGCATATACATAGAATGAAGGCTATTGCTAAGCACATTGATTTGTGCTTTAGATTGTAAGCCGCCCTGAGTCTTCAGAGAAGGGCGGGATATAAATGGGATTAAAAAAATGGTAAAACTCTCCCGATACATTGCACGACATCACGTGACGTCGCAGGTTTGTCATGTCTGTACTATATTAAACGCACTTCTTTAGAAGTTCTTTGTATTGTTCTTCAAGGAGCGGAGTTAAATATTAATTAAATATTTTTACCCATAAGTATCTCGTAGAAGCCTATGGATGATTTCCACTATGATTTTCTTATGCAAATAAAGAAAATAAAATCACAAAAAATCTACTTTAAAACAAAGACATATAGTATCTAGGATCTAAGGTAGTGTAGATTCTTCTCTAAGTATCTTGCCCAAATTGAAGTTGATGAAAATGGACCCATTATTCAGGCTAGTTCATGGGTGTCAAACTGCCAGCCCACGGGCCAGATGTGTCACGCCAAAAGTGCACCCACCACATTGGTGGCAATGGGAAAAAAAGTCATGATACATCATGACATGTCATGTGACATCATGAGTTTGACACCTGTGATCTAGTTGAATACCTTCCTATGCTGGTCCTCATTTGTCTGCCTCCCTTTCCTTTTATGGATCCTTTTCACTGCTATCCCCACATAGATCTCTGGAGCACACTTGGCTTCTTGGTTAGCTGAAGCTTGGCTTTGTTTGGAAAAACAGCTGGGGAAAAAAGACAAGAAATTAGTAAAAAGCATCCTGAAAAGCACAATATGGACAGGAGAAACCTCACACGTTTGCCTGCTGGTAAATGGGTGTTTGGTTATTGGTCAAATTTACTACTTTAGCCCATTTGCTCAGTAATATCTTACCAGAGATTCATATGGCTCTCACTGATCTCTATATTTTTTACTCCTTCTTTCTGCTTGGACTTTGGAAAGGAAACATAATTTCATATACACATTTTCAAACAAAAAACATTCAGTATTTGAATGGACAGACTGGTATGCAGAGGAAAGTCACAGTTGGAGCAGGAGTGACTTCACACGGATAAGGTCTCTGACACTAAGTATTTGTCAGCTAACTTTTCCTGTGCATTTTGAGGCTAATAGATGCAATTACCAGTAAATTGAAAAGAAGCACAGGTTTTTAAAAATGCAGAAGTTCCAGGAGTGAAATCTGAAAAGGTACGGGGAAAAATTGCAAAGAGAAACATTTGATCCAGTGGTGGGATTCAAATATGTGAACAACCAGTTCTCTGTGTGGATGCCACTTCTGGAAGTCTGTTCTGGGCCTGGGCAACAAAAAAATTAGCTACCAGTTCTACTGAACTGGTGCAAACTGGCTGAATCCCACCACTGATTTGATCCCAGTAGATCTTAACCTTCATACTTAGTTGGACAAATTCATGACTGCAGCAACATGAAATGGTGTGTCTGAAATGCAATGAATCTCAATTTGAGGTCTCATCACTGAAACAAATGGCATATCCACAGCTGTGTTAAAATTATTTCAGAATTACTCTCACAAAGTGGATTTCTGGGGTTAATTTCCCATTAACTGCCAGAATTTCATGCAGGCAACTTTATCCTCAGGAAACCTTTTCAGCACTTAGCAGCTGGGCCTGAAAGACAAGGCAGTGGGATTGTACAAGCCCTTGGGCTGCATTTCTTCTTGATTAGACTACAAACTTGCTCTTGCTAACAGGCTTGCAGGCAAAGCTCAAGTGGACCAGTGATATTATTTTCCCAATAAGGGCCTTTCTGCTTTTCTTTCAAGTGGCAACCAAAAGTTGCACCATGTTCCCAACTGATTAATTTTGGTTGGACTGTTTTAAATTCTCCCCTGTAGTTAGAATGCAGGCTTCTATCTACCCAGATTTCTAGGCTACCCAAGGTTCTATATACAAAAGTTCAGTGTTTGGGAAGTACTGGCATTTTTTTTCCCATGGAAATTTTGTTGTTTTGATCTTGCATAGCTTTAATCCCAAAGCAATAAATAAAGCACACTGGCTTTAACCTATTTTAAAAAATCCTAAAAATCTTCTAGCAGGCTGGCTGATGGAACATAAAAAGGCCATGGAAGGAAGATGCAGTGAGCACCCAGCACCCTGGTCCACAGGTTCAGGTAACACTGGGTGGGAGGGAAAAGGGTGGCATGGAATCCACTAATTGCTGCCCTGAAACTATATTGTAATAAAAATGGTAAGGAAAGCAACATTCCCCAGATTCATAGCTGAGGTGCAATAAAACTCAGCTGTGTGGGCAGTGAATGCTAAGTCAACATACTTTCAGCCAACTTAAAAACTGTAGGAAAGAATGCTAGACGAGCTCTCTAGATCAAGCCTGTATCCAAGCAGGCTCATTTCTAGTTATTTATTCTCACTCTATGTGTGTGGAAATATGGAACTTGCATAAACATTGCAATATATCCTCCCTCTTAAAATAAAGGCTTATTTTAAAACTCCATCTGATCATCTCTTCTAAGCAAGTCATTCAACTTTTCATTTCCAATGAGCCATTTGCTCTTCTGCTCTGTTTTACTTTGATATTTGAACTGCTCTGTATTCCACTATAGGTACATAGTTATACTTTGGTAAACCCTGAGATTTATCTAAGCATGCTATATACTTTTTTGTTTTGTTTTGGGGATCCAAACTAGATGTTGGCATTCATTATTTGAGTTTGCTCTTAACTCTGTGGGTATACACCAAGGAATTAAATGGAACTCCTGACAAGAACTCAAAGGAAGAGGTGCCTAGATTAGAATACATATTAAATAAGTGTATTTAGGTCTATTTAATTTAGGCATTTCACATCTTCTTATAATGTGGCTTTTTTTGTCTATGAACAATTGACCCAAACTAACTTCTTGTTTCTGCCTTTTTTAGCACACTCCTGATTACTTTATCAACTGCCTTTAAGTCATGTCAGAAGGAAGCAAAATTTATATGATCTGTGTGATTGAAAAAGCATTGCTGTCAGTAATCAAATAAACTGTTATTGATCTTCAATGCTGTGGACAGTTTACATAGACTATCCATGGACAATTTATATGACAGACACACACACACACACACACACACACACACATGTAGATATACAGACATATGCTTTACAAGGGGAAAAAATAAAAATATTCTAAAGCATAGAGTTCTTCAGCTCTACTGCTAAAAAAAGAATTGTTGCTATATCATTTACAACACTTTCTCCGGTCTTAAACCAGTACAAAATAATCACTTCTCTGACATGCACACTGAACAGATTATCAGATTATTGATTGATTGAATTTACTCCTCATAGTTCGTGGGGGGGACATTCTATGTGGAGGAAGATCTTCCAAGAGAGTAAAAGTAGGAGCTTGATTCTAGCACTGCTTTTTCTTAGGGTAACCAGAGTTGGGTAAATATGACATCCTAAATAAATATCCCTTGCCAGAGAAGATATTGGAAACAAGTGAATTAATAGTCTAAGTCATAAATTACCTTAATTGCCTGAGATCACACTTTACACTAAGCAACTCTTTGTTTTAACCACCAGCTGTTAAATAACCAGAATGGGTCATGTTAAGCAATAAATAGTGTTATAAACTGTTATGAATCATATGGCAGATTAAGTATGTGGTTACTCTCAGATTATCTTCTAATATACATGTGATATGCCAAAGGAATAGTTTGATTTTGACCAAAGTGTTTCTTGTTATATTTTGTTAGAGGTTACAACAGGAAGATATATAAACACAAAAGAAACAAAAATTCAGGACAGGAATTATCAATGTCCCAGTTTGTTCTTGATTTAGTTTCTTCTTCCTTACCTTAATATATATTGTCTGTGAATTTCTCATTAAAAAGTTGCCAGCCAGAATCTGATACTTAGAGTTGACTTTTCTCTCGTATATGATATACAGTATGAATCTAGCCTAGTATACATCAATCAATTATCTATCTATCTATCTATCTATCTATCTATCTATCTATCTATCTATCTATCTATCTATCTATCTATCTATCTATATCATATATCTGTCATCTATTTATCTGGGCTTCTAATGTATTTATAGGTAGACAAAGACATATGGGCCCAACAATTTCAATACAAACTAACCATATTTAATTTTAATTCTCCATGCATAATCTATATCAGGGGTGTCAAACTCGCAATGTCATGTGACGTGTCGCGATGTATCACAACTTTCTTTTCCATTGCCGGCAATGGGGTGGGTGTGGTTTCGGTATGATGCATCCGACCCGCAGGCCGGCAGTTTGACACCCCTGATCTATAGGTAATTCATTCATAGGATCCAATGTCAGGTCTTAAATAGACTAGGTAACTGGGGCTATAAATTTGTTTTTCCAGTGTTGAAGAGCTAAGCTTTTGGCAATAATAAGGGCACAGAAAATCCATTCCATTTTTAAAAATATGATTGTGGGCTTTTTGGTGTCATAGTATTTCATTACGCCAATTGAAACATAGGTGCCTCTGAAGCTGAAAATACAGTTGTTCAAATCAAGATGTCAGCAAAAATTGCAAATGTAAATATTGCTAGTATTTACAAATGTTATTTATTTTTTTTAAGATAGAAAATGATAAAAACTGATTCTTATCAACCACAGCTGATCTAATGTAAAGATCCCAGAATTCATATTTTCCATAAAACTTTTTAAAAATCAGTTTTGAAATCAGGATTTAGCAACAATGTAGCATGATAAAAATATCAAAACCTATTTTGATATTTAATGTACCATAGTTTTTCAAGTTAATATATCAGTAATAGGAAAGAGTAATTCAATTATATTTTGAAGCCTTAGCAGACTAATTTTATGTTTAACTATTCCAAAAGAACCTAGAAATGAGAATATACAATAAGTAAAAACACCCAACATTTGATATTAATGAAAAGATAAGTAAGGTAATATAATTCAAGGTTTTAAAAAGTGAAAATCCCACCTTTGTATTTTTCAAACATATTTTCAGAACTGAAGGGAATCCTATAGAAATGTATGAAACACTGTCTTGAGTTTTTTATATTTTCTGCATATATTTAGAGAAATTCCTTGCAAAGTATAAGGTTTCCTGGAAATTAAATTGATTTTAAGAGTTTTTATGCTATTCTGTAGGATACAGTTTAATGGCTCACATATACCAATGCCCTAAGAAACCTGTTTATATATCTCATTCATATTCAGTGTGATTATTTGAAAAAAAAACTGTCCAGAATAAGATTACCTGAATAACTGATAAATTCAGTTCATAAATGAAAATGGCAATGATTTAATATGTGAATAAACATGTCTTTACCAATAAGCACCAAATCTGACTTAGACAGTTAATATAATATCCTGTAATTTGGCCAATAATGTTAATTAGATTCATCAAAGCCAGAATCAAAATATGAGGCTCAAAGATAAACAAAATAACATCAACATGCACTACTAGTTTATATTCTAATGAATTATGCAAAATCCATGGATAATATAATCTTGTCTACTAATAAAAACTATGGGTTCCAGTCAAATATTAGAAATCAAAGGAAAAAGTGGGCATCTTTATTCAGTACCTTTATAAAATGTAAAAAATAATGAAAAAATATAATTAAACTTTGGATTTAGGGGCATCATCACCATTGTGTGGTGGCGCAGTGGTTAGAATGTAGTACTGAAGGCTACTACTGCTGACTGCCAGCTGCCAGCAGTTCAACAGTTCAATGCTCACCAGCTCAAGGTTGATTCAGTCTTCCATCATTCTGAGGTTGGTAAAATAAGGTCCCAGATTGTTTTGGGCAATATGCTGATTCTATAAACCACTTAGAGAGAGCTGTAAAGTCCTGTGAAGCAGTATATAAGCTAGGTGCTATTGCTATCATATACAATTTAGAACAACTTTATACATCATTTAGAAAATTCATATTGGTTACCCACCTATCTTCCTGTTGTTCTTTTCATTACTCCCATCATGTCATGGGGTCCGCAGTTTTGCATTTCACCTGCCACTTCATCTGGTCTGCAGCATTGGGCGGCTTACATGTCTTCATGCAGGCAATCCCTCCATTGCTTTTTCAGTCATCCTTGGGTTTACCTTGATTAGAGTGTCTGTAAATTTTATAAAGTCTTTTTTCTATATCTAGCAATAAAACTGCAGCTTTATATCTTTTATTTTTATTCATATTAATCAAATCCACTATATTAATATTATATAAATATTATGTAATATTACATTATATATTATATTATATTATATTATATTATATTATATTATATTATATTATATTATATTATATTATATTATATTATATTATATTATATTATATTATTATATTATATTATATTATATTATATTATATTATATTATTATATTATATTATATTATATTATATTATATTATATTATATTATATTATATTATATTATATTATATTATATTATATTATATTATATTATATTATATTATATTATATTATTATATTATATTATATTATATTATATTATATTATTATATTATATTATATTATTATATTATATTATATTATATTATATTATATTATATTATATTATATTATATTATATTATATTATATTATATTATATTATATTATATTATATTATATTATATTATATTATATTATATTATATTATATTATATTATATTATATTATATTATATTATTATATAAATAAAATAAAATAAAATAAAATATTATCTAAATATTATATCAAATGTTGATAAAGGTGGGAAGAGAATGGAGCTGTTAGAGGCCTGAGTGTAGACCAGTGATTCTCAAACTTTTCTTCATCATCACAGTCATCTTTTGTGGCCATGGACCACCAAGACTTAACTCAAGATTTAAATCATAACATTTCTTCAAGCCTTCATGGATGCCCTATGATGACAGAACCCCAGGGGTCTGAGGACCATAGGTTGATAATCACTGGTCTAGAATTTTCACTCCCACCTATACCAACCAGCATTAGCCCTTGAGAAAGTGAAAAACCATCATTACTCTCTTTGTCTCACTCATAGATATCTGTCGGGAGGGCACTAACACTGCATTATGACATTGTCATGCAAATGAAGCAATTTACATATGTCTATTAGACTTCAGGATGCAAGGACATAATTTCATCATTTTGATGTCATGGATGTCTATGTTCTACCTACCCTAAAGACATACTGATATTACCTGCCATACCTTTTGCATCCCTTGGAGGCCTTATGTTAATAAGTGTTCCATTTAACCATAAGAAAGTTGCTAAAGGAAAACCAAACAGAGCTTATGGCTTAGCATGTTATGTGAACTTGGCAAAGTTATAATGGTAGACAGCCTGTTAACATATAAAATTAATCCTGAGAGTCTTTTCTGCATTCTTTTGCTGTCCCAGAAACCTTGCACAGCTACAAATCCATGAACAGCTACAGGTCTTTGCTAAATTAAACCTTGAAATGGAAACTTTTAGCACAACCTTGAGAAAATTGGCTCTACACTAATATCTCTGAACTTCGTTTGATGGGGTGAAGACTTGCCTCAGGTATTTAATTATCTGATCTGGTCAATTACTCTAAGATAATGATAAGTTTATCAGATATTACCACTTGTTTTTTTAATGATAGCCAAGCTATTTAACTGCATTCTCAACCTACTAAAATGCTTACAGATGACTCAGTTAAACATGGAAAGGTGAAGAGAGTTGTCTGGCAATTCAGAGAAATGTGTTTTGCTACCATTTAAACTTTTCATGAAAATAATGCCAATAAAGCAAGCAGATGAAGATGCCTTGAGGATAAGAGAGATGGCAAATTTCATTTCCACTATAAGCAGTAAAATAATCTAATGTTTAATTGCAGGAATTCCTATCCAAGTTAAAAAAACCAAAATATTACAAATAGCCATATCCTTACTTTTGTGGGGAGGTTCAATTCTCACTGAAAGCCAGGTATCCAGTTAGTGATCTAGCTAGGGTTCTGGTTAGAGAATCTACAAAAATATGCAAGAATATATAGGCACACCAATTTTAGAGCATAGCAATAGAAGATTATGGGTATGCCTAATCAATCAGTCAATCAATCATCATCATCATCATCATCATCAAATACTTTACAGGAATAGTACACTTTATAGGTTGAAAATGAAATCTATCTAGTATTCAATTTCTTTCCAGCTGATTACTGGTGGCTACATGACTGAGTTTGATAATGTACCATCTAGTTGGTGTACGCTAGTGTACATGGATATTTTTCATCAGAACAATCTCTCCCCATCCTGATCCTTTAGTGAACTGAAGATAAACCTTGTGAACTCTCAAGCTTCCTTCTTCTGTTATATATTCAAGATGGACAGTGTTTAATATTCATATGTTATGTATATGTAGGAGTGTAGGTCTATACATATGTTGTATATAGTATGTATATGTTGTATATACGTAGTACGTTTAGGTGTGTGTCATATATGTGTTCACTTTGAGAGTAGGCAACTAAATTTCATTTTTGATATCTGTCATTGTACCCACAGTAAAAAATGGCAATAAAGGTTATCTTATCTTATCTTATCTTATCTTATCTTATCTTATCTTATCTTATCTTATCTTATCTTATCTTATCTTATCTTATCTTATCTGTTCTCTAAATATTGCTGATATAATTGAGATCATCCACCTCCTGGTGATTTTCCTACTTTAACATTTTCCTTCCCTTTTCCAGCATTAAAGACTTCTCTAGAGAGGTCTTTCCATGATATACCTAAAATATGAAAATCTGAACCTGAGTACTGGTAGTGATTTGTTCTATTATCCTTTTGTTTGCTTTGTGGCTATTCATGGTATTCTTACGAGTCATGTGTGTGTGTGTGTGTGTGTGTGTGTATGTGTGTAAGTGTATGTGTATGTAGTATATGTATATGTATATACACACACACACACACACACACACACACACACAAAAGAAATAAAAGGAACAGTTCCTTAATCTTCTTGATTTTTATATCAATTTATATTTGCCAAAATTTAAAGAGCAGTGATGGTAGGGAACTCATTTTGAGAGCACTCTACAGATGTAGATTCAGATGTAGATTCAAGATTCATATTTCTTTAGTGACATCAAGAAAGCATTTCTTCCTTCCTTCTTCAGTAGAGGATACATATTTCAGAGTTCCTTCTTAATACAATTATAGTTCATTTAGCTAGCAATTACAGTAATAGGAAGACTGGTAACCATTGTCATTCAGACAAGGAAAATCAATGATAGCAGTTTCATTTTCCATCATGCAAAAGACTCTTAGTAAAATAAGATACTAATGCTAAAGATTTAAGCCATTTATTTTAAATGAATTACAGTGTATACAAAATTATTCTTTCCCTCTGACTTTTGTATTCTTAACTATCTGGGGACTCAATTTATTCTTTTAACTTTTTATTAATTTAAATATCATTAATAGAAGTTAGAATTTTCAGATAAGTGGAGAAATACAGAGTCTGGTATTTGGCTAGTAATGCCAGATTCTGGAACTCTTTATTGAGGAGTTTTGTTCTCACAAGTTGAGTTAAGCCTGTATAGATTTTATCACTACACTCCTGTATGTGGATTTACAACATTGGTTATGATGCTCCACCTCCCATCGTGCAGATTTTCCCCTTTTCCTGTTTCATTTTGCCATGAGTAAGGCCACTTCCCTTTTCACAGATTATTTTACACACATGCACACACCTTTTCTATTTTTTTATTGTTAGCTTAATCTGATATGAGAGAAAAAGATAGGCTAAATATGGTAGATGTTCAATGAGCCCTAGAAGGTGCTCCAGAAAAACCATAAGATTAAAGAAAGGACAACCTGCAGTCCCATGGCAGCATATGGCCCTAACTCAGGTTTCTTTTGTGGCCAATATGAAATGAATGATCTAATCAAAAATCATAGTGCATGTATTAAAATAGACACAGATAAGAAAAAAGAACCCATCATCCCTCCTATTTCCCCTCTTGCCCCCCAAAGGGCAAATATTAAGGTTTACTCAATATAATCTTGCTGGCTTTCTGCTATGAGTCTGCCCTAGTGTGTTCTTAGTTTTGTTCAAAATTTTAAATATTCCCCTTAGTCATTAAAAACTAGTCCATCCTGGAAGTATGGACTCTGGAAGTAGAAAAAGTGATACAATCCTCATATGCTTCTCTACTATGGGCCTGGAAACCTTTTCCATGCTTTTTGCTCTACTGATGATCTTTCTGATTGGGGTGACTTAAAAATATTGAAAACAAAAACTATTAATAAATGGCTTTTTTATTGAATAGCAGATAAACAGGGCTGGGGAAGAAGGGATGATTCCATGCTAGCAACGTCTTGTTGCTGTGATTGTATGAAATTGACTCCATTTAAATAAGCTACTCAAGGAGCCTTTGTCTTTGTATTTTTTTTTCTTTTTGAAAATATATATTTTTAAGGGAAATCTTTTTAATTCATCTCTTCATCTCTTCTGCTAGGAAATGGGAGATTTTCTTACATGTTCAAAGGAAATCTTTAAAACAGTTCCAGTGCTGCAAAGATTCACTTCAATAGGGAGATAAATTATCTTTCTAGGAGCTGCCAAAATCTCAGCTGCAGAGCAACTTCTTGGCATGGATTATCTGCTCAGAGAATATTACTGAATTGCCTCTTTGAAAAACTTGTCTCTTGATGGTGCCATCTTTGGACTACACTACAATAGACTGCCTTGTTCTCTTGATGAAATATTTGAAGCCATCATCCCAGAGTATGCCTTGGGATGGATGAGAATTATGCATCATCAGGAAAAGAACTGATAATACATCTTTGGATGTTCTGCAGCTAAAGGAAAAGCTGGTCAAAAGAATTCACTTTCTTTCCATTGACTAACCAGAAACTTATCAAAATGACAATTGGGCCATATTTCAACTGAGAGAAAAAATATATTGGATTTAAATTAACATAAGGAATAAATGCTTCAGAAGGAAGCTATTTTATAAGATAATTTATTAAATGTGCCCACTACTTCAAAGACTAGCAACTCCTAAATGGGAATTGTAGTCCAATACAGCTGACGTTATAAGATTTGTGCAAAATGACAAAGATAATTTATATATTTGATTTACATCCTGCTTTTCTGCCCTGGTGAACATTCAAGATGGCTAACAGAATTTAAAAGATGATCTGGGGATGTAATTAGGTACACTTAAAAATATTTTTAAGTTTATATGTACAATTGAAATATATTATCTTATGCAAAGATGCTAGATATTTGAATGCAAATGTCAAAGTCTGGGATTAACAGTATCTCCATGTTACAAGTGCACTCTGAAAATGGATCTTTCCATTTCACTGATCAAGTAGCAAATATGATCAAGAAACACATTTAAATAGAACCAACTAGAAATCAATGTTATAATGCAGGCAATTATTCAGCTAATTTATTAATGATCATTTGGATCTATTCTGTTTATCAAATCATAACACTTTTTCCTAAAATTAGAGAAAGTTGGCAGGTATAATAGATATGTCTCAGTGATGGGGAAATTTCCATCTGCTTAGAGCAATTCCATGCTTCAATTAAAACTGTCAACCATTTTCTCTGTGGATCTCTGATCTCTGAAGCATTAAAATCTTGAGAATTAGAAGCCAATTAGGGGTTCCTCTATTTCCCTAAAACTGACTAATAAGAAAATCATCCAAGAACAATTTCTATGCTCCACTTGGAGTCACTAGGAGTCATATAAATTCAATTATTATTATGGTTGATCACATGGTCAGCCAAATATTTAGACTTTTTTAATCTACCCATTCTCAAGGACCTGAGATAGGCCAATGCCATTGTTCAATGGTATTAAAGGTGTGATTGCTGGATGTCCATTGTTCCAAGTAAAGCTGCCTTTTGCAATTGATTGATTGTGATTCTGTCAATGCTAGTGGTGTTCAAATAGTGGTCCACATGCTTTAGGGTTGCATTTGAGGTGCCTACTACTATTTGTACTATCTTTTCCCACAGTCATTATACTTTCTATTTGTAATTTGTTAGGACCTGCAGACCTTTTGCAAAGCCTTAAGATGTGGTAGCTGTCCAAAGCATGGGGCCTGGGAGATAGTTGACTTTGTGATATTTATGAATTTGCTGATGTTTGGTTTACCCTGAACCCCAAGTGTTTTTTTATTATATTCTGCTATTTATTGTTATACTGATGTTTTTCATGTCAGTAATCCAGACTGCTTTTGTGAGATAGGTGGTCATGCAAATCTAATAAAATAAACCAGCAAACAAAGCAATAAATAATACATAAGCATAATGGAAAAAATAAGTGGGGAAACCGGAATTGATTGGTCACCATGCCATTTTTTTATCTATTACATTAAAGAAAAATCTCTATGAACATGAAATGACAGTATATTGGCAATACTTCAGACAGGGATCGTGGTCGTGTATGTGCATTGCTACTGTGGTTGGCTTGGGAGATGGGTGGGGGAGAGAGGGAGAGAATGTTAAGTCCCAATGAATCCATATTTGAAGACACAAAGGGTGCTGAGTGTCCATATAAGTAAATTAGGTGGCTACCTAGGGTGTCAGGTTTTATGGGGACCAAATTATATATAGAGAAAAAACATTTCCTAGAGTTTGAGCCATGTGTGTTTGTGTGTAGTATGTCTGTTTACTCAGTTGCCAATCTCCGTCGTGAATATAATTTATAAGTGTACCTGGTTATTGTTTTTCTATTTTGTTGTAGGATTAAAAGCAATACAATAATTTTAAAAAGCAAATAGAAAAAATAGTTTTGACTGGCAGGTGAAGAAAAGTAATGTCTAATCAGGAAGCAGGATGAGCCAAGAATTTTTATAAATGGGAAAAGATATTGTTCACAAAGGCTACACAACTACAGAGACTTAAAGACATTCCCACTTTGCTGTGGAGTCAGAAATACTACAGTTCTTTAGCATTAATGAAAACTATCAGATCCAGAGCTGATTCTGAAGAGGTACATCCATACAGTGCGGTGGAAGCATCTTTAATTTGGTAAAAGTGCAATAACTAACAGCTTCCTTCCTCAGCAATTTTTGAAGAGCAAGCTGTTTATTTTGCAGGAGTTCTGTTGGTTCATGTTAATGATGGGAGGGCAGGATTCCTATGATGCAGATATTTAATTTCAACGAACTCAATTTCTTCTTGCCAAAGTAACTTGCAGGTTAGAACACAACTATTCTTATTATGAATTTTGTAATGGAGTCCTCTGATTAAACAGGGGAAAGAGAGAAAACTATGGATAATTACAAATAATGGGTTTATTTATTTATTCCTTCATTTAAAAGATTTGTATGGCCACCCAACTTAAGCAACTCTGACTACCTCAGAACAAAAATAAAACTAATAAGAACAAAATAATCAATGTAGAACAATAAAACAAAAACCCTGTACCTCAACTGTCCTTTAAGGATGCTCTGAGGCAAACTCCAATTACTCTCACTCCATACTTTCTAGCTACACAATACTATCCCAGCACCTTGGTAGAAAGCCAGGTCTTAATGGCCTTCTGAAAGGATAAAAAAGGTGTGGCTTGGTGAATTGCTGGGAGAGGTATTCCACAAGGTTGAGGGCAGCCACAGAAAAGGCATACTTCTGAGTCCTGCGAATAATCAGGTACCATGCCCTCCCCCTTCAGTGCCCAACGTCAGTAATACAAGCCACGTTGGCTCTCCCATCTACAATCAAATCATGGTTGAAGTGGGATTTATTGCAGGTTGAATTGGTATTAAGCAGCAGCAGGAGAGCAGAGCCACCAAAGCTCTGAAACTAGATCCTAGGGCAAATATGATATTGGTATTAAATATTTGGTCTACCTTACTACCTCCTGCTTTCTGCTGTACCATGCCCATCATCTCTGCAATGCCCTTCCCTCCTCTGTTTGCTCTCTCCCTGTCTGATTTCCCCTTCCCACATCTAATCTGAACAATTTAGACAGTTTCTGCTCAGTTTTTCATGCTTCTATATAAAAAAAACACCTCAGCACCTCCACCCTAGCAGGTCCTCCATCCAATATCTCATCCAAACCTTCATTTGTTCCAAACTCTTCAGCATCCAAAAACCCAAACCTTTCTTTTTCACACACCCCCATCTGCCTGCCCCCTTCACCCCACCAGCAGTACATTACTTATGTACACCTCCAAAGGGATTGAGTGGCAGCATTCTTGGTGCACTCCCATTTCCCACATGAGAAGGCAGGAAGGATCCTGTCATACCCAAATCCCACCCCAATTATCAAACCACATAAAACATCTTGTCCATGCACTGTCCAAAATCCAGGTGCCAGCAAGCCCTAGGTCCTCTCAGACAGAAAGGACCATTCACCAAAATAGTTGCCTTGCCATGTGGCCACTTGAATGGCAGCCACAAGACACAAGGCAGCTCCACCATGTGTCCTCTGCCTTGTTCCTGCTCCTGTTGCCATCAACCATGTGGCCACCTGGGCCCTAAACTCCATAAGGGACTCCAATAGCCAGGATCTTATAGTCAGCACTACTTTCTCATCCTATGCCAGCCCACTTTGTTTTAGTAGTCTCTATGGGTGTAGAGCCAAATACAAAAACATGGCTGACTTATGAGGTCCACAAGATACTGAAGGCACGGAATGTGGCTTTTAAATCCGGTGACATGCTGGCACTTAGAACAGCCAGAGCTAATTTGAAAAGTGCCATGAAAGGTGCAAAGCAAGCCCATTGTCAGAAAATTCAGAACTTTTTTCAGGACCCAGCAAACACCATGCAAGGACAACACAGACTTCCTAAACAAGCTGAATACATTTTGGAAGATTTGAGGCATCAAATAGCACTCCCACTAGGAAAGCTGTGCCCCATCCTGGTGAGCAAGTGCTTAGCTTTGATGTAACCTCTGTTCAGAAAATACTGCAGAAAGTTAACATTCAGAAAGCAACAGGCCCAGATAATATCCCTGGATATGTTCTTAGGGAATGTGCAGATGAGTAGGCTTGTGTTCTCACAGATATTTTCAATATATCATTGCAACAGGCAGTGGTCCCATCATGTTTTAAGATGGCCATCATTTTACCAGCGCCAAAAAAGTCCACAATTACAGGTCTCAATGATTACCATCCAGTTGCACTGACATCCATCATTATGAAATGCTTTGAGAAGCTGATAAAGGACATTATTGTATCTAGCCTCCTGCCAGAATTTGACCCTCTTCAGTTTGCCTACCGACCAAATTGCTCTATTGCTATTTCTTCTGTTCTCCATCTGAGCTTGAAGCACTTAGAGGAAAGAAACACTCATGTTTATTTGTTGTTTGTCGACTTTAGTTTGGCATTTAACACAATCATTCCCCAGCATCTGGTAGACAAACTGGGCCTTTTAGGCTTAAACACTCCTTTGTGTAACTGGATTCTTGATTTTCTTACTAACAGGCCCCAATATGTGTTAAACAAATATTTCTAACACCATTTTCTTGAGCACAGGTTCTCCTCAGGGCTGCTTCCTAAGTCCACTGCTGTTCACCCTGTGGACCCATGATTGTTGTGTTAGGTTTGCCATCAACCATATTGTGAAGTTCACAGATGGTACAACAGTAGTGGGCCTTATTCACAATGATAATGAGGGTGCTTACCGCAAGGAGATTGACGGTTTGGTGAACTGGTGTAAGGAAAATAACCTAGTTTTAAATACCAAAGAGATCATTGTTGACTTCAGAAAAGGCAGGCATAGCTACATTCCTCTGTGCATTAACAATTCACCTGTGGAGATGGTTACCAGCATCAAATTCCTGGGTGTGCAGTTAACAAGTAGGCTGGCTTGGTCACTCAACAGCAAGATACTGGTGAAGCGGGCACAGCAGCGCCTGCATTTTCTGTGTCGCATGAAAAAATTACCTTCCTTCCCCTATACTTACCACTTTCTACAGAGGGAAGATCAAGAGCATCCTGTCATACAGCATCTCAGTCTGGTTTAGAAGCATCACTGCTTCAGACAAGAAGGCAGTGCAGAGAGTGGTGAGGATGGCTGAAAAGATGATTGGAAGTT
Organism: Vipera berus; assembly: GCF_964194415.1. Lineage (NCBI taxonomy): Eukaryota > Metazoa > Chordata > Lepidosauria > Squamata > Viperidae > Vipera > Vipera berus. Next base: position 26,874,988 of record NC_138204.1, read on the forward strand.
TCCTCCCTTCCATCCAGGACATAAGCATTGCTTGAGCAGCGTCCATAAGATTGTCTGGGGCACGACACATCCTCTTCATAACCTGTTTGCCTTGTTACCTTCTGGGAGGGGGCTCCGTGGTATCTGAAGCAGAACATCCAGATTCAGTCACAGTTTTGTTCCATACAGTATTAACCTTGTGAACTCTAAAACTTCCTCATTCTGTTATGTATTTAAGATGGACTGATTAATATTTATATGTTACTTATATGCAAGGGTGTAGGTCTATGTAGTATGTAGTATGTTTAAATGTGTGTTATGTTTGTGTACACTTTGAGAGCAAACAACTAAATTTCATTTTTGATATGTGTTGTGCCCACAGTAAAAAATGACAATAAAGGTTATCTTATCTTATCTTATCTTATCTTATCTTATCTTATCTTATCTTATCTTATCTTATCTTATCTTATCTTATCTTATCTTATCTTATCTTATCTTATCTTATCTTATCTTTTCGGTTCTCTAAATATTGCTGATATAATTGAGATCATCCATCCTCCTGGTGAGTGTGATTGTGCCCACAGTAAAAAAATGACAATAAAGATTATCTATCTATCTATCTATCTGTCTGTCTGTCTGTCTGTCTGTCTGCCTGCCTACTATCTATCTATCTATCTATCTATCTATCTATCTATCTATCTATCTATCTATCTATCTATCTATCTATCTATAAGAAGGCCAGGTCCTATGGAATCCATTCCATGCTTATCATTAGCTGAAGCAAAAACAACTGGTTCATGGTGCTGCTGAGCTCTGCTGGCTATTGCCTATTTACAAGGGAGTCTCCACAATGGAACACAGCCACACTCAGCTACTGTCCAGAGAAAGATCAATAGGGTCCCACCGGAAACTTCCAATCACTGCTGCTCTTCCTTTTTTCTCATGCTGGACCAGGTAACTGGCATAATCATTGCTGGGCATCCACCAAAATAGCCAGGATACCAAACACCTCCACATACTTTCCACACCAGCCTAGGCATTCTCAACAAAATAACCCTATCAAGAAGTCATCCACCATCATGCCATGATTTATTTATTTTTATTTTAATTCCATTTATATCCCGCCCTTCTCCGAAGACTCAGGGCGGCTTACAAGCTTAGCAGTAGCCTTCATTCTACATATATACCTGCTTATTAGGGCTTTCACACACCCCCAAGCGGCATTATTACAAAGTCAGCTTAATTGCCCCCAACAATCTGGGTCCTCATTTTACCTACCTCGGAAGGATGGAAGGCTGAGTCAACCTTGAGCCTGGTGGGATGCGAACCTGCACTAATTGCAGGCAGCTGGTGTAGAGGGGGAGGAGGAAAAGTATACTACAAAAGAAGGAACACTTTTTTGGGGGTTGGGGGGAGTGGAACATTGTAATTACTTCTACATTGCACTTTCATATTAATCTTGAAAAAGAGAACTACCTATAGGAAATAGTTACTTGTGTTAATGGTAGGGTTAACTGTTGATCAGCTGGTTCAATACTAACTATACTGTCCATTTTTTAGAGCTCCAGAACTGTAGACTCCCCCCCATTATTGCAAAGTGATGCTGTGAAACTCCATTCCCTCCCCTTCCATATTAATTGTCTAGCTAGATTTCTTTTTAAAAAATCCATTTAAAAAAGTCCATAGTAATATGTTGCATAGATTTACATGAACCAGGCATGCATATACTTTCCATCATTTAACTTTAGAAAAAACAGAAGCTTTGCTGAAGAGACTTCTAAAGGAAAGGCAGGATATTAATCAAATAAGTAAATAAAATGTATCCATGTCATGGATTTTAATTTAATGAGACAGGTACATAATGCAATGATATTTACACAGTGGACATTACATAAGAAAATGAGTGCACAAAGAATTTAAAATAAAAGCATATACAAAAGCAATATGTATTGTCTTAATTGGGAGACTTTATTTTGAACCTGGGAATGGAAAATATTAGCTTTCATAATGGGTAAAGAAAAAAGGGGAATGTAAAAAAAAATCATTGTTTTAGTACAATTGAATTATACAATGAAAAGGGCAAAAGCTATCTGAGGCATGACATAGTAATATTCCAGTTCAAAATGTTTATTAAGCATCTTAAATATCTCTCTCCTTCTTCCACCCACTCCATTTGCCTTTCACCCTTTTCTCAGTTCCATCTCATGAATTATTTTGAGAAGAATATAAGACATCACGAGCCTCTTTTATAATGGGCTGTCTTTCAATTTAGGAGAGGTAGCGATGAACATTTGAAATTGTGATGATTGAATGATCACACAGCATTAATTATTTATTTATTGACTGATTGATTTACTCACTTTACTTATTTATTCAATTTCTATAGCAAGTGACTCTGGGTAGCAATTTACCAGAGAGAAAATGTGCAAACTAAAAGAGACTATGTACAAAGAAATAAAATAGAAATTCTAAAACAAAAATGCATGGTTTTGAATCTATAATTTTCTGCTTCAATATCTGTTACTTAAAAGAGAGAAGTCTGAGCCTGGCAGGGGCAATCCCCCCCCCCCCTGGATTTTTAAAATATTTGTTGTTGTTTAATAAAGAGATTTAAATATATTTTTTCCTAGCTGAATTGAATGTGTGCCTGTTCTGATCTGGTTATAACAACTGAGTGGGAGTTTATTATGTGCAAATTAAACTGGAAATTATCCATATAATTATAAACCTATAAAACATTTTTACAGGGAATATTAGAATTATACCGAGTTTCAAAAACATGATTTGATTAGAAGAGATTTCCTCAGATTTCCTCTTTGAATTGAGTCTTCAAAAATCTTCAAATCTTTCAAGGCATTCATTCTGTTTTGGGGAGATTTGGAAGCTAGTGTTCCTTGGTGACCTTAGGACTGACATTAGACCACAAAATAGAATTTGAAAAATCTATTTTAGACTAAGTCAAAGAAACAACCTGAAAAAGATTTGGAAATCTGAGGTACAAACATATATAGCTCACATTCTAGAAATAAATGAAATTTGAAAGGAATAGCAGAAAGAAGTTCAAAAGTTTTTGTTTGATTGATTGATTTGGTTTGGTTTTCTTAATCTCCACAATGCACTGATATTTGCCCTTTCTTTAAAATATACCAGTTTTTTGACTACATTTATTTAGATAACATTTAGCTATTTGCTCTCTCTATGAAGATGAAATCTGCCAGACTACATACTAATAATTACATGTTACAATTTTGGGATGGTTAAAAAATAACTGGTCTTCAAATCCCACTGCTTGATGACTAAACATTGTTGAGATTAAATCAATTTCTTCTCATAGTAACCTATTAAAAGGTTAATAAGTTGCAAAAATTAATATGGGATACAAAGGATTTGCTTCCACTAATCCTATCCTTTATTAGGAAATACATTTTATGGTATATGTATATTCAAATTGTTGAACAGTATTGCCAGTGGAAAGAAATTAACAAACAATATGTATAGGATAGATCATTGGGTAAAAAATGGAAAACAAAACAAAAGGAAGAATGTAGAAAAAGAAGAAAGAAAAATGGCGGAAGCAAGAATGGGCAGATCAATTTTTAACTGTTCTCACATTTTATTCCTGTTCCATATAATATTATATAATAGATTATATAATATAATCTAGCATAGGACATTTTAAATGCCAAAATCATTATCACAATGGTGGTATATGTTTGTGGCATATGCTTCTTCAATAACAAGTTTGCAAAATTACCTGCAAATTAGTATTTTTTGATGCAATTATCCCAATATCTGCTCTTTCCAATGTAAAGTTTTCTAATATAAAACATTATTTAAACACCCACCTTTTTTAAATTAACTATTCTAGGGGTGGGGGGAAAAATAGTAGAAGCTAGCAGACTCAATTTGTTCCTGGTCTCTGTGTGGCTGATAGCTGGAACAGCTTAAAGGTAAATATTTTATATAAGAAGAAATCAGCATGGGATTCATTTTCCCCATATCTGAAAGATGCTGGTTCCCCACCTTTGATTTCAAATAAAAGCTGTAGCTGTTGGTATCCACACATACTCAGTGAATCTACCATTATAAGGATAAAATCCTTGCACAAAAAATAATTACTACAGAGCAATTTCAAAGGCCATTGTTCACTCAGTCTGGATCTCCCTAGACTGCATCTAAAATAATGGGGAATCTATTCCTTCAGTGGAGAGAGAGGACAAGAAACAGAGAAGACAAAGGTTCAGATGTGAATGAGATTGTAACATGATGCTTACTTACAGGTTTGATCTTGACTTCTGACTGAAACCCTTTTGCCATCTGTCCAGGAAATATACAGTAAAGGCTGTGATTTATTGCTATGTTATCATGCCTGTCTGCCTCATTACAGACTCTGAATTTTATCAGACAGCTTATCCTGTAGTGTCTGGTGAGTAATTACTAGGGCCTGAATGGAAGCTTGAAATACTTGGCTCACCATTCCATTAGGCCACCTGTTTTCACACTGCTGCTGCACACTTGCTAACACAGTTCTTTCTTATGGTCAATAGAACTTGCATGAGGGCCTCACAGAGTATGATTTTAGGGCAAACCTTCATGCCATATGTATTATGTGAACATTTACAAATCTGTGATATCTCATGTGCTAACCACTTTCCTGGAACCTCATGGGAAACTTTATGATTCTGTCAGAGTTTGATTTCTATCTTGTTAGTAGATTATGCTACAGGTGACAATAGATATATATGATTTAAAATGATTTGAAATTAGCTTGATTCATTATGAAGCTTATCAATGAGATGGGTGGCAGAGAAAATGAATGAATGAATGAATGGCCTTATAAATAATAATGGTGGTCCCCTTTCGAATGGTAGGGAGCTTTTATTTTCCCTCAGAATTTTCACATGCAATCATACTACCTTATTTCATTAAAAAAAACTTTCACCTGTAACAATATCTCTCTTTACCCTAATTTTATCATTCGCGTTTCTGAACCATTTCATTGGGGAAATCTTTCTGAAGCATAATAGGAAGAGAGATATGAATCCATTTTTATTGGGTGAAAGAACCTACTCAGGAACTTTTATGGCATTGAAAGGATGATTACAAGCTGTACTTGCTCTGCCCTGCCCAAGGAGTCTGCAGAATGCCAGTTATGGTTGTAAAGACTTGACCCCAGGATCCTCCCCTAAAGATTAGGACAAAGCTGAATCTGTCTCTCCCCCACACCAGCTGCCCCCTCAGGAGAGCAATATAGGCTCCTGTGATTGTTAAATAGTCCAGGTTGCAAAGATAGCAATTAGCAGCTATTTGAGTTTTCTTTTACTGCAATCCCAAAATGCCTTTAAGAATTGGGCCATCATAAATTACATTCTGCCCTCCAAGCCCAACTTTCCCTTTAAAAAAAAACTGTATTCATTTATTTGACCACTTTTTTCCCCCTGCAGTCAATAGAAATGAATATCAAAGGTTACAGAAGTGCTATACAATAATTCACCCAGCCAGAGAAACATATGAAAATGAAGGAAGCCCTACAGGAAAGTTCAATACTTTCAGTTGTTTGCCTTTTAGTAAAATTATTTCATCCTTCACTTCCCATGTAATCCTTGAGCATTAATGTGCATAGGTAGATGTTGGTTGCCATTTGATTAATAAATGTGAATAATATTTATATGTACATTAGCCTGCCTTTTAGCCAAGCATAACAAAACTTCAATATGTTATTTCCAGATAGATCAATGACTGGTAAGGGTTTCAGAAAACATGCCAGAGACATTCTGTCGTCCAATTTATCACCGTATTGAAGCAATGATGAGCTTTTGGGATAAACACTCACCACCCTCCCTCCCACCTTCCACCCCAAACAGAAATAAAGTAAATGAAATGCTGCTTTCAAGTGGGAAAACGATGGATTCCTTCCTACAGAATGGGCCAGACTGAATAGAAAGAATAATCTTATAACTTTAGTAAACACATGAATTAGTTCTCAAACTTCATTTTACTCCACTTGCAGATTCTAAATGCCCATACCATATAACTCAAAGTAGAGGTAGAATACTCCACTTGTCAGAGGACAGTTGAAGGGCTGCACAGAATGAACCAAGGTAATCTGACTTTTGTTTTGGAGAAGAATCCTGTACAGTAACAGACGAGGCTAGGAAAAAGCATTCCAGGCTAAACATCAGCATCACAGCTGGATCTGCAACTCCAGCATTTCTGATGGAAACACCACCTTCTTGCAAAGCAATCTATTTTAATATGTTTACTATAATGTGTTGTAATTTCTTCTCATTTATTCAAACAATTGTAGTATCTGAAATTATGAAGAAGCTGTCCATTTTCTTCATGAAAGAATGATGGGAGCTATCTAAGCTCTATGCATATATAACTCAAATTGGAATAGTGTATAGGGATCACTACGGTGGGAAGGTAACAGCATTCCGTGCGCCTTTGGTGTCTAGTCATGCCGGCCACATGACCACGGAGAAGTCCTCGAACAAGCGCTGGCTCTTCGGCTTTGAAACGGAGATGAGCACTGGCCCCTGGAGTCGGAAACGACTAGCACGCATGTGCGGGGGAACCTTTACCTTTACCTTTTTTATACTAATATAAGCAAGCAAATCAAAGCAATATATGCAAACCCTATCCCTGACTTACCAGAACTGAGCTCTTCTTGCTTCTACTATATCCAGCCAATTTTTTATATGTTGCCTTTTATTCTTTAAACTTCTCACTTATCTTTTTAGGACCTCATCAACTCCATTCAATCATAAGTTTCTCACTCTTCCTAAGCACCAAATTTTTACTAAATTCAGTTTTTATGTCTTTCCTAATATACACAGTTCTCACATCCATATAACAAAATGGGCAAAAGGAAATCCCAGTTTGCTTCTTTTGACATTAATTCCTATGTAGTAAAGAAATAGTCACATTTTAATCAGCTGGACATCCCTCCATCAGTCATGAAAGTACCTCATGAGTTAGCCATTGTTGAAACACTGAGAAAATCTCTACTTTAGGAACCTGAGAAATCAACTAAATTTTAAAAGGTAAAGAGAATTAAGTTGCTAAGATTGTTGTAACTTCACCCTATTGTCTTTTAATAAATTTTGGTTAAAGAAACTCTGGGAGAACTCATTTTTTTAATATTTACTGCAAATCATTCATGTTTTCTACCAAAATTCTTTAACCAGTGGAACAGCTTGCCATCAGAAGTTGTAGGTGCTTCATCACTGGAGGATTTTAAGAAGAGATTGCACAGGCACTTGTCTAAAATGGTATAGGGTCTCCTGCTTGGGGTTGGACTAGAAGATCTCCAAAGTCCCTTACAGCTTTATTCTGATTGATCTATATGCAAAGTACATTCATGTTCCTAGTTTAACAGCACTACTGGCATTCCTTATACATTTAACTATACATATATTAAACAACCAGGAAGACATTGCATATTCTTGCCTTACTCCATTTAATGCTGAGTTATTTACAAAGCTTTCTATTTATTCTCACACATGCTTTATTCCCATTTTATACTACTCTTATTACACTCAACAATCAACTTTCAATTCCATATTCACACAACACATTGCATAATTCAAGCCTATTCATTTATCAAATGATAAATAGTATCATTTGTATATTTCCCCATGACCTACTGAAGAGAAAAAACAGCTGTTCTTCACACTCCATTCCTGGCTCAAAGTTATATTGTACTTCATGAAGTTTACACATTCTTACCTCTTTTACCCTTTCAGTTACAATTCTGCCAAACGCTTCCCCAAGAATACTAAATAAAGTAAGTCTGCTGTAGCTTTTGCACTCTACTCTTTATAAATAATTTTCAGGCACAAATTAAAGCTCATGGTAAGCAAGCCATGAAGCCACCCCATAAACAAACCAATATATTTATTAATATTTCTCCAGTTTACATGTACACCATTTTTAAAATTTGTAAATACATCTTCATTAATTAGTCTTGAACATTAATATGTGTATTATTGATTTCAATTTTATTTATCCATATAACGCTATACTTCCCACATAAAACTCTAAAATCTGTGATAATGGGAACCATAGAAGAATTATGGAAGAATTATATACCATGGCCATCAGATCTTATACTGTGGACACCTCCCCCCCAAAAACCCAGAAATAATACAGCAGTTAGAATTAGTAACAGAAAAGTTCTAAACATTGTATTTGCATTCCACCCAAAAAAACCACAATGATTTCAAACTGAGTCCAAGGCAAATCTTTCAATATTATGGTCCATATCTATGTTCTAACCACAAATCAGAGGAAGCTCATATTGAAGAGTTGCATCTCAGCTTGCAAAACTTTGTCCATGCAACATGCACATGCCCAAAATTTGTACTCATCATACTTGATTTAAATGTTAAAATTGGAATAGCATCTGAAATAACAAGAAAATCTGCCCTATGTATAGACAATTTGGATATCACTACAGTGGGTTAGGACGCTGAGCTTGTCGATCAGAAGGTCAGCAGTTTGGCGGGTTGAATCCTGAGTGCCGCGTAACAGAGTGAGCGCCTGTTACTCGTCCCAGCTTCTGTCAACCTAGCAGTTCGAAAGCACATAAAAATGCAAGTAGAAAAATAGGGACCACTATGGTGGGAAGGTAACAGCGTTCTGTGCACCTTTGGCATCTAGTCATGCCGGCCACATGACCACGGAGATGTCCTCGGACAAATGCTGGCTCTTCGGCTTTGAAATGGAAATGAGCACCGGCCCCTAGAGTTGGAAACAACTAGCACGCATATGCGGGGGAACCTTTACCTTTAACCTTATACAGACAACACTAGAAAAAAAATGACTCTTAAGTTTCACAAGAAAAGATGAATAACCCAAGTGAACAAAACCAAGATCTGGTGCTGATTGTAGTTCAGATCATGAACGTCCTACACAATTCCAATTTAAATTAAAGAAATAATCATTAAGCCTTAAAGATACAGCCTCAGCAATATTCCATGATGAGATAAAGAACAGATGTAATGAAGTAGATTTAACAGGATGCCTGAAGAATTCTGGGCTGAAATTCTTCAAAGTAATTAAAGATATTCTGAAAGGTGGCAGGCTATCTATTAATACAGTGAAAGTTGACAAAGGATAATAAAAACCAAAAAACAACAACAGAGCAAAACTAATTAAAAAAAACAAGTAGAGTAAAAGAGAATAAGCAATGTGATGAATTAAGTACAGAAAAAGAAAGACAATTATTTAAGACAATTACTGAAATCAAGGGAATCTTTATAGAGAGATAAAAGTTCTAAAATACAGAAGTATAAAAAGATGTCTTCAGAATCACAGATATGAGTGAAGTTATGATCATTGAGTCCAAACCAGACAAGTTGGAAAGTATATTTAAATGGATTCTAGAAAATATATATAATAACAAAGCTGCAAGAATGAAATGAAATACCTCAAAAATTGATATTTATTTATTTAAATATATAAATATAATGTAAATATTTATATTTTATATTGTATGTATAATATAAATTTGATCTATATAATCCAATAGATGATATTGCTTTAGTGGCTGGAAATGAAGAAGGTTTGTGAAGGTGAAAAAAGAAACCAACACGCTGGTTCAATGTATTTCCCCTTCTCCCCCCTCTCTCTTTCACACACACACACACACACAACACAAACACAGCCCACATGCACAAACAACCCCCCCAAGTTTATGTCAAGTGTTAATCCAAAGTAAATGTAAAAACAGCAGAAGTAAGCAGATCTGATCTTTATGGGCTCAAAAATTCACCAATGGCCATAACCATAATATAGGGATGTCTGCTTATTGGGGAAAATGGCAAATGCAGACAAAATAATAAATTGCAGATAAGGCCAGCTAATACATCTATTGTTATGCTTTTTCCATTTTTAAAATTTGGCTCTAAACATGGATTATCAGAAAGGCTTTCAAGGTTTTGAAACACTGCTAGAGAAATTTTGGAAACTATCTTGGACAGCATGAAGAACAAAACAATCACTACAAGAAAAGGAAAAACCAGACAGATCACTAGTAGAATTAATAATGAAACTAAAGTTTAAATATTTTGTACACATGTGACTTTGGAGATTAACCTGATGCTTGGAAAATTAAAGCTGATGATTAAATACTATCAATGACCACAAGCTTAACAGAACTCAAGAAGTTAATGACAACTATGATCAGTAGACTATTGAGATATGAAGAATCGGATGGGACTGAATGACTGAGTAACAACTAACTGTTTTAGTGTTGTCAATCATAACTAGTGCTGGGATTCAAATATGTGAACAACCAGTTCTCTGTGTGGATGCTGCTTCCGGAAGTCCATTCTGGGCCTGGGCAACAAAAAATTAGCTACTGGTTCTGCCGAAATGGTGCGAACTGGCTGAATCCTACCACTGGTCATAACAATACCACAGAATCTATATTACTTCTTTCTGGATTGTAAAGCTGAAACTCATACAGATCTTTCTCTTGTCTTTTCTACATAGTGGACTGAGAATAATTTAATTTAATATTTAATATTTGCATTTGTATACCGCCCTTTCCCTGAGGACTCAGGGCGGTTTACAGGGAATTAAAAATCAAAACATACAAAAGTTAAAACCAATTTAAAAAGCATTAAATTCACCCTGTACATTAAAACCCCAGTTAAAATTTTCTCCTCAGCCTGGAGAAGAGGGAGGTATATCATCTCCAATCAAAAACCTGAACTTAATTCTTGGAAAAGCCTTTTTAAAAATAAGCAAGGAAGTAGTTGTCTATTTCTACTTTTACATATACCACATAAACACAAATTCATTCCTGAGACATTGCTTAACCAAAAAAATACATTTAGGGTTAATATGTACCAAGAAAAATTAATGTAGATGATGGTGGTGGTGGTGATGATGATGATGGTGGTGGTGATGATGATGATGATGACTATCATCATATTTGATGATATTCTTGATATATAATAGTATCTGCAGTCAAAGGTGGAACAGTAGACATGGATAATGTCCACATAGTTGATTGTGGGAATATAACACTTTTCAAGTCCTTTAGGAGCTTCTGCTATGTAACAGACTTATTTTATACATTTAACATAAGTATAAGATGACATAGTGAAGGGTACTTGCCTATTCATCTCCTTAACTTGGCTGTGTGTTTGTGTGTGTGTCTGTGTGTCTGTGTATGTGTGTGTGTGTGTGTGTGTGTTTGTTTGTATGTAAAATGTTGGGGGTTTGATTTGTTTTAATTGAGTCCTAGAGCTGCTGGGAAATCAAAGATACTTCCTGGAAAAAGGCAAATCTCTTCCTCACCTGTTCCAAGAAAACTGCAAGAAAGTATTTACTAGGAGTCAAATTTAATTTGACCTTTTTACATTTGCATGAGCTACAAATTGCTGTCTTTTACCTTATCGTACTTAGTGTATGAGTTTTACATTAAAACCAGCTACTGCATGTATAAATCACATTTCCCAGTGTAAATGGAACATACTGAGAAAGATTTTTTCCTTGTTCGGTAGGGTCTGTATATCCCATTTCCAAAAGGAATGTTATTATGCAAAGGAAGAAACAACCCATAATCATAATTCACTTTACCCAGTGGCACCAAGAATGTCATTTTATTTTATTTTATTTTATTTTTGTATAAAATGATGAGTCTAGGAAAGAATGTTCAGCAGCCACTTCTTTCTCCAGATTGGTATATTTCTAAGTACTTTTTAATGGGCACTTATAAATAAAAATGCTTTAAATAATCAATTGATATTTAAAGCAACCATCTTATTAAATCCAACCCTGAAATAAGCAGTTTGACATTAAAAAGTGGGAAATAGTAGTACTGTACGCTACATTATTCCTTACCGGATGCAAAGCAGTCTACAGAATTTTTTTCCGAAACTCAGATTTTCTAGTTGTTCATATATCATTTGTTTTGTGTTTAGGTTTAAAAGAATTATTTAAAAATAGTTATGGATTGTTTTCTGTGGGTTCTGCTCATACATTCAGAGACGTTTTCTGGACAATATTCATAAATTTAATCTCGTCTGAAGTAAATGAATGACAAATTTCAAGTTATTATAACAGAACTGGATTTGCACTATATGTTCAGTGCTTCAAGTAACTGTTGCCTGGAGAAATACACCATGCAAACCATTGTACTGTATACATAGGCAGGAAGGGATGAATTACTCATTCCTTGTGTTTTCACTCTAGAAATAATTCACAAAGAATGTTTATCAGTCATCTTCCATTGTTTTGGCAGATGTTTGCCTGAGAAGGCATCTTGAGTCAATGTCCCCTCCAATAATGTTGGTGTCTTTTCCATTCTTCTCATTGGATAAATGTAATTTGAATAACCAGTTTGGCAATAAATCATATTCCACAGGGTGTGTCTGTCAGCAATCAAATCTTTAGCTAGCATTCTGGTATTTCTCAAATTTCAACTGACCTTTTGACTGTAACGACTTAAGACTGAAATCCTGGTATCAGCTGAGGTTCTTTTTCCCCCCACTGATGAACATGTGTATATGTGAAAGAGAAGGTGCTATTACACAAATGTAACAAGCTAAACTGAAACAAGTTCCAAATGAAGAATGTCAGAAGTTGCTGGTCATTCAAATGAGCTGTGAGAGTGGCTTGCTTGTTTCACATTTATACAAGACTTGGCAATGCAAGATCACATTACAATATTTGGATCTAGATTTACTCTCCATTAACAGAAGGGGACCTTCCATTTGTGATGCGAAATGGGTTTCAGTGGGATATCCCAACTGAAAATGAAACCGAGAAAGCAATAATATTTATGGTTTAACTTTCCTTCTCTATTTCTTCTTAGTGTTGTAAAGAATCTGGTAATCCAAAGCAGATGTTTAAAGACAGCAGTGCAAAACTACAAGAGGGAGACCTTAGAATATGGGAGAATCTTTAAAAAAATCTCTTCCTGTTTCACTAGCAGGATCATCCAATTTGCTGCTCCTGCAACTCATGAATCAATGTTTGATCATTACTTTTCAAATTAAAGCAAAGTCACAGGGTCTCAGGTAAGACTTATGCTACAGAAAGATGACTGTACACTATTATGTAATGAAGATTTCAGATGAATTTTTCTGGTGGTTATCAGTTAACAAATATTTGAAAGGTAACAATGAACTATGATGAATTGTGTCACTTTCTTAAAATTATTAGCTTAAAGATGTGTTAAGTCTACACCTCCCATCACTTCCTTGTTTTTTTTGCTGAACATGTAAACTGGACAATTGAGAATGTCCATAGACATGTAAACTGGATGTGAAGTTAATGGTCTGATACATGGAATGGCACCAGGCTAAGCTTAGATGTGATTTTTGTAATTTTCCTTGGACTAATACTAAAAAGACATTTAAAAGAGGCCATAATCCACAATTTGTTCTATCTCAGTGTATTACTTAATACACTTTACGCTGTTTATTTTTTTAAAAAAATCATAGAGTTAGGAAACTGTAAATAAATGGTAGCAGAAAAGTTTAGAAAAATATAATTTGACAGCATGGAATAAAGTGGCATTACACTACCAAGGCAAAAAAAAGTGCATTCTCAGATTTACACTGCATAGGAGAAGTCATTTGGCTGAATTAAGATTCATTATCATTTGGTCATACATTATTCTTTCAGTCACAGGAATGAGCTGGAGATCATATACTATGGGGATGCTGAAGGAAAGTCTCAAAAATAAATGCTGTTTTCAATTTATATAAATTACCAAATGCAACATGACTGCTGCATATCTGAATAGTGTATTATTTATTGATATTTATTTATATTAAAATGTTTATTCCATTAAATCAACCATCACTGCATTATTGCTGTTCCCTGGCAAAAATCAGAACAGCAATAATGCAGTTATTAATAGAAGAGGTAAGCAGATCTCTCTCATTCTGTTTTCTACATACTATAGCTATTATTTCATTTGGGAGTTTCATGTTACTGTTTTCAGTTGGTAAGCTACCTATTTTGTCACCCAGAAAATGTGTATTTCTATACATATGGCCACAATTAAGTTTGAATAATGTGATATTTCATTTAGTGCAAATATAAATCGATTTTGTCTTGCCAGATTCAATAGAATGTCCAATAGAACATTCCAGGATCTTCATTTGGTGGGCCCTAGGCAATGGTCTTTTGTGATGAGGCACCCACATTATGGAATCTTCTCCTTTGTCCCAGAAATGAGATCATAGTCTTTATTTCTTAGCCTTCAAATGTCTCTCAAGATGTGGTTATGCCAGCAGATCTGGAGACCCCAGGGAATGGGTGAACTTGTAAGAGGGCTCCTTTTATTATTAATATTTTTCTGCCTATTATTTCCTTTTTTTAGCTTTTTTAGTTTTAATGCTTTTTAAGCATTACTACATTATTACAGATAATGACTGCTTTATATTTTTGCTTTTTACTGGTTTCTTGTATGCCATTCAGAGTCACTTTCTATGATATGGGCAGCTACATAGATTTCATTAATAAATAAATACATAAATAAATATGAAGTCCTCAAGAGCCTTTTTTAAAAATAGAATTACTCTTTTTTTCTTTTGATTTTCACACCAGAGATTTTTTTTTAAGTATGAATTTCCCGAATGTATGTGCTTTCAAAAGAGATTTAAAAAAAAAAATCCATGAAGACATTTTATTGTAGGAGGACAGCTGTGTTAGTCTATGGTGGGGAAAAAATCAGAAAGTGTGTGGTAGCACCTTTTCCAGCTAACAATTTTTGTTATAAAGCCAAAAGCTTGTAGTTAGTCAGAAAAGGTGCTACCAGACTCTTCCTGATATAAAAATAACTCAAATAAGCCAATATGCCATTTTATTAATGAACTGGTAACATGGGAAAGTTTTAACTGATCTGCACACTTCAACAAGGAACAGAATTAGGATCTACTAGAAAACTGAATCTTAGGTGTTCTACTCCCTTATAAAAATAGAGCTCAACAACCTGTGGAATTAAAGTCCTTAGTCTTTTAAAAATTATCCTCAAGTATTCACACCATTGACTTTGTAAACATTTGGCTGCTTAAATCATACATGACAAGGCCCATGGAAAGCCGTTTATTGGTTCCTGCTCTGGGGAAGTGTTAATCCATTGGTCTATGCCTGCAGCATGAAGATTTGCCTCTACTCTTACCTCTCTATCAACATATTTACACACTGATGTAAAGGCATTCAGAATTTATTGCCATTTTCCTTGGGAAATATATCTGTATGTCAGCACATAGGAGTGCTGGAGCTTTACCTGCCACATATTTTATGCTGGAGGATGATCCTTGTCTTGGTGTCTGCAGTAGCAAAGCTTACTAAACAGTTTAGCACCAACCAGCCAACCAACCAACCCACCAACCAACCATTATTCAGCTTGAAAAAGCCAGTTACTCTGCTCTCCATTTGTGGGGGAGGGGAGAAGGGAGAAACTGTACTTTGAGTAACAGATAAAGTTTACTATCCCACTTGCCTCTATAAATATTCACACTGCATTGTTGCTCACTAGTGCTCAGTAGTTATTGTTCCCCACCCCCGTTGATGCTTTTTATGTATATATTTCCCTCTCCATTTCTTATTTTATTTTAAGCGCCTTGGAGAGTTCAACTGTCGCCCAAGGCTTCAAACTAATTTTCTCTTCAGAAATGATTGCAGAGAGCGCATGCATAATAAATCCCGTTATTGCTCTTGTTATTAAAATGGGTTGTTAGGAAGTGGACTTGGAGGCCTTTTTATCTGATGACAGCAGTTCTTCTTAGCTTGGCACTTATGGCTTATTGACAGATGCTGCCAGGTTTTAAAGGGAATCAAAAAGAAGAGAGTGAGAATGTTGAAAATAGTTGGTTCTGATTATGTTCAGGTTTGGGGAAATGACCTGATATGGAACTAATGCTAGACCTATACAATTTTAGTGGTAGAAGCAATGGACCCATTGTAGAGTCACCAGATTATTATTTCTTCTGATTAAAGCTAAACTTTAGGGAATCAAGTAGAGACTAGAGCTACATTTTTTTATTAATTATCAAATTTGTTATTCTAGCGTAGCCTTCCCCAGTCAACTGCACTCTGGATCTTCCAGACTAAGAATTTGAAAAACTATAGCCACGATATATCTTGAAAATGCAGAGTTCAAGAAATTTATCTTAATTCTTAATCCCTTCAACTATTAAAATATATTCTAACCATTGGTGGGATTCAAATATGTGAACACCCAGTTCTCTGTGTGGATGCCGCTTCCATCCATTCTGGGCCTGGGTAACAAAAAATTAGCTACCGGTTCTGCCGAAGAGGTGCGAACTAGCAGAATCCCACCACTGATTCTAACAAAACAAATTTCTATTCAGATGTTTTTGATAATCCTATTTAGATTTTTTTCCATAGATATTTCAAAATATGCAGAAACATGATTCAGTTTCAATATAAAGGCATTTTTACTGAATATTCTATCAGATCTCTGAATTACAATCAGGTTGGATGAATCAGTGAGTTAAATTACATATTTCCAGTTCAGTCTGGTGATTTGCTGAAAAGTGTGGCTTTTAAAATTAAATTAAATTAGATCCACTTTCTGAACTGCTTCAGTCTTTATTCATTCTCAACCCTAACTTTCCTTCTTCTAACATGCACACTTCTTGAGGAGGCCCTTGCCACTGCATGCAGCATGTTTCTCCTAATATACCTAACTCTTATCTAACTCTTACTTATATACAACACAGTGGGCAGAACTCTTCTGCCCAACTATTTTCATTTCTTTTGGCAAACTCTGTGGAGTACCCTGTAGGTGAATTAATTATGATGATCAGAAATTTGGGCTGATCTAAACATTGGTCATGAGCTAAGGCTTTCTTTGAATATATATAAAAAACTAAATGTACTAAAGGGGCAAAGGAGACAAATTCCTTAAAGTGTGTTGCAATTGAAACCTGTGTCCAACGTCAGAACAAAAATATGAATAGAACAGAACAGAACAGAATAGAAATTCTTTATTGGCCAAGTGTGATTGTACAAACAAGGAATTTGTCTCTGTGCATAAGTGGTCAGTGTACGGTGTACATACAAACAAGTAATAGGTCACAAGTCATAAAAATTATAATTAATCATAATTAATCATTAATAATAATTAACTAATCATAATTAATCATTAATTATAAGATACACAGTTCCCCCCCCAAAAAAATATATCATATAATGTTATGCAGATCTGGCAAATGTATGTCTCCAAAATGTAGGTATTTGTGTGAAGTTTAATAATACACATCTATTAAAGCATGAGTGAGATTAAGTTGATTTTCCAGTAAACTGGGAAGCATGCTTAATTAAGGTTTCATAGTTCACACATTTAGCTGAACAAACATTCAGGCAAGTGGAAATATAATCTCTTTTCTGATTTCCTGGCTTAAAACATGACTGGTGGAAGAAGAATGGAGGGAGACTGATCTCTGTTTACTTAATGCATTTAGATGAAAGTTTGAAGAAGGTTTACAAAATATGAAAATCAATTCTTGTAGAAGGCTAGTGGCATAATAATAATAATAATAATAATAATAATAATAATAATAATAATAATAATAATAATAATAATAATAATAATAATAATTATAATACGTTGGAAGGGACCTTGGAGGTCATCTAGTCCAACCCCCTGCTCAGGCAGGAAACCCTATACCATTTCAGACAAATGGCTGGACAGTCTCTTCTTAAAAACTTCCAGTGTTGGAGCATTCACCACTTCTGGAGGCAGGTTGTTCCACTGGCTTATAGTGACCCACACAGAATGCTGTCCTTCCAGGCTAATATGGGGGGGGATGCTTTCCCTTTTAGAAAATGTTCCCAGGTTTCTTAAGCTTTGTATATTACAAGAACCTCAGAGTGCAGAAGAATAAAGACAAAATGAAATAAAGTGTATGTGTGTGTGTGGGGGGGGGAAGAAACAGATCATCATAATTAGAAGCATAAAAACCCACCACAAATTGTCACTCTGCAGAAATGTTCCTTTTATTGTTAGCATGATTTATTTGGGGAAGCTATTTTCTTTTAGGTTTTGTATTATTATTCCTGTTCCTTTCTTCAAACCACAATAGAAACCTGCAAATGAAATGAGCTGGAGGACAGAAGCTGATGGCGATGGGACAATTTAAGCAATAATCTCATTTGCTTTGTACTATTAAAAAAAACCAATAAGGGGCTTTTTACTGAATGAAAACATGCAGAATGAATCACAAAGAGCTCTTTATTGCACATATACTGCAAGGATAAGGAATTTGTTGGTTTTTGTAAAAAGCAATGAGAAAAATCTTCTTTGACATGGCTGATCTGGAGACTGTAAATGCTCAGATACATTTATTGGCTATATTCAATATATGCATAATATTAGAATAGGTCCAGCCAAATTGTAAATGTTGATTAGGAAGTAACATGCAAATATCCATAATTTAATGCAGTCAGTTTTCAGAAACAATCACTGCTAGACACTTGTTTCAAGATGTTTTCATATAGAAAAATGAAATCAGAGCTAAAGTTTAATATGTTTCCCCTTATGTGCGCGTGTGTGTGTAATTTTATTGAAAGTTATTAAAAACAAGAATAAAAATTAATACAAACTAAAATAAAGTAATAAGGAAAAAATGAAAAGGAAGAAATGAAAGAGAAAGCTAATGTGCAAAAAGAAAAAAGGTAGAAGAAAGAAACGAAAGAAAAAATGGTATAAAGTGACTTCTGATCTTTATAGTAGTTATGCTGCAAGCACAATTGAACATACTGTATACCTCCTTCTCTGAAAGTTACATTGTAACTATCTTCTTTGTCCTATATACCCTTTGTCAGAACCATAGATTATAAAATCATAACAGGTTTCCAGTCAGCAACAACTACAGATATTGTCTTTTCTCTAATCAATGTGTCCGTATCAGCAACTTTCATCATTTTCACCAATCATTGTATTGTACATGTTGCCAAATCTTTCCATTTGGGGGGATAACAACATATAACATGTAACAATAACATATCCTAAGGTCATTATGTAATTTTTGTGCAATGACATTATGATATCATCATAGGTTGTTTCATAGGATTATGCTTGAATTCAAATATGTGCACCTAGCCCAAAAAAATCCCTGTTGAAAAAAAAATGGCCTTGGTGGCCTCTCACATTTAGATATCTCTTAAGCAAGGCATAAGATATCTCTTATTATATGCCCATGTCTGACTTCTGCAGAACTACCACATGCAATTTGGCTCTCTGGGTTTCTCTCGCTTTTCAGCTAGCCAGACATCTAGCCAACTAACAGTAGTGCATCTCCTTCCCACTAATCTTAAGTAAAAATAATTCAGACTTGAGGGTAATTGTGCAATTACAGTACTAACTACTGTATAAAGAATGGGTCCTTATTACCGATATTTAAACAGAAACATCACTCTCTTGGAAAATTCTAGTTCATATTGGGGTTAATCAGTAGAATGGGTTGTCTTCAGGAGTTGTGGGTACATCATCACTGGAAATTTTTAAGAAGAGATTAGACAACCACTTGTCTGACATGGTATAGGGGCAGCAGCTTAAGATGGGAATTGGACAAAAAGAACTTTAAAGTCCCTTCCAACTCTGTTATTCTGTTATCTGTTATCTTGAAGGTCCCCTTCCACTTTTAGAGGTCTGGAACTGAAGGGACAACCTTCTGAATCCTCTCATATTAGCTGTCTCACACCCAGATAAATGTCACAACAAAAACATCATCATACAGTAAGCAATGATATGGCGGAAGGTGATGTGATATTTCTACCAACTACTTTGGATTGAACCTTGTGGGCTTTTTTTTTTGTTTTGTTTTCATTGAATTGATTGTACTACTACTGATACTGTTGTACTAATACTAAATAAGCTGCAAATATGGGTGAGAGATATTCTAAATGAATAAAAATAGGTCAGCAAATGTACTACTTGAAGAAAGTCAGTTTAACAATTATAAGAAAAGGAACTGGAGAGGCAAAACATTATGGGAAACAGAAGTTTCTTCTCTTTCTTTAATTCAACAACAAATCAATCACCTGAGTTCAAAGCAATATTGTACCTCTTTAAAAATAGCTAAGCAAACATGAAGTATTTGGGAGAGTGGCTACTCTGGTTAGATGATAGATTCTGTTGCTTAATATTTTGAATTTGTCTTTCAGGTTTTAATTTGTAAGATTGGCTTTCAGGGTTTGAATTCAGCATTTCTGGGCTGCTGGCCTTTGTAAACATTCTCAGAAACAACCTGGGAATGATTGAGTGGTTCGTTCTATCATGGACAGTTTCTCTCAGTAAGATGTGGTTTGGCTCAACCACCCAAACCGCTTACACCTGGTTTACTTCAATACTGTAGCCAGGATATGGTTTAAAATCTAGAAAGCAAGAATCTGAAAATAGCAGATGTTTTATAACACAACACAAAAGTTTTGCTCTCTTTCATATTCAAATAGCCAACGTAATCCAAATAATAATTTTTAGAAATGAACCATATATGAAAAAAGAGTTCCGACTCAAGTTTCTGCACTGGTTAAAGTTCAGGTGAAAACCAAAACTAAGCAATTTGGATACCTCAACATGTATATCAACCAAGAGACTGATATTTAACTTGCTTCTTTTCCAAATTTATAGAAGCACTGGGTAAGCTCTAATTTTCTGTCTTTCCTTTCCCTACAAAAGTTGGTAAAACTTGAAGCTGGATTCAGACTTCATCAATCCACAAATGGAGTGCTGATCCACTCAAGAATGGTTTACAGCAAACTTGGAAAACTGAGTGGGATAATCAGCTTGGTCCTGCTTTAGAGTATAAGCTCCTATAAGAACTGCTTAGATGGACAGCTTACCAATGGAAAGAAACTCCAACTTAGATGATGATGATGATGAGGAGGAGGAGGAGGAGGAGGAGGAGGATTGATCATCGCACAGTCAGCTAGATGTTCAGACTGGATTTGACATTTTTGTCTACCTATCGAGTCTTTACGAAGAACCTGGGATAGGCAGATGTGGATGCTTGATGGTATTACAGATATCACCACAGGATGGAAGCAGTTCTTAGTAAGGCCGCCTTTTGCAATTGACGTATGGTGTATTTGTCAATGCCAATGGTGTTCAAGTGGTGCTCCAGTTGTTCTGGGATTGCACCCAAGGTGCCTATTACTATTGGTACTACCCTCGATTGACTTTGCCAAAGTCTTTCTATTTCTGTTTGTAGGTCTTTGTATTTTGTTATCTTCTCCAGTTCTTTCTCATCTATTCTACTGTCTCCAGGCACTGCCACGTCTGTTATCCAGACTTTTTTGTCTTTCTTTTTGACAAATGTTAAATCCAGGGTGTGTTGTTGTTGTTGTTGTTATATGTACAACTCAAGGCCACATACATAATGCTACTGCCTATTTTCCCTACAACAGCAATCCTATAACCTGGGCAGGGTTCTGAGAGTGATGAGCCCGAAACCATCCAGCACCTTTTATGCTTAAGGAAGGACCAGAATTCATATTATCCTAGATTTTAGCCCAGCCTGGAAAATGGCTCTTTACCCAGCCCTGCTCTCCTTCTTAGTCCTGGCTGCTTTGAAGATGACTGCCATTCCTTCCAAGGAGTTGATTTTGAAGGCAAACAAAACATGTACTGCAAGCCAGAGTAAGGAAGTGATTGCCTGCCACTTTTTCTATTTCCTCATTAACTACCTGGAGCAGGAGCTCTGTAGGATACAATAATTGACATAAAGATAATGGTATGAAATAGCGATATGACGTGGGAGGAGAAGAGGCAATGGAGAAAATTCCACATCTGAATGTTTTTTCTGCTAAGATGATCAGTAATTTACATATTTACTTTAGAAGATGCAGGATAAACATTAGTTACCAATACTAAAACTCAGAGTAAAGGAGCCAACTCTTAGAAGATCATTTATTTCATAAGGAGGTCTCCATCCACAACATCAAAGAAAAATATTGCTGGATAGCTCCTGCATAAAACAAACATTTGAGGCAACCCATATGCTCTCCATTGCTTTTAATGGTTTATCTAGTTGTATTCTGGTCTTTGTCATTTAAATATTTTCCACCCCAATTGGATTCAATCTGTATCCTCATATTTAGCTAGTTCTGGGAGATGAATGAGAGGTCTCTTTTTTATTGAAAAGTTTTATAAAAATTACAATATTATCCCCTCCCCAACCCACCCTTAAGCCTCCCCTCCCCCTCCCCCACTTCCCAAAGCTGATTACAGGGTTACAGATATATAATAATCATAATCTAATTAACATTAACCAACTATATAAATAACCAAATACATAATGCGCTTTTACTCCCCTATAACATGAATGAGAGGTCTCTAATGCAGAGGCAAATAAAAACAAATATTATAATTTTCTTTTAGCTTTCAATGTAAAACCCTATCTGCTTGCTTTGATTTTTGGCACTTTCCATGCAAAGATTGTCAAATATTTATAAATATAGTTTTGCATTTCCCATCTATGTTTCCACTTTCCAGGTACATTACAACTCTGTTGTTAATAGTAGTTCATTGTTACAGGATGCTTTTGCTCATATTACATAGACAATAATCTGTGAAAGCAAAAAAAAACCCCTCCTATGAAACCTTGAAGACTAAGCAATTAAGGCAAGGTTTTGTAGATTTGTGCTTTTTTAACAGTTTTATAAGTATATTTTCAGAAGAATGGCAGGATAAAAAAATGTATGTGTCCTTGTATTTATTAATAATGTGAAACTGAAGGCAAGAAAAAAATCCATTCCATGACATACAATGTACACCTGGTTTCATCCCTGTCCATCCAGTAGTTAAGTTAAGCAGTCTTCTGCAGCTTAGGGACTGAATTACAGAGAACAGAAACATTATCTTGCCTTCCTCATGGATTTTCTCACTGACATAGGCCTCAGACAAACAAAGCTGCAAATCAGTAATCAGAAAGTAATCTACATCACCTTTATTATAATGATTTCATATGCAGTTGTCTGTTGCAACTATTTCAAAAATTCTTGGCAAGACACCAGACCACATGAAAGTGACTTGTTTATTACCACCCTTTAGAACAGACATTCTATGATTTTTCTTCCTATTTTTTTCCCCATCAAATGTTGGAAGATCTGTGCATCATGCACGTAACCATGACTTCTCCAAGTTATCTAACCTAATACACTTGAAAACATTCCACAGCAAACTGGGGAAAACATACCACCCAATCTGTATGACACAATTGGTTAGATGTTTACCGCCTGTAGTTCCTTAGTTCTGGCCTCCTCTCTTCATATGGCCTGGGGTGAAAGGTTGCACACGGGTTGTTGTTGTTGTTTGGGGGACTCTATGATCTCCAAACAATTCTTAGAGTGTGGTGTGAGGCTGTAGAGTTAACATTTGTGTGATGGTGTTTGTTATTATTCTATTACACAGATATTTAGAAAAGCCAAAATCCTTGTGTGGTTTCTTCTGATTGTTCCAAAAAGAAAACATTTGCATTCTGTAGACCATGATTGGGAACACATGTATTTTCCCCACCCCATTTTAGTGCTGCTCTCTATTGCTAATATCTCAGAAAACAATCCAGAGCTGTATTCTCTGTGGTTCTTTAATTTGAGAAAGTCAGCTGTAGCTATTAGACTTGCTATATTCCCCATAGATAAATCCCATCACAGAGTACTGGACCTAACTGAGGGCAGGAGGAGATATGGGTGATTGACTCCGACAATGTTATGCATATGATCCAAAAGGAGTGAGGTGACAATTTTATGTTAGTTAAAGGCATGAAGAGCAAGTCAAGCAAATACTTTTGAAAAAGTATTTGGGTAATGCTGTTCATTATTATTCTATTACACAGATATTTAGAAAAGGTAAAATCCTTGTGAGGTTTTTTGTCTTTAAACAGCCTATGTAAGATTAGGGCTTTTGTGTACAATATGGTGATAAGAGATGCATTTATCCTAGAAGACAGAAAAATAAGAGATGGCATGTTAGGCTATCAAAAATTTGAAAATGACTGTTGCGAACATGAGAGACAAGACTTGGCTTTTGTCCCTTCACACATCTAGGATCACAAACCTCATCTGCTATCTATCAAGAAGGGACAAGGTTTTGCCTATATTTGTTTAATAGAAAATTTATGAATCAATGAGTTCAAATTAAAATTTCTTGAAATATTAGGAATAATTTCTCTCAATATCAACTGTCTACTGGCTAAGTAGTCTGTGGATTCTTCTTTCAAGAAACTAAATGTCTGCTTTTCAGCAGTGTTTTACTTATTCATTTATATTTATTTCTATCCTGCCTTTATTATTTTTATAAATAGCTCAAGGTGGTGAAGACATACAAACTTCCCTTCCTATTTTCCCCACAACAACAATCCTGTGAGGTGAGTTGGGCTGAAAAAGAGTGACTGGCCCAAATCATCCAGCCAGCTTTCATGCCTAAAATGGAACTAGAATTTACAGTCTCTCAGCTTCTACCCTGGTCCCTTAGCCACAGGGTGCAAAAGCTTCAAAAGAATCCTTTACTTTAATGATACATCTGCTTCATGACAATGCACACTCCTATTGTTCTGAAACATGAAGCAAAGGTGTTGCAATTTTGGCCTCATGTCACTCCGAGGCTTTATCTGCCACTTCTGTTCCGATAACTACAAGAAGCATTTCTGATTTGCATGTAGGAACAGTCTTCAAATGCTTCCAGTTTTTATTTCATCAGTGCTAATTAGCTTCTGCTGATTAGCATAGGCCTCAACAGTAGATGATCTTTAAGATTTGTATAACTCTTAATGGAGTATGGTCCATTTTCCAATAGAATCATGACTTCATATTGTAGAGATAGAATCATGTGAACAGAAGCCCAGAATGACCACCGGATCCACAGAACAGGTACTGCTTGTTTAAGAAATAAATATATTTTTCTTTGCCTTCTTAAAAAAGTAATTGCTATAATTCTACAAAAGGAATGGCCAGTAAGTCATAAGGAAAATTTAACCAGTGTCATCTAAAATTTGTTGAAGTCACAATGGAAAGTAACAATGGCAGATGAAGAATTCTTGTAATGGAAAAGCTTACAATTATATTGTAGTCCTTAAATTAACTTAACAAAGGTATTGCTCTACTGAATAATGGCTATTGAAGGCACACAACATTTGTGATATTTGTTTTTCCCAATGGAGTGAAAAAAATTAATGTAGAAGGTGAAACTCAGGGTTTTTACTTTGACTGTTGCTATAAAATTACGGTTTGAATGAAAAACACTGACATTGCAGTGGCAGAGTATGAGCTTCAGATTAATAGAAAATAAAACCCATATAAAAGTAATAATAATGAATGTGTTGTTTTATTAATTTGGATTAAAAATGAGTGGAAAACAAGTGAAAACAAATACAATTTTAATCCCCCCAAACAGATAATAGAACCAATAAAATGACTTCCAGAAATGTAATAATTACTAATTAGATAATAAATTACCAAATAGACACTTTAAGTGTTACATGCCATGGATATAATTATTGATTAGTCTCAAAAAGATGGCAACTTTCTTATCAGACTACAAGGATGAAGATATCTTTAAATATACCTGAAAAAATAAAAGTTTCTGCATTTAAAATGTCAAAAATAGACATGTAGGGAACCCCTTTAATTTGTATTTTGGACTAAATAATTCACCCTGAAAGAATAACTGAAGCTCCTAGTTGTGAATTAGACAGAAAAGAATTTATTTGCTAAGAATGATTTTGTCCTAACCAAAGCACCAGTATGATTTTTTTTCTCTAGAAAGAGAGAATTCATTGTCTTCAACTTCATTTGATTTTTCAAATAAAAATTTGAGGATGACAATGCGTTTGTTTCCATAGTCTGCAAGCAGAAAAAAGTAAACCAAAGTGTTTACATATTCACCTTATAAAATGCCCATGTAATTTGCAAGATTTTCCCCCAAATATAATATATTTTTTCAAGTTTTCCCTTTAAGGATTTATTTTGGAACTTTCATATATAAAGCATACTGTCATCATTAACACAACAATATAATACATACAATCAAACTAAACTACAACCTTGTATAACAGTGAGGGTAACACATTTTTTTTTAATTTTTTTAATTCCATTTACCGTATATCCCGCCCTTCTCCGAAGACTCAGGGCGGCTTACAAACTTAGCAGTAGCCTTCATTCTATGTATATGCCTGCTTATTAGGGCTTTCACACACACCCCCAAGCGGCATTATTACAAAGTCAGCTTAATTGCCCCCAACAATCTGGGTCCTCATTTTACCTACCTCGGAAGGATGGAAGGCTGAGTCAACCTTGAGCCTGGTGGGATGCGAACCTGCACTAATTGCAGGCAGCTGGTGTTACTTAAGGAGGCATTAGCCCACTGCTCTTTATACAAAGAAATATAAAAGAGATAAGTCCCAAAGGCTTACAAGTATTTGGACTTGCTCTAGAACAAGCAGGGCTGCTGCACAATAAGTCTTGGGGGTAGGTTTCCTTCTGTTTTATCTCTTTATAAGGAGGACTGCAAATGGGCCTTTCTTCCTGCTCTACCAAACTAATTCAGTGTGCAGAATTAGTTTGGTAGAGCCATAAATAGTATTACTTCCATTTAAGGTAAAGGTAAAGGTTCCCCCGCACATGCATGCTAGTCGTTTCCAACTCTAGGGGCCGGTGCTCATCTCCGTTTCAAAGCCGAAGAGCCAGCACTTGTCCGAGGACGTCTCCGTGGTCATGTGGCTGGCATGACTAGATGCCAAAGGCGCATGGAAAGCTGTTACCTTCCCACCGTAGTAGTCCCTATTTTTCTACTTGCATTTTTACGTGCTTTTGAACTGCTAGGTTGGCAGAAGCTGGGACAAGTAATAGGCACTCACTCTTTCACACGGCACTTGGGATTCGACCTGCCAAACTGCTGACCTTCTGATCGACAAGCTCAGTGTCCTAACCCACTGAGCCACCACGTCCTTGCACAAAAAAAAATATCATTCATTAACATGACCATTCAAATTATTGACAATTGAAAATATGAAAATTTAGCTAGAATTGATGAACAGATTTTGGAAATAACATGCAAAGCTAGTTTTATGAACATGTAGTATATATCTGCTAAAAATGACAAAGATTAAATCAATAATTTTATCAGTCTGGAAAAACAACTGGAATTTTCATATCATGCTACTGTCCTTCTGTACAATTTGAATTTGAGCCTATTGCAAAACATATTGATGGTCACCAGAACTTGAATGGCAAATGAACAAATTTATGGAGGACAAGGTCAGCCTAGCTGCAATATCATAAGCAAAAGGTCTCTTGATACCAGTTTTTAGGGAACATGAATTGGAAATTAGATGTACATTTCTCCTTTTTGTAGGCTTCTCAAAGCCATGCAGTTAGTCACTGTAGAGCAGAATGGATAAGACTGTTTCTTCTTAAAATAGGGATCAAGAGTTTAATAAGACTGAACAAGTGCTGCTTAGATTCACTGCTAACTTTTTTCCGTGTCTGCCTTCCATTTTAAAAATAAATGATCAGACTGTCAGACAACCATTGAGATAAATACTGCCTCTGAATGTTTGGCAGCCTATAGAAAATCATTACTACTGGAACTATATAATTCATATGCATTTAAAATAGCTCTTGTAGGACAAGAACAGCCCATCAGAGTTATTATATGGGGTAACACCAACTTAATATATCTCAAAAGAAATGAAGCATTGCTGAAAAATACGTTTGGCAGCACTGTATGTCTTTGAGAACCATCTCCTAGCTGAAAGTAGACAAGAATAACAGCAAAAAAAAAAAAAAAAACAACAACAACCATACAGATAGTATAAGGGTATCTTCTATAAAAGAACAGAGCCTAATTTCAACCATTTTATATATATAAATACACACACAATTTAGTGTGGCCAATAAAAGTCCAGTTAATTTCTAAATCAGCATGTAGCCAAGTCAGCCACCCAGTAGCTCAATCCTTTGGCAATATTACCAGCGTGCAAACAATCTATACTAAAGTGATCAGCTTCCCTCTGGCCTGCCAAAGGGATGCGTTAACTGAGCCCAAAATATGACAGGAGGAAATTTATGTGCAACTTTTACACATAATATCTCATTATGACTTTCCCCAATCTTTCAATTTTAAAAATAAACGGCCTTTGTAATGATTTTACCAGGAGCATGTTGGAAGGAAGATTGAAAACAAAAGAGGAAAAAAGGGGTTTTAGCTCTCATTTCCCTTCCCCTTTCTCCTGCTTCCCCCTCCCCTTGGCTCCCCTTCTACTCTTCTCAGCTTTTGCTTTAATTTTCCTGAAGATGTTTCCACTCAATTGAAGAAGAAATGGAATTTTTCCTCTCTTCATTTCTTTCATTTCTTCTTATTTCAGTTTTGGTCAGAGGTTTCAACTGACAGAACGGCTGACTTAACAAAACCCCTGTCAACAGCAAAATCATACACATTCTCTCTCTCTCTCTCTCTCTCTCACACACACACACACACACACACACACACGATCTGGGAGAGTGTTATTTTTTTTAGCAATGTGTATATAGCAGAAGCAGAGTTGGTTATTGTTTTGCAAGGAAATAAATGAACATTGGCTGGATGCATCTAAATAAAGGATGACAACTTGGCAGGCCAAAGGCTAATTTGACCTAAGCCTGCTGATGACCTAAATTTTAATAAAGCAATATTAAGACATTCACCCACCACTCTATTCATTGGCAAATAACAGACATTTTTTTCCAAGTTGTGAGAAAGAAATGATTCTAAGTTTTAGTGAATTATTTCTGTTCTGAATTTTGTTATGTAATATTGTGGCTCTAGTTGATTCCATGTATTTCACAATTATAAAAACATTACTAGTAAATGTTGCTCATTTGAACAAGGAACCCTTCCCGTACTGCCTTATTAAGGCAGTCAGCTAAACTGGCAAAATATATTCCTAGCTCAGAGACTGTTTTTGAATTGGAAGGAGGTCTTTAGATCAATCTTTCCCAACCTCAACAACCTTGAGATGTGTGACCTTCAATTCCTGCCATTCACCAGCCAGTAGATGTAGTCCAGCACCTTAAAGCTGCCGAGGGTAAGAAGCACTGCTTTAGACCAGAGGTCCCCAACCTTTTGGGCACCAGGGCCTGGTTCTGTGGAGAGAGGTTTTTCTATGGACTGGAGGGTGCATGGTTTTGTGTGCTGCCTACATCTTGTGGATGGGCTTTGCTTATTTGTGTGGACCGGTTGCTGGTATGCTGCAGCCCGGTATTGGTCCATGGACTGGGGTTGTGGACCCCTGCTTTACGTAGACCATCAAGGCCTTTTCTCAGTGGAGGAGCCGAAATCAAAGTATCCCAGATTGGTGCATGTTTCACTTCTCCTTAAATATATCCAGTAAGGGAAGGATAACTAATTCCACTGCCAAATTGTTCATAGTTTTAAGAATGGTCCTTGTATAGAGATGGAAGGTAGAACCTGACATAATATCTGATGTAGTGTAATTAAATACCGTACAACTAAATGTGGAAGGCAGTTTTGCAACACATGTAGAATATTCATTTGTAATCTTGATTCTCCTATACTACTTCTATTAATATCACAGGTCCCTGCCAAAACTGGTAGCAGAATTGCAATACAATAGCAGCAGATATCTACGTGATTCTATAATATGAATATAGAATGAAAGAGCATAGTTGAGGGAGACAAACAGGAGTGGAGATGATAAAACTAAAAAGCATCCAAACCACACTGTAGCTTAATGCAATTTCTCAGTATTTTGAAAGCTGAGAGGCACAGTTGAGAATGTTGAGAGCATATTATGGACAGCCTTACAAAATGGCTGCCATGATGAGTGTAGCCAAGAATAAAATACCCATTTAAGATAGGATTGGTGACTGAAGTCAAACAATATTTTATTTTCTAATTCTATGGGGGGCAAGGAATTTATGGGGAACCAAAGGATAACTTTCAAAATAAATATTATCCTGATTAAAAGAATATTTTTTAAAAAAATCGGTGGAATGGGGAGCCCAGTTTTTTTTCCAAGGAAAGCATTGCCTGGCATACTGGTACACATGAAATTTTGTTTGTAAATTAATATTAGTCAATAAATGTAAAATACTCTTCAAATCCTAGTGACTTTATAGGGATGTCCAGGTAGTTTTTTTTTTTTTAAAACAGCAATATGGAAGTGTCATTTATTGCCACCATCTAGGATGTCTTTGGTACTTCCCAGTGTAGCTACAGGCCTGGGATTTTCTGAGGACCTCCCTCCTAAACATGTTGCATTGTTAGCTGGGTAACACAATGTGAAATCCTTGCTAACATAAGCTTTTAAAATAATCTTCTAATCTTGGCTGCCTCAGCTGGACTTCCCAATCAATTCACCACAAAACAGTCAGGAATTATGGGAGTTGTAATCTAAGAAATTCTGATATAAACCAACTAGAAGAAAGCTGTTTTAACAGATAATGAGGAAATATCCAGTTATTAAACAATGACTGATAACAATAGCTGGTGGCTGTCCAACTGTCAAAAATGCCTTCTTACACATGAGATGACTTGGAGAGATCTTGGAAAGAAAAACAGTCCCTTATTCAACTTCATCCATTTACTTCTTATTCCCCAAGGAAATATTTAGGGGACCACCAGGAAGGAACTGGTGGGCAGACAAGTCTAGTTCTCAGACCACACTCTGAGAAATATTACCTGATTTTAAAACCCAGAGCAAGCATTGGGGGAAATGGGGTGGGGAATCTATATATTTTCTCATGAAAATGTGTTTTCCTCTTGAGAATATAGCAGTAGTGGTAATGTGGGAAGTTAGTCTTCAAAAGTGGGAAACATTTTATTTGCCAATACATACTGACTGAGCTTCCACTGAGGTTCTATTTAAAAAATGAATATAACCAAACAAGAAATAATTGGGGTGGATTAATGTAATCTCTCTCCTCCCCATTTTATTCAATCTTAACATTTACAAGTATTAAACAAGCCAAATAGAAAGTAACTCTGATATGCAGGCCCTAACCTTTCAACTCTTTAGAATATCAAAACAAGATTGCATTCCAACGTGCCACTTTTGAAGACTAACTTCAAGGAATGCCATCCATTGATTTGTAAGGGCTTATGGAAGGTCTAGCTTTTAGGGAGTCTTCAAAGTAAGGGTCAGCCATTGCTGTTTCAATCATGATCAGCATTTTAATTCATTTCTAAAAGACTCCAAGGTTGCTAACCCCAAAATAAGAGAGACTTGATGAAATCCCAGATGAACTCTAAAACAATGTAAAGCCATAATTCTCCTCTAAACACAATGCTTGTGCTGTATTAGAAGACTGAACAAAGGAACACTGCATACCACCAAGGTTCAATGGTGTAATTGAATAGAGTGAAATGTTTATCTTTTTTTTATTCTTTCAGATTTGCTAGCTTTCTCTTTTTCTTTCTTTCTGATTGGAAAACTGGAGAAGGAGAAGATAACATAGGGCAGCTCTTAAACTATTCTACCTTTCCTCTAGGTTTCAGGGTGAAGAAAAGGACTAGGGCACCATAAGATTTCTTAGAGGCAACTTTGATCTTACCCTGCCCTCAGTTGTTTCTGGCACAAACACTTTGAGATTTTTCATTCTTGGAAAATTACTAGACATATTGTTCCAGGGTCTGTGAACTGCACCTTAAACATTCCATATATCCTTGTATGCTGTATTTATCTTATTATAATCCCCTGTGACTGATCTGCAACTGCAACTTTCTGGAAATTAATTAAAAATGTATGCATCTGCAGACATAAACACTCTTCTTTGTGTAGATATGTCAGTGTCAATGACTTTGAGAAAAGGACACTGGAAAACTAGTGGTTTTTTCTCTACCATAAGTCTTAGTTCTTGGATTATTGCAATAGAGCCATAATACATGTACATGTAGTCATTTCAAAAAGTAGGAAACAACTTCTTTTCTCCAGTTCACTTATTGGACTGATTTGTTCTAGTTGTTCAATATACATGCATGACTAATTTCCCTTCTCTATGAATAACCACTGTTGACCATGTAAGTTAGAAAAATTGCAGAATGAACAGCTTCAATATTCTAATGTTGATCAGTTAAAAATTCTCTTTATTAAGAAAATATCAACATCTTTAAAATCCCCTGTAAATCTGCACCCATTGAGGCACCAATATGGTAACAGAGGGACAATTTGGTGTCATAGTTAAGGTGATGGGCTAGAAAGCCAGCTGGGCCAATTAGTTTGTTTCAATCCAGCCCATCTCAGAGGGTTATTGTAGGGAGAACAGGAAGACATTACAGGTGTTCACTGTCTCTATTTGGGACTAATAATAATAATGTCTGATGTGAAGCTGATGAACTTGCAGAACACTTTCCTCTGTGCAAATATAGGTAGTCAGTTAGTCCTCATCTATGCAATTGGGATTGGGAACTTCATTGTTAAGTAGCATGGTAATAAAGCAATACGCCAAGTATCAATGCCCAATTTACAACTTCATTTCATCAACAACTTCTGAGGTTGCTAACAAATCATTTGTGGTCATTAAGCATGATGTCATGTGACCATGACTTACAACTTTGTGCTGGCTTTTGCTTGTCAGAACCCAGATGTGAAGGTTGCAAATGGCTTTCTAATCTTTGTAAATGCATGCCAATTGCCAAGCACCCAAATCACAATCACATGTGTGTGAGTGTGTCTGTGTGTGTGTGTGAGAGAGAGAGCTGCAATGGCCATAACTTTAGAGATTGGTTGTAAGTCTCCTTTTCATTGGTCCCATAACTTCAAAATGTATTTGAATGAGTGCTTACTAATCAATGACTATGTATAAGGTAAAGAAAAATAAAGAATGGCTTCTGAAATGCTTTCCTGATGCTGACAGGGCAAAAGAAGGATATATATTGTTATGTACTGGGCTTTTGTGAAATACCACTTGGGTTGCTGGAGCAGCTTAGGGCTCTCCAGCAACCCAGACTACAAGTCTCCTGTGCTGCAATTGGCTATCTCCAGACAGCAATGGTTGATTCAAACCTATTGGCTGCCACCTAGGGGCTAGACTATATATTGCGGCTAGTTGCAGACATTTCCCCAGTACAGTGCCAGCATGAAATAAACAATGAGTTACCCTGTACTCTGTTCCGTGTCTTTTACCCCAGGAACTAATTAAGATGTGTGCATCTTTGTTGCCTCTATGCTGTATTTTTCTGTTTTTATCATGTTACATCTCTGTTTCTGTGTACATATGTGCACTGGGAAGGACAGGATGGGATGCATATAGTTCAGTCTTGGTTACAAGGGGAGGGAAAGGAGAAAGACTTAGAATTAAGCCCTCAGCAACATTCTAAGCTGCTCCCCAAATGCCTTTCCCAGGAGGCTGTGAGATCAATCTTAGGTAGTTGGCATATATTTCACTCTCTGGGAGCAATGAATACTTGTCTGCTGCAAACTCCACATAGGTATCAGGAAGGCCATATGGCCAGTAAATGCTTGAGCTCCATTCAGTCGCCCCAACTCCACCCCAATGCAAGGAATTACAGGGTCATTCAAAGAAAAAAATAATCTTCTCTGGAGTCCCTACTCCATTCCACATCATTTTCCATTGAAACTTTATTTGGCTTTTCCTCCATACCCTATTTAAACCCATTCTGTTTAGTTTCAGAGTTTATCCTGCTGATGAGAGTCAGAGTCTGGAGTCCCTTAATGTAATTTATCTCCAACGTTCCATTGGGCTGCAAAGAATAACAAAAAGTGTGAGCAGTTTCAGGGCTGGGCTAGGAGTCAGGAAACCTGAATTCATTCCAATTTAATTTCATCCCAGGGAAGCTTTACTGCAAGCCACTGGGCTGATTACCAGCTTTCAGCTTAATTTACCACATATGATTGTTGTGAAAATAAAACAGAACTGTAATAAACAAGTCAATTAATGAGGAAGTATGCACATATTAGAAAAATTTCCAAACTGGGTATTAAACAAACAAAACAGGATGTGGGCAGTGATGGGAATAAAGAAGAAAAAAAAAAGATGTTGCTTATAAAGGCACTGTTACCCTGATTTCTAAGTAATGCCAACATTAAGATGTTGATTTGAGATAATTTATCATGACCAACTTGGTTGAGTTTAGCTAACAATAAATAGTGTTTATTTTCAAGTAAATGCCATTAAAGACTTAGTTACTGTAATCTCACTAAATCTGGGGATTTATTTATTTCCAACAACTTGGTATCTCAGTTGGCTTTCAAAAGATGTCCATGGTGACAGAGAACTTTATTGAAAAAGCTCAGTAAGCTAATTTATGTTACTTATTGCAGACCAAGCATCTGTCCTCTTCAAGTGTTTCTCCGACCTGCTTAACAACATCTGATTTGTCTTCTCTACTCTCCGGCAGATCTGTGGGAATAAAATATGGTATTAGATCATTTTTCAATTTCTCTTCTTATGGCACATCATCTGCTTCTTACAATGTTTTTAGAATAGGCAGACAGTCTACTTCTGTTATTAATTTCTAACTATTGAAAGGGTGCTTTGGGGGAGGTAACCAATTTTGGGCTGTGGTGCATCTTATTGCTATGCTTTTTATGTAATTATATTGACATGACTGTACATTTAAGGATATAATTGACCTTAGCTGGGGCATAATATTATTAAATGAAGGGAGTGTCCCAAAGTTCAACCATACTCATGTACTTAACCAGTCAAATAATTTAAAAATCATATTGAATGGCTGAAATATTATTTTTTTGACTAGCCACTCTCTAAGGAATTGGATTCAAACCCAGTTAATACTGATCCTCAATTTGATTCTCTCACCAGCCCCTTACAGCATTTAGCTCATGCCAAATTGGGACCCTTTAAAAGGTGTATTCAATATTTATTAAAATATTTTTAGTCAGGGGACAGACAAATTTGAATGACCTTTTTTGAATACATTAGGAATAATCTGATAGGTGAACTTTCTTTGCCAGCGCTCTCTTCAAAGTATTAATTCAATATGTTGAAAAACATCTTATTCTGTATCTCCTTTTTGTGCTGGAAACTTAGTCACTCTCATGCTGTCTTAAGGGCTGAACAGAGATTTATTTGTGGCATTCTTGCGAAACTTGAGGAAACCATAAAAAGTCTCAAACTTCAGCCCATATTAAATAAATGGAGCATGAATATATTTAGTACATGATCTTGAGAAAAACATGCATGCATAAACATAAGGTAAAATGTAAAAGTTCCCCCGCACATGCGTGCTAGTCATTTCCGACTCTAGGGGCCAGTGCTCATCTCCGTTTCAAAGCCGAAGAGCCAGCGCTTATCCGAGGACGTCTCCATGGTCATGTAGCCAGCATGACTAGATGCCAAAGGTGCATGGAATGCTGTTACCTTCCCACCGGAGTGGTCCCTATTTTTCTACTTGCGTTTTTTCATGCTTTCGAACTGCTAGGTTGGCAGAAGCTGGGATGAGTAACAGGCACTCACTCTGTTACACGGCACTCTGGATTTGACCCACCAAACTGCCGACCTTCTGATCGACAAGCTCAGCATCCTAACCCACTGAGCCACCGTGTCCTATGTATGCATAAACATACATAGGCACTATACAGTATAGTGTCTGTCTAAGGGTGAGGAAAAGAGATGACAATTTTGTCATTTACACATGACAGAAAAAACCACTTACTTTTAAGAAGAACAAAGGAGATTTATACAATTATTATATAATTATAAAATATATTCTATTTTGCACTGCATGGAAGATTGCCAAATAATGATGGTCTCTTCAAGGTATTCTGAACTAATCCCTTCATAGAGAAGCATTCTTCAGCATTTGTTTGTTTTATGTATTTTAAAAATGTTCAAAGTATCTCCCTCTTATCATTTTGTTACATATTATTCTCATATGATAACATTTGAAAAGTTTTATTATGGCTAAACTTAAAGGTATAGTCTCCTCCCAGTTGACTGAACTCTTGGAGACCTCATTGACATATCCAAGCATATTTTTGGCAACTGCTTGAAGTGTTTTCCTATTGCCTTCTTCCAGAAAATTATTTTGCCTTTCCAGTCTATTCTATAGCACTGGGATTCTCTAGTAGTTTTGAATGTACTAATCTGCCCAAAATGTGTTTAACTTCACAATCCAGGTTAGGTCAGCTAAGTGCTGTTACCTGTTAAACTGTGTTATGGCAAAGGTCCCCTACAGTTGAAATTGTTCTTTACATTTCTGAAAAGAGTTGGCAAAATGTCCTGTGCTAGCACATGCTGTGCAATTAACATAAAAGCATCTCTCAGATTGTTGCCAAATATTAGCTGCATCTCAGCTGTTATGAAATGCTACCCCTAAATTACAGAAAAATAATCCCATGGTACTGTTGGCTAAAAATGACTAAAAAAAAAAGCTTTGCAGAGTGTTTTGGCAGTAAATTTCCCCTTTTAAAACGCACACACTTCTTTATAAATCACACATGTTCACTTAATTTTCTTTTATTTGTGTGCTCATTTCTTCTACTTTATACATTTGTGTTTTCATTCATTTATATTTATATACAGTATATATTTATATACTGTATTTTCACAAATGTCACTAAGATGGCATGTAAAAAGGGCAGGGTTAGTCTATAGCAGTTATTATACCAAAGTTGTATTAAAATAGAATGAAAACAATATTAAATATGGTACTATCATGGGCAGATATTACTAATCATGCAACATTATAACATCACCTCATTTAGCATATAATGCCTGATTCATAGGCACTCATTCCTAACCTTGATGATCCATCTCTCTGTCTCTCTCTCTCTCTCTCTCCCTCCCTCCCTATCTCCCTCCCTCCCTATCTACCTATCATCTATTCATTCAACAGACTCTGCC
This sequence comes from Vipera berus, assembly GCF_964194415.1. Lineage (NCBI taxonomy): Eukaryota > Metazoa > Chordata > Lepidosauria > Squamata > Viperidae > Vipera > Vipera berus. The sequence continues at coordinate 26,911,792 of NC_138204.1, forward strand.
TGACTCTGGGTAGCTCGTGTCATAAAAACATAAAAAATATGTAATCCAAATAGGCTGCAAAGCAATAAATAAGATGGCAGATCTAGTTAACAGCAATATATCATACATGAACCACTCTAGTCCAAAACCAGGGAGAAGATCCAGGTCTTCAAGGCCATCTAGAATATTATCAAGGAAGAGACACCCAGATCTCAGAGAGAGCCTCATTCTAGAGGGCAGGCATTATAACAATAACAATAGCACTTAGATTTATTGCATATACCACTCTATATTGCTTTACAGCAGTCTCTCAGCAGTTTACAATGTCAGCATATTGCCCCCAACAATTTCGGTCCTCATTTTACCAACCTCAGAAGGCTGAGTCAACCTCGAGAGTTAAAAAGAAATCCAAATATTAGGATCTAGGATTTGGCTCAGTATTAAAGTATTTAGTGCCACTAAGACTGAGCATAGGATTTTGTCATTCCATATATGACAAGTAGTAATGCGACATGTCTTTTCTTAACAAATGGGGGAAAGGCTGATCATTGCACAATCATTCTCTGATATGTCCACTCCAGTAAAATGATGGAGAATTCAGGAACCAATATGTACTATTGGATGAAAGTTGTGGAGGAGTTGGTGTTAGATGAACAGCAGAGGAGCATTTTAAGATTGTGAGAGATGAGCATGAGAACAGTTGTTTGCCAGATGTTTTGGCATAAGGACTTTAAATGCTAATGAGCAAAATAGACAGTCCTGAGACACATATATCACTAAATATTTTCTGTAATAAAAAGAAATGTCTTCTGTCTGTTGTTTGTAACTTTTAATTAGCCCAACAGGTTGCATCATAGTGCAACATTTTTTGACTCAAGATATCTCAAATCCATTAACTGAAAGAACTGTACAAAATCCATGACCTGTTACTCTTGCAGAATTGAAATTTCAAGTACCTTCAGACCAGTTTCACATGCAAAATTATGTCCATTGAAGAGTGAGGTGGTCAGCTGTGGCCATGTGATCATGATTTCCAATCCCACTTGCCAGTTTCTCCCAAACAAAGTCAATGGGAAAACCAGCAAGAAATCAGAAGTTGTTTCTCTTCCCAGTGCATTATCAATTTGTAAATCAAAATACATCAGATCCATTAAGTTAAAAAACTACCTAAAAATCCCAGGAACCATTACTCCTGTGGCATTAAAAATTCTATGCTGTTCAGACCAGTTTTCTTTTTACTCTTTGGGCCATTGTAGCATCCCCATGGTCATGTGCTACTTTTCAGAGATGATGATGACAGAACCATCTAGGCGTTCTCTGTGGGTGCACCTGCCCTATGGAATCAACTGCCAATGGAACTCCGGACTGCCCCCAACCTTCGTTCATTTCGCCGGGACCTAAAAACCTGGCTCTTTGAGCTATCTGGTCTGGACTGAGGGGTTTTAATGTTTTTAAATTGTGATTTTAATTTTTTGGGGGCTAGACTTAATTTTATTTTATTTTAATTTTATATTGTATTGTTTTTAAATTTTGCCTTGTAAACTGCCCTGAGTCCTTTGGGAGTAGGGCGGTATATAAACCGAATAAATAAATAAATAAATAAATAAATAAATAAATAAATAAATAAATAAATAAGTGGAAAGAGAGAGGTGAGTCCCCAATGTGTCATAGGTTTTTTAGTATCTATATAATAAGTGTTGCTTCACATCCCCTAAGCTATATCCAGTAATAAAGTGAAGCCATGGAGCTCTGTGGAGGTTTTGAAAGCCTAGGATATAACCCCCAAGGACCCTCAAAAGTTGTCAGTAAATTGACATTTTAAAGGTGGCTTAGAGGGGCAGAATGATTAAATATGGAAATGGGGTGTTACTTTTTGGAGTAAAAGCAAACATAATAGGATATTACACCAGATAATGTTTCTTCTTGATTTTTTTTTCCAATTTATTTGAATGATATATAAAGCCAGCCCTCTCACAATTTGTGAGGATTCTTCTTTCCTTTGTTGTCTACGCCAGAGTTCCCCAAACTTTCTGGCTTTGCAGATGGTGCAAATGGAGATGTGCATGCTCACCCAACACTTCCACGGACCGGTTTCAAATGGCTCAAGTTCCAGTAGTGGGCCACAGCCTGGGGTTGGGGACCCTGGTCTAAGCCATGATCACCTAATATATGCAAAAGGGTTAAGCATATCACAATATCACAATATCATTTTGTTTTCTGTGCTGTTTGTAATTACAATTTCTGTGCTGTTTCATTTTTTTATTGAAAAATGCCAAAAAATAAATCTAACTTCTATGTTTGCACAATATGAGACTTTAGCCTCCTCTTCTCCCCTTTTCAGTCTCTCAGGAGCCACCAAAAGTCTTCCAAAGATTCTTTAAGCCTCTGAAGTGGGTTTTGGGGGTTAACAGAGAAGGCTAATCAGTCAACATTCTACTGAAATTCTGACATTCACTGCATTATTTCTAAATTGATGTGAAGATGCACCCAAATATTATTATATCTTCTTTTTGCATTTCTAATGTATCACAGAATCCAGTTTAAATCCTTAGACTTCCTTTTGTAGAGGACCAAAGGTTCCACTCTGACAACTCGATGTTACCAAAATGAGAAAATGATTTAGTGAGTAAGAGTTTGTGGTTCCCAATCCCAGAAAGGTCAGACACAGTTTCTAAGAGAATAGGGCTGTGACCTCTCTGTTCTCCAGTTTAAAAATTGGTTAGACTCATAGCAAATAAACATAAGTATTAGTGGTCACAGTGTGAAAGAGTCACATATGTTTTCGTTTTGGCCACTAACTACATCTTTGGCTTTACCAAAATACAAGTGAGCTAAATTTGAAAATCAGGCCTGATTATGAAATGATTTTAATTAATTAGTCACATTCCTATAAGTTCAGACAGATGTTTAGAGAAATTTGCATTGGGATTTATGCTTGTTTACTGCAAACAAGAAACAGTAACGAACAGAAATTTAACTGCTGATAGGGTGGGCCAAAGGTTTTTGGAGTGCTCTAAGATAGTCAGTATTTAGATCCAAAGCAGGAAACAGGTTCTGAATGCAATGTGGGGATTCTCACTATACTGTTGGCTACTCAGCAACTATATGGCTATGGAAAATACACATTTGAGGAGATAAGGACTGTGGTCATATATGGTTGCCATTTTCTAAATGTGTACAAAAGACTCAGCTAGAAAGAGCTATAGTGAGAATTGCCATGCTGATTCCAAAGCTGCTAATTTGTACACCTAAGATATGATATTGTAGATCTTTGGAAAGTTCCATAAAATGAGATCAGATGCAGGTTGGAGATGAGTTGAACTAATGATCATGCTTTTGACTCATTATCAGGCTTAGAGTCTAACAACTTACTTCTATATAAGAAAAGTTTATTACAGATTTTAGAGAAACTATTAATAACAAAGAAAACCAGGACATAGTGGCAAATTGTGCATTTTTATTGTAACAAAACATTCTGATCTTAGCCTCCATGCCAGGGGTGTCAAAATGCTGGCCCGCGGGCCAAACATGTCACTTGGAAGCCGCGCCCACCCCATTGCCAGCAATGGCAAAACTGTCCCAATACGTTGTGTGAGGTCATGTGACGTTGTGAGTTTGACATGTCTGCTCTATGCCACTGACCTTGATCTAGTTTGAAGCTGATTAGGTCATTGAAAATTTCTAAAGGAGATCTGGAAGCCATACACATGCATGCTGGAACTGGAAATGGTGCACTGTGGGTGGGAATTTGGAGAAGGAAGTTGAGCAAAATAAGATTTATGAACCCAAAATTTATTTTATTATTTATTTATTGAGTTTATATACCGCCCTATTCCTGTAGGACTCAGGGCGGTTTACAAGGCAATTAAAACATAAAATACAAAAATTAAAATCAGTTAAAACAATTAATTAAATTTAAGCCCTAAAAATTAAAATCTAAAATCCAATTAAAAATTAAAAAACCCTCAGTAATTAGACTTCGCCGTCCTTATCGTAGTGAGATAAGACCTTGTAAAGGCTCTTAGCCACAATCAGTCAGGTTCAGACCGGCTGGATCTCCAACAGCACTCTAGACCCTGTCTCCGACGCTTCATCTCCTGGAGCTCTGGAGAAAACCATGGAGCCCACTGGGATCTGCGCCGGGTTAGGGGTCGCAAGGGGACAACACGGTCGAGCGCCTCAGTGGCAGCCCTTTCACAGGCATCCACTAAGGCATCAGCCGAGCTGTGAGTGAGGGAGATAGGAATAGACCCAAGCACCATCTGGAATCGATCCAGGTCCATTAGGTGCCTGGGATGGAACCCCGGAGGGCACAACTCAATCAGAGGAACACCGCCCTCTGGGCCCAACCAGGTCTCTGTGATGCATGCCAGATCCGCGTGTTCCTCCTCAATCAAATCCCGGATGAGGGGAGCCTTGTTCACAACGGATCTGGCATTAAAATACATAAGCCTGAGCTCAGGGTCCTGATCCCCCTCACCCCCGGATAAAAGGGTACCAACCGGAGGGTCAGAGCATGCCACCGCTCGAAGACAGTGGGGGCGCGATCCCAGATGTTGATACGGCCCTCCATGTAACCGCCTGCTGCCATTCCCAATCGTCATGGGGATTTGCAACCCCACCCCGGTCCAAGCGGAACCAACCACCCATACTCCCTTCCCCATCTCACCGGGAACCGTTATAGGCCCAGACTGACAGCCGGTTAATGAAACACACCCCAATTCCCTCTCCTCCCTACCCTTCCCCCCCTAACCCTTTAAAATAACTGGCTAAAAACATACCAGGGGCCTCTTAATACATTTCCACCAGAGGCCCCTATCTAAGTCCAACCACTTCTCGGGGTCCCAACAATTGGGCCTGTCCTTAAGGGAAGTAAGGGACATGGCGACAGGTCGTATCCAGGAGGGAGGAACCCCCCTGAGAGCATACAAGTCCGTGCCATAGCATAATAAAACCGCATAGGACAATAAAACCAAATGGATAACCAGATGACAATAATGATGTTAATTAAGTCCAGAATATATCTCAGTCCACCAACTCAGCTCAACTCAGCTCTCACCCGAGTCAACCAGGTAGAGCAACCGCAGCCGCCCTCTCACCGCTGCTGAGGGAAGCCCACCTAGGGTGGATTGAGTCCAGAGTACCGGGAGGACCCATCCCACTGATCTCTCACATTAGTGGGTGGTTGATGACCAGTCCAGACCACCCTCTCACCAAATAAGATTACTACAGTTTCTGAAGCCTCGTATGGTGATCACCTGAACAATGAAGGCAAGGTTTAACTCCTTCTTTTGTAATACTAGTAAAAAAACCACTGCTTTTATTTAACAGCAATGGTTATAGTACACATTTTCCATCTGTTTCCTGTGATCTTCCCCCAAAATCCTACAAAATATGTGTCTATAAACTGGAAAATGTGTACATTAGCCTCTTTATGGGCATGAGAGGTGGGGAAAGTGCAAAATGGCTTGTTATTCTACATCTGAACTTACTACATATTCATATATCCATAACAGGAAGTAAGGGAGGGAGATAGTCAAGGACATTTTTCCTGGAGTTTGTTGTATGTACTTGTTACTGCAAAGATGTTAGAGCCAGTCTTACAAATAAAATCATATAATGATACCTTTTTAGTAGCTGGATGACGAAAAATAAACAACTGAGCTTGAAACACATCAAAAGTGGTTTCTCCTTTGCCTTTAGCAGATAGGAGGGGGCAAAACCGCAGCTTGTATGTTTGCAATAACACAAATCTTGTTAGTGGCATGAACTTACTGTGCTGGCTTTTTAAAAATGTCATTGCTTCTGTGATGAGGAAAAGCTGAGGAATTGCCTTGTGGGAACTGAAAGAGTTGATTTTTAGCTCTATTAAAAAAAAGCATTTTCCAGGATCAGAACTGTTTAAAAGCAAAAAAAAGGGGGGGCTATTGACTCTTTTTATTGGTGGGTACAATTCCATCAAGATTATTTCTAGTCAGTGTCTTTCGAGCAACAAAGGTTAAGGGGAAACCAAATGCAACTTTCCCAAGGACTCCACATCAGCTGCTTGAAGGTATTCCTGTCAGTTGGTATATGAGCATCATGCACACCCAAATCAAGTTCTAGCTTTGAATCTAGAATTCTATAAAGTTCTAGTTTGTACTGGGAGAAAAAAAAGTAAATTCAGAGTTTCTGACCAGAAGCCAGAAATGAAATAAGCTTAACCAGCACAAATTGTCAGATATTTGCTATTGGTTATCAGTTCCAACAGTGTCAGGTATGAAGTAAAATATCCTTCAAATCAAGCTCAGTTCTTCTTAGTTGCATGGATACCTCCATATTGTTCTCTTGTCAGTTATATGAAAATGATTTGCTAATATCTTCTTCCAGGATTTTTTTTCTCCAGCTTCTCATTCTAGCATACCGTCTAGCAATTCCCTGGTGAGTTTTTATTCCATGTATTAAACAAGGATAACACTGTTTGCTTCTGGCCCAGACGATATCAGGCAACATTGGCATTCAAATTTGTTGCTTGCTTTTTAGGGGACTCTTGGTAAACTAATATGGAAATAGGCTGTGATGCATGTATTGGGAAAATAAGAATCTCACTTAAACCGAAATTAGGTTATTATCCTTCCCTACCTTTTGACAGTTGTCTGGAAAACCTTATCAATAATTCTTCTCAGAACCCCTTCCTCTTAATCTCTTCTGTTCCTCAAGAAAAAAAATGAATTGAAATATATTTTAATGCTCTAGAGTGTATTCCGGGCTTTCCTTTGTTGCTGGTATTCATATATATGGAAATTTCTTTGTTGAATGAGTTGGAGGAAGAGGCATATCACACTATAATTCCCATCTGATCTAGTGAGAAAGGAGACTTCTGACATTTGAAGGACTTTTGGCCTTAAGCCAACCATCCCTTCCCACCATTTGTTCCCTCCCTTTCAACGGAATTGACTTGACAAGATCAATTGGCAGGGAAAGGTAACTCTGAGCCAATTGTGAACACATTACCAGCCAAACCCAAAATGTTGCATGCGGTGTTGATATTTCTAAGGATTGTAAGCTGAGAAAATGAATGCTGTTAAAACAGAGAAGACAGCCTTATGTAATGCTTTCCCAATAACAACATTTGAATGTTTTGTTTATTGTTTTCTAAATTTTGTTTTATCTACTAATGATTTTGCACTTATGTGCTGCAATCACAAGATAAATGTGGGTTATATTTGCTTAAAGTTAATTAGTCCTTTTTTTACCAATTACCGGACCACTAAAGCCAACATGAAAACTGTGGCTTGTCTTGTGGGTGATCCATTCTTAGCAATCCATTTCTGGCACATGGAGTTCATCAAGGATGCTTTCTCTAAATGTATAGGCTTGGGTTGTAAAGACTGGACTTTGAAAGTGATTGGTAATCAGCATTGTTAACTAGGGGTTACTTGCTTCCTTCTCTAGTTATAGCAAGAGTCTTTAATGCACAAATACTTGGAACAAGCAGATTTTCAGAGCAAGATTTAGTGTGAAATTGTAATGTATCCTTTCTTTAATTGGAAAGGGAATTGAAGACTTAAGATTTGAATAAGGGATATTTTTAAATATTCAGTTGAGCAACACAGCAGATGCTACTAATATCACTTGCTTTACTTATAGTATCCTGTGTTAACATCATGCAGTTTCCAGCAAAGTTGCATTTCGGCAGACATTTGCTATCCCAAGGCAGAGGACAAAAAGAGATTCCTTAGTCCACATACCCAACATCTTGGCTTCATTGCATAGACAGAGTCAGCTAAATTGACAGCTGAATCTTACCTCAAAAGAAATGACAGGATAACTTCCTCCACTATGCTGAGGGCAGCAGGGTAGCATAAGAACTGCATGGCATATTTATTTATTTATTTATTTATTATTTATTTTATTTTAATCCCATTTATATCCCACCCTTCTCCAAAGACTCAGGGCGGCTTACAATCTAAGAAGCACAAATCAATGTGCTTAGTAATAGCCTTCATTCTATGTATATGCCTGCTTATTAGGGCTTTCGCCCCCTCCCCCACAAGTGGCATTATTACAAAGTCAGCTTATTGACCCCAACAATCTGGGTCCTCATTTTACCTACCTCGGAAGGATGGAAGGCTGAGTCAACCTTGAGCCTGGTGGGATGCGAACCTGCAATAATTGCAGGCAGCTGGTGTTACTTAAGGAGGCATTAGCCCACTGCTCCACCAAGGCTCTAATCTGTTCTCCATATCTTAGCATTATCCTCCAGTCTCAGGATGGGCCAGATAGTGTATAGAGTGAGACCCATTTGAACTCTGATTCCATGACAGAGGTGGCAGCCAGGAATGCTTACTTCTCCACCTCTTCTGTTCATGGAACAAGTCATCATTGCTCTTCTATACTCTGTGGATCAGCTCCAGCAAAAGATAGTCAAGGTAGGGAAGCATTTGTTGCAAGCAAAGTCTCAAGAGGTCACTGGGATGGAACTTTAAAAATTTCCTTACATGCCATTTTGCATTGTTTTGGGTTCGAGACTTCCTGGCTAATGCAATTGTCCTGTAATTGTCCCTGTGGTTAAGGAAGTCTTCTCCTCCAAGTAGGGATACGTGTTGCCTTGAGATGTTCAAAATAATATTTATTCAATTTCTATAGCTGCCTATCTCAGCAAATGACTCTGAGCCACTTACAGCTCAAAAAAATATATTACAATTAAAACACTGAAAACAATAAAACATTTTTAAAACAATAGAAACATCCAAATTAAATATACATAGCAGGCAAAATATTTCCCCAGTTAGCAATACAGCCAGGAAGCAGGTGTGTGTGATGCAAACAGGGATGGCACAACACTCAGGGTGGGGTTAGCGTCCATGCAACACTTGGATCAGCGCTAGTGGGAATCTGGGGGGAGCCATTCATGCAGCCCAGTGGCCAAGAGACCACCGCCCGGTAGTGGTTGGGGACTCCTGATTTAAGGTACTATTTTACAACAGTTCCAGTCTTTTATCTTTATCTGGGTCAATAGATAAGACTGGGCTGGGTAATAATAGTGCTTGAAACCACTGGTATATAAGGTCTGATGGAGATCCATTTTGTTCCATATCCTATTCAACATTTGTATAAAATTCCTGGGGGAATTCATTCAGAATTTTGAAGTAATGACACCCAACTGTTTCATTCCTACTTTCCAGTTCTAAGGAAATAATGGATGTTGTTTCAATTTTGCCTAGCATGATCATGGGCTGGGTAAGGGAGAATAATCTAAACTGAAGTTGGACATTGAAGCTCAGCCTATTTAGTACACCTTCTAAAAGAGCAGGTTTGAGATATGGGAGAGTTCTTGATCCTGAACTGTCAGTGTATCTTTAGCTGAGGAAAACTTTGCACAGTTATGTGTACCAGCTGTGCCGATTTCAGAGATGGTTAGATTTGACAGAAGCAATTTACACCTTGTTTACATTCTGTTTCGACTACTACGATGCATCCAAATGGGACCACCCTTCAAAATTGTCTGAAAGTTATTGGTGATATGAAAAGCAACTGCTAGGCTGCTAACTGGTACAAAGTATAAGAATCATATGATGCCTTTATGAAATCTCTGCATCAATCACCAATTCCTCAACAGGAACAATTCAATATAGCACTGACTTTTAAAGCCCTAAATAGCTTAAGATCATTTTGGTTTCATAAACCTCTTTCGTTAAGAGAACCAGGAGGTATCTTTCTGAAGAGAGCTTCATTGTTAGCCTTCCTTTGGCAATGTTAGCCTTCACTCTCATTGTTAGCCTTCACTCTCAGACAATGCATTATTCTAACTGACTTTAAGTTACAAGATTATTTTGTTCTATTTATTTATAAAGTATTTATATTTTATATTTATATTTCTTTGTTATATTTTATTAGCTAGCTTGATTGCTTGACTGAGAAAAAAAGGGAGATGCAAATCTAATAAGTAAACAAGCAATTAAAATTGTTCTGGAAGCTAGTGCTTTTCTTTGCAGTTAGCCATCTTGTTTTTGAAAGTTATTTAAAATTAAACAATTCTGCCAAAGGAAAGTTGGAGAAGAGGTCTACCAGGCATCATGGGAGGCATCTGCATGCATTTTGGTGCACTGTAGCTCACAGATGTATTGGATCTTCAGCTACAATGAGGTATATCTGTCCCTCTCATCATATTTGACTTGGTCAGTCCCGATCTTTAACAACTCACTCAAACGAAGATTTAGTATGAAGCTCTCTGTAATCCTTGCCTTACTCTGTAACATGCTGAAATCCTGTCTCCATCCTTAGAACCTTTCCATTTCCATCATGTTGACCTGACTGCTGGGCTGCCACAAGCTTTTAAGTCAAAGGTAAATCTCCTATTGAATTTAATGGAACAGAAATAGGCCCTAATTCTCTGTCGCCACTGGAGCCCTCTTTCAGCAAATTGAATCTTCTTTAAACGTTGGCAGCACATCAGAGACATCTTAGAAGCATACCCCTCTCCTTCACCACCCCCCACCACATATCCTCTCTTTCTTTAACAGGAAACACAGGAGTTATGTTACATTTACAATGACCTGGAGCTCCAAGGGTACATGAATATCTCACTTAAACAAACAGGCAGCATTTTTCTCCCAGTTAAGGGCAAAGTCTCTAAAAGGGAAAATTTAGCTGACTGGAGGCGGACCAGCTCCTGCAGTGCTGCACATACATGCAGCCCTGGGTGTCAACAATTTACTAACCTACAGACTCCAAACACAAAGAAATCAATCAAACACCACCCACTAGCTGAAGAAGCAGAGCTCAGAAAGTTTAGAAGCACTGGCAGGTGTTTTGGGAAGGAACAAGGCTTGCTGTGGCCACTGACCCTGCCCTTTAGCCTCTGTATTTGTTTTAACAAGTTGATTGTTTTCTCATCGATTATGGTCTGCAGCAGGAGGTCCCTCAGGAGATTAGGCTTTAGTTTAGAACTTAAGTATAGGAATGGACTTGAAGATCATCTTAGAGTTTTGCAAAAGTTGAAACAACAGAAATTCTCAGAATGGAAATGCAAGCAGTTACAAGAGATAATGGAATCTTCCTCTCTTGTTTTCTTTCTCCTCTCTGCTCTTTAATTCTTGGCTATGCATCCTTTTCTACTTCAAGGGCTGCAAACAGCCCTGGGTGATGGGATAGAGACTGTAGAAACACACGTCCTTATACAAGCATAGTTATGGGCAAGCCCATCTTTACTTTGCTTACTGAATTGGTGTGGCCACAGCTGCTGGATTTTATCACATTCCCACAGGTCCATTGATTTAAAAAAAAACAAACCTTTGGAAGACTTGGCTTCTTGAAAGGCCAAATAATGCTTCCATTTGGACTGCTAGCAAGGAAAGCTGATCTGCACGCCCAGAATCAGAAAAAGTATCCAAAGCATTATTCCAAAGGATATGGCTATTTTTATGCTTTGACGAGGAGTGCTTTGGTCATGCTCAACTGTTTTGCAAAGCATCTCTTTTGAATACTTTGCAGAGCCTTTGTTCCTTGTATGTTGACTGGAATATGATTGTTACTGTATATTTATCATTGTTCATTAACCTTGACAGAAGGAACCCCCATTCACATTTATTTCTTTGAATGGCATAGAGATGCCATCGAGCTATGAGCTGTATTCATTTGTGTCTGTTCACTGATGGAATGATTGAATGCCTCTGGATAAATAGATTTCTCTCCCTTCTCTGCCCCTGCAGCTACTGGAACAATCACAGATCTGTTCTGAATACCTTCAGGAAAATGCAAGAAACAGGAAAAGGAGGAGAAAGCTAATATGGATATTGCCATCTCACAGTAGGATACCTTATATCAAGTCACCTTATTGATCAATTTAGTTGACTACACTGATCATTTGCAGTTCTCAAGTGATTCAGAGACAGGGTTTTGAACTATAAACCTTGTATCCTAGCTCTATGCCCTTCCTTACACCTAGCTTTGTGTTAAATCTTGCTCAGTATTGTACAGTAGGTTTTCTGTGGTTGGCTGGCATTTCATAAGCATCTACCACACACTAGAAAATTTTACCCAACATTTATCTGAAGCAGTTCTATAATTAAATTGTTTTAAGACTGGGCACTCTGCCAGCATAATCTGGATTGTATTTGGCTCTGGCCTGTTGTGTGTCTCATTGTTCCAGTTTAAAGAGAAGCCAGCCATTATTCCAGAAGTACAGTGCTACAGTGACAGTTTCTCTCTCTCCCTCCCTCCCCCTCTCTCTCTCACACACACATCAAAACAGTTGTTGCAAATGTATTTAAAGATTTCTTGGTGTCACACAGAGATTCCATGCATTTGTGGATATGTGAAATGAAGAAGACAAAAAGAAAATATTTGAATCCCATGGATGTGGATATGCTCTTTGAGAGTAAGTAGGGACAGACAAGAGACAATTTCTACTGTATCTTTTAGACTGCTTGAAAGTTGAGTCATGGCAACTGGACTTTTGTTTTCTTTTTTGTTTGTTTGTTTGAAACATTCATGATTAAACAAAATAGCTTCTTCAGTCTGATTACTCTAATCCTAACCCAATTCAATTTTGAGTTTTACCACAATGCATGAAATATTTCAATGTATCTTTTTAAGGCAGAATAAGAAAAAGGACAATCATGTTAAAGTTTTCCTGCAAATTATCTAGCAAACAACCAATGGATATAGAAGCTGTCTTACCCCAACTTAAAACTACACTTTAAAAAACTATTTAAAGTCTCTTTTATTTTTCCACACAGGCTTGGCATGGAATTGACAAAGTCCATTTTTCCCTTCTCTTTTCTTTCACTGGGATTTATAGATGCTAGGAGGCATAGTTTATTGGGAAGCTTCACATCTCTGGGAAGAATGTTCTCATTAATGGCTTCAGTAGAGTCACTGATTGGTAGGGGAATATTGAAAGAGCTCAGTCACCTGTGGATAGGACTAAATTGTAGCAGGATTGTGGTTTGAAACACTGTACATTAGCTGGTTAGCAAAGGCACCAAAAGCAGGCTAGAGTAATGAAATTCAATACGAGAGACTGACAGCCTCATAAAAAGATGCTGACACAGAGAAAATATCATTCATAACGTTGACATCTCTATTCTTCAAAACAGCAAACTGTGGTGCCACTGGTTGAAAGTGTTAGACTGGCATGTGCATCAGGTTTGCAAATGACAGAAGATCAGTAAATTAGCTAATACTTTAGGCCAATGTTCTGTCTAAACTGTATTCTTAAACTGTATTCTGCAAAACAGCAGTGCTCCACAAAGCAGTTGAAAGAAAACATCAATGATCCAAAGATCAATTGAAAGGGATCTGTGAGTTGGTATCCATGAAGGAAGAGATTTTTGGAGATCACTCCAGAGATACCACAGTGAAACAATTGATACAGATGTGCTATGATATATTCTTTTGGATGAAAGTGCATGAAGTACATCATTGTTTAAAGGAAAATATATTCATGGTTATATCTTTTCTTTCAACATATCTCTATAAAAGTGATTTTCAACACTCATGACAAGCAAGACCAAAATATAGAAATAGGCTGCATATTATGCCAGCTCTAAGGTTTCTTTGCCAAATCTCAGTCCAGATGCTGATGAAATATACTGTCATAAGCAAGCTCCCATATCCCATGAAGATGGATAATTAATGCATTAAATGTAATGGAAAATAAATACCATTACTAAAATCTGCTTAATTGGAATATTTATTTTCTTTTTAAAATAAAAAATAATGAGTGTTTCTCATCAAAATGGTTTGTTGTTCCATAGTCTTGAATAGTTTAAGAAATACTCATCTAGAACCAGAAACAAAATTCAAAATGCTGTTGATAGATTAGAGACATGCACTGAAAATAATACAGTGAAATGTAATAAAGGCAAATATAAAGTTCTCTGCTTGGGAAAAAGTAATGAAATGTACAGATGAGAAAAATCTGGCTTGGAAACAGTAAGAAAAATCTTGGGAGTCGTAGTTGATTAGAAGTTAAATTTGAATCAGCAATGTGACAGAATTGTTAAAAGTTACATGGAATTTTAAGTTGTATCAGTAATATTATAGTTCCTAGATCATGTAAAACTGTACTTGTACTAAGTTATGCACTTGATTTTCCAGTTGTGTGACCATACTTTAAGAATGTTTTGCAAAGAGATGCAAGGAAGATTTTAAAAAGGTGAAGAGGGCACTGCAATTTAAGCTGTAAGAAGAGATTAGCAATATGGGCATATTTGGTCTGGAAAAAAGGCAAATGAAAAGGATATGATTGCATTTCTCAAATACCTGAAGGTGGTCAACAGAGTGCAGAACACAGAATGATGGTGTGCGAATGTTGGTAATAGAATGGCAAATTGCTATTCAACTTAGTGAGAAAAAAGTCCTATAGTAAGAATAGTTCACAGGTTGAAACAATTGCCAAGGGAGATAGTTAAATTTTACTAGATATGTTTGGGTAACAGAACAAGAGTTAGAAGGGACTTTGGAGGTCTTCTAGTCCAACCCCCTGATCAAGAAGGAAACCCTATAACATTTAAATAGATGCTGGAGAGCCATCTTTTATGAATGTTTCAATTTGGATTCCTGCCATAAGTGAGAGTTTAATAGCCAAAATCAGTGCTTCCTAATTTTGGCAACTTCTAATTTGGGCAACACAGAGCTAAATAGTCCCTTCCAACTCTGTGCTGCTATATTCATATTTGTGCTCCTGATTATTTATTCGTTTGCTCACCTATTTTAGAAGATTTATAAACCAAATCATTCTAAACCAACTCTGAGTCTAATATACATGAATTTAAATTTCAAAAGGAATTTCAAAAGAATTTCAAAAAAGAATTTCAAAAAAGCATAATAACTTGATTTTTTTTTACTTTTTTACTCTTTTAAATATTGAAAAGACTTTGTAATTGGTCTATCAAGATCTGATCACTGATGAAATTAAAATGAATGAACAAATGAATGAAAAGAAAGAAGAGAAAGAGAAAGAAATACTTTTCTCAAGTTCCCTATTTTCAGTCTATGGAAAACTACTGGAGGTATTCCTCCAGAGTAGCTTTTTCATTTCCAAGTTGATGACTTGTATGAAAATCTATATAAAAGAGGTATCAATGGCACTAATTATTTTTCCCATCTTTGGGAAATTTATCCTTCAATTACAAGTGGTCCTATTAAATGCATGGTATTTTGCAAGAACACCCTTATGTTTTGCCAGCATATTTTTATACAATATTTGGAATGAGGCTATTGTAAGGAATGACACATTTCAAAATATGAAGTCATGTTCTTAGTAAAAATAAGTGAACAAACAAGATTATTGCTGTCCTTTTCCTGTCTGAACAAGGAGAAAGCAGCAGTATATTTGCATTCTTACCCCCTTCTGGATATGAAAAGCCCCAGATACTGTCCTAGTGTGATTGGCTATATTTACAAACAGAAACGGAACATGTCTGAGGAATGGTCCCAGCCATGGATGATTAACATGAAAGCACTTGAGTGAACTCATTTGAGGTGACAGACCTCTTTTAGCCCAAGAAGCCAAGGCCATTGTTGCTTTATTAACTATCCAGAGCATAAATAGCAACAAGGATAAATAAGCACTGAAATGAAAAGAAGCAGCTGAGTAGAGCAATCCTGAGATTTTTCTGTCATGACTTTTGTAATGAGGAGACAAATGACTAAAATTTAGTCTACAATTCAGAAAGCTGAGGCCAGACAAGTGAGATGGCAAATAACTATGAAAGTCAATATATATCCATATACTTACACTTATATATTCCCAGAGCTATTTTTAAGCACATCAAATTAAAGGCTTAATTTTAGTTTTAATTTAATTTTTAGTCTAAGCTAAAGAAGAATGAAAACAAAAACCTCCCCAAATATATGTGTTTAATTTTGTGTATAAATTTTGTGTATTTCATCAATACAGGACACAAATTTAGTATTTAAGAAATATTATTTGAATCCATAAACTCATATTGAATAATGAAAGACAAAAATATTGAAAGACTGTACCGGAAGCTGCCATTAGTATACTGCTCAAAAAAATAAAGGGAACAGAAAATAAGACATCCTACTATTAAATACAGTACATTATGTTGTTTAAGTGTTCCCTTTATTTTTTTGAGCAGTATATTATCTGGTCCTGTGTGAAGCACATTAGCTTCAGCAGATCTGCTATGGTGTCCTGATTCTCCTTGTGGTTTTGGGAGATGGGGTAGGGAGTAGGGAGGGGAGGAGAGGGGATAAAGCAGTGTGATTCTGCCATCTCAAATCCTCAACAAGGTTCCATTATTGTGAAAGAACTCTGTACATGAGCTGTGGTGGTGCAGTGGTTAGAATGCAGTACTGCAGGATACTTCTGCTGACTGCTGGCTGCCTGCAGTTCAACATTTCAATTCTCACCAGCTGAAGGTTGATTAGCCTTCTATCCTTCTGAGGTCAGTAAAATGAGAACCTACATTGTTGGGGGCAATATGCTGACTCTGTACTGCTCAGAGAGGGCTGTAAAGCACTATGAAGTGGTATATAAGTCTAAGTGCTATTGCTATTTCTACACGCATAGCTGATCTGAAAAGCCAAACAAAACCACAGAACTCTTAGAAACTTTGCAAAAGCTTTCTATTTTGCTTTAGTTTACTGGTCTCATGAACATCTTTCTGCATTTATGTCTCTTAATATTCTCAGTTTCTTTGTGGTCTACAGTATATGAATAATCTTGGAAATCTTGGAAGAGTACCAAATGTTCACAGATAACACATTTTTCAGCATAAAATGGTTTTTTTTTTGAGTGTCCCAAAATATTTTCCAAAGGAAAACTAAAATAAGTGCTTGAAAATTACAGTTATAATGTCTGATATTTTTTAAGCTTTAGAAAGATTGTTCTTTGCTTAAAAGGCTATTTTAAAAATAAGGAATCTTTAGTCATTTGATAGTGATTTTACTAGTTGTACCCTACTAAAAAAGTCAAGCTTCAATAACAAATAACATGGGTTCCTTTGCAAAATGTATACATTAATTTGGAAAATCAGCAGATTCAGACAGAACATTTGAATAAACCTAACTTTAGCAATAACTACTGGCAGAAAAATCACAAATTGTGCAATTAGAATCCCTGTGAGTTGAAATCAGTAACATAATGACTGATTTAGATGGCATAGCTTATTATACTGTGCACAGAGTATCCACCCCAAATGATGAATGGATAAAGAATTTATCTCTTTATTAGAGAATGTATAGCATTTTTCTTACCAATGTAATGATACTTGAGGTTCATTATTGTCACTAGCTTCACCAGAGCAATATATTCTCAAATAAATGTTCACCCAAAAGCAACAATGCATAACAGGACTAACATAACAACATAACCTATTCAAGAGCCACATATGATGCTACTAGAATCCCAGTGTCTATGATTTTATAGCACAGATATACAAAGCTGTCTTAAATTAAAGGCAGTATATCCTATCAACACTTGGAAAGAGTCTGTATTCTTCTCTTAATAGAGCTCAGGGGTCAAATACATTGTTTCATTTTTTAGGAAAGTTATCAGATATTAGCAGATGCCTAGAATTTCCCCTTCCCCTTGCAACTGTAAAAACATCTAATCAAAAAATCAAAAGCAGACAATGTAGGCAGAAAAAAACAACACAATGGAAATAGATAGCATCTGTGTAGGGAGAGAGACTTCTGTACCTATATATTTAAGGGAAATAAATTAGTTTACATAAACTTCAAGATATGAGGACATCCTTATGGTTGGGCAGGAAAGAAGAAAACAAATATTCTGACTCACTCTCACTCACTGAAGTCCCAGCCTTACAATCAATTGTACTGCCGGCAATTCCACTATGCTTGCTCCTGCTATTTCGTAAACCAGCTTCAGAAATTCTGGTCCAGATTATAGATACTAGTCTATCCCTCACTGGATGATTTTATGTAGACTATCATTACCTACTTTTTCCTTTTAGGGACTTCACTAGTCCCCATACCTTTCATTTACTTTCTTTATTGCTTACCCTTCTTTGACACTGGTGCAGAACCTTTCTATTTTTTTATTTTTATTTTTTTCTATTATGGCACCATTGTCACTCTAATGTTAGAAATCAAAGCAATAGGGTACAAATTATTATTTTGTTTCTACCTTCCAGGAACAGTACAAGAGAACTTTGAAGCAAGGAAGTACTAATGGCTCAGCTTTACCCCAAAACAAAGTGGCAATGTTCCTACATGCAGCTTAAAGACATTAAAGAGAAAGGAAGGCCAGGAGCAGGTAAGTATGCTTCACTTAGCCTAGGCAGAACCTGAAATGTTGCCCAGTGGAAGATGTAAGATGTAAGATAATGATAATATACTATCTTCATGGGCTATTGAGGGGTGAACAACAAGTCTCTTGTTAAAAAGCCCCCCCCACACACACACACACCACAACTATAGAGAACAGCTATTTGGCAGTCCAGGATGAAATAATTACATAGAACAGGGACCTGCCTTGGGATGGGAGGGAGGAAGTTAGGCACTTCAGCCAATCAAATCTGGGGCTGCCATGGAATGGAATGAAATGCTGGAGACTATCTGCTCTGAAATCCTTAAACTTGGATGTGTTTCAAATCCATGTACAGAATTATAATCTATAAATGGTTTCCACGTTAAATTAAGCGCAGTATTTCACATATTTCCCATGTGAAGTTATTTTAGTTTTGTATTATTCTTAAAGTGAGCCCAGAATGTGCCATGAACATCCAACAAATTACGCCTGTACCTTAATAGGCCATATGTCCCTAATAAGAATTCTCTTCTAGAATTTCTTGAGTTTGACTTTTACAGCACCTGAATGACATATTGGCCACCTTGCCCAGTGTATGACCCTCCCATTATAAATAACGGCTTGCTGATGAAAAGGCCACACATCATCTCTAGATTACAAGTTTGAAGAATGGGGTTCTGAAGGCTTTGCTATACGAAAAGGCACTTTCAATGTTACACATTAGGTGAGACCTGAAACTGTTTTGCATGGATTGATGCAAACTGTTAGTAAGTTCTTGTAACATTCTCCCCTATGCATTCCTAGCCCTCCCCAAAAGTGAAACTTGACCGGCCATCCAATTTGTGTAGCTCCACAAATCATTACTGGTGGTGACTGCCAAGAACTGTTGGAACTAATGCCAAAACTAGGCTTTTTTATATTGACAGACAAATAAGCTATCCAACAAATGAAAAGGTTTCACAGTTAATTTTACTGTATTATAATATATAGTTTTTATACATCTTCACAATAAAAACATTATATTCTTCAATACTTGCTTTTCAAATCATACCTACAAAATAACCAGCTCATAAACTCAAAAAAATATGTTTATGTATATATCAAATCCATCAGGGATCATTGCCCATCTTATTATGTTATACTTCTCTTGCTGTAGATATCATATAAAGAGCCCAGTTTCCCACTGTGTTGTGACTTCCTAGATTTTATACAATGAGATCATAAAGCATAATACTTGTTGATGAACTGTACATACAAAGTGTGTGTGTGTATGTGTATGTGTACCACACATGAGCTCTATACTTTTTAACACACCCTGAAAGTCTCTTGTGGCACATTGAGGGGTTGATGAATTCTGACCCTTCATAGCCAGATGAGATACAGGAGCCTGTCTTTCCCACTTTATAATTCTTCACTGAAATGCTTGTACTAAAATTGTTTGAAAACCACATGAATTTGGAGTTTTCATTTCACACTGGCATGGTGACAAGTATAATAGTGGGTAAAAGCCCAATTAACTTGGGATACACAGACACACACACATGTGCACACACACATACATATTGAAAACCCTTCTAGGGAAGCAGTGAAATTTCAGAATGATTGTTTTCACATTGGAGCCAGTGGCCCAGGCTTCGTTCAGTTCATCAGGAATCCCAAGAAGTCTTGTAGATGTTAATCGGCAACAAATGCCCTTCCAGTTCAAAGTCCCAACATGTCTCTGGGTGGAACCTTAAAATCAGAAACCCAAAGGACTTGATGACTGAAAGGGAAATAAGTTAGACCTGGGTGGTTAGGCAAGATGATAATCAGTAACTGCCATTTGTTGACTGATTGAATTGATTTGATTTGATTTGATTTGATTTGTGTGCCATCAATTGTGTGCCATCCACAAACTTCTGCTATCCCTAGTAGTAACTGTTCTTGGTCAATCATTCTTACCATGCCTTTTCAAAAAAATGTAGGTTTTTTAGTGTGTTGTATGTGTCTGTGAAGATTCTCAGTCATCCAGGTCATAGTTATTACAAAGATGCTTTTTTTCACGAGGCAACTGGACTTTCTTGCCTCATGAAAAAGCATCTTTGGGTGTGCTGTATGTGCATATTTGGTTAAAGGAACCAATAATACTCCATTCCATGCTATGGTTTATAAAAGTCTATTTAGACATATCAGAAAAATATTTCAGTTTCAATATACAGTATATGTAATACCAATAACAATAGCACTTACACTTATACATCATTTCATAGTGCTTTGCAGTCCTCTCTAAGAGGTTTTCAGACTCAGCATTTTGCCCCCAACAATCTCGGTCCTCATTTTACAGATCTCAGAGGATGGAAAACTGAGACAACCTTGAGCCAGTCAGGATTGAACTCCTGGCTGTGGGTAGAGTTAGCCTGCAACTGCATTCTGCATTCTAACCTGTGCATTACTCTTACCCATTATAAGAGTAATCAGGATAATCAAATCTCTTCTACGATTTAACTTTTGCTAGCAGTTTCCTTTCTGTATTATGTTTTTTTAAGGAAATTGCTATAGTTTACTAATAAAATTGTGTCAAATGCCCATTACAGCATGCTTGCCAGTTAGTTTGCTTTTTGATGATTTTCTCAGTGATTTGTAATAAAAGTATTAAAATACAATGAAGCATAAATGCAAATAGGGCATTGTAATTATTCAGCTCAGAATAGAAAGCAGTAAGAATCAATAAGGGTAGATATAAGCAATAGAAACAAAGCTGATAAACTTTACAAGGTCACAATGGCCTTGAAAATTTCTTGTAGGTACAGCAGCAATAAAGTTCAGCAACAAAGCCAAAATCAGTAAGAGTGCAAACTAAGTACCAAACAAGACCTTCTACAACAGTATTATCAGTAATAATGCCCAGTAAAAACAATTGCGGACAAAACTTTATCCTTTTCTTAAATATCTTTTGCATGTTCCACCAGATTTTAATCCAAAAAGCTTTAACCTTTTTACAGGTCCACCATATATGAAAGTACATTGCATCTTCACCACCACACCTCCAACATTTAGGCTGGCAGTTCGGATACATACTTGCTAATTTTTTAGGATCTAAATGCCACCTATAAAACATTTTATAAAAGTTCTCTCTCAAGTTTTGAGCTTGCGTAAATTTTACGTTTCTCACCCAAATCTTTTCCCAAGTATCCATTGTAATGACTTCTTGAAAATTCTGAGCCCACTTTATCATACAGTCTTTAACAAGTTCTGTCTCTGAATCAATTTCTATCAATTCAAGATATATCCTTTTAATATGTGCTTGACCTTGATCTCTAATTTGCTTTACCAGATTTTCATCAGTCATTGAAAAACCAATTTTCTGGTCTTCTTTCCACCTGGCCTGTAGTTGCCCATACTGAAACCAAGTTTGTACAATCTTTTCTTCTCTTAAGATATTATACGGCTTCAAATGCCATACATTCCTTTCCAAACTTAAAATTTCCTTATATGTAGTCACATCACGTTTAAACCCGACACTTATATTTTCTATTGCGTGTTTCGGTATTGCCCATATAGGTATCTTATAATTTAACTTAACTAAGTTGATGTTGAATTTAATTACGGCAGCAAGACTTTTAGTAGGGCAATATTGGAAGAAGGAAGAACTGCCGACTATAGAAGAATGGACTTTAAAAGTTTCCAACCTGGCGGAAATGGCAAAGATTTCAGCGTACTTGAAAGACCATTCGCAACAGAGATATATTGTGGAGTGGAAAAAATGGATTGATTATATCCAGAACAAATATGGGACTAAAAAGTTTCACCTAGCATTTGAATAAGTATTGATGTGATATTTATATTGCTTGTAGTTATTTTATAAGAGTTAAAGTGCGATAGATTTAATAGATTATTGTAGTTTGCATAAGGTAGATTATGATTGTTTGTATTTTTATACCTTGTATTCAGCTCTGGGAAGTCGGGGAGGGGGAAGAGAGGGAGGTGTTGGGGAGGGTTGGGGAGGGGGGAGGGGGTTGGGAGGGGTTTTGTTTTGTTATAAAAATGTATTGTAAAACTTTTCAATAAAAAAAAGACCTTCTAGAGCAGGGGTGTCAAACTGGCAGCCTACAGGCTGAATGCATCATGCGCATGCCACGTCATGCACATACACACGCCATGCCCACCCCGGCTCCACAAAGGCAAAAAAAGTCACAATAGGTCATGTGAACACAGTTTGACACCTGTGTTCTAGAGAGTGCATTTCATAACTGACAAGGCTACCTTTTCCTCCTCACTATACTTGGCTGAAGCATCTATTTTATTTATTTTATTTTAATTCCATTTATATCCCGCCCTTCTCTGAAGCCTCAGAGTGGCTATCTAGAGAAGGTTTTCCAAAGTTTGATACCTGAATAATGTAAATATATGTATAAAGAGATGAATATCAACCTCCAGAGTTTTTATGTTAAAATCAATATTTTGATTTGGTCCTGGTCTACCACACTTCCAGAACTGCTATTTGAAGAATGAAGATCGTATTTGGCCTCAGGAAAAGCCAAACAAACAACGTTTTTGAAATGCACTATAAAACAAAGGAGTTTGTAAGGGAGAATAGCTTTTTAGACTTATTTTTCTTTTCCTCACATTGAAAGAATCACATGTTTTTGTCCATTATTCTCACCCTTCAGATGCAGCATCAAAATGCATTTTTTTTCCTGTCTGGGAATGGAGCAATATTGCTGAAGGGAAGGCAGACAGGCAGGGACGGGGAAGGAAAGAGGCAAAATCTTTAATGCCAAATTAGAGTTTGCTTGTGATCTCCCTCCCAGCTACCTTTTTAATCTCAGCGTTTTAAATGCTTTAATTGACCTTTTAAGAAAATACTACTGGGCTGTGGCTGTGGATTCAGTCTACACTTTCTGAAGAGATTTATTTTATGATGGCTGCAAACTCCACTTAGGTGCTCTGTTCATTGTAGCATCATTAAAAAACAGAGAAGGCCATATTCTCTATCTAGATATAAGTTTCATCTTGCCCTGATGAATCCCAGGGAATTAATATCATTCCACGTAGATGTCTGGGAGGAATCTACCTATTTAACTCTTCCATTTCTAACTTCTGTCAGGTGTTATAGCTTATGTCCTTGCAATCTATCATAAGTATTGGAGACTCTTGCCAGTCGGTTGCAGTTCAGGAAGGCATAGGAGGTTTGCAGATAATACTAACGAGACACAAGAGCAAAGGGTATGCTGTTTGTTTGTTTTTGTTTTTGTTTTTAAATGTTCCCACTGCTCCCTTCATCCCACTGCCCATCCAACATATCATGCAAGTTGTTAGACTAACTTCCAACTTGAACTTTCTCGCATAACATTTAGTCCTGGTGAAATTCTGTAATATACCTGTTATTTTGAAATATCTTTGCTCTACTCATTAGGAGTTGGATACTCAGGGGATGGAATAAGATGGGGACCCTGGTCTTGGTAGCTAATTCCAATCAGGTTCATTAATGGTGGTGACAAAAAGGAATTGCCAACAACTCTGACATTATGTTAAGTTTCCAATGGCACTAAAAGTATTGTTAGAAAGCTGTTATGAACAGACCAGCTGATTATAGTTACCTTTAGCTTCACACTAAATAAAAACTGTTAGAATATAATGAATCAATACTATATCTTACTCAAATACTATACACTAAACAAAATGCTTCATTTTTTACAAAAAGAAGAATCTTCTTGTATTTTTGTTCTTTGTGGCATAAATTGATATATTGATCTTTGATCATTGAGTATTCCTGAGCAATTGGAATTCAACATTTCAATAGAAAGATTGAATTTCATAGCTCAGCAATGCTTCATGATTCCATAGAAATGTTCTTTGTAAACATTTTGGCCAGCAAATTGGACAACATGGACCCTTAGGTTTGGTATATCATGAATATCTGACTTATACAAAAATTGGGGGAACTATTTTATTATTGTTGCAGACCTATGATTCCAGATGGTGATGCTATTGCTTGACTTCTTTATCATATTTAGACCATGTCTTTGAAATACCATCATTTATTTCTTTGTAGATGATATAAAAGCAAGAATTGGGCAACCACCAAGATCCACCAACTAGCATTAGAAATATAATATTCATGCCGTTCATTTTTTTAACACTCCAGCTTTGAAAATCATTTACAGGTAATCCTCGACTTACAACTGTTCTTTTAGTAATGGTTCAAAGTTACAACTCCACTGAAAAAAGAGATTTATGACCATTTTTCACACTTACAACTGTTGCAACATTCCCATGGTCACAGATCAAAGTTCAGAGGCTTGGCAACTGACTCATATTTATGACAGTTGCAGTGTCCCAGGGTCATGTGATCACCTTTTGCCTTTAAGCAAATTCAATGGGAAACCCAGATTCACTTAATAACTGTGTTACTAACTTACCAACTGCAATGATTCATTCAACAACTTGAATTCAACAAATTCACTTAACAGCTGTCTTGCTTGTAGCCATCAGTGAGGACTGTGTGTGTGTGTGTGTCTGTGTCTCTGTTTGTGTGTGTGTGTGTGTTTGAAGAGAAAATAAATCTATTCTCTGTATGTCCCAACCCTTTCTGTTTCAATCAGAATTCTTCTTTCAGAATAAAAGCAATTATCTACACCTTTTCAAAGTGATATATGTAGCCAACTAAGAAAGGTGTAGATAATTGTTTTTATTGTAGTAATTGTTTTGATATCAACACACACACACACAGTGTTTTATTTGTCACGTAACTCAGTGTGTGATCCTTATGTAAACATTCCCATCCATGCTACTCTAACAGAGAGAAGGAAAGCATAATTCCATTTTTTGCAAACTGTTGTTCGTATTTAGAATGTTTAAATTAAAAAAAATCACTTAGAGATCAGTATTATATATCTGCTATTAAAAATACTTAAAAAGATATACAAGTATGCAAAACAAAATTGATGCCTGGAAAGAAACTGGATACAATAATAAAATATTACCTACAATCATAAGAGATTACCTACATTATAAAAGGTGTTGACCAGAAGGCCATATAGATTTAATGGGAACAAGGCTTTTCAGACCCATGTTATTTTTGTTCTTTATTCAGTCATTCAGTAACTTTAGTATTATGATTTCATCAAAGCATTTGGCAAAGTACCCAGTGATATTCTAGTTCGATACAGTCTGGATGGCATGACACAAGCTGATTATATGATGCATGTAATAAAAATGTCCCCCAAATTAGAGCAGTTTTATTGTGGATCCAAGGACTCAGAGAGGTTATGGGATCTTCTATATTGAAAAATCATTTATTGAGGAGGTTTGATTTGGATTCATGCACTTTACAGGGAAGTAGATTCAGTGACAGATCTGTTCCTTCCATGTTTCTATTTTTTACTGATCAAAATTACTTCTGAGTGCATTTGACTTAAAAAGTCCTCTTCTGCTTTGCTCCAGCCACTCTTCTCAGCACAAGAGGTGATCTGAGGTGCTAGCAGGGAGGAAACCCAACATGAGAGAGCACCACGGAATTACTTCCCACAGGGAACAGATTGGTCACTCTTTCTTTCTTCCCTTTCCAATCAATGGCAAACCTCTGTAGATGCATTTTAGTCTTATGGATTTTCAGTCAGGAGGTTGAAGACAAAAGATATTTGTCTATTGTCTCATATTGCTTGGTCCAATTAATAAGAATGCATTTGTTATACTAAAAGTGGGCCTAAATAATTAGGAAAAAATAAGAAGAATGAACAGCTTGCTTTCTCATTTCTTTTATAAGTGCTGTCTAGTTAAAGACAGAAACAAACAAACCAAAAATATAGCAATTCTAGGATGAATGAATGAAAGAGCTGGTCAATAGTGGGTCACAGGCCAAACTAGCTTTCTAATACCAGTTTGCAGTATAGGGTGTATAAAGGACAATCAGTTCAGTAAACACACTTTTTTATTAATGATAGAAAGATGGACTCTAATGCTCCCTGGGTGCAAATGGCAGCTATTTGAGTCTAGCCATTTCTGAAATATATTGGAAAGCGTCCAAACTTATCAAAAGTTTTTCCCCCCCACAATAACAGAAATATAATTATACTTGCATTACTCTTTATTCTAATTATGAACTGTAATTGACTTCTTGCATTCTGTGTTTCAGCATTGTTTTTACAGGTTGGCAAAACATGACTCCCAAAGAATCTAATTTATTTACTATGCTTCCAGCCGGATAGCAACTTACTGATTATTTTACTATACTGTGGTGTGCAGGTGTGCAACCCATCTCCCGAAGTGTTCTGGTCACCTCTCACTCATTTGCAGTCTTCTTTAAAGAAATAGTCAAATCTGACATTTACTTTATCAGTCCAGAATTTTAAGATTCTGGTTTAACCTTTTCTTGAAAAAGTATGAACCAAAAAAAAAATTCTTACTTGTCTGCACTAGCAAACAGTGGAACAGTAGAATGGCTTGCCTTCAGAGGTTGTGGGTATTTCATCACCGGAGGCTTTTAAGAAGAGACTGGACAGCCATGTCTCTTGCATGAGTAGGGGGTTGGACTAGAACAGGGTAGGCAACCTTGGCTCTTTTATGACTTATGGACTTCAACTCCCAGTATTCCTGAGCCAGCATACCTGGCTCAGGAATTCTGGAAATTGAAGTCCATGAGTCATAAAAGAGCCAAGGTTGCCTACCCACGGACTAGAAGAACTCCAAAGTCCCTTCCCACTCTGCTATTCTGATATTATGTTAACATTAAATAGCTGTAGCTATTTTCAGCAAAGAGAATGTATTACACCTGTGTTATGCGGCTAGTAATAAAGATGTCAGTGAAGTAGTGATAATAAGTTATCATCAGAAGTCTGGATGAATGTAGAAGGATTCAAATATTTAAGAACTAAACACTCCAAAGGCTATTAGCTGGATTTTAATTATTCCCATTTGGATTTTTAGATTTATTTATTTTTTCCTGTTACTTAATAAACAATTTATACATTTTGAGAAGTTATTGTTAAAATGAAACTAAATTCTTATCATTTCCCTGCTGGTAGCCTTATAGTTTAAGAGATATGACTTATGCTACCAGGGCTCATCTGACCTCTGCATCACTCCCTAAAACATTATTGACCTAAAGATTGCTTGCTGTCATAATAAGTAGCACTTCATTGCAATAAAATTATTTGATTTGTTTACAGTGTGTAACTCTTGGGTAAACGTAGAGTGCATAGTTTTGGAGGCCTACATGGCATAACTCACGGCATTGCTTGAAACTGTAACTGACAGTGTTTACAAATATAGCTAGGACAATAAGATTTAAGGATTTAAGAAAATAGGTATGTGATTATGCTATATATGGAGTATGTTTGTTTATTTGTTCTTTTTTTAAAAATTACAGGCCAGTAAAATTCAGCTGGGAAAAATCTGTGAGATTTCCCCTTCCATTGAGTTAATTCCCCATCCTATTAGCCTATTAGCAGTGGCTCAGTGGGTTAGGACGCTGAGCTTGTCGATCAGAAGGTCGGCAGTTTGGTGGGTCGAATCCCGAGTGCCGCGTAACAGAGTGAGCGCCTGTTACTCGTCCCAGCTTCTGCCAACCTAGCAGTTCGAAAGCACGTAAAATGCAAATAGAAAAATAGGGACCACTACGGTGGGAAGGTAACAGCGTTCCGTGCGCCTTTGGCATCTAGTCAGTTGGAAACGACTAGCATGCATGTGCGGGGGAACCTTTACCTTTACCTATTAGCCTCTCCTTGCACAGGTGCTGCAAGGCTATGCAACATATTTAGTTTATATTTGTGTGTATATATATACCTTTGAGTACTGAATTCTGACAACTACCTGGACAAGTCCCTGCAATTTTCTTGCAAGATTGTAGAGTGGTTTGCCATTTCCTGCTTCCTAGAGTTGATAAAGAGTAACTGGCCCAAGGTTACTTTGTGCCTGAGGCAGACTAGAACTGATGGTCTCCTGGTTTCTATCCCGGTGTAGTAACCACTAGATCAAACTGGGTCTCCTGTATTAAGCAATGTCACATATGGAACCATGATAGCAGAAGAATTCTAGAAGTTGAAGTCCACACATCTTAAAGAAGTTAAGTTTGAAAAACACTGATGTAGAACATAATGATGGCCATTGTCATTAATATTTTCTCAAGCTCACATTAAGATATACCATTCTTAGTTATCTATCTTGATTTATAAAGTACAGATCTTGAGCACAAAGGGAAGAGGAAAGCAAAACCTGCTATGATCCCCAGAGTGTGAGAGGAGCCCTAAAAGCATTTTTCACACATATGTACACTTTACGCCTGGGACAAGAGTCAAAGTGTAAGAAGGATCCTCAGTTTGACTCCACCCTAATTTTCTAGATGACAAGAGGGAGGAAGGAAATGGAAAATGCTGTCAAGCTTTCAAGATTCTATCACTGTAGCCTATATAAATAATATAGTCCCACTATAGAAATGAAAGCCAGCTAGATGATTTTGGGTCAGTCACAAGATTGTTGTTGTGGGGAAAGGAGGAAGAGAAAGGAGAATTAGGTAATATTTGCCACCTTGAGTTATTTATAAAAATAATAAAGGCAAGATGAATAAATATGATTGCACAAACTACATTATTCATATTGCAATTCTTTATCTCAATTTTTGCATGCTCACCCAATTTAAATGTCTTAGTTTATCTTTAAAATGACCAAGGGCTTGGCATAACTCCAGCCTGCATCTGGTATGCATAAGCTGACTTTAAGAACATATGCCAGGGCTCTTCTCTATCCAATCTGAGATGAAATTATCATCAAATAGTGCTTTGTTGTAACAGTGTCCCAGTACTTTCCATAAAGAAATATAACTGATGCCAAGATTGCCTGACAATCTTAAAATTATCTATTAGGAAAACACATACTGTAAATGTTTCTAATAAAAGTTAGCCTTGATATGGTGCCTATGACTTTGCCTTTATATACCATACTCAAATCCCTTATGACAGATGTCCAATTCTACACCTATATTCTAAGAACATGCACTAAGGCAAGGTAAAAATAATTATTGTTCCTTTGAAGGGACTTTTGCTGATCTAGGCTCATACTGATTGCCATCTGCTGGGTAAAAAAAAACTCTCTAGATATACCCATTAAGTCTCTGTGCTACCCCATGAACACCAGAGCTGACTGTGCTTGACAGGTTGGAATAAACTTTAGGGAGAATGGCCAACGAACAGCTGCATTGTTGCCTCTCTGCTCAGCCCATTGTTTGTTAGACAATCTAGCCCAGGGGTGTCAAACTCAATTTCATTGAGGGCCGCATCAGCATTGTGGTTGCCTTCGGGGGGCCAGGTGGTTGTGGCCTGGGTGGGCGTGGCCTACTGGGTGGGCATGGCTAGAGTGCGTATGGCCTACTGGGTGGGCATGGCCAGCTCTACATCGTTCGCATCAAGGGTGCCTATGGGGGCCTGGGCAGGAGTGGGACAGATCTGAGGGTCTCTGGCAGAAGGAGGGTCTCTGGGCCAGGGCCAAGGCAGTGGGGGCCATTCCCTCACTGTTTCCAGGATGGTTTTGCGGGCCGCATGAAACCACTTCGCGGGCCAGATCTGGCCCCCGGGCCTTGTGTTTGTCATGTCTGATCTAGCCCCTGCTCTTCTTTTGCATTTTAAAAAAAAAAACATTGTTCATTGATTGCTGGTTGAAAACAAAATCTTATATAACTGAAGATTATTTTAATAATCTTCAAAATGCATTTAAAATGATTTTGAATGCCCATTTTGTGATTCTATCAAAAATATGCCTACCTGCATAGCACATATTGTCCTCAAAGGCCAGTGATCATCAAATGTTATTGCTTGACAAGAGATGAAGAAGTAGCCGTTTCATATGTTAAACTTGTGTATTGCTTTAAGAGATTTAGTTTAAGGTTGGGAGGGGGGGGACAAGTAGGATTGCACCTTTCAAGGCCAACTCTAACTAGAGAAGGTAAGATCTTGGCAGGTTTTCTAACAGAAGGGAAACTGATTCTTTAAATTAATTGGAGAATATGATTAATGACAAAATTAGAAAAGTGGAGAATTGTGTTTTAATATATTGTGAAAGGGGCGGAGATTTCAGATTCCAGCTTCCTTCGAGCAAGCATTTGCTGGTGTATTAGGCTAATAAAGGACTTTTAAGGTAAACAATGCCTCAGAGTCACTTGAAAAGCCCATACGTCGAAACTTGACAACAAGCTGGAATCTACCCTACTTTTTAAACTAATTAGGGAGTCTTGACCTCCTGTCACTGTCTCTAAGTTTGGGAGGCAATCTGGCAAAGAGTTGGGGAAGATCCCACAATGGAGGAAGAAAAATTGCCTGAAGCCAGCTCCCCAGCACCAGCAGCCACCCCAGTGGGGGAAGGGCCAGCGAAGAAGCCGGCAGGGAAAGAGTTTCAGCAATCCTCCCAGCTGGGAGCTAGACCCAAACAACCAGGAGAATTGGTCTGGTCATCAGAGTGGATTAAGCCCAGCGGAGACTCCAGGCGCCTTGGAGCAGCCTTGCCATCCCCAAGGGCTTCAAAGCAGAGGAGTTGGAATGACAACAAAGAGAATCCTGCACTTTGTATTCCCCAGACTGGTGGGGAGCAGCCAGGTCAGATGAGATTGAAGACTCGCGTGAGTGGAAATATCCATCTGCAGCCCAAACCCAATCAATTGACAATTTAGCAGAAAGGTTTGAAGAACTAGAAGTGAGAAGCGCAGAACAGCTCCTACCAAAAGAGGCCCCCAGCCCCCTTTTTGCAGAGCTAACGGCCCTCCAACCCCTGGAGTTCCCTGCTAGGGCCTCCAGTCCCACAGAAGAAGAGGAACTAGGGCCCCCTCAGCAGTGGGCAGTGTGGCAGCTCCCACAGAAGGAGGGGCAGCAACCTCTGAGCCTAAATCAGCTGATAGAGGCCTTGCAGCAGATTGGGGCATTGTAGAAGCCTGGAGGACAACAGCCAATTGGGGAACAACAATCCCATGGACACTGGTCACCACCCCAAGTGCCAAGCAGCCACTGAGGGGCCCACAAGTGAGGGAGGCACCACAGCCTTTGAGACTAACACGACTGTTAGTAGATCAGCAGCAGGGGACACCACAATTCCCTGCAGCCAAAATCCAGAGTAGACAACAGCAACCCCCACCCATCCAACAATCATTGAGGGGCCTACAATAGCAGATGGTGCCACAAAGTCCCACCGACCAACAGCACCCTCCCCTCAGACAACCACAGCAGGGGAGGCAGCAGCAGGGCCCAAATGTTCAACCCCTGGGCCTACAACAGCACCAATGGGGTAGACAGAATTTGGGAGTCCAACAGCAGCAGTGAGGGCCTTGGCAGCCAGTGAATCAACAACCAGGAGGGGACCAGCAGCAACTGGGGGCACAACAACAGCAGTGGGGGCCCCAGCAACCGTTGATCCAACAACCAAGGGGTGGGGAACAGCAGCAATGGGGGCCCCAGCAAGCAATGATGAGCCCACCCTTCAAAGCAACCTTTGATGGGGACACAGAGAAACTGATTTTTTTTCCTCAACCAAGTACGCTCTCACTTGAATCGCTGGGGTCACACTTACCCGGACCCGGGTGCGATAGTCGATGTGATTGCATCCAACCTAGAGGGAGAAGCATCTGAATAGTTGAACAATTTATATAACAAGCAGGCCCCTGAATTGGAGGACCCCCACCTTTTCCTCCTGGGGCTGAGGGAAAGGTTTGAGGACCCATCCATTGCCCTCAAAGTGGAAGAACAAATCCATAAGATAAAGCAAGCTGGCTGGCCTGCCCTAGAGTACGTGCAGGAGTTTCAAAAGATGGCAGGTCGGATAGAGAGATGGCCTGAGCAATCAATAATTCATCTTTTTAGAGAAGGGTTATACAACTACCTTTCTCAGGCATGTACCTACCAAGGTGTGCCCGACAAGCTGCATGAATGGTACCAGGCAGTGGTGAAATTAGATGTCCAGCTCGCCTGCTATAAAAAGCCTCTCCCACCTGGAGCTGCGCCAAAACCAGGATCCAGATGGCTACCACTCCCCCCAAAAACACCCCAATGACTGCTACTGCTGAAAGACCTAGACCACCTACAGGTCCACCAATCAAGTGCTTTCAATGTGGACAGGGACATTGAGCATCGAACTGCCCAGTTCCTTACCCACAACAGCAGAGTAGACCAGATCCAACAACGAGGAAGAAACCCGCACAGCAGCCATCAAGAGAAAAGTCCAACTGGGCCACCCAGGAGCCCATTACCCAGGTTACGTGCCCCACCCAGGAGGACGCTGGCCCACCGACCAGACCCACCTCCACTTTACCTGGTGTTGACAGCGACAATGAAGGGGAGAATGACCCAATGGTGAGTGGACGCATCCTACCTGTTTTATTGCCTGCTAAACTCATAGTCCCTAAGTCAGGGTCACAAGTAGACCTGAAAGTGCTAGTCGATACTGGCTGCCCCCGATGCATCATTAGCCTGTCATGCACCTTGAGACTGGGCATAGGGGCTAAGCCGTTATCCAAACCTGTGAGGTTTGAGCAAGCCAATGGCTCCCTAATGGGAGGGACTTTAGTCATGCAATTAACGGAGCCCTTACGCCTAGAAATAGGCAAGCACTGGGAGTTTATTCACTTTCTGGTAGCTCCAAAGATGTCTGAAACTGTGATTCTAGGGCTAGCCTGGCTAGAAAAATGGAAGCCACTGATCTGGTGGGAAAAGGGAATGAGAACTGTGAGACTACCCATAGGGCCCGATCCCCTGATTGATTCAACTGATGTTACAGGAGAATTTAGCCCACACAATGAGCAAGCGCACATGGCTGCCTTACGGCCACCTGGTGAGCCACTCAACCCCAGTGAGTACCAGGACCTAGCAGGAGCGTTTAGTGGAAAAGAATGTGACACCTTGCCTCCTCACCATCCCAATGATTGTTCCATTGAACTGTTACCAGGGGCCAAACTCCCCCGACCAAGAACCTACGCTATGTCCCCCCTTGAGATGGAGGAGATGCAGCGATATGTACATACAAACCTAGCGAGGGGGTTCATCAAGTGGGCCAAGTCAACCATGGGTGCCCCCATGTTGTTCAAAGAGAAAAAGGATGGGTCTCTTTGACTCTGTGTGGACTATGAAGACCTGAATGCTGTGAGTGTGAAAAATAGATACCCTCTCCCCCTCCTGAAAGTCTTACTAACCCACCTGGCGAAGGGGAGTGTCTTCACTAAATTAGATCTGAGAGAAGCTTATTACTGGGTGAGAATAAAGGAGGGGGATGAGTGGAAGACAGCCTTCAACTGCCCCTTGGGGAGCTACCTGTTCAAAGTCATGCCATTTGGACTGCAGGGGGCCCCAGCCATATTTATGCAGTTGATCAATGAGGTCCTATATGATCACCTATACAAAAGGGTCCTAGTATACCTTGATGACATCCTGATATACAGCACAAATATGACCGACGACATAAAACTGGTCAGAGAAGTGTTAGAGAAACTATTGGATGCCAAACTTTATGTCAAATTATCAAAATGTGAATTTCACCAAACCTGATTACCGTATATACTTGAGTATAAGCCGACTCGAGTATAAGCCGAGACCCCTAATTTTACCCCAAAAACTGGAAAAAATTATTGACTCAAGTATAAGCCGAGGCTGGGATCCGCCGTTCTGCAAGCCTCCGCCACCGGCGGAGGCTGGATCCGCACTCTGCAAGCCTCTGCCGCCAGCAGAGGCTCGATCCGCCATTTTGCAAGCCTGAATACACAGGAATACCCTGTGTGGCCGCGGCTCTCGGGGAAGCCCTGGCTGTCCGCTTCCTCGCTCCACACTGCCATTCGGGGCCCGCGCGTTCCCCGGGCAAATAGCGGCGCCCAGCAGGTGAGGAAACACGCCCGCTCCAGTCGCCCCCCCTTCCCTCAGGAGACGCGAAGCAAGTGACCACCCGGAGCTTACCGAGGACTTGCGCGCGGCCGAGGCTTTGGTGCTTCCAGGATCGCGCGCACCTCTCCCAAGCCGCCGCCATCCGGAGACCTGCCAAAGTTTGGGGAGGTTTGGGGAGGTGCGCGCGCACCTCCCCAAACCTCCCCAAACGTTGGCAGGTCTCCGGACCTCCGTGCCCTGCCTGCCTGCTTCTTTCCGCTGCCTGGCTGCCCTACGATGTAACCCGCTTCATGATCGAGTGCGACGCCTGCAAGGACTGGTTTCACGGCAGGAAGGGGATCTCTGCCCTAGAGCGGGAGGGGGGAGGGAAAGGGGGGGGAGGAAAGGCCCGATCGCTTTGTGTTACCTGCCGTGAAACCAGTCCTTGCAGGCGTCGCACTCGATCATGAAGCGGGTTACATCGTAGGGCAGCCAGGCAGCGGAAAGAAGCAGGCAGGCAGGGCGCGGAGGTCCGGAGACCTGCCAACGTTTGGGGAGGTTTGGGGAGGTGCGCGCGCACCTCCCCAAACCTCCCCAAACTTCGGCAGGTCTCCGGACGGCGGTGGCTTGGGAGAGGTGCGCGCGATCCCGGAAGCACCAAAGCCTCGGCCGCGCACAAGTCCTCAGTAAGTTTTTTTGTTCACTGGAGTATAAGCCGAAGTGGAATTTTTCAGCCCAAAAAGTGGGCTGAAAAATTCGGCTTATACTCAAGTATATACGGTATATTATCTTGGCTATAGAATTTCCAATGAGGGTATCAAAATGAACCCACCCAAAGTAAAAACCATAATTGAATGGTAGCCCCCAAGAAGCTGCAAACAACTCCAGAGCTTCCTAGGGTTTGCCAACTTCTACCGTCAATTTATTCCCTCTTTTGCCGAGATTGCTCTACCTCTTACAGAACTACTCAAAACGGGCAAGGGAGGGGGAAAACCATGACCTGGCCAACCGCTAGCATGGACTATGAGTTGTCAGAAAGCTTTTGAAAATTTAAAAACACTATTTCTGGCTGAACCAGTCCTAAAGCACTCCTGCCCAGGGGAGCCCTTCACAATTCAGGCAGATGCCAGCAAAGTGGGAGTCGGAGTTGTGTTATTACAAAAGAATAAAAGTGGGGTCCTGCAACCTTGTGCTTACACCTCTAAGAAATTTACTGAAAGTGAGAGATGGACAGTCTGGGAGAAGTCACTATTAGGTGGAGGCTATTAAATTGCCGGCACTACTTAGAAGGGAACAAGGTGCCTTTTGAAGTATGGACAGATCACAAAAATTTAGAGGCACTAAAAGCTCCCCTCAAATTGTTCCCAAAACAAGTACGATGGGTACAGTACTTCAACCGTTTTAACTTTAATCTAAAGTACATACCAGGAAGAAAAAACCTCCTAGCTGATTCGCTCTCCTGTTTGCCACAGTACAAAAGTGAACGCAAAGAAGTTCACAAGGCAATTATCTCTGGTCCACAAACTGCGGCCCAACTCACACCTCACAGGACCCCTAATCCTGATGACCCCTGGGTAAAGAAAATAAAGTGAGAACTCCTCACTGATCAATGATTTAAAGACAATCAGACATCCCTAACATGCAGGGGTGGTCTGGCTTACAAGGGGGAAAATTGTACTTCCCTGAAGCTCTTTGTCTTAATGCCCTCAAACACAGCTATGATGTCAAACACTCTGGACATTTCGGATATCTAAAAACTCTACATCTCACTCACCAGCAATTTTGGTGGCCGGGACTAAAACGAGACATAGAAAACTATGTCAAGAGCTGTACTGTATGTGCCACCATGAAAAGAATCCCAGGAAAGACCCCTGGGTTACTGCAACCGGTGCCCGAACCTTCTCAACCATGTGAAGAAATAGCTATGGACTTTATAGTAGACCTACCCGACAGTAGAGAAAATACTATTATTTGGACTGTGATAGAGCTATTTTCAAAACAGGCTCACTTTATCACTTGCAAAGGACTTTCATTGGCTCAATGCCTGACTAAGTTGTTCCTAAAACATATCTATCAACTACATGGCACCCCTAAGCGAATAATTTCGGACAGAGGGGTGTAGTTCATAGCAAAATTGTGGAGAAACTTTCTTAAATTAATTGGATCATCTCAAGGCCTATCAACTGCTCTTCACCCGGCTACTAATGGAGCTGCAGAATCCACCAACAAAATGGTGGAACAATACCTTAGATGCTATATTTTTCTTACCAACAAACAAACTGGACCAACCTCCTCCCTTTTGCAGAGGTGGCTTACAATAATTCAGTACATAGCAGCACCGGCTACACTCCTTTCCCTGTAGCCACAGGGAAAGAATTCAACCCCATACCGGAATACCCTCAGTTACCCTCCGCTTCCCAGACTCTTGATCATTGGGTGAAGGATTGGGAAGAAGTTTGGAAAAATACAAAGGTGGCCTTAAAATAGACTTTTGAGACCTACAAAAAGCAAGCTGACAAAAAGAGAGCTCCCCAAAGAACATTCCAAGTTGGAGAAAAGGTCTATTTGTCAACCAAATACTTACTCCTTAAACTACCCAATAAAAAATTGGGACCAAAATTCTTGGGGCCTTTCCCCAGCCACAGTAAAATTGAAAATACCCAGACTTTTGGGAAAAATTCACCCAGTGTTCCATTGTAGCTTGCTGAAACCTTTTCGAACCTTCACTTTAAGACCTCCCCCTAAGAAAGCAGCTGGACCCCTCGTGGTAGCAGGTCAGACCATTATGAAGTGAAATGTATTCTTGTCTCTAAAATCTTTAAGGGAAAATTGCAATACCTAGTACTATGGAAGGGATACCCATTGTCTGAAGCAATTTGGGTGAAATCTACTGATGTGAAAGCTGACAGACTTATCAAAAGGTTTTATGAGAAACACCCCAACAAACCAAAAGCCAGTTCCTAACTTGTGTTTTGTTTACATTACAGGATCTATCCTTTTTGTAAGGGGGGGCGGATGTCAAAGCTGCTAACATTGAATGTTATTGCTTGACAAGAGATGAAGAAGTAGCCATTTCATATGTTAAACTTGTGTATTGCTTTAAGAGATTTAGTTTAAGGTTGGGAGGGGGGATGAGTAGGATTGCACCTTTCAAGGCCATCTCTAACTAGAGAAGATAAGACCTTGGTGGGTTTTCTAATGGAAAGGAAACTGATTCTTTAAATTAATTGGAGAATATGATTAATGACAAAATTAGAAAGGTGGAGAATTGAGTTTTAATATATTGTGCAAGGGGCAGAGATTTCAGATTCCAGCTTCCTTCGAGCAAGCATTTGCTGGTATATTAGGCTAATAAAGGACTTTTAAGGTAAACAATGCCTCAGAGTCACTTGAAAAGCCCATATGTCGGAAACTTGACAATATGCCTACCTGCATACCACATATTGTCCTCAAAGGCCAGTGATCATCATGATATCATCCACCTCATATTCTCACATCTAAAAAGGGGATCGTAATGACTTATTCCCAACTATCAAAGTCATGGGGAGAAATTTGAAGGGAAGAGATAGTGAATTGGATAGTGTCAGGGACCACAAGTCAATTTTAGAGAAACATCTGCACATGTTTGAAGATTTGATTGTTAGCATTTTCAATTAAATTACTCCTATATTCCTCAGGTCCCCTTCATAGATTACTGTCTTGTCATGGTGAAGGGGCTTGCACAATTCAATGAAGCTATGCCATACAGGGCCATCCAAGACGGACAGGTCATAGCAGAGAGTTCTGACAAAATGTGATCCACTGGAGAAGGAAATGGCAACCCACTCCAGTATCTTTGCCATGAAAACCCTATAGACAGTACCAAAAGACAAAATGATATGACGCTGGAAGATGAGTCCCTCAGGTCGGAAGGTGTCCAATATGCTACTGGGGAAGAGCAGAGGGATAGTACTAGTAGTGCCAGAAAGAATGAAGCAACTGGGCCAAAGCCAAAAGGACACTCAGCTGTGGATGTATCTGGTGGTGAAAGGAAAGTCCGATGCTGTAAAGATTTTTTCTCCATAGGAACCTGGAATGTAAGATCCATGAATCAAGGAAAGCTGGACGTGGTCAAACAAGAGATGACAAGACTGAACATCGACATCTTAGGAATCAGTGAACTAACACTCAATTTGCCAGCAAATTTGGAAAACTCAACAGGATTGGAAAATATCAGTTTACATTCCAATTCCAAAGAAAGGCAGTGCCAAAGAATGTTTGAACTATCACACCATTGCACTCATTTCACATGCTAGTAAAGTTATGCTTAAAATCCTACAAGCTAGACTCCAGCAGTATGTGGATTGAGAACTACCAGAAGTACAGGCAGGATTTCGAAGAGGCAGACGAATTAGAGATCAAATTGCCAACATACGCTGGATCATGGAGAAAGCTAGGGAGTTCCAGAAAAACATCTACTTCTGCTTCATTGACTATGCTAAAGCCTTTGATTGTGTGGATCATAACAAACTGTAGCAAGTTCTTAAAGAGATGGGAGTACCAGACCATCTTATTTGTCTCTTGAGAAACCTATATGCGGGTCAAGAAGCAACAGTGAGAACTGGACACGGAACTACTGATTGGTTCAAAATTGGGAAAGGAGTTTGGAAAGGCTGTATACTGTCGCCCTGCCTATTTAACTTTATGCAGAGCACATCATGAGAAAGGCAGGGCTAGATGAATCAAAAGTTGGAATTAAGATTGCCAGAAGAAATATCAACAACCTAAGATATGCAGATGATACCACTCTAATGGCAGAAAGTGAAGAGGAACTAAAGAGCCTCTTGTTGCAAGTGAAGAAGGAGAGTGCAAAACTTGGGTTGAAGCTTAACATTAAGAATACCAAGATCATGGCATCTGGCCCTCTCAATTCCTGACAAATAGATGGGGAAGAAATGGAGGTAGTGACAGATTTTATTTTCCTGGGCTCCAAGATCACTGCAGATGGGGACTGTAGCCAAGAAATTAAAAGACGCTTGCTCCTCGGGAGGAAAGCCATGGCAAATCTAGACAGCACACTAAAAAGCAGAGACATCACCCTGTCAACAAAAGTGCGTATAGTCAAGGCTATGGTCTTCCCAGTTGCAATGTATGGCAGTGAAAGTTGGACCATAAGAAAGGCTGAGCACTAAAGAACTGAGGCCTTTGAACTATGGTGCTGGAGAAGACTCTTGCAAGTCCCTTAGACTGCAAGGTGATCAAACCGGTCATTCCTAGAGGAGATCAACCCTGACTGCTCTTTAGAAGGCCAGATCCTGAAGTTGAAACTCAAATACTTTGGCCACCTAATGAGAAGGAACGACCCACTGGAGAAGAGCCTAATGCTGGGAAAGTTTGAGGGCAAGAGAAGAAGGGGACGACAGAGAATGAGGTGGCTGGATGGAGTCACTGAAGCAGTAGGCATGAGCCTAAATGGACTCCAGAAGATGATAGAGGACAGGAAGGCCTGGAGGAACATTGTCCATGGGGTCACGATGGGTCAAACATGACTTCACAACTAACGACAACATTCCTCAAGTATGTGAGGAAATGTTTGTAAAGTTGTAGGAAATCTCACTGGTATCATTTGCTTTCTCACCAAAAAGTTAATGGGGAAAAAAGAAATCTAGTTGGAGCTGTTTTTCAGGCTTCATACTACAACTAGTCAATAAATCTCATTTCCCTGTTCATTTAACCCCTTATTTAGGAATACACTGATACTGGAGAAGACACTCGGATGTAACTTGGCTAAATTAGAATTTTCATTGCAGATACAAATAACACTCACATCAATGATCTGCCCTCTGCTCTGTGAAGCAACAACAGTAACTTTATAGAAGAGTTTCAAATGGCCCACCATTTAAACTTTGCAGTTCTTCCTCCCAGTTTTTCAAATTAAGAGGCATTTGGCAGTTTGCTTGGTGATGCATTTTTTAATGCTTATCTCTAGACTTAAAATTGCTGGTTGCTATCTTTCCAGATTCAGCCCATAGTTAACATCTATATCAGGAGTGTCAAACTGGTGGCCTGTGGGCTAGATGCATCACGCACAAGCCATGCCCACCCCAGCTCTGCAAAAGCAAAACACGTCGCAATACGTCACAGTACATCCTGTGATGCAAACAAGTTTGAAACCCATAATCTACATCATTTGCCTCTTCTGGTACTTTTCTTTTTTTTTAGACTGGGAGAAAAAAATCCTTCAAGGTCAACCATTAAAAATCCATGAAACAGAAAATAGAACTTTCACTAATTTGATGTTCTCCAAAAGTTGAGACCAAAACTTAAAATCTTTCTGTCTAACACTGGATAGTGATTTCATATAATTATATCGTCTTGTTATAATTACCGTACATAGAAGCTTTTAATTAATTTCATGGTCAACAATGAGACTGTTTTAACAGTTTGTTCATACATTGTTGTATTTTTTAATGCTAATAAAAATATGTGGAATACTTGCAAAAGGGGGACAGAGAGAGAGGGAGGGAAAAACTCAGGCTAAATCAACTCTCAAGTTCCCATGTAAACCAGGATTTAAGAGTGGAAAATTTTCCTTTACCTATTCTTTGGGTGGTACAAAAATGTAAAATTTCTATAGCCTTGCTTCTCTGGGCCAAGTCAAACAAGGATATTGTCCTTTTAATGTCTTAAAGGCTCTGTTTTCTTGTAATGCCAAATGTAATATTTTTTTGAAAACACTACACCAGAAGCTTCCCAGCTGAGAAAACAGGCTGGTGAAAAATGGTTTCAGAAAATGAAATAAACCATGCTAAAGTCATTCAGTGTGTGTGTATGATACGAACATCTGGATAGAGCTTGTTAAATTACCTCTTCTTTTCTCTCCTTTTCTCACAGCTGTTCAAAAGAGTCCTGAGAGTAAACAGACAGGTCAATGGTCTGCCTACATTAAAAAAAATCTCCTTCCACCTAGATGAGGAATCTTGGACACATGTGTGTTTAATAAGTAACTGAAAACATTATGAAGAGGGAAAAAGTTTAATTCCTGTTATATTTGTATGCTCATACTTGTGTATGTGTGCAGAGGTGATGATGGAAAATAAACTCTGGATTTCAAACTCTTTCTGAAAAAAAATCCTTCTGGTTCTAATAAAATATTTCTTTCAGTATGAGTGGGTGTTTTAAAATCAAAAGTGATATAGATGGTCTATCACTCTCAATGTCTTAAAAGAAGAATAACAGAAGGTTATTCCATTACAATTTGGAGGAAAAACAAAGGGGAAAATAAATGTTCTGGGTTCACTGAACTGTATCTGCCAAGAGTACTATAAAAATATACACATTTATATTTAACAAGGTTACATTTAATTTCTGATTGCAATTTTCCTCCAACTTGATTGACAAACAAAATAAACAATATTGGAAAAATTAATTTGTCCTTGTAAAAACAAATAGGAGATATGAAAGTGTTCTGATCTGTATTTTTATCTGGATTTCTAAGTGGATTTTTCATTTTTCTTATTTTAATTGACTCCGAACTCACCATAATTTTGGCCTATTGAGATGCTCTACATTAGGGCTTTTAAACCTTTTCACCCATTGTACCACTTTTAGGATATGGCAACATCCGAGTACCACCAGTCGCCTAGCAAGGTGTCAAAAACTTGACCAAAAAAAAGGAAAAAAGGAAAAAAGTGATGAAGTACAGGTAGTCCTCGACTTACAACAGATCGCTTAGTGACTGTTCGAAGTTACAATGAAAAAAGTGCCCCCCAAGCCACAGCCGAGCAAGACACCTGCCTGCCCGCCCAGCGGCAGTCTTCCTCCTGTCCGAGGTTTTCATTATTGTGAGCATTTCTGTTGAGGATTGGCAGTGGGGGTGAGGTGGTTTTTATTCCCCTGTCTGCTGGGTGGTTGCAGCAGGCTTTGGTCACTTCACATGACCCTGGGACATTGTGACTGTCATAAATATGAATCAGTTGCCAAGCATCTGAATGTAAATCACAAGTCCCTGGAGATGCTGCAACATTCAGCTGATCGGCACTTCTTCTGGCCTCAGAAGTGCCAGGATCAGCATCAAGCTCCAGCTGGAGCCTGGCACTGATCCTGGTGCTTCCGCTGAGCCCTGACAGCCCCGAAAAAGCGCTGATCCTGGCGCTTCTGCTGAACCCTGACAGCCCTGCAGCTCCAGCCATCTCTCGCTCAGGCTTGTGCGGTGCTGGCCACCAGTTCAGCTCATTCCCCTCCCCCGCTACCACTTTTCTAGGATGGTCGTGTAACACCTGCCAGATGCCAATGTACCACAGGAGGTACCCGTACCACTGGTTGAAAAGCCCTGCTCTACATTGATCAATATTTTTGTTATAAAATCCAGAGTTGAATTTTGATCATAAGCTTTTAAAAAGTGGGAGTAAAATGAACATACTGCATATAAGAAAAAGAGTTTTAGAAATAAATATAGGAGGGAAAAGTACACTCTAAGCTTACCTCATGTTAGGACAGTAGCTTGAGAGAAACAAAAAATGGTTATACCAATGGCTCAGATCTTTTCTATAGATGAATGATGCAGCTTCACAGGAAAGTAAATTGATCATAGATAAAATAATATAAAAATAGAAATAGCTACTAAAAGAGCTGCTATTGATACAATTGTTCTAGCTTGTCCTGATTTGTTAATAGGAGCCTGACCTAGAGCATATCTTTTCTTCATAACGAGAGATTATAAGTTTAGATAGCTTTTCTCTCACTTCACAAAGTATTAAGGATTAGATACCTGGCCTATTGCTACCTGGAAATAGTTACAAAAAATATTAGGTGTGACTGTAAATGCTGAGGTGTCAATGTTCTAATTTAATGGGTCACTGCAGTAATCTGTCACACTTTGTGTTCTGGATTTGAAGGCCACTCTGTCCTCTCATTAAGTTGAACCTTCTCAGATGGTAGATTTGAACTCTGTTGTTGTAGCTCATGGCAGCTTTCCAAGAAATTAGTGTCAGCAACAGTTGAAACCCTGTTCCTGATACAGCCTAAAGCTGACCTTGAGAGAAAGAACAAAATTACTTTTACATATAAATTCAAATTGTCAGATAGAGACTTTTTTAAAAAAAGAAATGAATGGCAGATGTTACAGTGAGGGTTCTGGAAATAAATATTGAGTCATTTATTTGGATTTTGGATGGTTTAGGAGAAACTTCAGCTAGACCAATCCAAATGATTTTCTCAGGTTTTATTTCTAATTTCAGGTAAAATCTTTTTTCTTTCTTTTGGATTGCTAATGTTGCTGCAGAATATCGCTGAACTAGCATAATGTTTGTGTTACTCAGCTTGATGAAGTGCAGCAATGCAAGTAGGTTCAAAAGTAGAAAAAGGTTAACACAAATTCATAGCATGTAGGAATATAAACAGCCTACCAGCCAAAGTAAAGTCAAGATGCATCCTCAAGCACAGCCAAAATAAAGACAAGATGCATCCTCAAGCATAAGAAAACCAAAACTATAAAGAGTGGTATGAAAAAATGGACTGAAAAGTTCAACATTATAAACTTCATTGTTGCCCTGGGAGTTTATGAGACTTTCGAAGTCTTTTCTGGGCCAAAAAAGAAAGAAAAAAGAAATTAGCTAATATGTAAAACCTGAAACTTACCAGAATGCACCAAGCTTATAAACTAGGTTTACTTCATTAAGGTTCAAAAATTGAATATTGAAACATAGGCTTATAGAATGTAAGATTTGGAAGAGACCTTGGAGATCAACTTATCCAATCCACTTCCCTATAATTTAAATCTATTTTGGGGGAGAGCAGGGCCATATTCTCAACACAGCTCTGAATAATTCTGCCCCATTTCTATATGACAGCTCTTCAGATACTTGATGACAGCTATCATATCTCCACATTATCTTCTCTAGGCTAAACATATGCAATGCCCCTAGATTGTTTTCATAACTCTTTCTGCTTCGGTCCCTTATCATCATGGTTGCTCCAGTTTGTTAACATATTTGCTAAAATGAAGTGCCCAAATTTAGATGCACTATTTTAGTGCAATGTTAATTACCACACTTGTTAATAACTTAGATATTATTGTTAGGTATTGTGGATAAAATGCATGACATACACTAATTTAATAAAATCAGTCAGCTGGTTTATATTTGGATTACAGGATGGTGAAGCATATTAAAATACTACCGCCATAACAGTAATTATAAAATCAAATAAGTACATAATTAATATATAACTTACTAAAAAAAGGTCAAATTTAAATGTCTGGGAAAATAAGTATTCTTAGCCTCTCAAATTTTTGTATCAGTTTGCATCCTA
The DNA here is from genome assembly GCF_964194415.1 of Vipera berus. Taxonomy (NCBI): domain Eukaryota; kingdom Metazoa; phylum Chordata; class Lepidosauria; order Squamata; family Viperidae; genus Vipera; species Vipera berus. The sequence continues at coordinate 26,956,090 of NC_138204.1, forward strand.
AATATGCATTTTAGTAGAGATGCTTTAATTAAATAAATATTTGTTTGTGTGTTTGTGTGTGTATATATAAAGTTTGACATATGATTGTACCCAGGCAGCACAATTCGGTAAGTTCGTATCAAATTACAAATGGAAAAAATTGCTCAGAAAGAGATACAGGTCATCCTGAGTGACAACTATAATGGAACCTGCCCATTATGGTCATAAGTTAAAATGGTCATAAAATGATTTGTCACACAATAACCAAATTTCATGACCTTTTTGCAATGGTCATTTAGTGAACAACCAGGTTATTAAGCAGACCCCATGATCATTGACTGGTTTTGCCAAAAAGAGAAGTAAATGCTGTCATAAAATGGGTTCATGTGACCACAGGATGACACAAATGGCCCTAAATGTGGCTATTTCCAAGCACATGAAGAGCATTTATGTGACTGCAGGGGAGGGCCAACCATTGGAACTTCGAATTGAGGACTACTTGTACAAGTGTCAGGGTATAACCACTAAAACGTCCCTCTTCTTTCCTGATGCACAGCACACTTCTGAAAACAACCTTTAGCAGAGGCTCTCAAACTGGGGCAACCCTGTGTTTAGTCCTGCTCAGTAAAAAGGTTATTATGTTATGCACTGACCATACAGCTATGCATTCTGTTCTGCTTCAAATTTAGGAGAATCTCACATCATATTTTTGATTTTAGTTGTTTTTTTTAAGAAATAAGCTACAGTAGAGCAACCTATTTCATGCCAGATGTTTTGGGTTCCTGTTCTCATCAGACCTTGGCAGAAGGGAGAATGACATGGACTATATGAGTTGTAGTCTAAACATCAAGAGGACAGATCTGAACAGTAAGGGTAGCTTCTATGGAGGAAAAGAACAACAGAAGGAAATCTGAAGAATACTGAACTGCTTTCAAAGAGCAGAAATAGGTGAAGAATGTTAATGGTATTGCATTTTTTTAAATTGTGATGGTTTTAATTGTAATTAGTAATCTCAAAACTGAAAAAGAGGGGAAGAAATAGGACAACAATGACCTTGAAAACTTTAGTAAATAATTTTGTGCTGCTTTCTTTTTCACTTCTGCCTAAATCAGGCTTCAGTCATCTGATTTATTTTTTTAACCAGGGATACATTCTGGAATTGTATTTGAAATATTCTAGGCCCAGAAAAGAGGTTTGTTTTTATCAGCAGAAGAAAGTTAAAGCCTACATCTGCTGTCAATTAGCAGGCAATTAAGGGAGTTGAAAACAAACCTGTTTACATTGGCTATGAAGTTTCAGATAATTTGTGAGATGTCAGGACAGGATATTAAGACATTAATGATCTTCTTGTATCTTTCTCTCTCCCCTCATCATGAGTTGCACTTCCTCATCTTTCTCTAAGTTCCTCACACAATGATTAATGGAATTTGAGGAGGTGATTATCAGAGAATTGAAGCTTGTTGTGGAGGTGGAACAGTCTCTTACAGAGGGGATATGAAGATGAGGCAAGCATCCCTATTTGAAAGCTTCTTAACCTCTGTATCTGTCTGCCTCACCATTTCTTAAGAGAACAAATTCCACAAAGGAGGTGAACAGAATTATATTGAAAGTGGTTCTCCTCCCACAACCAACTTTGGAGAGGATTTTAGCAAACCTTGAGGCTCTCAACAGGTTTTTTTTCCCTCCCTCACCAGAGATCTGTGGGGGTTCACTGAGGAGGTTGAACTATGAAAGCGTGTTCCATGATTCATAGCAGAATCAAGCCTTTATCAACATCCTTAGAATGACTGGTTCAAAACTGTCCATTCAACAGGTCCATTTGAATAGCAATAGCACTTAAAGTGGTATACCACTTCATAGTACTTTTACAGCCCTCTTGAAGTGGTTTACAGAGTCAGCATATTGTCCCCAACATTCTGGGTCCTTATTTTACTGACCTCAGAAGGATGGAAGGCTGAATCAACCTTGAGCCAGTTGGAATCAAACACCTGGCAGTGAGCAGTGAGTTAGCTTGCAATACTGTACTCTAACCACTGTGCCACCATGGCTCCTATTTGAGTATATAATATTAGAGCCATAATAGCTACAAATGAATTCAGGCTTAAATAGGTAAGAATACATGGATGAAAGCATGAATTCATAGTATGGAGATCATCACCTTGGTCATGGCAAAGGCTAACAAAATGATCCCTGAACATATACACAATGTGGACTTTCTTATTCACAAAGTTAAATGCAGTAACATGCTGAATAGTTTTAAACATGTTCACCAGCAATTTTTAAAAAGTCCAGAGTACTAAATGTATTAAATGTACTAATGAAATATGTACATGTGCATGTTCTGTTAGAACATAAAATTAGAAAATTGAAAACTGATAAAAAATGAAATTGGCAGACATACCCATACCTACCTGTATGTGCATGTGGAAATGATCTATTACAGTTGTTCCTTAAGACAAATTATGAATTCCCAAAATGAATTAGATTGATTCAAAATGATTCTGTGCTCTCACAATGTGAAGTAGAATTCTTGTGAAGTTTCCAAAAGTAATCAGGGACTTATTAGCAATTTGGCTCTTCTAACTGCTAAAAGGCAGGGTACATGTTTCTAAAATCAGTACTTTAAGATTACACTCCTCCAAATTATAATGAGGGGGAAAAAGGGGGGGTGCCTTCAAGTCATATGGAATCATTCTTAAAAGTCTCCCCTGTCACAGTCCTTGAGGAAATTATCTTTTGCCTGAAAATAAAATAAAATAAAATAAAATAAAGCTCTCAAATTCCAATCATCAAGGTTAACCTTGTATAATTTGGCAGATTTGGGTCTGGGTTTTACCAAGGAACATTTCTTTATTATCTAATGTTTTCACTGGCATTGCCAATCAAACAATAGCGGAATTGGTGAATCTTTTATTATAGCCTATAGCATCTTCTGTGATTTGACATACTAAAACATTTTGGATGATTTATATTTTATGTACTTTTGATTTGGCTACTGAGTTCTCATTTCTGAAGTTCTCCCATGGTGAAATGATGGGAAACTGGAAAATTAAAGTGTAGCTTTTTATATTTGTGTGATATTTTCCTCCTACAGAACATGTTATCTTCCTAAATATGATGAGAGTAAAACATATTTTAGTAAGCTTGACAAGTGACTCATACCTTAACACATAAACTGCAGTTCTTCAGATACATTGACGGGGTGCCATATTTAGAATTTCTGACCCTAACCACACTTCCACAGAACTATTGTGATCAGATGTTTATTTCCCAGAATTACACCATTCTTTGTCAATTCCAGGAAATGTACATGCCATAGAGGAGTAAAATAGTTCTGGTATATATAAATGGAACTAGAAGAAGTCTTTATGATTTCAGAATTCTAATGTTAGGAGTTAGAATACCCCTAAAAATATAAAGTCTTACAGTTTTAATAAACCTTCCATAACTCAGGAGGAGGAGGAGGAAGAGGAGGAGGAGGAGGAGGAGGAATGTCACTGGTGTCTTGACCTCTTGGCCTCTAAAGATAATTATTATCCAAGACTGCTTGTTATTGTAATTAGAATAATATTTATTCTTCTGTCTTTTAGATGGAAATGAACTGAATATTCTTTGAAATAGATAATGATGAGAAACTGAGATTTGTTCATAGCTGCTGAAATTCTTTAAAGCTAATTACCATTTTCAGGACAGGCCACTAGAAAGTTAGCAGCATCATATCTTTTCCAGTCTGAACAAACTGAGTACTTCAGATGACCATTAAAAATACTGTGTCCAGCTGAAGCATAATAAATATTGCTGTAGTGGATTTTAAATTATACTGCAAATCATACATGGTGGAAAAGACATAAGCAGATATTTTTCTTACCATATCAGAATTGGGGATAAGGAGCAATGCATGGCTGAAAATAATCAGTGCTTCTTTATAGAATACGTAATTAAAGAATGGAAATTGCCGCCATCACATGATCACCAAAATTAACATTGATAATAATCTTAAAAGGTGCTGGACAGGTAGAGAATCATAGATGGAGTGTATGTCACTTTTAGTAGCATTATATGTTTGGGGGATGGGAAAAGGGACAGGAGCTTTCTAATGATGCACACACTGTTTCTTCATAAATTTATGGTGATTTTTATTGTTACAGTGCTTTCAAAGAAAATAATTTGTGTTGATTTCTAATGTATGTTAAACCAATGCCCTTAGTTTAACAATGATACATACATTTCTGTAGAGAAGTTTCCTAATGTTTTATAGTCTCACTTCCTCTCTCTTTATCATACTTTTAACATGTTCACTCCATTATACAGATTTGGTATAATGGCTCACTTTTAGCCTAGACAGAGGAATGGAAAAAGAGAAAAATAACTATTTCTGGAGCTTCTTGGAATTCTAGCATTTTGGTCAAGCTTTTCTTACTGACTCACAGTCTATTTTTACCAAATATAGTAGTCTTTCCAGCTATCTCTCCTCAACTAATCTTGTTTTTTGATCTTGAGTCTTCAACTGAAGATTCTCCTCCCCCCCCCCCCCGCAAACTCTGCCTGGATTCCCACAATACTTCTAATTCACACAACACAAATGCAATACTAAGGAAGTCCTGCAAACTTGTATGTTTCCTAAAAGATTATGTGTTTTATATTTCAAAATATAAATGTGCCTTCAAAATCAGATGTGCCTGTTTTCAGATGTCTTAATTAGGCCAGAAGCTTCTAAGTGTCTACATGACACTTTGTATGATGCTGGAAAATAAACAAAATCCAATTAACCTTGAGACCAGTGTACAACTCTCCCAATTAGGGCATTTCACCCAATCACAATATGACTTCCTAAGTCTTCAGCAAAATGTCTTTGAAACCAACTGCTAGACCACCAAAGAAGGCTACTGCCCTTTGGTCTATGTGGTGAGTCTTCCTAATGCACATGACACCACTGCTTTGTAAAATAAATCAGTGATAGATTTTTCTGACACTCTAATTTTATTGTGCTTGATATTCTTCCAATTATCAACATTTATCTACTTTTAAACAGATTCCTTGGATATCTAGTGGCATACGGAAGGAAGGAAGAAGGAAGGAAGGAAGGAAGGAAGGAAGGAAGGAAGGAAGGAAGGAAGGAAGGAAGGAAGGAAGGAAGATAAAAAACATAATACTTTCAGTTGTACTAGCAGGCACTTCTTAGCATGCTGGATTTCTCTGTGATTTTGAGATCACACTCATGAGAGTCAGAAAGTAAGATTGTTTTTCCAAATTTGATATCTGACTCAAGAACTTGCATAAAATAATAAACACTATTCCATCACTGAGTTCTGAATTATACATTGGATGGATAATACAAAGTAGGACACATTATCAAATTTGCAAATATCAGACATTCTTAACAATACTAAATCACATTGTTCTTCCCACCCAGAAATCCTTTCAGGAGTTGGTGCCAGAAATTTCACCTTGGAACTTCTGCATATTAATCACTTTTTGGTTGTTTGCCTAGGCTTTGGATTCAGGTGATTGTTGCCCCTTGTTAGATGTTTTTTTTTGCATATATAATGTATTATTTAGATGGATGCTATATTCTTGATTTATGTTCTATTATATATTTTCATAGCATTGCTTGTTTCAAACTGTGGGTCATTTCAGAATCAGGCAGTGCTTAAACTTAACAAAATTAATTAAATAAATAAATGTTCTGCCAATTTCAGAATTTTTAGCTTATTCCTCTCAGTATGATTTCAGCCTTAAGACTAATATCCTTTATTAAAATATATGAAATACATGTAATATAAGTCACAAGTAAAATAAGCAGTCTTCTTTGCTTTGTTGATCATAGTAGATAGGTATAAAATATAATTTTGCTTATTTTGTGATAAAATATGATCTCTGTGTTGTAATTGTTTAACATAATTATCCCCTGCATAAATCATGTGTAAAGGTAAAGGTAAAGGTTCCCCCGCACATGTGTGCTAGTCGTTTCCAACTCTAGGGGCCGGTGCTCATCTCCATTTCAAAGCCAAAGAGCCAGTGCTTGTCCAAGGATGTCTCCGTGGTCATGTGGCCAGCATGACTAGATGCCAAAGGTGCTGTTACCTTCTCACCGTAGTGGTCCCTATTTTTCTACTTGCATTTTTTACATGCTTTCAAACTGCTAGGTTGGCAGAAGCTGGGACGAGTAACAGGCGCTCACTCTGTTACGCGGCACTCTGGATTCGACCCGCCAAACTGCCGACCTTCTGATTGACAAGCTCAGTGTCCTAACCCACTGAGCCACCGCGTCCCTTTAAATCATGTGTACTATACATCAATGATGTGTTTTTTGCAAGTTGTGACAATGTGGCTCTTTGTGGTAACTACTACTAGTGGTTTCCATGCTACTTTCTTATAGCTTCCTCAGTGTTCCATCATTCTGGAACAACATGAGAATAATGGCCAATCAGAAGAAACATCAGTTCCAACTGGCAAACTTACATTTTTGTTTGTATTACATATGGCTATTTGGTATTATATTTCATATTTTTCTTTCTCTTTAAAATATTCATAATCTGCCTTTTATGCAAAGTGTCCTCTCTCAATTTACCAAAGCTCTGCAGACAAAAAAAACTCAGGGTAAGATTTTTTTTTACTGTTCATTTTGTGTGGGTTGGTTGGTAGGCGAGTGTTTTTGAGTCAGTGTTGACTCCTGGAAACTGCCTGGACTAGTCCCTGCAGTTTTCTTGGAAATTTTTTTCAGGAGTGTTTTCCCATTTTCTTCTTCCTAAGGCTGAAATAGAGCAACTGGCCCAGAGTCACCCAGTCTGCTTTGTGTCTAAAGTGGGACTAGGGCTTACTTTCTAGCCTGGTGTCTCAACCATTACACCAAATTGGCACCCACTGTTGATATAAAAGATAGTTAAGTCTTTCGTTCAAACTGAAACAAACTTGAGTCCTTGAATGAGATAACATTGGTAATAGATATGCAGTTATTTCAGAATGAATAGACCCCATTTGATTCAACATCTACACTCCTAGTTATTTTAAAGGTAAAGGCAAAGGTTCCCCCGCACATGCGTGCTAGTCATTTCCGACTCTAGGGGCCGGTGCTCATCTCCGTTTCAAAGCCGAAGAGCCAGTGCTTGTCCGATGACGTCTCCGTGGTCATGTGGCCGGCATGACTAGACGCCAGAGGTGCACGGAATGCTGTTACCTTCCCACCATAGTGGTCCCTATTTTTCTACTTGCATTTTTACGTGCTTTCGAACTGCTAGGTTGGCAGAAGCTGGGACGAGTAACAGGCGCTCACTCTGTTACGCGGCACTCAGGATTCAACCCGCCAAACTGTCGGCCTTCTGATCAACAGGCTCAGTGTCCTAACCCACTGAGCCACCGCGTCCCTCCTAGTTATTCTACACTTATATAATTGGCACAGTTTATGTTGCTTCATAGCTGTATTCCAGTGAATGGGATGTTGACAGGCAAACTGTTTTTGCCTATTGAAGCCTTTCCTTAATCTAATGCTCTCCACATGTGCTGGCATTGCAGGTCTAAGAATTTTGCCAGCTGATCTTTAGCCTATTAGAATGTAGCATTCTAGTACTGGCAGTCCTAATCATATGGCGGGTGCCAATTTGGGGAAAGCCGTTTCAAAGAAATCAGCTTCCCTGATTTATAAAGTGTACCATGTCTCATCCTTTGACACAGAATAGGTGTGAAACATTCAGTAAACAATTTTAGCAAAGTGGGTCATGACTTTTGTCATTACAGCATTCATGGTTCCCACATTACAAAAGGTCTTTATGTCATGGATCAGATGGACATGCTTAAGCAACAGATGCTGTCCTATATAAAAAAGTTATTAAATAGTTTGCTCTATAAAAATCATCATGAATGCACTAGGTACTTTACAGTAGTACACACACAAGTGGACAGACATGATTTTTGTCCTTTTATTTTCCGCCTATTGTGCATCCTTATTATGACACATCTCTTAATAAAATAAACATTTCCTGAAGACTCACTTCCTCTGCATAGCCTTGGATGAATTAAAACCCTTACTCTAAATGGATCCTATGGATAATGGGGCCATTATAAAGTATTAGTTCATCAGGTTCATACAATTTCTGTGCCAATCAAAATAGCTATCTATGATCAGTGAGTGATACCAATGCATTATATTAGCCTCCTCAAATCACTGAGTTCTGCAAGAGCAAAGATAGTTCTTTGGTTCACAAAAAAACAGCAGATTCAGAGTTGAGCAACAGTTTAACTAGGAGCCACCAATTACTACAGTTATTATCCAGAATTAATCCACATGTTCTTCAAAATTAATTTGTTTCTCTGCAGTTGGGAAGGATAGAAGATTAATTAAGTAGAGTTTTTGTAGACATATAATCTGGCTCGGGTTTTGCTAGATGCTGAAAATATGAAATTATATTTAAGATTGCATGTTAAATAAAGTAATGAAATTTCTCCCCCTCTTTCTTTTTTCATGAAGCCTGGCAGTTACCAGGAACTATCTCTAGCTAGACAAAGACAAAACCCAGCCTGTACAGGTTCAGGAATACTTTTTCAAAATGTTGTGATTATTAAAGAGATCCAGTGCCTGGGTTAACATACATTGTGCAAAGTCGTTTTTTAAAAAATAAATCATAATGGCTATATTTGCACAGCAGGCTAAACAAAAATAAAGCAAGGTATATTATTATCCAACTCAATCAAGTCACAGGTGTTCTATAACTTGGTCTGTGGTTCGTTGTGTTTATTTATTTCTGATTTGTAATTCTATCCAATCCAATTCTTCCATTCTAGAATATATCTAGAATATAAAAATCATGTAATACCTCCATGCTACCAACTTCCATAAAAGCAATACCAACCACTATTAGAATACAAACAATTAAAGCAGAATTTAAAGATAGCATAAAAAAGTCAAGTGAAGACCCTCTGAAATAACTCTGTCTTTAGAACTTTGTGCAACATCCACAAGGAGAAGACTAGCCTGGTCTCTTTTGGTATCAACAATGCCACCGGAAACCAGCACCTTCTTGTTCCGAACTCCCAAATCTCCTGAAAATGCGGGATCAGTAACAATTTCTCTCTGTTTGATCTCACTGATTGAATCAGTTCTCATGGGAGTAGACAGCTATGAATTTGTAACAGTGTCCCAATTTACTAAGGTCACTTATTTGTAACTTGATTTATGCCATTTATAAGTAGGGCCATGCAATAAAATGTTACAATGTACAATTGGTCTGGCCTTGGGCAGGTTATCCTATCTTTGCTTACCTTTACTACCTTATATAATTAAGCATCTGCAGTAGGACAAGAGGGTCAACTGATAAAATATGCATTGTGACTTTGTACCGCTACCTTGGCCTCTAATGTATTTGTGTGAGAGCACCATGCAAGTGCAAAACATTACAGCTGCGATCAAAACATCTTGATGCATATTTCATGCTTTTGGAATCATGGTTAGGAAAGGGATCCTATGCTTATATAGAATCCCTACTGATTAAGCAAGGTTTCTTAGAAGATTTCTAAAAAAACAGTGCTTTGGTGCAAGGAATTTGCAGTGGGTCAATATATTCAGATAGGAAAATAACTTGGTAGTACATCCATTTTTAAATGTAAAGGTATAAAAGAACTATGTAATTAGCTGCAAATTTGCAACTGATTTACTCACTGTGGATAAAAAATGTTTGCCATCTAAGATTGCTATGATACTTCCCTATCTACTCATCTGACTTTTAATTTAGTTTGCCTTTTCAAAATAGGATATGGCATAGTATTTCACAGAGGAAAAGGGGGTTAAACAAAGTATTATTGATAATTTAGTAGTATCGCCTCTGAGGAACAAGCTTCTTTTGATTAGTGCAATTAAATCAAATATATTAACTAAACTTAACTATACTAATATTAATATTGAAATTAATATTAATTTCAATATGTGGTCACTGGCATATAATGCCAATCATTGTATAATTCCAGGGTAGAATATTAATGAGCTTTGTGCTTTGCATTCTTGGACAATTGTATAAAAAATAGAGCATGTGAAATCCTGTTAAAACAGGCCAAAAAGGGTGACCATTCTGTTCAAGAAGCATTTAGCTTACACAATATATAGAGAATAAAGACTTCAGTAATGATATTAATGATTTCAGTAAGAAGATTTTGGAAAGAAGATTCTAAAAATAACAAATGGTATCCATATGAGCTGCATAAAGCAAAGGTAGTCAAAAACTACCAGGTGGATGAACCAGATACAGCTTTATTCTTCCTCCCAAACAGAACATTAACTGCAATTAGAGGATGATACATTCATAGATTCAAATATTGGATGAAGAAGTACATGAATGAAGGCAAACTTCCCAGAGGCTGCATTGAGAAAAATCACTTGGGGTTGGGAGATATTTCTAATGTAATCAACCAGAGCCTCTGCATGGATTGTCCCTGTGACTATATAGGATGGATGGGGAAGAAGCTAACTACCATATTGCCAGAACACAAGTGAACAGATAGACTCGGAGACTCAAATTCATTGTTAGCCTTACATTGTAATGAACAAGGACATGAATTCAATTTTGCAACTACTAAGATTGTTGGCCATGCAGGTACAAAGATAGCCAGGAAAATTATTGAAGCTTGGGAAACAGGCTCCTTATCAATCAACAGGAATACTGATTTACCACCAATTCTCAGGTACTTAGGAGATGAGGATTTGGCAGCAAGGAAAGCAACAGCCAATCGCCAGCCATCAACACACCAATCAACCAATAGGAAGGCTCCACATAAATACAAATAATAGACTAGCCCAAAGCACATATTCCAGCAGAGAGAAGTTCCCTGAGGACGGGCTCCAGCACAAGTCCAAAAACATGCAAGACAAACATGTTACATATTCACACACACTACTAACCCCCTCACATCTATAAGGGATCCCCGGCAGCCGTTGACAGCCATCAAAAGGCTGCCGCAGCAATCCCCCCCCACACGCGGCTAGCGGCCGATTCTGACAGCTGTCAAACTGCCGCGCATGCGCAGTACACTGACAGCTGTCAAACCGGCCGACTCTGACAGCTGTCAAACTGCCGCGCATGCGCAGTGCAATGACAGCTGCATGCGCAGCTCGGCCGGAGCTGTCAAAGCTGCCAGCTGGCCCCGGCAACAAGCCGCCTCAGCCGCGCCTACCTTTAGCCGGTCTCCCTCTTATTGGGCGTCCTTGTCTGGCGGGAGATTCTTGCTTGTTTATTGGTTCTTGTTGTTGTTGTTCTCTTCGCTGTCACTATAAATACGAGAGATTCCCGGCACTGTTTCGCCCAGGACCTCTGCCCAAATAAAGCGTTGTTAAACCGTGCCTTCTGTCTCGCTGTCGTCCCTCAAGACAACTCAACTAAACCTATAGTCCTGGTGACTGAGAAAGATTGGAAGAAGTATATATGTATTTTTTTTTAAAAAAAGTATGTAATTCCCCAATCAGTTAAGGATATGTATATTTCTTTCTTTTTCAAAATTCAGCAGAACACTTCCTTGTGGCAGCTATGATGTATCTCACATTGAACAGGTCAGTAGAATTTCCTCTAAATTGCAGATTTTCCTTCAACCTTCCCTGATATTCATCAAAATTCAAAAGCACTAAAGTCTGATAAGAGGGAGTGACAAAGATTGAATCATGCCTTTATTGAATGCATCAGTGCTCTGATCCAGCTCCAACGTGCTTTAGAACTAGTGAGATAATTAGAATCATGGAGTTTGAAGCAGTTATTTAAGCCATTGAACCCAACCCACTGCTCAGTGCAAGAATCTAAATGAAAGCATGCCAAAGAGATGGCTGTCTAATTACTGCTTGAAATACCCAGTGAAGAACGGTCTACTACCTCTCTGACTAAATAATTACACTGTGGTGCTGTCCTTACATTTGAGAAAACTTTTCAAGGATTTATTTGGACTCTGTATCTTAATTTTGTTTTTTTGTGCCTTGTACACTGAAATCAGAATATTAGCATTAGAATTAGATGTTGACTTTCTTTTCTGGGATAGAATATTAGATATTAAGAGTGCTTTATTCTCCTCAGTTGTCTTTTCTCAAGAGTAAACATATCTCATCTTACTTTCCAGTCTCCTGATCATTTTTGTTGTCCTTTTCTAAACATGTTTCAATACCCCTAAAGGTAAAGGTTCCCCCGCACATGCGTGCTAATCGTTTCCAACTCTAGGGGTGGGTGCTCATCTCCATTTCAAAGCTGAAGAGCCAGCGGTTGCCCGAGGATGTCTCCGTGGTCATGTGGCTGGCATGACTAGATGCCAAAGGCACACGGAACGCTGTTACCTTCCCACCGTAGTGGTCCCTATTTTTCTACTTGCATTTTTACATGCTTTCGAACTGCTAGGTTGGCAGAAGCTGGGATGAGTAACAGGCACTCACTCTGTTACGCGGCACTCGGGATTCGACCTGCCAAACTGCTGACCATCTGATCGACGAGCTCAGTGTCCTAACCCACTGAGCCACTGCATCCCTTTTCAATACCCCTTCACCCTTCTTAATGTATGGCTCAGAAAAGAGTAATGTATTTGAGAGAATAGGGTTAGGTATTTCTTCTGGTGCAAGCATAATAAAGTAAAATGAATATTTCCACAATTTGGAAACTACACTTCTTTCAGTTTAGCCTAAATTCTTTTTGTTTCTGCAATGACATCATACTGATAGCTCATTTCCTCGCTGCAATCAATAAGCATTCAGTTTGCAATATTTTGTTTGCACCTCCAATGCTTTGCCACTCTATGTTAGATCTATTTCCTTCCTGGTTGGTTAAGACTTCCAGGAGGGGACATGTGATTGTTCCAGATGGTGGTTAACTCTTCTTTGAGGGAGGAGATGGTCCTGATGTCTTTTAAGGAGGTGCTAGTTTGTCCCTTCTTAAGGTGCTATTGCTTGACTCAACCAATATGCACAAGTTTAGTTTAGTCTCCAATCTTTCCTTGTTTATAGAGAATGTGGTCACAGTACAGTTTGAAGGACTCTGAATGAAACAAATTATCTAGACCAGTAGTCCCTAACCTTTTTGGGACCAGGGACTGGTTTTGTGGAAGACAGTTTTTCCACAAACGGGAAGGTGGGAGGAGGAGCACACAACTTTGCATGTGCAGTTTACATGGAGTCCTAGGAGAATCTAATGACTGAGGTGAAGCTGAGGTGGTGTTGCTAGCCTGGGAAACAACTGCAAATACAGATGAAGCTTTACTTGCTCATCCTTCGCTTATCTCCAGCTTTGTAGTCTGGTTCCTAACAGGTCATGGACCAGTACCGGGGGTTGGGGAGCCCTAATCTAGACTCTTTTCAGTCAGTATTTTAGGCCAGGGTATGTGATTGAGATGACATTGTTCATATTCTTGGCTGATTTCTGCTGAGAGAAGGATGGGGGCAGTGCCTCCTTCCTTGCTTTTCTTGACTTCTCAGTGGCTTTCAGAGCCATCAATCATGGTAAATTTCTGAATTTGCTTCAGGATTTGGGGTGGGTGGCACTGTGTTTGTTATGCTGGCTTTCCTTCTTCCTCTTCGGCCAGTTCCAGCCAATTTGGATAGGAGAGGAGAGGTCCAGCCTATAACTCTGCTTTGTGGGATGCTGCAGGATTCAGTCACCTCTCCCTCCCTATTCAATATCTACATGAAGCTGCTAGGTGAGGTGATCTGAAAGTTTAGAATGACATGTCATCAATATGCCATATATCTTCACCCCAGACCATCTGAGTATCCCAGGATCTGGGGACTGTACAGACCTGGATGAGGCAAAACAGGGTTTGGCTCAATCCAAGCAAGACTGAGTGGCTTTGGGGTTTGGGCTTTCTGGTGACAAGGATTTGTTTATCTTTGTCATGGATGAGTGGATGCTGCCTCAAAAAGACCTATTATGCTGTCTGGAAATCCTTTTCAACTCATGGCTTCTGCTGGAAAGGCAAGTAGTAGTCATGAATAGGAGAGCCTTTGTGCATCTTTGGGTTAGGGTTATGAAATCTACATGGATCTATTTTTGAAGAATATTCAGACAATTCAACTGGTGCAGAATTTACATGCATAAGTAGTAATTGACAACATTTATACATACTTGGCACATAGAACACTACTACACAGTAAACTGCATTAGTTAATTTACAGTGTATTTCTGAGTGCAAAGCAAGATACTGGTTGTCACTTTTAAGGTCCTTCATGGCCTAGGACTGGGTTACCTGGGGGACAGTGTTTTCCCAGTTGTTTGGTCTAATCAGGCATCATCACATGATCCAGAATCCAATTGGAATGTCAGTTGGCAAGGTCCAGGCAGTGTATCTTTTCTGCCATAGACCTATCCTATGGAATATTCTCCCTCTGAGATTAGGATGGCTCTAACCCTGCTGGCTTTTGTAAGGCTCTTAAGACCTGGTTATGTCTGGCCCTCAGGCCCTGACTGTGTGAAATGTACCATCTCCTGGTTGTATTAACAACTATGGATTGTAACATTCTCCTTGGCTGCTGAGTGTACTTATGATGGAAATCTGTTTTTAATTTATTTTAAGATTTTTTGCTCCCCAAAGACATTTGCTGAGATTGGCAGCCATACAAATTGAATAAACAAATAAACACAAGTAAATTCAACATCTTTTTCACAGATACAATTGTCTAGACTTGTATCCCCCTTTCTATTCCAATGCATTTGATAATTCCTTTCTAAATAAAGAAAACTGACTTTGTTATTCATTAGTCTCAGGCTTCAAACCTGCTACTTGATTCTGCTTTTCAAAATTCCACAGAGGAAGCTTTTCTTTTTGGAGAAGACCAAAGTAAATTATGAACTGAGCAATTGTGCTGTTTATTTGTTACATGTTGCTATTTTGCTGTCTTCATTGAACAATTGTTACATTGTTTTTTTTCTTTTTCCTTTTGTTTTGAATATATTTAAAGAATATTCCCCCACCCCCACCCCCCACACACTTTTTCTTAGCTCTTTGGCTAGGCTCAATTGATTTTCTCAATTACTTTCCTAAACTAACATACTAATTCTAGGCTAACATTCTCATCTTTGCTTAGAAGAGCTGTGGAGGTGATCTCAATAAATTCCATCTCATTGTTTGCAATGGGAATGAAATTTTAAAAGAAAAATATAAAACAGAAGCATTTAGAAAGACAACTGGATGCCTTGGAAGTCCTGAGGTTGGAGACATTCTTGATAGGATTTTGTTATTTTATTATGGTTGCTTTCAAATGGATGTAGGCCCAGACCCCAAAATTAAAATACACTTTACAAAATAGAAGTCCTATGGTATTTTTTAAAAAATTATAGAGTAACACATGTCTTTATTCTGCCCTAATTGTGTAAAATATGAAGATCAAGATTATTTTTGAATAGAAAACGCTATTAATAATCTAACTAGACTATTTTATATATTGTTGTTATTATGTGTGAAGAACCCTAGACAACTGGTAAAAATAAGAAGTGGAAAGTCTAGAGTTAATGTTTCAGCACACCAAAAATAAAGGGGAAAAAAGAATTGATTTATTACAGTTTTATGAAAAATGTTGGCATTTTAAACCAGAAAAAGGCAAATATTGCCCTTATTATTATGTAGTGAACTATATTTATTCATGTTTACTGGTTTGCTATAAACATTAAAAGCAACATATGCCCATGAGATCTGGTGAATAATTTAAATATATATAAACAGAATAATTTATTTGGAAAAATATTGTGAAATTTCCTGTATACATTATTCAAACAATTATAATACATAAATATACTCATGAACACACATTTATACATAGAGGCAGACTTGCAAAAGAAAATTTTAGTGGCATCTTGAAATGTACTCAGAGGTTACTTTGATTATGATGAAAATGATTATTTTGCCTGCACCAACTGTATAATAATAATGGAATGCAAGTATGTCCTTAGAAGAATTCCCTTAAATATTGTGATTTACTGCTCTTGACCAACAGATGAACCAAGGAAGCCTTGCAGACTTATAGCATGACAAAATCAAGACTAAACTTGTATTTAGAATCTAAACTGGTAGAAATCTGTTAATATTGATAGCTCAGACTGTAATTGCAGTGGAAAAGGGCTCTAAATCTTTTGGTGAGATTCCTGGTTATTTATGTTTGATATAAAATAATGGATTCCAAACAGGAGGGGGAAACTAGTATTTTTGCAGAAAAATTATAGCAATAGCAATAAGGCTTATATACTTCTTCATAGTGGTTTAGAGCCCTCTTTAAGTGGTTTACAGAATCAGCCTGTTGCCCCCAACAATCTGTGTCCTCATTTGATTGACCTGGAAGGAGGGAAGGCTGAGTCAATCTTGAGCTGGTCAGGATTGAACCAACTGTAGGTAGAATTAGTCTACATTCTAACTACTGTGCCACCATGACTCTGCAAAGTTTCAAGTTTGATTTTTATTTTTTAGAATGTTGTGTGAATTCAGCTTGTTTGGTTGGTTTTTAGTTCAGTGCATTGTGCTTCTCTCAAAAATTCAATGACTAAATTAAATATGTTATGTAAATGCTGCCATTTCATATATGTGTGTGTGTGTGCGTGCACGTGCACATATGTGTATGTATGTGTGTTTGTGTGTGTGTGTGTGTGTATGTGTGTGTGTATATATATACGCATCTTACCCAGATCCCTTCCTTGCCTTTATAGTTTGAATTAATGTGTTTGTAGAAAAGAAATAATTTCCTTTCCATTTTAGCCATTTTATTGCACTATATTAATTCATTCTCTTATGTTGCTTCATGCATTTACATAGACATGGTCATTAAATAGTGGGGACTGCATTTCATTTTAAGGAGGACTAGGGAGTGTCTGCCTAAATTCTTTGGATGCAAGCAGGATAAATTGATGGTATATTTTTACCTTTTTTTTCTCAGCCTCATGTGCTTATTTTTTTGTGTTATACTAAATTGAACCCCCCCCCCCCATCATGGAGTCTATGGCGTGTTGTGATGTCCAAAGTTCAACCACCAATCTCTTTCACTCTCTCTCTCATGATTTCATGGCAGAGCCTGTGGTTTTCTCTCATAACATTTCAGATACAATCTCTGGCATCTTTAGCTAAACCTCCATGCTGACATGGCCAGAAAGAACTTTGTGTCACATTCAGGCACAGCAAGATTAATTTAAGGCAACTTTGTGAGTCCTTTCTACTGAATCCAAATTTATTTTGCTGTAAAAGAAAGCAGCCAAGTATTCTCCTACCTTAGGAGGTAACTGCATGATTCCTCTTCTGTGAATGTAATTGCTTCTAGAATTATATAACATTTTGGACTTTTATATACTAATAGCCGCCTGGTAGCTTGAACTACAGAGCTAAGTAAGTAGGCTTTCTTAAAGAAAGGTAGAGTACATGGAATGTGTAGTTTCTATACAGCTTCCTTTGGTTTATCTAAAATCAGCTTTGGAATCCCAAATGTGTATACTTGATTCAATTTTTAGCTTTGGTTATTTGGTTGTTTAAAGTATGTCTGGGTACATCTGTTGAATAAACAAAATACAAAACTTGAAGGGTGATTAGGAATATTTAGAAAGAAAGTGAAAAGTAGTCTGTAAACAAATTTTAAACATATAAATGAAATACCAGTTTCATATGTCTGAGTTATCAACAGTTGGGAGGGTTCTCCCAATTTTCTATTATTGGTTCATTATTATGCAGAATTTAGATGCAGTTATTGCCTTTATGTTTATTAAATATACCATTTTTCAGTGACAATAACAGTGACAACAGCATTAGACTATAATAGCAATAGCGGTCACTTTAAACAGCTCATAATTTATTAAAATTTTCAAATAAAAATGTTTTAATAGAGAAAATAAAAATTTAAGATATCCAGGTTGATGATATAAATCTCAACTAGAGCTATTGTGGCAAATTGCATTGAATAAAAACAGTTATTCTTTATTAGTTATAAGATTTTTATTTATGTGCATACATGTAAATCATTTCACCATGAAGAAGATGCAAATCAAATGAATTTTAAGGATATAATCTACATTTCCACAAAGTTGAAACATCACTTTTGTTTTATTACAACTTCTATTTTTACCAGCAGCATACTAATCATGATTACAGGAACTGTAGTCTATGAATATGCTAATATGATAAACTGATGAAGGTGTGGAACTGGCAACAGGCAGATCCAGATTCAAGTCTCAGCCATGCAAATTCACAGTCACATTCTCCACTCAGACTACCCAAGTGTGGTGTGGTAGTTAGGGTGCTAAGTTAGGATATTGAGAATACAGTTTGAAAATCATTCTTAGCATGGAAACTCACTAATAATTGTGAGCCATTTGCTCTCTCTCTCAGTCCACTCTTAGTCTCACAGGCATTGTATGGGGAGAGCCATGTTAGTAAATGGTGGGGGAAATGAGAAGGGATTTAATTTTATTAAAACTCATAAAATTTCAAGAGCCAGAGCTTCTTTCATCAGTGGCTAGACTGAGGCAGGATTTAAAATGGGGTGAGGTAAGGGGAAAATGAGGGGAAAATAAATTTATGCAAGTTACATATGAGAGATATTATAAGTATCTTATCAATTAAAATTCTAAAATGTTAAAAACCCATTGTGCTTTTGAGGCCTTCTGAGATATTCTAAAAATGTTTGATGTATGTAAATTCAATTTCTGTCTCAATGATCTTGCTAAAGTCCCATTTTTCCAAAAGAGACAATTTAAGATCTGTCATGCTGTGTCCTGGGATATTGAAATGTTCTAGCATCGCTGCAAAAGTTTAAAATTAAGCATTAAAAATTCATTCTTTGTGCTGAAAATGGAATCTTGGCATCTGCATTTTTATGAATGGTAGTTTCACTTGTCACCTATTCAAGAGATGCTTTTTCATGAATTAAGTGAAGGAAATCAGAATAATGTTTTCCAAATGCAACTGCCTATAAGACAGGTATCCTGTGAAATAATGAAGGATAAAGCTAGACTCTGGAGAAGGAGACAATATGTTGAGACTTAAACTTTGACACTGGAGAAAACATGGATGGTCAAGAAAACAAACAGATAGCTTATCAAACAAATCAAACCAGAATTATCTGTTAAGGCACAAATAACCAGTTTCAGATTGTCCTACTAGAGACCTAACTCTCTAGACAAGACTTTAATGCTGGGAAAATTAAGAGGGCAAGGAAGATGATGACCACCAAGATGGATCAATTTAATTACAGTATTGATAGATGCATTGTTGGAAGACCAGATTAAGGACAGATTGTTATGAAGAAAATCTATCTAAGAGTAGGCACTGAACTGATGACACATAATTACTGAATAAAAAAAAACAACCATGAAAATAAGAGATGCCAACCCCTGACGTTGAATATCAAATATTTGTCCATTCCTTATGCATATGAAAATGATGGAAGTCATCATACTGATTCATAAATTACTTCTTCAGCTACAAATGCTTGCAACATTCCTTCTTCCATAAGATCTAATTCTTTCAAACTGTTTGCACACTTTGAAATTGCCATCTAAGTACCCAACAAATGGGTTGCTTAAAACAATATAGACTACATCTGACATTCTTATCATATCAATGTAAATCCTTTTATCAAGCATGAGAGGTTCCAAGTTACACCTTTAACTAGTTTTGTACATTTGGGAAGGAGAGAACTGGAGACCTACTGCTATTTTCTGAAGCAATGTATTGTAAATATATACCTTGAACCTTTATAGAAATCACAGCTTAAGCAGCTGACATCTTTTTTTTTACTTTTTTCCCCATCCCACTGCCTCTAATTTTAATTTCCATAGATGGAGAGTTTAGCCCCCTCTTTTTTGGGAAACAATAAGAAGAAGCCTGATAAATCATGTTCTGTGGCCCCTACTGTAGTAATGAATTCATGTCCTAGCAAGAGATTAGTTAAATAATGTCCATGATATCTCCCACCACTTACATCTATGATTTTAACTTCTTGGTTATCTTAGGTCCCAAGGCAACATATGTCTAACTTAGCTAGGCTACTAACTCTTTGGTATTTCATCCTAATATGCTGGTTGCTTCTCTCTTATCACCTGTTTAATACACTGCATGACCAGGTCTTATCTGTATTGCCCCTCCCCTTCGAAGGCTTAGAATGCCCTCTTCAGTGAAACGTGTTTGGCACCTGATCATAGTTTCAGTACAAAGGGGGGAAAAACTTTCCCTTTCCTTTTGACTTATTATATTCATTCTATTATGCACAATAGGGATTTTTAAGTAACCTGATTGTTGTGGATTAAGATTCTGAAAGCTAGAGATTTTATTATTATAATTGTTGTATTATGTTTCTTCTGAAGTTTGCACTGCTCTTTACAGCTGAAATTTGAGCTTGTGGTGAAAGAAATGTGTAAGTTATCCTGGGAAAACATTGTTGTATATAGTGACATACAATTTCTTTTTTTTTTACAAATTGGTACACAAAGCAATATTTGGAGGAAGATCTATATCAAAAAAGGAAGGTAAAGTCTCCCTGGAGATGAGCTCAACATCTGGTGACTATGTGCACATGTCCATGTTGTTTTCGAGGAAACAAAATGACAAGTGATTTGGCATTGCAAATATATTTTTAGATTTTTCTTTTTTAAACTTTCCAGTCTAGTTATATTCCTGGGGATTCTGGTGGTTTCCTATCTGCTACTGCTATTAATTGCACCCAACTATGCTTAGATTTTTCAAGATCAGATTTGTTCCAGATATCTATGCATTCAGTGAAAGTGTCCATTTGTATCACTTGACAAACTCCACACTGGTATCCAAAATGAAGTGAAATCTCTCTTCTTGAAAAGCTCAGAGCAGTCACAATTACACTATTTGCCTTTTCATCCCTATATCCAGTGGTGGAATTCAGCCAGTTCACAATGGTTCGGTAGAACCGGTAGCTAAATTTTGTTGAGTTCAGAGAACCAGCTGAACTGGTTCTGGAAGTCTGTTCTAGACCTTGAAAGCCTGGAGGCAGCAGTCGGATTCAGCCAGTTTGCATCACTTCAGCAGAACCGGTAGCTAAATCTTTGTTGCCCAGGCCCAAAATTGACTTCCAGAAGCTGCATCCACATAGAGAACCGGTTGTTCACATATTTGAATCCCATCACTGCCCTGAGATCTCCCAGGCCTAGAATGGCCCACTGGAAATGTGTTGATGTCACTTCCAGAAGTCCATTCTAGGCCTTAGGGGCACAGGCCTGCATCCACACAGAGAACCAGATGTTCAGGTATTTGAATCCCACCACTTGCCTATATCACGAAACTCAATGGTATCATCTGTTGAGAACATCTGTCAGCACGTAAGCCTTATGAAGTTTAAAAAGTCCTGATCTTTTTTACACTGAAGCAAGAACATGATTCTTAGTGACATCAAAAATGTTGAGGCTGGGCTAATATTACATGGCTTTTGTTCATCTGATTATCAACACATTACTATTGTTTGTGAAAGTTGAACTCTAAAGATTAGAACCAAGGTCAGCTCTAATTAGCATAAAAGTTTCAGTGTGTTTGATTTCAGCTTTTTAACAAGAAAAATGAAAAGGCATAGGAAAGAATGAAGAAATATAATCTGCAAAATAAAATTTAAAGTGCGTGTGAAATGGATGAAAGCAACTACGTCTTGCAGGCAAATGGGCAGACCAGTTGCTATTTAAAGAACATGCCTGCTCTAGAGTTGTTACCTTTTAAAGGGTTATACAAATATGTTTTTTCATGGATAAAAACTGTCAGGACCCACCCCAATTCACATCTTAGGAAATAAGGACTCTTGGAGCTGAGTTGTCCAAAAGGATTTTTTTTTACTAAGGATAAGATTGGTTGTGGAGATATGAGACAGGATCTGGTCTTGAGTCACATTTCAAATCTATATAAGCATTCCCGGTTCAACCCACTCCCCTCAAAACTCCATTTGGTTAGGATCCCATTAATTTGGTTGTCAGGTCCTTCCATGGGAAGAAAAGAACTTCATGCATTCCTTTGTTGATTGCCTTCTTCCTACAGCCCCAACAGACAGATCACTTCCCCCACTTTGTTCCCCCAGATCAAAGGTTCTTTGAAAGCAGCTACAGATAGACTGAATAAACAATCCCCCCCTCCTTCTACCAGTATGGCAGAATCCCGGTAGGCACAATATTTTAACCATACATTTATGAATGTGATATCAATGGATTCTGACAAAAACACAGTTTGAGGTGAGATTACATCCCCTGAGTTATTGTGAGACTTGAAACATCTCCTTTCCTCTATCCACAATCTGGAAACATTTTTCCAACAAGATGCAGTAGAAAGCTAATATTTCTTATACTGTTTCAATAATTTTCAACTCTATGAAGAACTTGTTTTCTTCTATTTATTTTTATATTTGGCAGAGCTATGAAAATACCAACTGCCGGTTAATGTTCACACAGACTGACCAAGGAAGAGAAGCATTTGGGCCTTGGCGAGCACTGTGGTCATGTCCCTTCTAATGTGCTACAAAATCCAGAGAGCTAAGCTATATTCTGCAAATGTCAATTCACCCCAAGCAATCATAGAATAGAATAGACCTGGAAGGGACGTTGGAGGTCTTCTAGTCTCACCCCCTGGACTAGAAGACTTTTAAGTAATTAAGTAATCACAAAGGACAAATAAGACAAGAGACATATCAGATCATCTATTAATTTTCTTTGAATCCTTCATGTGCAGATGGGGAGATCTTTACAAGGATCTTCATGAGGCTGTAGTTTGCCACTGACATTAATTGGTAAGAACTGTTGCTTAGTTTCAACTACAAATTCACTAGCCAATGTAGAAGAGAATTTGTGTCTATTTGTGTTTTCTTTTGGGAACCCCATATAATTTAGCATCCTTTCTCTAACAAAACAAATAACATTGGGGTGGAGGTTAGATTTGAAAAATGTAATGCAGAAAGGACTAATCTCAAATGGTGTGATTGTCATCTAAATAAACTATATTTAAGAAACTTAAAAACAAAAAATCCAGTTACCGCTATAGCATGGATGCACAGAAATAATGAGTTTAATATCCTTTTTTGTTTTATGTTTAGTTTGAAATTATGTTTAGGGATCCATAATTTCAAACTAAAGATAAGCATGCAGGTACTAAGATTATGCTAATTTTTCCAGTTCGGCTTGCAAATATTTCTCCACAATCCAGTTCAAAATTTAGATCTGACTGAATGAAAAGTTAGGGTCATTAGTTTGGAGTTTGTCAACAATTTTATTTATTTAAATTAATTGGATGCCAATTCCAGTGGACATTGGGTGGTATACCAAACTGGAAATAAGAAAAAAAACAGCTAAAAACATTGTATCAGCCAGACAGCCTAGTCTAAAATAATCTAATAAACAATGAAGCAACAAAGAAAAACAGAGGCCTTAAACAAATAATAAACATCAACCTGAAAAACATCTAACTGAAAAAGTGAAGTAAAAAACTTAAGTTACTTTCAATGAAACCATTCACAATAATAAAATATGGAAAGTGAATAAAAAAATACAAGAGATAAAATAATTTTGGTGAAAATGTGGTCAACCCAAATAATGATTAATACAAAAATTAAAATAATTCTCCTGTGAGGGAGGTGGCCATGGCAAGGTGTCTCATGGTGGGTTGTCCACAATGAGATAGCTGCAGCATATTGGCTGTGGCTGACAAAAGATGCATTGTAGCATTGTCATGAAAGTTCTACTCCTTTGCTTTGTGTGCAAAGTAATGATGAATACAGACAAAGGAAGCTAGGTCACTTTGCTCCCCTTGCCCCCCCCCCCCGATATCCAGTGACCTGTAGCTAAAATACATGATTTAATAAGATATTTTAGTCAATAATTCCCATTTCATTTTCCTAATGCACATACACACACTTGTGAATGAATTATGTTATGTACTCATCTCATCAACCTATCCAGCCTTATTTAGGTTATTGGCCTCACATGCTGTCACCATATTCATTATGAACTTTGTTTGCATCCAATAATGTCCAGTTCTAGTTCCAATCAATTCAAATCAGCTTGAATACAACTTGTTACTGGTGATGCCACTTTTGATGTCTAAATGTTGACCTGCATTTGCATAAACAGAAAGTCTGAGCCTATCAGGCAAAAGGTGCTGGAAACTGCCTCACAGCCTGAGGGTGAGAAAAATACCATCATGCAAAACTGAATGTTTAACATCAGTACCCAAGATGGGAAGCAACTTAAACTGAAGCTTTGAATTGAGTCCACATTCATAAAAACAATCCATTATTTGCCTTTTCTAGTGAACCTTCTTTGAAAAAACAGGGTGTATTCAAACTATTTGGTTTCTTCCTATTTGGTCATTCCTGCTAAAATACATCTGTTAGTTCTATAAGTGAAGTATTTAGAAACATGTGTGTTCAATATGAGGTTTCAGAGTTTGGCAAAGAGAATTTGGCATGGTTAATGAAACACAGAACAAGTGCATGCATATAATCCTCATTTATTTTTCCACCTGGATTTTGCAACAAATTTTGTTTACTCAGCTAGTTTTTGTCAACTTTAATTATTACAAGTTGAACCAAGGAAGGAAGGAAGGAAGGAAGGAAGGAAGGAAGGAAGGAAGGAAGGAAGGAAGGAAGGAAGGAAGGAAGGAAGGAAGGAAGGAAGGTGCATTGAATCTAAGACGAGGAAATTGCTTTAAAGGACACTATCCTTGTGGCATTTGAGGTGCATAAAACTATTGTGCAATGATACTAATATAGGTGTCATATCTGTACCATCTTAGCAAACCTGGGGATAAGCCAGTAACATCAAAGAGCAGAATGAATGAAACAGGGGTTGGCATGTAGTTGCTCATTCATTTTTCTCCTAGAAGGAACAATAGTGAGATATGAACAGGAGTCATTAATTTTGTTTAAAGACTGAAGGGCTATTTCATTGATTAAAGACAATGAAAAAGATATCATAAGAAAAATGGAAGTAATATAATTAAGTGTGTGTGTGTGTCTCTGGTGTGATTAACAGCAACATTTTCTGGGCTTTTTTTTAATGGTTCATTGAGAAAATAAATGAACTAAGTAATCTGTGAATATATATATGTGCCACTGACATAGTCTGATTTCTCTGCCACTAATGGGATAGTGAGTGAAAGAGAAGGCTCTTTTCTTTTTCTCTTTCCAAGAACCATGGGATGTTTAAACAACAAATCTTAAGTTGAAAAATGCAACTTTAATTAGGCTTATTGATGTAAATTAATATAGAGAACTGCAGAGTTGACCTTGAAAAAGGAATACAAAGAATGTTAGCAAAACCTGAATTAAGCCTGGGAAGACAAGATACAAAAAAGAAAGAAAACTTTGACTGCTTTTATGTAAAAGGGAGAGAAGGGGAAAATCTTTCAAAATTCTGTTATTCTTCCTGATATCAATAAAGTAGAGTGCCAGCACTTCTTGTGGAATCTCTTTCCTGTCCTGGTCTACCTCAAAGGGCTGACAATCAGTTCTGCAGATCTTATTTCCAAAACACAACATTGCCTTTTGTTTTGTGAAATAATTCATCTGATTTTATATTCTGAATGCAAACACTTCTAAATAAGTGTTCCTGTTTGGGGATATCTATTACACTGGGTAATGTGTTCTTCTTTTAAATAGAGAGAGAAAAAACAATTCTAACATCCATTAAATACCATCTAGACTTGACACATTTAGATAGGTGCACCAACTTACCAACTGCCACTGCAGCTAACTACAGATTTCTATCTGAAGTTGGCAATACAGATAATTATTATTGTATAATACACAAGAATGTGAAATCACAGCTGCAACTTCTTTTAGCTGGTGTTGGCCTACATTGGTAAAACCTCTGAAAAAGTAAGCCTATATAGCCTATTCTGCTAAGTTCCTGCCCCAAGCTCTGGAAATCATTCTGCACAGAAAGTACATCTTTTTGGGACAGATCATTAGTGCCAAGATGTACAATAGCCTCCACATCACAGTCCTTGCTGGCATTCTTGATTATTTTAGAAATATGCTTCTTGTCCCTACTGGCAGTAGTATCTGTAAGACACCTGACCTCTTTCAAAACCTCTGTGTCCTTTCCTAAATTTACATCCCTTATAATTGAATCACCAACCAGAAGGTGGCTTCTCTTTTTGGATGCCTTTCTGTTCTTGCATGAATGATGTGTAATACCTGATTTACACTTCCCTCTGTCAAAAACAAGTTCTTCATCTCAGACCACGATCCCCTGCTTATTTGAGTTATCACAAATACCTTTAACTGTCTCCTTAACATCCCTATTAAGGTCAGCAAGGGCACTGTATTTGTTGTTCAGGGACACAGCGAAAGCTTTGTGTTTATGCTTCACAGCTCTCACCCTGCCAGATCCCACAGTTGTCCACACTGCCCTTCTCCTGCAGGAACTTTGTGGTAGAGGGGATTGATAGCATGGAGGCTCAATAGAATAGAAGGGCTGAACTGGACACCTAATTTCTGCCTGAAGAGCACATTACAGACCCCAGATAAATAATCTGTCCTAGTAGACTAATAATTTGTTTACAGATAGGACAGTTTCCAAGTTTGAAAAGGGTATTGTGAAAGACAGCTGCAAAACAAGTGTTGCACTGAACTAAGCCAGACATTTTTAGATCCATGGAATCTCAGTCGCACTTGCCCTGAATGTACCACTGCTGTTTTTGATTTTTAGTTATATAAAAATGCTACTTTTCTGGTCCCCCCTCCACAAACTTACAGATTGTAGCACTTCCCAGCAAGCTCTGGGCAGTTTAAATGTAGTTTAAATGCAATGGAGATCCAATCAGGTCCAATCAGTACTAATTTATGCAGTTTAATTGTGGGCTTCCTCCTACTCCCAACTGCTTCTCTAGAGCAGAGGTCCCCAACCTTTTGGGCACCAGGGACCGGTTATGTGGAGAAAGGGTTTTCTGCGGACTGGAAGAGGCATGGTTATGTGTGCTGCCTGCATCCTGTGGATGGATTGATGGATCCATTGCCTTTCTGACTATTCTGTGACTAACTGATTTGGGCAATTAGAGAAGAATTTGCACTTTATAATTTTTAAAGAAAGTTTGTCTTATCCGAGACACATTGAATTTTAACTTTATATATTTAACTACATCTTTTCTCCCTGACTTTCAGCCCATATTTTGCTCACAATATTTTCTTGTGGTGAGAGAGATGTTCCTGAGGATGGGCTATAGCATGAGTGCAAAAGACAGAACCTCTGCTCCCAGTGACCAACCCAGATTGGATCCTGCAACAGTATCCTGGGACACATATATTTGCCTTCCTTTGTGACAATATTTTAATATTCAGATTAAAAGCCATTATTATATTCAATATATAAGAAATAAGAAATCAACAGCTAAAATATCTGACTTGACCCCTTGTTTCCCTTGATCTAAAGGACAGGAACCTTGCATGTATGTGAGTGAGAAATATTATTTGTGCCTAATGCTAGTGTTTGGGCTCAGCACTGGATATGTGATACAATTCAAACTCCTGTTTTTGTTGACCTTTAAAGCTTTACATTGCTAGGCAAATACCTTAATAATCATTTACTTCAAATAGATCCTGTCCATCTAGTGTACACATTTCAAATGGGTTGTAAAGACTAGCTTCCCTGCCTGAGTGCTAAGGGGAAGCAAGAGTATCTTGTTTCTCCAAAAGCATCACGTACTCTATGGAACAGCCTTCAACCAGAAGTCCAGATGGCTCCATCGCTCCTGGCTTTTAGAAAAAAAAATCCTGAGCTGTTCAGAAGGTTATATGATTCAATCTGTCATCAGTGGCTCTGTTATAATGAGTGGTGATTATAGTAATCAAAGAGGTATTTTGTATCTCTGATGTTACTGTTATAACTATTTTGGTTGTGATTGTGTGATACCACAAGTCCATGTGCAATATGGTGGTTTGTTAAAAAAGTAAAACAAACAAATAAATAAGTACTAACTAAAAATGAGTTCAGAAGAGCAAACATTAAAATCACTGAAAGAGATAGTGGCAAATATTTGTTTACAATTTGTTAGAAGTTGTCTGGAAGAGGCCCCATTAAAAACAGAATAATATTTTTTTAAGATTTATACTCTCAATACAAAGGGGACGCGGTGGCTCAGTGGGTTAGGACGCTGAGCTTGTCGATCAGAAGGTTGGCAGTTTGGCGGGTCGAATCCTGAGTGCCGCATAGCAGAGTGAGTGCCTGTTACTCGTCCCAGCTTCTGCCAACCTAGCAGTTCGAAAGCACATAAAAATGCAAGTAGAAAAATAGGGACCACTACGGTGTGAAGGTAACAGCGTTCCATGCACCTTTGGCATCTAGTCATGTCAGCCACATGACCACGGAGACGTCTTTGGACAAGTACTGGCTCTTCGGCTTTGAAACAGAGATGAGCACCAGCCCCTAGAGTCAGAATCGACTAGCACGCATGTGCGGGGGAACCTTTACCTTTACCTTACTCTCAATACAACTTTACTTAGTTTATGCTTCCTGGGCCATTACATGAAGCAAAGCATGGATATATTTTCATATTCCTATTTGATCCCTGATATCAGAATCTATAGAATATATTTGGAAACAAAATGACAACCAGTGAAATTTGAGTAAGAAATGTGCAGATTAGACTCAATATGATCTAAGCTACTCTTACAGATTTTCACATATTTTAATTTTCCTGTACCTGCTCCCTAAAATTTTCAGATCCTGTAGGTTTCTAACTGTTCATACAGTGACACCCTGGAAGTGGACAAGATCATGGGGAAACTAAGTGCCGCCACATGTTTGTTGGACCCGTGTCCCTCCTGGCTAGTCTATGCATCTCGAGAGGTTACACGAGGCTGGCTCCTAGCAGTTATCAATGCCTCACTGAGTGAAGGGTACTTCCCTGCTGCCTTGAAAGAGGCGGTGGTAAGGCTCCTCCTCAAGAAACCAGCACTGGACCCAGCTGTTTTAAACAACTTCCGTCCTGTCTCCAACCTTCACTTCCTTGCGAAGGTCGTTGAGAGCGTGGTGGCACGACAGCTCCCTTTGAACCTGGAGGAAGCTGAATATCTAGATCTGTACCAATCGGGTTTCAGACCAGGGCACAGCACGGAGACGGCATTGATCGCACTGGTGAATGATCTCTGGCGGGCCCGAGATAGAGGTTATTCCTCTGTCCTGGTCCTATTAGATCTATCAGCGGCTTTTGATACCATCGACCATGGTATCTTACTGCGTCGTCTTGAGGGGCTGGGAGTGGGAGGCACCGTTCTGCGGTGGTTCTCCTCCTACCTCTCGGACCGTTCGCAGACGGTGTTGGCAGGAGGGCAGAGGTCGAGCCCTAGGCCCCTTAATTGTGGAGTCTCTCAGGGTTCGGTGCTCTCGCCCCTCCTGTTCAACATCTATATGAAGCCGTTGGGAGAGATCATCCGTAGCTTCGGGGTGAAATATCATCAATATGCTGATGATACCCAGCTATTCATCTCTACCCCGAACCAACCCAGTGATGCCCTCGATATGATGTCCCGTTGTCTGGAAGCGGTACAGATTTGGATGGGAGAAAACAGGCTTCGACTCAACCCGGCCAAGACTGAGTGGCTGTACATACCGTCATCTCGTTTAGTCCAAGAGATTCCATCTCTGACTATAGGAGGAGAGATGTTACCTCCCATTGATAGAGCACGCAATCTGGGCATCCTCCTAGATTCACGACTCAGTTTTGAAGATCACATTGGAGCCGTGGCAAGGGGGGCATTTGCACAGATTCGTCTTATATACCAATTGCGCCCCTTTCTGGACCGAGATGCCCTACGTACACTCACCCACGCACTCGTTACCTCCCATATTGATTACTGTAATGCTCTCTACATGGGGCTGCCCTTGAAGACCACCCAGAGGCTTCAGCTGGTGCAGAATGCAGCTGCACGGGTTGTTTAGTTTAGTTTAGTTTTATTAAATTTTTATACCGCCCTTCTCCCGAAGGACTCAGGGCGGTGAACAGGGCATATAATAAAAATACAAAAATACAAAAGTTAAAATAGAATTAAATTAATGCCCGAAATAAAACAATAAAATATACAAATATTTAAAACCCTAAATTAACTCCCCATCAGGCCAGGCCAGCTTGTTCAAATAGGTGGGTCTTTAACCCGCGCCGGAAGGAGCGGAGATCCGGTGCCATCCGGAGCTCAACCGGCAGTTGATTCCACAGAGCCGGGGCGCCCACAGAGAAGGCCCTCCCCCTGGGGGCCACCAGCCGGCATTCTCTGACCGGAGGCACCCTGAGGAGGCCCTCTCTGTGGGAACGCACAGGGCGGAGGGGAGTTGACGCCGGCAGCAGGTGGTCCCCGAGGTATTCCGGACCCATGCCATGTAAGGACTTAAAAACCATCACTAAGACCTTGAACCTCACCCGGAAGACAACTGGTAACCAATGCAGCTCGCGGAGCAAAGGTGTAACATGGGAGTACCGGGAAACTCCCAAGACAACTCTCGCGGCCGCATTCTGTACCAGTTGGAGCCTCCGAGTGGTCTTCAAGGGAAGCCCCATGTAGAGAGCATTGCAGTAGTCAAGACGAGAGGTCACGAGCGCATGAGTGACCGTACACAAGGCCTCCCGGTCTAGATAGGGCCGCAACTGACGCACCAGGCGAACCTGAGCGAAAGCCCCCCTAGTCACGGCTACTATATGATCTTCTAAGGTAAGCCGCGAATCTAGGAGGACTCCCAAGTTGCGCGCCCTATCCACGGGGGGTAAAGACTCACCCCCCATAAAAAGAGATGGAACATTTTGAATGTCCCGGGATGCCGGAATGTACAGCCACTCAGTCTTGTCAGGGTTGAGTTGAAGTCTGTTCCTCCCCATCCAGACTCGAACCGCCTCCAGGCAACGGGACATCACAGCGAGGGCATCACTGGGGTGGTTTGGGGTCGAAATAAAAAGTTGGGTATCATCAGCATATTGATGATACCCAACTCCAAAACCACGAATGATCTCACCCAGCGGTTTCATGTAGATGTTGAACAGGAGAGGCGAGAGAACCGACCCCTGAGGAACTCCACAAACGAGAGACCTAGGGGCCGATCTCTGCCCCCCTGCCAACACCGACTGCGAACGTCCCAGGAGATAGGAGGAGAACCACCGAAGAACCGTGCCTCCCACTCCCAATCCCCTGAGACGCCGCAGCAGGATACCATGGTCGATGGTATCGAAAGCCGCTGAGAGGTCTAATAGGACTAGGACAGAGGAACATCCCCTATCCCGGGCCCTCCAGAGATCATTCACCAGAGCGACCAATGCCGTCTCCGTGCTGTACCCGGGCCTGAAACCCGATTGGTACGGATCCAGATAATCCGCTTCATCCAGGACCAGAGGGAGCTGATGCGCCACCACACTCTCAACAACCTTCGCAAGAAAGCGAAGGTTGGAGACTGGACGAAAGTTGTTCAACACAGCTGGGTCCAAGGCTGGCTTCTTGAGGAGGGGTCTCACCACCGCCTCCTTCAAGACGGTGGGGAAATTACCCTCACTCAAAGAAGCAGATATCACCGCCTGGAACCAGCCTCGTGTCCTCTCCCTAGCTGCATAAACCAGCCAGGAAGGGCACGGGTCCAATAAACATGTGGTGGAGCTCAGCCTCCCCATAATCCTGTCCACTTCATCAGGGGTCACAGAATCAAACTCCTCCCAGATAACATTGACAAGACCGCCCGTCTCCTGATCGTCAGACTCTGCCCAGCTGGAGTCCAAACCGGTCCGAATCCGAGCGATTTTATCCGACAGATGCTGACCAAACTCCTCGGCACGACCCTGCAAGGGATCCCCCCTCACCTCCTGATTAAGAAGTGAGCGAGTCACCCTAAACAGGGCGGCCGGGCGATTATCTGTGGACGCGATGAGGGTGGAGAAGTAATTACACCTCGCCGCCCTCATCGCTGCGAGATAAGACCTAATATAGGTTCTTAACCGCAACCGGTCGGATTCGGATCGGTTGTGATGGGAGCTCCCCGATACTCCCATATTACACCCCTCCTGCGTGAGCTGCATTGGCTACCAGTTGCCCTCCGGGTGAGATTTAAGGTGCTGGTACTTACCTTTAAAGCCCTACATGGCTTAGGTCCGGGATACTTGCAGGACCATCTGCTGCCGGGAACAAATTCCCATCGTCCAGTACGCTCACACAGAGAAGGCCTCCTCAGGGTACCGTCAGCTAGGCAATGTTGGCTGGCGACCCCCAGGGGGAGGGCCTTCTCTGTGGGAGCGCCAACCCTATGGAATCAGCTCCCCCCTGAGCTTCGGATGGCCCAAAACCTCCAATCCTTTCGCCACGGCCTCAAAACACACCTGTTCCACCAGGCTGACCTAGACTGACAGGCATTTTAATTAATTTATATTTAGTATTTTTAATTCATTTTTTAAATTTTCTAATTTTAATTTACTGCAGTGATGTTCTCAATTTCATTTTTATCTTGATTTCTGTACTTATTATATGTTTTGTTGTTAGCCGCCCTGAGTCCTTTGGGAGATAGGGCGGGATATAAATCCCATCAATAAATAAATAAATAAATAAATGCCATCAACTGCAATACAGGGCAGGTTTCTTCATGGAACTATCAGGAAATACTATCTAAATGATGATTATGAATAGTTCAGTTATACTATATTAGCTCTATTTGAAGTGGCTTCCATTTGCTTATATGGTAGAAAGGAAGTCGCAATAAATCACAAAGTATTATTAGCCTTCATTGAAAATTCTTTATAGTAAGTGCTCCATCCAATCACTCTGATTCTATCTTGAATAAAGGATTACTGGGTCGTAAAAAGGAAAACGGGTTTTTTAAAGCAAGGAGAAAGACAAAATATGAAGATGTCATCAACTCCCCCATCACATATGCATACGGCTTCTCCCTGTGACATACCCTTTTATTAGCTTTAACTACTTGACTGTTAAGCAAGTACAAACCATCAAGATAAGTGGCTGCAGGGCTGTGGGAGCTTTGTCTCTCATTCACTGGTGATTGGCCAGTTGATTATGTTTATGAGATAATGGAAGAGGTGGAAGGGAGTTGAACATAATTAATTGGACAATTGGATAGGTTTTGCTCCTCTGATTTCAATTAACCTTTAAACTTTCCGGCAACAGAATCTGATGACTACCAGTCACTGGCAGGTCAAAGTAGTGGTTAAATTCAGAAGTCTCAGCAGACACTAGAAGAAAATATATTGAAGAATAATATGTTTTCACATTGGGAAACTAATAGGAGAAAACAAATGCTACTTTTAAAATAAATTATTTCTGGTTACATCTCCAATGTTTGAAACTTTATAAGACATCCCAAACTGAGGAAATTGGGGGCACAGGACTGACTAAAGGTATTATCATAGAGCACTGAAATCTATATTTATTTTGCATCAATGGAGTGTTAATATTAGTCAACATTGAATTAATTTGTTTTTACAAAGAGGCAACAAAGAACATTTCTGAGTGATAATAGCCAGATTTTTATGGTGGGCTTCTGTTTATAACCCATTTTTCTAGGTCTTCCCTTTTTTATTAATGTGATTATTTTAAAAGTATTGTTTTTATAATATTCTATGAATATATAAATCTATTCAATTAATGAGTTTAGCATAGTAAAAATAAAAATGGTAAATGTTAAGGCAAATATAATATCTTATTTTAATACTAAAGATATGAGTTGGAGCATTGTGAAGAATCCTAAGCACGCACTAGGGCTCTTGCATTACTTTAGAAGACTTTTTAAAAAGGCAACCCTCTCAATTTATAACTGAGTTTCTTAGATCAGGAGACAAAGCAATTATCCCACTCATTCATTTTAATCATAGCAATACTGAAGAAAACTATCCATAAACCTCAACTTATAAGGTTCCATGAGGTTACAGAAAATATTGTAAAAAACCCTGAAGAATATTTGTGGACATGGAACATAAAGTTGAAACATCATTCTGAAAGGATAGAATGATAATCCAATAAATATTTTGGTATCCTTCATATCCTTCATATGATTATTTCTGTTTTTAGTATCCTATGTTAGAAACTTTCCTGGATATTGCCCCTTAGTACAACTCATAATGCTACAATGAGAACTCTTCTCAGTAGCAGTATAAATTATATATTTGAACAGAGATTTGCTAATGTGAATTGGTTGAGTTGATAGGCAGCTAATCTATTTTATTCAGATCAAACCCCATTCTTGAGGTTTCTTATTAAGTTGCTCTGCAAGTCATAGTCATCTCACCAGCATGCTTCTACCTAGCTTAAAAATTTTTTGTTTTTAAACAAGAACATAAATGCACTAGCTCTTTAAAGTGGCCACATTGTTTTTTAAGGTTACATATAAATCCTAAAAAAGCTCTTTTAAAAATATGAAGTAGTATGTCTATGGAGATTCTCAATCATCCAGGTCATGGTGGTATGAAAGATGTGCTTCAAAAGGTAAATGGACAATGTTTTTTCCCTTGAAGAAGAAGATGTTTTGTTTGTCATCCAAGACATTTCATCAGTTCTGGCTGCCTGGTGGTAGTTGTGGTGATATGTGTGTGTGTGGGGGGGGAGAGATGGAAGGATTAGTTCTGACCAACCTTTGAAAAGGCACCTTTGAGATGTTGTTATTATTCACACTAATTGCACAGCTGTGGCTGCTTTAATGAGTCACATTAAAAGCACAGGTTTATCAGAGAGTTCACTAAAGTGATACATATTTTTTTCAAGTTCATACAGTTGTGTTAAAGATGTTTTATATTTGCATTCCCACACATTTTAAAATATCTCTTTGACATTATTTTGGAAACATACACAATCCTGTAATTTTGATAATGCTTCAAAGCCATACAGGCAGAATTCAGAAAGAATGAATAGAGAACAAAGCTTTAGCTTATCCTGAGATGATACTTCTATATATATGATTTGTAAAGCAGGATCATAATAAGTAGGTAAGGCAGCTGTCTGGGATGGCAAAGTTCTAATAAATTATGTAGCTTCTAGGGTTGGCTGTAGAAGACATAAACTCTGCTTGAAGAGCACTTTGCCTTCTTCTGAGTTGTTTTATATTGTTGCCAGATTGTGTAGCTTTGGAATATTACAAAATTTAGCAATATAACAGAATCTACTGCTATCCAAACCAGAAAATTACAATTTTATTTTATTTTATTTTATTTTAATTCCATTTATATCCCGCCCTTCTCCGAAGACTCAGGGTGGCTTACAAGCTTAGCAGTAGCCTTTATTCTATGTATATGCCTGCGTATTAGGGCTTTCACACACACCCCAAGCGGCATTATTACAAAGTCAGCTTAATTGCCCCCAACAATCTGGGTCCTCATTTTACCTACCTCGGAAGGATGGAAGGCTGAGTCAACCTTGAGCCTGGTGGGACTCGAACCTGCACTAATTGCAGGCAGCTGGTGTTACTTAAGGAGGCATTAGCCCACTGCTCCACCAAGGCAGTATTTTGCTGATGAAAGATCCCAAACTGAGTTCTGGAATCTCACTGAAATTGTTGACTCTTTTTCCAAAACTGCAGTCACTGTTTCAGTCTTTCCATCTGTCTTTTTCCTAAAGTTGCTGAAGCTTTTCTCAGAGTGTCTATGTATTGTACTCTATCAAAACAGTTGAATTAGCTTTGGGGGAAGTGTAGACATGGGACCCAATTGTCTATTAAAGCAGGAAATAATGGGGTGGCTCAGTGGGTTAGGACACTGAGCTTGTTGAAGAGAAGGTTGGCAGTTTGGCGGGTTGAATCCCGAGTGCCGCATAACAGAGTGAGTGCCTGTTACTTGTCCCAGCTGCTGCCAACCTAGTAGTTCGAAAGCACGTAAAAATGCAAGTAGAAAAATAGGGACCACTACGGTGGGAAGGTAACAGCATTCCGTGTGCTTTTGGCATCTAGTCATGCCGGCCACATGACCATGGAGATGTCCTCAGACAAGCGCTGGTTCTTCGGCTTTGAAACAAAGATGACCACCGGCCCCTAGAGTTGGAAACGACTAGCACGCATGTGTGGGGGAACCTTTACCTTTACCTAACTCATTTTAGCCATTTTAGGCTCAGTAAACTCATAGAATGGATTTTGTGGTTGTTTTCTATTAATGCCCCATCTCTCCCTTGTTTCCATTATAGACAGTTTCAAGAACAGAAAATTAGCCCCAGAATCTTCTAGAATACTCACTGGAAGGGGGAAGTTCTATAAATAGGACAATTTTGGCAAACTGCTTTAAAAATGATTAAGATTCATATATTTTATGTGGCACAGAGGTTTATGTATAGATTGAACTTAAACCTTTGATATGATTTGAGTCATCAAATCATTCTATATCCAAGATTATGGGATGACAAATATTCTTCATTATTGTTTTCTGTCAAAGTATTTTTGGAAAAATGCTGTCCAATTCAGTGTACAATTAAAAATAGGAAATAGGGCACATTTTGACCAAGCTGTATCTTTAAGGTTGATAAAGTCATGAACAGTTCTAAAGGACTTTAACATTACATATTGGGTAGAGATGTTCTTTGTGCTATAAAAGGTTGATTATATTTACATCGAATGGAAGTTAAAGATGTCCTTTTATTATCTCCCATATAGAAATAAATAACTTGATACCAGATAAATAAGTAAGTATAAAATTAACAACAGAAATGTGCACACTTAAAATAAACTATTTGAAATGGAGATGAGCACCGGCCCCTAGAGTCGGAAACGACTAGCACACATGTGCGGGGGGAACCTTTACCTTTACCTTTAAGAAAACAAGTAAATGAAGAGTTTAGCCAATATCAGACGTAGATTGAAAGCAGCTGGCCTCCTCTTACCAAGATACTTGACTCTTATCTTCTTTTTTTAAAATAATGGTGTGGAAATATTCATATTCAGAGCCATCCAGTGAAGGAACATGAATATTTGCATCATTGTCATGTGGACAACATTCAATCTTCTACAAGCTGCTGTGTTTATTACTGGGAAGAGAAATATTTCTGAGTTTCATTTTCTTTCAAGGGAAGACAAACAAAATGCTTTCAAGGGGAAGAAAATATATCTGAAATGTCCATTGATGCTTTATTTCCCCCTCCCCCGATGAAGTATTGGGCACATTTTGTTATGAGAATACTGGAAAGGAGGTATGTAATGGCTTGACTTTTACTTTGCTGTTCTCATGCATTTCTTGCCAGGCTTCACTGAAATGCCAAGGAAATGTATTAGAAAGGAATTCCTCTGATTTGATGTTTTCAGTATCAATTTTACAATCTGAACCTAGAAAGAACTTTGTCCTCATAATATACTGGAATACTTCTCCCCAAACCATTTCAAGGTCCATACATGGGGATTTTCAAGAGGTCATATATACCTGCCTTTAGCCAACCAGGTCTGTTCTCAGGCTCTCTTACATACCTCAGAGGAGACACAGCTGCTTTTTGTAGGGTAAGAAGGAACTTACTCCTTAAACCTTTTGGCATCTCTCATTTGGCTGAAGAATATCTAGTTTTGCTTACTTTTTATTGCTTCAAGCTTAATTTTGTTGAGAGAAACACCATAAAGAGTAAAACATAATCTTGAATGAAACCTCAGAAGAACAAAAGAGAAACTCCTAACTTTTCAATTAAATATACCCTCCCCATGTTTAAATAAACAGATAAAGATGTAAAAAGAACTCACAAGTGGATTTGTTTAAAGAAACAAAAATAAAAAGGGCCCATTACAATTACGGGGTGTTAATAAGGCAAGGCATAAGCCCAGAGTCTTGATGTACAACTAGTCCACAAGAGGTTATGTTTGGAGTCAGGGCTATACTAATTTGCAAACTCGGGTCTGTTTCATTAAGTGAACAGAGAGACGGGCTGTCTCAGTCCAGCAGAGAAGGGCCTCATTATCCATGCAGGGAGCAAGAGGTAAGAATCTTTTAATAATTGCTGGGAATTTTTTTATTATGATATGGAATGCCAATTTATGCTTCTCCACTCAAGATGGATAAAACGAGGCATCCTCTGCAGTTAAAACCAAAGCCCTTTTGGCTGTGGCCATTAAGGACAGCAGGGGATGTCAGAGATTAATAAATTTTCCAGAAAATATAGTTTTGCCAATACTATAGAACTCCATTATCTGTACATCATGTAGAAATCTATTTGTTTACAAGTCACTGAAACTTTTGGTCAGAGCTTTGGAGTACAAACTATAAATATTTAAATTTAGGAGTAGTATTCTATTAAAATCAAATGGGATCAGCACAGTAAAAAATGACTGAGTTTTATTTAATTATAATTACATTTCTATTTATATTTGGATAAAAACTTCTGATTAAGTTAAAAAAAGCTTAAAAGATGTTCAAAATTTAAAAGCTGATCAAAAGTAGATGAGAATAGATGATCAAAATTAAATGACAGAAAGAGAAAAGAATTTTCTCAGAATTTTCTTGATATTATATTTCAGATGAGACATAATCATAACTAGTGAGAGAACTAGGTCTGTTCGGGAACATTTTTATTAGCACCCCACATCCTTTCCATGCCTTTCCTCCCCTCCCTCCCCCTCCCTTCCCTTTATGTATCTAATAAGTGCATCAAGAACAATTGAAAGTAGTTGCCCTATTGATGGTTACAAAGCATGGATTTCTGGAACTCAGGTAAACTTTCATTTTGACTATAATATACAGGTTTGAGGATATACATATTAAAAAATCAGCTGACTAGCTGGAACAAATAGAAGTGCATCAAGAAAAATTGGGGAATTAGGAAAAAAAAAAGCTCTATGAAGAGAGACTGAAGGAACCCTGCAAAATGATTTTGTCTGGATTATCATAGTGATCTGATTCAAGGGAATACCTTGATTTAAAACATCACCTTGAATCAAAAAATGTGAAGTAGTTGACCCATTTCAACTAACTGCTTTGATTCAGTAGAAAGACAGCTCAGCATTTTAACTGAAGTTGTATTTCTTCAATAAGAGGAGATTAAAGATCAGAGATCCCAAGCATTTTTCCTTACTGCATGATTTTAGGTAAGTTGCAGTGAATTCATGCTTTCCTTAGCTGTCCAACTTTCTCCAAAATTCAACAAATGCTGAATTTAATTTATACCCACGATAGTTAATTTGCCATGTCAATTTGCTAGTAATGTGCTATAGTTACTTTATTTCTTTCCTTCCCTCCCCCCGCCAGTGTATGTGAAAAAAGCCAAGTCTTGTCTTAAAGACTGTAAGATTTCCCTCTAGCCCACCAACTAGCTTGCCAAGCTTTTTTTCAGAAGATTTTATTTGCAAGCAAACTAGCTCTGCTTCCTCACTTTGTTCACGTATAAGGAAAAAGCCTCTCATAGATTGATCAAAGATGGATCAGTTTGGGATCAATAAAGACATAACTTTCTACTGATGTGCACAAAAGAAAATGAGACAAACCTCAGCATGATAATGATGGTACAGATAGATAAAGCATCCCCAATGCTTTTGCTTTTTAATCTTCTACAGAGAGACAAAATATTCTTTGGAGGTGGATGCATGGAAAGGAATTAAGATTCTTTTTAAGTATTCCTGCATTTGTCTGCTTCTTTCAGGATAATTGACAATCTGACAAACTAGTGTACCTTCAAAGGTCTCACAGAACACAAGCCTCTTGGAACTGTATGTGAAATCAGTCTCTCTGTGTGAAAGTCCTATGGGTAGGCAGAGTAATGCCATGAATACAGACACTGCCTTTTGTACATCTGAATATACATTTTTCTTGCACATTTGTACAATTTGCACTAGTTGCAAATGCAATTTTTGAGTGAATAGATTACAAATGATTATTCTGAATCAGATATTCCAAAATGTTCATGTGGAGCTACTAAAACAAAGTGTCTTTTTATAAAGAGAAGCCTGCAGCATTCCATTTTGTGCTGCTTGGGGGGAAAAATTAATTGAAAATATGTGTTTCAGCAGTGTCTTGGAGCCAGGGATATGTGTCTCTCTAGAATTACAGCCAAACATTTGGATAAAACCATTCTACTTACTTAAAAAACCCACCTAAATATTAATTCTGAAAATGTGGTAAAAGTATGTTTTTCACTCTGAATTCTAGCAGAACTTATCAGAAGGAAGGAAAAACATGTATTCAAGTGACTGCTGCTCAAATTCATATCTGAAAATAAAACTACAACAAAATTTCTCAGAAATGGCAATTTATGGAATGTTTAAAGTTGCCCTTTTTTGCAGGAATTGGAGAATTCTGGAAGTCAAAATTCTACACATCTGAAAGATGTCAAATTTTGGTAAATTCTGTGCTATGCAATTTAGTTATTCTTTTTAAGCCATTTAATATTAATTACAGTGCAGCTTTCAATAGTGTTAAATGAAGTGAAACAGATTTCTTGGAAGAAAATTTTCTAAGCAATATTCTTCTTAGAACTAATTTAGAATTCTGTCTCTCTGCCAGGAAACATTATTTGATGGATATTGTCACATTTGCCAGTAAGATTCTTTCGAACTATTACCACGGATGCATTGGATCCTGCATATAGCATTACGCACCTGACATAATTAATGGCCCATGTTTTGTGAATAATAAACCAATCATTTCAATATTAAGATTTTTCTGCTACAAGTGTATGCTTTAGTCTCTGCAAACACACTATATTCCTTCTTCAGTTATTAGTTTCCCTGTGATATAGCAGCACGGAAGTAAAAAAGTTTTGATATTGAGCAGATCGTAGTTCCCCAGGGACATTAGATTACATAAAGGAGCTTGGAATACTTCCATTTGCAAATTCTCACTCCAGCAGTTAATTTGGCAATGACAGTTCTAAGAGGCCCATAAGCAGAAAATAACAGAAACATAACACTGGCTTTGTTGAAAGAAAGAAAGAAAGAAAGAAAGAAAGAAAGAAAGAAAGAAAGAAAGAAAGAAAGAAAGAAAGAAAGAAAGAAAGAAAGAAAGAAAGAAAGAAAGAAAGAAAGAAAGAAAGAAAAAAAAAATATTTTGAACTATACAGTCTCAACATTTTCAGAACAAATCCTCTCAAGTGTCCATTTGTTCAGGTGTCTGAGAAAGCTGCTTATATAGGCTCAACCCCACAATGCATCTGGCAACTTGTGAAGTTGCTTTATCAAAGTTTTATATAGCTGAATATTATTCACATTGGCAAGACTGGAAAAATTATCCTGCATTCTTTTCTCCCATATTTTTTACAAAGTAATGGAGAATTTCTTTTCAAAATTTGTTTCTAAGCAGAATGTAATTTTCATGCATTTAATTATAAGATAGCTAAGCGGTGTGAATATCTCATCTTTCATTACATTATACAATATTTATACTGTCTACAATCTCTATGATACACACACACACAAATACATACATATGGCTGTGTGCGTATGGGTATATGTATGTAATGTTTGTGTGTGTGTGTGTGAGTATAGGTATATGTATGTAGTGTGTGTGTGTGTGTGTGTGTGTATTAATCAGGGTTGAAAAACTGTCTTTTCTGATTGAAAAATGATTGCTTAGTTATGATTGGAAATTTGTAAATGAGAAAAAAATTCTTTAGTTTAAAGCCAGCATTCTTAAATTTTCCTGGTTTTTTTCTTCAGTAGCAATTTTATAAGAAAAATTGTTGGTGGGTGGATTCTTATCATACTATTAAAATTGTACTATCATTGAACAATGCCACAGTAAAACATCTTGGAGACATAACCCAGACCCATACACAGCAAATTTCTCTCATTTTTTACTGTTTGATGATTCAGGAAAACTAGAATATGAAAGGAACAAAAGAGGCAGTTGGTGCTCCATTATTCAAGCAGACAATGGGAGCATTACAAGAAGGGAGAAAATGAAAACAGGAGGAGGAAAGTGAAAGTGAAAGCAAAGGTGGTAGCTCTTTTGAGTAACAGACACTTCACTGTGTGATAAGGCTAACATAACTTCATACACTGAAATCATTTTACCTATAATCACGACCTTTGGCATGGGTATTTTCAACCTTCCACACAAAGAATTGGAAGACGGAAATTGAGAACTGTGCTTCTTCCACTTTAATTTTCAGTCACTGTCGGCGAAATATGTTTATTTCTAGCTAGGTTGAACATAAGTTACCTTTGCATCTGAACTCAGGACATGAATACACACTGTAAACCAGGATTGCAAACATTGTTTGAATGCCAATCTTTTCTCCATATATTTACATTTTTGGTATTACACGAGATGAAAAGGTCTAGTCTAGTCAGTCACAGAGTTTATAAATAGAAGGCTAGAGACAAAGAGCATGATATGGTCAGCTGGAT
The DNA here is from genome assembly GCF_964194415.1 of Vipera berus. Lineage (NCBI taxonomy): Eukaryota > Metazoa > Chordata > Lepidosauria > Squamata > Viperidae > Vipera > Vipera berus. The sequence continues at coordinate 26,998,245 of NC_138204.1, forward strand.
GATCTTCAAAAAGCTGAATTAGTTAAAAAAAGACAACACAAATGTATAATATATTCAGTTAAAAAGGTGACCGGCACATGGTCCATTTTCCAGCAATATTATGGTGGGGTTTTTTTACAAGAATTTTGTTAGAATATTTCTTTGTAACATTAACAATTCAACAGTCTTATAATGCTTTTGCCTTAGTTAGGACCCATCTAGACAGCCCTGATATCCCATCTCTGTTCCTTTTCCTGCACCTGCACATAAGACCAGTGGTGTCTTCTGAAGGATCTGTGTCAAGTTTCCGACGTATGGGCTTTTCAAGTGACTCTGAGGCATTGTTTACCTTAAAAGTCCTTTATTAGCCTAATACACTGGCAAATGCTTGCTCGAAGGAAGATGGAATCTGAAATCTCCGCCCCTTTCACAATATATTAAAACACAATTCTTCACCTTTCTAATTTTGTCATTAATCATATTCTCCAATTAATTTAAAGAATCAGTTTCCCTTCCGTTAGAAGACCCGCCAAGGCCTTATCTTCTTTAGTTAGAGATGGCCTTGAAAGTGCATTCCTACTCATCCCTCCTCCCAACCTTAAGCTAATCTTTTAAAGCAATACACAAGTTTAACATATGAAACAGCTGCTTCTTCATCTCTTGCCAAGCAATAACATTCAATGTTAGCAGCGTTGACATCTGTACTCCTTTGATCCAAAACCTAACACCCGAAGAAAATAATCCCTAGGCAAGGATTTGTTTTCTCCAGTGACCACAATAGAAATGGTCATGGATGCCCAGAGTCTCACAACTAGGCGAGAAGGGGTGATTTTCTTTACATGGAAGGACCTGTTCTGTTTTCTAATGGAAAACATTAGTTTCATCTTGTTCTACCTTCAGTCTGACTCAGTAGCAGTCATAAACCAATTGGGGTTTCAACAAATACAAGGGAGGGAAGGAGGGAGGTAGGTCCTTGGTCAACATATATGTTGTGTTGTGTTGTGTTGTGATGTGATATTATATTATTATATTATATTATTATTATATTATAATATTATATTATTATTATATTATAATTATATTATAATTATATTATATTATATTATATTATATTATATTATATTATATTATATTATTATATTATATTATATTATATTATATTTATTATATTATATTATATTATATTATATTATATTATATTATATTATATTATATTATATTATATTATATTATATTATATTATATTATATTATATTATATTATATTATATTATATTATATTATATTATTATATTAATAATAATAATAATAGTAACTACTCTTAAAGTGAAGTGTGTATTACAATTAATAGTAATAAAGTTGGAAGGGACCTTGGAGGTCATCTAGTCCAACCCCCTGCTCAGGCAGGAAACCCTATACCATTTCAGGGAAATGGCTGTTCAGTCTCTTCTTAAAAACTTCCAGTGTTGGAGCATTCACCACTTCTGGAGGCAGGTTGTTCCACCGCTTAATTGTTCTAACTGTCAGGAAGTTTCTCCTTAGTTCTAGGTTGCTTCTCTCCTTGACTAGTTTCCATCCGTTGCTTCTTGTCCTGCTTTCAGGTGCTTTGGGGAATAGCTTGACTCCCTCTTCTTTATGGCAGCCCCTGAGATATTGGAACACTGCTATCATGTCACCCCTCACCCTTCTCTTCGTTAAACTACACATACCCAATTCCAGCAACCGTTCCCTTTATGTTTTAGCCTCCAGTCCCCCAATCATCTTTGTTGCTCTTCTTTGTACCCTTTCTAGAGTCTCAACATCTTTTTTACATCGTGGTGACCAAAACTGGATGCAGTATTCCAGGTGTGGCCTTACCAAAGCATTGTAAAGTGGTATTAGTACTTCACTTGATCTTGATTCTATCCCTCTGTTAATGCAGCCTAGCACTGTGTTGGCTTTTTTGGCAGCTGCAGCACACTGCTGGCTTATATTGAAGTGATTGTCTACTAGGACTCCGAGATCCCTCTCACAGTTACTACTATTGAGCAAGGTACCACCTATACTATACCTGTGCATTTGATTTTTCCTGCCTAAATGTAGAACCTTACTTTTTTCACCATTGAATTTCATTTTGTTAGATAGCACCCTGTGTTCGAGTCTGTCCAGATCCTCCTGTATTTTAAGCCTATCTTCTGGAGTATTGGATATTCCTGCCAGCTTGGTGTCATCTGCAAATTTGATGAATTCCCCATCTATCCCCTCATCCAAATCGTTAATGAAGATATTGAAGAGCACTGGGCCCAGAACAGAGCCCTGGGGCACCCCACTACAAACTTCCTTCCATGTAGATGCAGTTCCATTGAGGACCACATGCTGAGTACGGCCTGTCAGCCAGCTACGAATCCATCTGGTGGTGATGCTATCTAACCCATATTTTTCTATCTTATCAAGTAGTAGGTTGTGATCTACTTTATCAAATGCCTTACTGAAGTCCAAGTTAATTATATCTACACATTCCTCTGGTCCACTAATTTTGTCACTTGGTCAAAGAATGTAATAAGATTTGACTGGCATGATCTGTTTTTGACAAACCCATGTTGACTTTTAGTGATTACTTTGTTTGCATCAAGGTGTTCACTGATTTGTTGTTTGATTATCTTTTCCAGAATCTTCCCAGTTATTGAGGTCAGGCTGATAGGTCTGTAGTTTCCTGGATCTATTTTTTCCCTTTTTTGAAGATGGGAACTACATCAGCTCTCTTCCAGTCCTCTGGTAGTTCCCCAGTGCTCCAGGATCTTTGAAAAATATAGTTCAGTGGTTCTGAGATCACGTCTGCCAGTTCCTTGAGAACTTTGGGGTGTAATCCATCTGGTCCTGGCTATTTGAACTTGTCTAGGCTGGACAGGTGTTCACTTACCATTTTTTTTTGCCTATCTTGTGTTTCTATTCTGTTTTTTATGGCACTGGTTTTTAATTTAATTTAATTTAATTTATTATCATTTCTATACCGCCCTTCTCCCGAAGGACTCAGGGCGGTGTACAGGGCAAGAATAAAACACAGATAGGTTTTTGATAGGTTGGACTGTTTTTTTCCCCTTTGTGTAAAGACAGATGCAAAAAACGAGTTAAATAGTTCTGCTTTCTCCCTATTGCTTGTCACCTTCTTGCCACTTTCCCCCACTAATGGACCAATCATTTCCTTAACTTTTTTCTTGTTTTTTATATGTAGAAAGAAGCATTTTTTTGTTATTTTTGACTTTGGTCGCAAGCCTTAGTTCGTTCGCCCAGGTTCGCCTGGTGCGCCAGTTGCGGCCCTATCTAGACCGGGATGCCTTGCGCATGGTCACTCATGCGCTCGTGACCTCTCGTCTTGATTACTGCAACGCTCTCTACATGGGGCTACCCTTGAAGACCACTCGGAGGCTCCAACTGGTACAGAATGCAGCCGCGAGAGTTGTATTGGGAGTCTCCCGATACTCCCGTGTTACACCTTTGCTCCGCAAGCTGCATTGGTTACCAGTTGTCTTCCGGGTGAGGTTCAAGGTGTTGGTAATGACCTACAAAGCCCTCCATGGCATGGGTCCAGAATACCTTGGGGAGCACCTGCAGCCGGCGTCAACTTCCCTCCGCCCAGTACGCTCCCACAGAGAGGGCCTCCTCAGGGTGCCGCCGGTCAAAGAATGCCGACTGGTGGCCCCCAGGGGGAGAGCGTTCTCTGTGGGTGCACCGGATTTATGGAACCATCTTCCGGTTGAGCTCCGGATGGCGCCCGATCTCCGCTCCTTCCGGCGCGACCTTAAAACCTATCTCTTTAAACAAGCTGGCCTGGCCTGATGGGATGGGGTGGGATTTTTATTAATGACTTCAATTTTAAATTTGTATTATCTTTGGGCATTGTTTAATTATGTTTTAATAATTTAATTTAAATTTTTGTATCTAATTTTTATGTATTGCCCTGTTCACCGCCCTGAGTCTCTTGAGAGAAGGGCGGTATATAAATTAAATTAATAAATAATAATAATAAATAATAATTTTGAGCCTTAGCTTTCCTCATTTTATCTTTGCAGGCATGGGCTATTTGCTGATATTCTGACTTAGTTATGTGCCCCTCTTTCCAATTCTTATACTTGGCCTTCTTATCTTTCAATTTATCAGAGAGTTCTTTATGCAGCCATGCTGGTTTCTTTTGAGAGCTGTTATTTTTCTTCTTTGTTGGTATTATACTAGACTGGGCCTTTATTATCTCACTTTTCAAAATTTCCCAAGCTTCTTGAGTTGTTTTCCCCTTTAGGATTCTCATCCATGGAATTCTTCCCATGGTCTCTCTAAGTTTATTGAAATTAGCTCTTTTAAAGTCCAAGACTCTAGTTTGGCTGTGTTCTATTGCTTGTGCTTCCAGAATGTTGAATTCCAATATTGCATGATGACTTCCCCCCAAGGTTCCTGTGGCTTCGACATTTTCTATCATTTCATCTCTGTTTGTGAGAATTAAATCCAATATGGCTAATCCCCTACTTCCCTTCTCTACTTTTTGGGAGAGAAAGTTGTCTGCTAGGTTTATCAAGAATCTGTTTGATCTTCCACTTGGTGCAGAGTTTGTCTCCCAGTTGATATCAGGGTAATTAAAGTCCCCCATTACTATTGTGATGTGCTTCTTACATACCTTAGTTGCTGACTAGCAAAAAGTTCATCTATTTCCTCTGCTTGGTTGGGCGGCCTATAGTATACACCTATGGCAATGTCATTTTTCCCCCTTTTATATTGACCCAAATGCATTCAAGTTTACAGTTTTTGTCATTGTTGTACTCTATTTCTGTAGAGATAAAGTTATTTCTTATATATAAAGTAACTCCACCTCCTCTTTTGTTTAGTCTGTTTCTTTTAAATAGTTTAAATCCCTCTAGCTGTGTGTTCCATTTGTAGGTTTCGTCCCACCATGTTTCCGTAATGGCAACAATATCATATACGCCCTCATTTACCTGAATTTCTAGTTCACCCTGCTTACTGTTCATACTCTGTGCATTAGTGTATAGACATTTGAGTCCATTATATTATATTATATTATATTATATTATATTATATTATATTATATTATATTATATTATATTATATTATATTATATTATATTGTATTGTATTGTATTGTATTGTATTGTATTGTATTGTATTGTATTGTATTGTATTGTATTGTATTGTATTGTATTATTATATTATATTGTATTATATTGTATTATATTGTATTATATTGTATTATATTGTATTATATTGTATTATATTGTATTATATTATATTATATTATATTATATTATATTATATTATTATATTATATTATATTATATTATATTATATTATATTATATTATTATATTATATTATATTATATTATATTATATTATATTATATTATATTATATTATATTATTATATTATATTATATTATATTATATTATATTATATTATATTATATTATATTATATTATATTATATTATATTATATTATATTATATTATATTATATTTCCAGCTATGACCTTTTGAAAATAGATAGAACCCAAAATAAAATGAAGTATTTGTGATCTGGCTACTGAAAAAATTGCCAGGAATTAGCCAAAGTGATTTGGTACTGTTCTGCAACTGTTTCACAAAGGTTCTGTTTCACATTTTTCAATAAAAAAGTAACTATTTTATATTTAACTGCATGCCTAACATTCTTCATCTTCTCCGGTTTTTAGGAGAGAGATTGAAATCCATATATGAAGGTCAGGAGTGTGACCTTCAGTCTGATGAACTAATCCTTATGAAAACCTTTTTGATAATTTGTGGTTTAGACCCCTGATGTATATCACAGTTCTTTCAAACTTAAGGTCTTGTAAAGTTACATGAGGACCAAACTCCTGTGTGTCTGTGTGTGTGTGTGTGTGTGTGTGTGTCTGTGTGTGTGTGTGTGTGTGTGTGTGTGTTGAGTATGAAATGCCTACGTTGCATTAAATGTCAGATCTTTGTTGAAGTTCAAAGATTTTTCTGGGCAACAGTGCATCTCTTTAAGAGTTAACACTTACACATGGCTTTGCCCTAGTTAGCTCAGGGGAGTTAGATAGCAATCTTTTTTTAACCCCCTGCACTCTTTCTCCACCTTTCAGTGGTGCCAAATCCATGTAAACTTCATTTCCCATAAGCCATGCAGTGCCTAAGGAAAACATTTGGGAGTGTTTATGGGCCAGTTGAAGTGTAATGATTTAAGAGATGTTTATAAATGTTTATACTATACAGATTAACATTCTCCAGGGGCTTTGTAATGAAGAGAGCATGAACTGGAATCAGAGCAGCCAGTTTGGGCTGGCGGTGTATGAATGAATCCTGCTGGGCTTTACTCACAGGCTATTTACATAGTTTGAATGGATTTCCTGAGCTCATGCTCTTTTGGCATTTTATTTTGGGAGAATCAGAAAAGAAATCATCTAACTCCACACTCTGTAGTTATAGAGTTGATGCTGCCACTCTAGCATGTCATTTGGGACCATAGTTATTAATCAAACATCACTCTAGACAATCCGACAAAGCTTTTTTCAAACACTGCTCAGTCTTTGTGTTTTAACTCAACACTGAAAAATATCCACTAATTTTGATGGATGGTGAGCCTCTAAGGGCCACTACCTACATTTGCCCCTGTACAGAAATGGAAATATGCAAAGCTGGGAGCATATTTGTGATTTTCTAAGAAAAAAATAGCATAAGAATGCCATATGGGGCAAAAACCAAACAAATAAAAGAGACATTGCATGAACTTTCTCCCAAATATTAGGGCTATTTATTTTATGATTCTAACAATAACATGTGTTTTTTATTATTTGTTAGGACATGAGAGAGAGAGACAGCAACTGTTCAATTATTATTAAAAAGATGGATATTCCTTTTTAGTGTCACATTGAGTATTTTTGAAAGGATTCAGCAGCCACCAGGTTTTGGTATCAGCACAACTAGCACTTTTTTTCCTTCCTCCTCATATCAATAAATCAGTAAAATAATCAAAGCAAGGAAGTACAGGTAGTCCTCAACTTACAACAGTTCATTGAGTGACTGTTGAAAGTTATAACGGTACTGAAAAAAGTGATTTATGATCATTTTTCACATCTCCCTGGTCATGTGATCAAAATTTGGACGCTTGGCAACTGATTCATATCTAAGAGGGTTGCAATGTCCCAGGGTCCCGTGATCTCCTTTTGCAACCTTCTGACAAGCAAAGTCTGTGGGGAAGCCAGCTTCACTCAACAATCCTAAATTACTAACTTAACAATGGCAGTGGCTCACTTAACAATCGTGACAAGAAAGGTTGTAAAATGGGGCAAAATTCACTTAACAAATATCTCACTTAGCAACAGAAAATTTGGGCTTAATTGTGGTTTGTATGTCGAGGACTATCTGTAAAGCAAAGCAATCCCTTCACACACACACAAATTAAAATTGAACCATTTTTTAAAAAAGCAAGTGCAGTATAGTACAGTAGCAAAATAAAATTAAGCAGACTTTCTAAGATCTAACTTTTTCTTTTTCTTTCTGTTCAATTGTATCTGATTCTTGGAGATTGCCTGGACACGTCCCTTCAGTTTTCTTGCCATTGCCGCCTTCCTTGGGCTGAGAGAAAATGACTGGCCCCAGCTGGCTTTGTGCCTAGGGCGAGAAAAGACTTCATGGTCTTTGGATTTCTAGCCAATGCCATAACCCCTACACCAGTTTGACTCTTGAGATCTACCTGAATGACAGATAAACCTTTCTGAAGCATCATTTCAAAGTCAAAGTACTCTAACATTTAAACTCTAAATATTAACATTTCATGAGAACAGCTTCAAGAAAATGTGAAACCCTTCATTACTTAATTCTCCTGCTAAAATTTAAAAAGTGTTGTGATATTGATTTGTGATCTGATTACTCCCATTAGTTTAGTTTTGTGTAGCTGCACAGATATTTATTTATGATCACAGTCTGTCCTCTTTCACACTGCCAACTCACTCAAAAAGAGCTTTGCCAAATTACCTAACTACATTTGTCTAAGTAATTTTCTTACAATAAATTGATTGAATGAAATGTTATTGTTTTCTCAGGATAAGGTATGAAGTATACAGTTACTAGTTAGTCTCTGCTGTTGGTAATTTTATCATATTTCAGTTTCCCCAAATGAGATATAATGACTTTAATAAATGTGCTAGCCTCTTTAGTGTTTTTTTTTCTAAAAACAAAAAAAGGTGCCGGAACTCACACATGTCATACAACCCATCTTGCCTACCCTACAAGGTTCCATCCAAAAAAGGGGCCGGAACTCCATTCTGGGCGTACTATGACAAAAAAGGCCCTGCCTCTTTATATATTCAATGGCTTTCTATTCTTTTAAAACATGAATCCTGATTCCGAACAATTTATTTTATAAGCAGAGGCTGTAATAAATAAAAGTCATGATATCCAAGACACCTGTTTGCTGATTCCTATTAGGACAATAGGAAAATGGTAACTTCTGGAAAAACAAGAATCAATAGGACGGAGCAGCTAGCATATCCCATGGAGGTGATGGTCATAAACTACGGTAGGTCAGCAAAAAGGCCGAACCTCTTGTTACATCATTGTTTTCAAATAGCAAAACTGAGTAGCGGCTTTTTGGAAACTTAAGAGCTGTCTCTTTTTAATAAACAGCAAGTACTTACAAAACGGAAAGGCTTTATTCTGTGTTTCAGCTGGGGTCAAAGACACATCTTCTTCCAAGGGGCAGGAGGGAAGATGTTCCTCTTTCCTCTGCTGTTGCAGTGATTAGGCAGCTGTTTCCTACCTTCTGTGTTATCCTATTGTGTTGAAGGAACAGCACATGGGCTGTGTCTATGGAAAAGGGTAGGTTTAGCTGCTGCAGCTGGGCATATCTTTTCAGGCCAATGACCAGTTTCCCAGTGTATTTTTATTTTCTTCTCTTTTATGAACCTTTTGTAATTTTACCTGGAAAATATTTTGCACAAGAACAAGAGGTTCTCAGTGTTCTCTCTGCCAGCTGTACTATGGTGGGAAGGGCTGTGGAACATCCCAACCTCTACCCAGTGGATTAACATAAATTATTGTAGGAACAATAATTTTCAATTTCAACACTATATGCTTCAAAGAAGGAAGCCACTCCAATAGCACATACAGTGTTCCTTCAGTGCCATTCCAAGATTTGTTTTTGTTATTGCTGATTTTATTTCTTTCCTTCAGACATATATCAATTTGTCAGTATTTTTCCTAAAATCAAGGGCCTAGAACTGGACTAAATAGTTACTGAACTTGGGCTGGATGATCTCCAGTATTGCTAATATTCTAGGATTCTATGATTTGCCAACTGCAGTGGGCAACCAGATTTTTGTATTCTGCATGTGTATATTTCAATTACAATTCAAGTAATTAGTTAATGAAGCTTATGATAATCTTGCCTTATATAATAAAAGAGGAAGATAATGAAACAGCTGTAGAGAAGAACAAAGCTCAACAGTAGTTTCTTCAAAGCAGGAAAGAGCAGAAGACTATGCCTTCCAAATTCCATTGTTATTCAGGATAATCCACAGAAAGTGATAATTAATTAGAGCTTATAATACTCAATTAAACAGCACTTTGGAGATTATCAAGTGCTTGAATATGAGACTGTGGCTACGTTAGCTTAAAGTACAATTTTATAGCTGGCTAATATTTCTAGGATTAAATTTCTGTGTTCAAAATAAATGGGAAATTGTATCATTTTGGTTTCTCATAATATTTTTTTTTAGTTAGTGGTGATATTAATAATCTTTATCGAAGACACAATGGCAGAATGAAGGACCCAAAGGAGGAAAAGAAAACCATTTCTTTACAAAGTGATCACCAAAATGTAATCAATCCATGGTGGTAATATAATTTTGACATTGTTGAGCTGATTTTGGTAGGTCAAAGATGATGTGGTTTGGGATGGGAAAGCAGAAAAATGAAAAAGGTAACATTTAGTAACATTCACTGAAAATGAGGTGTCACTATTTCAAGACCAGAATCCAGTTTCACAAAAGCCAATGCACATCATTTAGCCCAACTAGCAGTGAGCTCAGGCAATAGTACAGTTTTTGGTTTTGGTCTTAGTAAGGTAAAGCCTATTTTTAAATATTTAATATCACAATGCCTATTTTATCAGTTTGAAAATTAAAATATTTTTTCTTATTTTCCTGACAGAGGGGAAATGGCTGTATTTGTTTATACCAGTTCTCACATGATCCAATTTATATGCAGGGATGCCTGCATAGTATGGTAAAAAGATTCAAGATGGCATTGCAACAGTGTGATCAAAACAGTGCAATCAAAAATCTGTGTTTTAATGTGTTGCATACAAAACACACATAGAAGACATGTGAAGCTCTGATTACACCATCATAGCACCATATTGACTTTTGTTACCATATCCTGAGGGATATGCCAAGTACAAATTCCTTCACAGATCAGCCTTGATATGCATATCTAAAAGTCATTGGCCTTGGGATTTAGTTTGTTCTTACATCCGGAGGCAGAAACCTGCAGGTATTTCAAACTGTGGAAGATATTTGATTATCCCCTCTCTTTGACTTATATAAATAACAAACAATAACTTAAGAGAAGTCTCTTGTCTCAACCCATGGCTATATTCTCTTTCAAGGTTATTACAGACAATGGTATCCAACCAACCTGGAATAGAGAATGAAATAATTCTTTTAATGTTAACATTTACCTGTACTTATGTATTCCAGATTGATTTGCTTTTTCCCCCCTTCACACTGCATCAAAATGTTGTCTTAAGTTCAGCTTGTGAGACACCAAAACACCAGTCCTGGATATGGATCACCTGATTATGCATTCATGTCTTTGATCTTTTCCTGTTCAAGTGTACTTTGTCTTTGTTTTTGTTGAAATTCATCTTGTTGATTTCTGTCCATTGTTCCAGCTTTTCAAAATCTCTTGAATCTTAAAGAGTATCCTCCAAGGTGTTTCCTATTGCCTTTATCTTTATATCATCCATAATTTTGATAACCATATTTTTTAAAGTATAGGTTTAGATGTAGATAATATCTTAGAATGTGGTATTACAAAGGACAATTTCATTATATATTTATTATTTTACTTTTCTCAATGAGGTTTATTGTCCTGATTAGAGAATAAGATTTTCTGATCTTATTGTCTAATAAGAGAATAAGCCTCACCCTAAGAATAAAAATAAACCTCTCAGTGATATTTATTCTCTGTATTAGAGCCCTGGCTATAGGATTGCAATCTCTATGGGTTTGGGTTAGAAGTCGTAACATACCGTATCTTCTAAACATAACCAGAAGTAATCTAAGAGCAGTTTAGAGTCTAGGATTATACATTCAATTTATTCAAAATAAAAAATGATTGCTTGTCGTTTCTCTTGTTTATCTGTCACATTTTTTTAACCTACAATAAGTGACAAACACAGTTTTAGCTTGATTTTATAAATGGGGCATTTATATCATTCAAATGTTAGTCTCATGTTAATTACACATTTCAAAGAACCTGGGCTGTGAGTGGGCCTAAGAATAGTTTTAAGAAAGGTGAAATTAATCTGTTTCTTCTGCCTCTCAGGATGAGCCTTGTGCTTTGCTGATCTGGGGAGTTTTCCTGCTGTCACACCATTTATTAGTCTGTTTCCATTCTGTGTTAGAAAATGTAAATCTTGTTGGTTTATTTATTTATTTATTGGTTTGTTTATTTTATTTTATTTTATTTTATTTTATTTTATTTATTTTTATACCTTTTCTTTCTACCAGGATCTCTAGTTGCTATGTGTAGCATTCCATTTTTCTGCCATGGGTTCATCTGGATGTTTCTCAAATTTGCCTCAAGGGATTGGAGGTCTTCCAGAGCAACTCTGCAGGAAGAAGACAAGTCCAGCTATATAAGCCAACCTCCACTTACATAATGCTGAGTATTGCTCACTGATATTCTATACAGCACCTCAGATTAAAAAAAATGCTTAGAAGTATTTCTTATAATAATTCTGTGAAGTGGGACATTTTTATTTCTTGTAAAATCAAATGGTAGCTACAGTATTACTTGAGTGAACCTTATCCAAAAGCTGTTTTACCACAAATAGATATTACATATTATGAAATGTTAAATACTTTTTCACAGTGACAGAAACATAATCTTAAAAATAAATAATTCAGTCTAAAAAATATCTTTAGCATCACATATAAAAATATTGTTATCTTGTTGTTGCTTGATTACATTAGCTTAAAAACGGGATTTGTTTATATATGCCAACTAATACAATGTCCAAAAATGTAAAACACCCGTCATCAGTGCTGGATTCTTAAATGTTTTAGGATTGGATTTTTTTTAGATTTTTAGAACTAACAAGAAACCAATAATCAGATTTTCAGTTAAGAAAGGATACATTAATGACATGGGAAATTCCAATTCATTATCCTTCACAGTCATGCCTCTGAGTGCATAAACATAGCCATGTTAGATCCAGTTAAAGTTTTTAATTGTTCCTCTGAGTCCACTGTATTTGACTGCTTGATAGCTGAAATACTTGGCATTTCAAGCAAAAAGACACAAAGTGTTCTTTATAAAACCTTTTAATGTTTCTAAGAAATTTCTTAAATATTTTCCCTAAATCTATGAAGGGCATGTAAAATATGATTGATGATATAAAATACTCATTACTGAGCTTTAAAGCTTTTTTTCTCTTCAGTTTCAGTAATATTGTCTTAATCCTTTGCATAAAGTTACCTTAAAGAGAGAAGAGAACATGTAAGCATATTATATTACTGAATAAGGAAAAATGGTTTCTCTCTTGATTGTTGTTCTATTGAACCCCACCACCATCGGGCTTGAGCAGGCTTGACTTCCAATTGGATGAAGTTACGTATTTGTTTCTGATAGCAGCAAATTACAGGAGGAACTGCTTTTTGAATGGCAAATTCACCTGGCTTTGATGGGTGAGATACAATGGATGGTAGGAGTTGCCATGTGCTCTCTGTTCCAGAAAACAAAATGGTTTTTTTACTGATACCTGGGTGTGTCTCCTCATTTATATTTCATCTATTGACCTTAATTCAAGTTGCTAATGGTTTAGCTTGTCTCATAAATTCTGCAGGCCTATTCTAAATAGATCAGAGTTAAAGGAAGAATAGGAAAACCAAAGAAGTTAACAAAGAAAACTTAGCTTCCTCATGATGTCGTACAAGCTAGCCATTTACAAAAATAATATAGGAACTAAGCACTTTTTAAAACGTCTGTGGAATCAATTAGAACACATATAACAAGAGGCTCAAGAGGCATTTCATGTTTAAGCCACCACAAGATTGCATTTAAATGCTTTTCCAGGCCTCATATCATCCGCATAGGATTTAACACCATAATGATGTCAGCTCCTGGGCAAAAGAAAAGCTGATTTTAGTTGTATGAGAGGAAAGATGAATAGTTGCAAAGGAATGGTGTATGACATAAGGTAAGGAAGCCAGGATTAGAACTTGAACTGCTTTCAACATTGACCCTGGGTGATTTAAACTAGTTAAGCTCATTCAGATTGGATCATGATGTTCTTTCTACCCTAGCTTGCTATGTTTCCTTCCACAACAGCAATATTTTCTCAAGTCATCTCCATGAAGTCTTCCTTATTGAAAAAGATAAGTACTAAGTAATCAAAATTGTGAACTGCCACAGAATTTTACACTCTGATGTTGTTCCTTTCTCCAAAAATAGGAAGAACACTCAATGAAATTATGAATTGAACATTCTATCTTTTATTCCTTAGATTGCCTATATATTATTCTGCATTTATTACAGAACTAAATATACAGAATTGATGGCACCTGTTTTAAACTCCTAGAGTATAAGGACCATTAACTGATGCATCCAGGACATTCATGTTCTTATTAGTGTTACAGTGATGCACAATGAAGCATGGATCCATATCAAATAATCTGTGAATTCATTGTACATGGCAGGCAACTTGGGGATTCTAGCCTGTAAAGTGGTGCAGATGATTCATACAATAGGCCTGCATCAGAGAGGAAACCACTTATAATAGAAACATGGAAGTATAGCATTCTTTTCATTATGAAAACAAAACCTTCCATTGAAAAATATATAAAGCCACTTTTCAGTTCACATTTTAATGCACCCCAAGTGCCTCAACACCGTGTTCATAAATTTTAAAAAAAGCCAGAAGAGATTTTTCATTCTAAAAAAAATGATAGAAATGTAAGCCAACTCTTATTGGATTTTGTTTTCTTTAAATTCATACTTTACAGTAGAGTATAACTGCAGTTCATCAGAAGTAGAGTCACTTTTCTGCAATTTAGAATTAATGGTAGAAATGTGTACCATGCATTTTCTTTGCAGAGGGACTGATCTGCTCTGAAATTAAAAATCTCCATTAAAGAAAATCTCTATACAAGATGTGCAGCAAAGTATAATTATATGACAGACTACAATTATTGATTTAACAAGCCCCACCCCAAGTATCCATGACACCATTTAAACTTAAATAGCTATAAAATGCATGTTTATAGGGTGAAATAACTGAGAGTTGTTTTTTTTTTTCAATTTTAGAAACAATGAGCTTGGAGAACAGCTGAACTTTGTTAAAGTGTATAGGTCCAAGTTTAAAGAGTTGGTTTCAAAATTCCCATTCCATAATTGTTACCTGATTTTATGTTATATTTAACATGCTGTATGAGTAGGACACTGTACCTTGGAACTCTTGGTTTTTGGATAGCCATAAATGAGCTTCTGGAGAAAGTATGTGGTCCCTGGGCCACAGATTGCCCATCTCTGTGATAAATTGATCCCAAATGCAATTGCTCATGAGCTCAGAAAGAATGGATAAGAAATCACTCTACCAGCATCAGCAGCCTGGCATGAGAAATTTGGAATCTTTTGAGAGTTTGACAAGCAAATTCTCCTGGAATCGAGGACATGTTTTAGTGGCATATATTTATAGTGGGTGGGAGGATTAGTTTTGACAGTTGGGTAGGTAATGTGACCAACTCTTGAAAAGATGTAACTAACTATAAATATATCATAGAAACTATAGAGTGATACATATCATAGAAAGTTTTTTTTTTACAAAGGTATAATTAAATGGATGGTTCCAGAGAAGAATTAGTGTCTCTTAATTAATTAAAGAGTTCCTCTATGCTTTTTCTCTTTGGTTTTTTTTTCCTGAGAGACCACCTGTCTCTCAGAGTATATGCCTGTCCAATTCAATCTAGCAGAATCAGTATGCTACAGATCTCTTCAATTAAACAGTGTCATTAATTGGGACCCTGGAAACATGCTTTTTGATTAGTAGTGCCTCTCCCTGAGTTTCAGATGGCCCCCATTCTGTCATTTAGAAAGCTCTGAATACCTGACTCTTCACCAAAGCCTTTGGTAAGGGACAGTAATACCTCTTGTTTCATTCCATCTGGTCTGTTGCATTTACCATCTTTTATATTTTATTGGTTTTATTGTAATTTCTTTGATTGTTATGAACTACCCAACATCATTGAGTGCTGGGCAGCAAGCAATTTTATTATTATTATGTTTGGACACACAGCTAGCCAGTTGTTTAAACTGGATTTGGCATTTTTACCCATCTATCAAGTCCTTCTGAAATACTTGGAACAGGCAGATTATTTTCTGATGGTGTTAAAGATATTGTTGCAGGATGTAAACTGTTGCAAGTAAAGTTGCCTTTTGCAATTGACTGCTGGTGATTTTGTCAATGATGTTGGTGTTCAAGTGATGCTTCAGATGTTTGAAGTTATTATTATTTTTATGCAATTGGTTTGTAAAAACCTGTGGTAAATCTCTTTAAAAAAGAAAAAAAACCTTCCCAAATACAGGAAGATAGTGTGTTCCTACCAAGTGACTGTATATAACTCATTTTGGTGGCAAGCTGCAAGAAGTGACAGTGACTAGGCAACTCAAAAAATACTGGAAGAAATGAATTATCTTGCTTCATTTCAATCTGGCATGAAGCTTAAGTTTGTCCTTGGAAGCCATGATTCATGAGAATTGCCAGGAGAGAAGCAGATGGGGAAAAGAATATGTATGCTGAGAAGAACATCTGTCACATATAATTAATCCTGAAGGAGCTATATTAATTCTTTAGATTTGAGGGGCTGAAATTGACCGACAAATCCCTCAATACCTTAGGGCTGACTTATCTGAAAGAATACATCTCCTTATATAGATCTGCTTATATCTTAGATATGAACATCTATCAAGAATTCTCCATGTATTTTATATCAGTATTAGGGAAAATATAATAGAAGAGAACATGAGGCAGGGTCCTAAGCTGGTGGCACCCTGAATGTGGAAACCCCAAGAAGAACATGCATCACTATCCTTACTATAGAAAGGAATGTTGGAGAACAGTTTTCTTGATGCAAGAATCCACTATGGTATGGGGTGTCTTATCCAATTTCTGTTTAAAGAATCAGAAAAAGAGAGCAGAGGTCTTGATGCTATTTTTAGAAGTTAGCAAATTGACAAAAAATTGAGCAAGTCATCCACATCCCCTCATTATGGTTTTCCTGATTCTGGTGGAACTATTAGGTGCCTTAATTGTATTTAAACTACAATAAATATTTCTATACAATATTTCTATTCATTCCTATAAAGTAGCATTTGCAAATGCTATGCATCTCCTTTTAATTGGAAATACTTTTTCTAGTTCCCTACTTATAACTTCTAACGTTTTTGCTAAGATCTTGTATCAGTAAGCATTTGGGCTATCTAATGTCTACATAATTGCCCCATATCATGCCAGTAAACAATGAAAGCTACGGTCAATTTAAATTTTTTATGTGGCATTGTGATTGTTTTCTTCTAAGCTCTGTTCCCTACTGCATGTCCAACACATCATACTCTGTCCATCAAACAAAAGTCGGCATGCTTACAAAATTATCCCCATTTAAATTTCTCTCCAGACTTCAGAAGTGGAGTTTGTTAGAGCAAGCTCCTATTTTGTTCAGATATGTTCAGAATGGAGTTTTCTTACATAAAAAAGTGTTTCTGAAAATTCTGCACAAAAAAAGATTAAAATTAATTAATTAAAATTAACTAAAAACTGTTAATACTGTAAACTGAAAAAATACTTTTAAAATACATTATAAAGAGCCTTGGTGGAGCAGTGGGCTAATGCCTCCTTAAGTAACACCAGCTGCCTGCAATTAGTGCAGGTTCGCATCCCACCAGGCTCAAGGTTGACTCAGCCTTCCATCCTTCCGAGGTAGGTAAAATGAGGACCCAGATTGTTGGGGGCAATTAAGCTGACTTTGTAATAATGCCGCTTGGGGGGTGTATGAAAGCCCTAATAAGCAGGCATATACATAGAGTGAAGGCTACTGCTAAGCTTGTAAGCCGCCCTGAGTCTTCGGAGAAGGGCGGGATATAAATGGAATTAAAATAAAAAAAAATAAAATTATAGTGAGAAAAATTGCTTTTCAGAGAACAGCAATAAAAATAATGACATTAAAATCTTGGGGTATTTAACACTGAAAATTATATGCTGTAGGGGAAGTTTCATAGGAAAACTGTATGTTGGCAAAAATTTTAGATAAAATGGATATGGAATGACAACGGAGTAGTTGTGTTTTTTTAATTCACTGAAAAACAATGAGTCAAAATATTTTCAGTTCAATTCTGATCCACATATCCCTGTGGATCAGATGATGTAGATACAGATGATGCCATTTTATCTATGTCTCACAATGTACTTATACAAAATTTATGTATTTGTAACTCTGAGGATCTTTTGGTTCTCATACGTGGAGTATGATAGCAGTGTTCCAGTATTTGAGGGGCTGTCACAAAGATGAGGAGGTCAACCTATTTTCCTAAGCAACAGAAGGCAAGACAAGAAACAATGGATGAAAACTAATCAAGGAGAGAAGCAACCTACAACGAAGGAGAAATTTCCTAATAGTGCATTCAGAAATTGTGGGTCCCCAATGCTGGAGGCTTTTTTTTTTTAAAAAAAAAAGACTGGACAGCCCCTTGTCTGAAATGGTATAGACTCTCCTGCTTGATCTGGGAGTTAGACTAGATCCCTTCCAATTCTGTTATTCTATGTTCTACGGAGCAGACAATGATTTTTTTCCCCCAATGGACCAACATTATCTGAAATGTTTGATTATCTGTTTTTATACTGTTTTAATACTCTATTACTTTGACAGAATCACAAAAATCCTCAGTTTGAAGGCATCTTGTGATCTTTTATGGATCCCCAATGTCCAAGGATTCATGAAGCAAAAGATCATTACTACTGAAAATCATTTTTTTAGTTATGCAGCATGTTTTAGTTTTGGAATGGAATGTTTCAAAACATTTTAAAATGCTGCTATATCTTTTGAGCATTTCGGAATAACAAGTTTCTATTTTTTATTTTTTTCTATTATAAACTACAGATACACCTGCCACAACATATCACCACTTCTCTACTGTCTTAACAGGTTCAAGTAAGTCAAATAAAAATAATTTTTGCTATATCACAGTTTTCTTTTGGAAAAATGGTAACATCATAAATGACTACAGAATGGGACACAACTCTTAGCTGCAAGAAAGATATAAAAGGTTGCATTTTATTACATTAAAACAGCTGCAAATAACAAAATATTATGATTTCTATAACATTCCAAATTGTGCCTCAAATTAAAAGCTCACCAATTTTATGCCATTAATAGAACAATTCTAAGCATGGTTATTCAGAAATAAATCCTAAATTAATATATTTCAGAGGGGTCCACATAATGATTTTGTGCACAGGTGCAGCATTCCTTCCTCTTCTCCCTTCTTCTTCTCTTTTAATGAAAAAGCAAAAACAATTTAAGGAAAGTTGGAGCCTTGCAGAAACAGAGTAAAATCTATGTGCTAAAGATCCAGAAACAGTATTAATGTCATGGTTCTGACAGACAGAGACAAATAAAGCAGAACTCCAAGACTTGCAAATTCCTCAAAGAACATGTTTATTAGTTACAAAGTATCAGCACATCAAAAGTGAAACCAAGTCTGGAGACAAATGTAACAATTCCCCAACACAAAGTTTTTTTAAAAAAACCACCCCCTAAGGCAGGGGTGTTAAACTGCTGGCCCACAGACCGGATGTGTCATGCGGAAGCCGCACCCATCCCACTGCTGGCAATGGCAAAACCGTCCTGATACATTGTGCAACATCACATGATGTTGCAAGTTTGACATGTTTGCCCTAAGGTGATGCAAGCAACTACGTTGCCCAATACATCTTCTTGGCGGGCTTTTTATGCAACAGCCAGCCTGCAGTCTCGGGAGCACCCGATGACTTTGGTTCCCACAGGATAAAAGTTTATTTAGACTAGCAAAGTACCTGGCAAACCCCTCTCCCTCCATTCTATATGGCAACCTAAAATGAATATGGAAAATGGCTGCAGCCATGCTCATTTGTAGAGCTTAACTGTTTGTTCTAATAAAGAGGTGGGTGGTAAAATCCATTATCTTTCTAGTTTTCTCACCAAGCTCCATGATATAACAAGCTTTATTCTTATACATGCAGTATCAATGATAATTGCAAACAATCCTAGGTTTCAGTGTCCATGGAGATTCTCAGTCATCCAGATCATGGTTGTCCCAAAGGGGTGGAATGGTCTTCTATACCCATTTGCATTCTGATTCAGGTGACCCTGAAGGCACAGATAAACATACAAATAGCCTCAGTGACTCTCACAAAGAGTGCTAATGACCAGATGACTGTAAGGAATATAAATACTTCTATCCTCCACCATTCGTTCAGGATGAAAGAAGCTTCTTAGATGAAAAGCAAAACATCTTCAAGGAAAAGCAAAGTCAAATTGCCCTTTGAAAAAGCACCTTTGGGACTAAGTTTCAGTGATTCATTGTATTTGAGATATTTGCTATTCATTCACGGATAAGGCAAATGCAACTCACAGGGGAAACCACTGGAAAATATGTAAGGATATATAAATCTCACCAATTTGGGAATGAAATATCCCAGGCAAGTTAGGAAATTTCTATTAAATTGCCAGTTCATATCATTCTAGGGCTATTCAGTGATTTCCACATTATCCAGAACAACTTGGCCTACTTCTAGCCTGAAAACATATATATATATATATATATATATATATATATATATATATATATATATATATATATATATATATATATATATATATATATATATATATATATATATATATATATATATATATATATATATATATATATATGGATCTTTAGTTATTCGGGTTTTTCCCCGCGTAGAACTAAAGGTGTAGGCGCAACGTTTCGACGGAATCCCATCCGTCATCATCAGGCTGGTGGCTTTAGCTTCCTTCTTCTGGGAGACGAAGCTAAAGCCACCAGCCTGATGATGACGGATGGGATTCCGTCGAAACGTTGCGCCTACACCTTTAGTTCTACGCGGGGAAAAACCCGAATAACCAAAGATCCACATACAAACACCCGCGAAAACCTCAGAAAACACACACACACATTATATATATATATATATATATATATATATATATATATATATATATATATATATATATATATATATATATATATATATATATATATATATATATATACAAAGCCAAGAGTTATACAATTGGAGGATTCTCCCCTTGATGAAAAAAAAATCACCTTCAGATTTTAGATGATGTCATATTAATTCTAATTGAGATAAACAATCCTATTTAACTTATAAAATGGGCCCACTGTTGGATCTGTTTCCCCAGTATTAGGTCCAGTGAAAGCATATTTATGTTATTGTCTCAGAAACACAAGATGAGTTAAATGTTCAATATTTTCTTATAAAATATTTAAGTTATAAACAGTAGCAAAGAGGGTAATGTTTATATAAAATGCAAAGACAGCTGTGATCCCTATCATGTAAGACACCAACTAATGTATAAACCCTTTGAAAGAAGCAAGAAGGTTTTTTATTTAAAGTTGCTTAGCCTATCTTAAAAGTATCTTTGTTGGCTCCCAAAAAGTGAAGTGTAAATGCACCTTCATACTTATTTCAACCCAGTAAACATTGACCAATTTTACAACATGATTCACATTCCTGTTATTATTTAATATGGAATTTTAAACAGAATTGCACACTTGGGGGAAAAACGTATTGTCACTAGTGTACCTGATAAAATATTGAGGTAACTCTTTACTTTCTGCAATTTCAATCATTTAAATTACTGCCTATTAACTTGTTTGACCCCTTTCCTTATGAGAAAGGGAGAACCCCAAGGCTTCCCTGCAAACCCTGAGAATATGGATAAAAAAGCATATGTGTGTTTTTTTCTAAAAAAAACCCAAAACATTATTATGAGACTAACATCTCTGAAACATTCATGTCTTCCTCCCATTTAATAAATTTTTACAAAGAATTATCATTAGCAGCCAGTAATAGAGTGTTGTAGTAACTCATCATGTCTAGTAAAATCTTCATCTAATAAAATGGAAATAGATTCATTAAGCATCTGTATTTCAAGGAAGGAAGGAAGGAAGGAAGGAAGGAAGGAAGGAAGGAAGGAAGGAAGGAAGGAAGGAAGGAAGGAAGGAAGGAAGGAAGGAAGGAAGGAAGGAAGGAAAGAGAGAGAGAAGAAAGAAAGGAAGAAAGAAAGAAAGAAAGAAAGAAAGAAAGAAAGAAAGAAAGAAAGAAAGAAAGAAAGAAAGAAAGAAAGAAAGAAAAGAAGGAGAAGTAAAGGAAGAATCTGTGTTTTCTATTCATATAGCTATCTCCTAAACATGTCTGTGAATGTACCCAGTCATTGATAAAGCTATAGTAGATTCACTTGTGGAAATCTGGAAGCTGACATATTGTATTAATATGAAGCATTAATATCAATTTAGTTATAGAAAGCAGAACTTCACACTTATATATCAATCATTTTGAAATATTTTTATGCATTTTACAATATGTAGGTTTTCTGGTAATGTCGTTCCATTTTTCCATAAATTCAAAGATTATAGGTGAGACAGATTTCACAATTCAGCACTCATTTTGAAATGCAATTCACTTGAATATCTTATATTCCAAATCTTTGGATATAAAGAACTATTTTTTCCCCATCAAATACAAAAACTTGTGAAAATAAATCAAGGGACCAAGGAACAGTCGGCTTCTGTACAATGCATACCCAGCTATCAAAGATACAGTTCTATGTTTATAAATATTTATATTTTATAAATACGACACAAATAAATAAAAAGCACACATACACATTCTCTTATTTATTTATTTATTTATTTATTTATTTATTTATTTATTTATTTATTTATGGGATTTGTATGCCGCCCTATCTGCCAAAGGACTCAGGGCAGCTAACAACAATAAAAACACAAAATACAAACATTAAAAGGTATTAAATCAAATTATCCCATAAATAGTCCGATTAAAAACACAATAAAACAAAATTAAGAAAACCTCCCTTCTATCAGTCCAGGTCGGCCTGTTGAAAAAGCCATATTTTAAGGTCGCGACGAAAGGAACGGAGATCTGGGGCCATCTGGAGCTCCAAGGGGAGTTGATTCCAAAGGGCAGGTGCCCCCACAGAGAAGCCCCTCCCCTTGGGGGTCACCAGTCGACATTGTCTGGCCGACAGCACCCTGAGGAGGCCCTCCCTGTGTGACATAATAGTCAATTAATTTGTTTAAAACACATTTAGCCCCAATAGGTAGAATATAGTCCTAGTAAAAATGGTGACTTGAAGATTGCAGGTTTTCAACTTCCTTTATATACTATGCTTTCTTCTTTTATCTGTTCTGATTTCTGGAATATTGTTATGCATTTAAAATGCTTGGAAGTTGAGAATCTGCTTTTCCTCTATAAAATATGGGAAATCAGTAGCTATCTCATAACCTTCTTGTCATTCACTCTGAAAATGGTTTTATTTCACAGAGACTATATCATGAGAAAAATGTATGCACACAGAAATACATATACTATACATATAATTGGATAAGAGACTTATAAGAATTCAGTCCATTGGGCATTAATGATTAACTGTCTTCTTCATCAAGTAATATTCACAAGAATGTGAAAAAAAGAGAAGCGTAAAAGTTCTCAAGAAAATAAAGACCATTTGATAATGATATTTTTGCTGAGAAGATCCAGAAAAGATGGAAATGCCTTTACTCTGTTTAATATATTAATATATATATTTATTCTGTAAAATATATTTATTGACATCATTGTTCCAAGTTGTCTCTTTTCCTTGCAGATCAAACTCCCTTAAATATCCACCAAACACCCCTTATTTCAAAATTACGTGAACAAAGATGCTGGTGCATTCATGCTTATGATTATGTCTATCTTCTATTCCAAAATACAAAATGTCTGTGCTTTTTACCAAAAAAATTGAGACATTTTTCAAGGGATAAACCTAGAAAGGCATATTATGTCAGTAAACATCAAGTTAGGGAAGAGAAGGAAACAGTGGCGTAGCGTGGGTTGTCAGCACCTGGGGCAAGGCAAGTAATTTGCACACACCCCTCCACAGTGGGCGGCGACCCGGCGGCTCGGATCGGATTCGCACAGCCAGCACTGCAGTGAGAGAGAGTGAGTGAGCCAGGCAGGGGCAGAGAGCTGCAAGTGCGAGCGCACCCCCCCAGATGTTGCGCCTGGTGCAGCCGGCCCCCCCTGCACCCCCCACACTACGCCACTGGAAGGAAAGAGGATACCAGAGCATTGTCATCCTGGGTCTTCATTCTAGCTACTGTCCAGCCACTGCAGGATAAAGGCCTCTTCTGCCTGCTTCCAACCAATAAAGCCTTGAGCTTTTTTTTGACCATCCTGTGGTCATTACATCTCAAACCCTTTTTATTGCCTTCTGAACCCTCTGATCAGTTTCTAGAGTTACATTTTCAAATTGGAAATCCCCACTGAAGCTTTGTACTGGCAGAGAGAAATTATTTATTTTATTTATTTATTTTATTTTATTGAATTTCTGTACCGCCCTTCTCCCGAAGGACTCAGGGCGATGTACAGGGCAATAAAAGCATTACATACAAAAGTTAAAAGTAGATTAAATTAATTAAGCCCTTACAATAAATAATTAAAAATACCCCAAACCCTTAAACCAGGCCGGTCTGTTCAAATAAATAAGTTTTCAGATCATGACGGAAAGAGCAAAGGTCAGGAGCCATCCGGAGCTCAACCAGTAATTGATTCCAAAGGTCTGGCACGCCCACAGAGAATGCTCCCCTCCTGGGGGCTGCCAGCCGACACTCTCTGACCGACGGCACCCTGAGGAGGCCCTCTCTGTGGGAGCGCACAGGACGAAGGGAAGATGACACCGGCAGCAGGTGCTCCCGTAAGTAATCCGGACCCATGCCATTTAGGGCTTTATAGGTAATCACCAGCACCTTGAATCTCACCTGGAGGGCAACTGGAAGCCAATGCAGCTCACGGAGAAGAGGTGTTACATGGGAGTATCGGGAGACCCCCATCACAACTCGCACGGCCGCATTCTGTACCAGCTGAAGCCTCCGAGTGGTCCTCAAGGGAAGCCACATAAAGTGAATATAAATATCACGAATCTACACTGGTGGCTGTAATATAACAAAATAAGTGATAGTGTCTTAGAAAATATCTATTAAAAGATTGCATAAATGTATTCATATTGTATTTTTAAAAATCTCTGTTCATTCTCTGCTTCTCTCTGTCTCTGTCTCTCTCTCCATCTGAGCATCCAAATGCTGCATTAACTTTATCTCAATTCAACATGTGTAGGAGAAATAAAGTCTTCCTAGGTTCCAAATTCCTTGGAATTCAGGAGCTTTACATATCACAGATACCAAGATGTTTGGGATTTTCCTAATATACTGTTCAACTATTTCTGTTCTGTTCCAACCTACATGAGTCCTTGTTATGCTCACAAGGAGAAACCCTTCTTCCAACAAGCAGGCTGGAACTGCAGGGAAAAAACAATCCCCTTTTATTATTCACAGACCTGAGTCAATGTCCAAGACAAACAAACATAGTTCACAGAAACTCAATCCTCAACATGAATGGCTGCTTTCAGTAACTAGCACCTCCCACACCTTCCTTTTATTATTCAGCCAAGGCGTGGCTTCATAATGCCTTCTCCTTTACCTTTGGAGATGCCCCATTGCATTCCTCTGTCCTACTCTCTTTTCTTGCCTGCATTTTCATGCATCCTGGATATCTCCCAGCTGTGATTCATCACTGTCCAACTGAAACTCCCAGCACAACTGTGTCTCAGTCTGAGCATGAGTAGAGGGACCAGGCTCCTCATCAGACTGTAAGTCTTGGAGCTCCTCACAGCCTTCCTCTGACTCCGATGTCACTCCAGGCCCCTCCTCCTCCTCTGATTCCTCAGACTCAGCTGCTGGGTCCACTGGCTGGCAAGGAATCACAACAATCTCCACAAAGGAATGAACAAGGATCTGAAAATAATAATTATGATAACCATCAGCAATAACTGCCTCCTTCTGTTACTATCATTGTCTTGAACCAAATAAGAGATACGTTTGGAGAAAGAAAAAGCTGTTTGCTTTGTAATTCCATATTTTGGAATCCACTGCTGCCACTGGTGTGCTGCAACAGATTTCCAAGTACCTATGCAAACTAGGAAGAATGAATACATCTTTAAAATATAATTCTTGAACATCCTTCAACCTTCTCAAATCAGTTAGTGCAATACACCCAAGTACTAATGGGTGCAAAAATTCCACCCAAGCCTCCATGGAACATTGGAGAAATGTACATAAGACTATTTGTTCAAATAGTCTACTAAGATTTCCCATAAATGGGACAACTGTACATTTTACACTAGGGTTCTCCTTTGCTCAAATTCTGAAGTGAGGTTTCACTTTTTACAGAATATGATTATTTTACTAGATGATTTAAACTATATCAAAGGTTTATATCACAAGAAATCCTAGAAAATCTAGTTAACCTTAGCTGGTGGAAACACCCAGTGGTTCTCAAAAGTTAAGCAAGATTGGCCATGGCTAATTTGTTGATAGGGGCCATTTGACATTTGCCTTTGTTTAGGTTCTACTGTAATTATGCAATCCCGTGCTATAACATCCTACTGATTTAGGTCATTTTTTGCACCAACAATACTTTGTCAAGGAAACATTATTTCAGTCTTCTTTAAAAAGTGGGAATCAGCACTCATTAAGAAAATGAATGGCAACTTATTTCAGGGTCTTTTTTGCAGAAGTAAATGGTTCCTTTGGCAAAGGCCACCAAAACATAATGAGAATGGACCAATCTCATCTGCTAAGCATATTTCCATGATGCAGAAAGCAAATGATATTTGGCATCAAGGAGTTAACAAAAGTGCTGACATAATTAGGCAAAACACAAGGAAACAATCCAAAATGCTTATCTTATCTTGCCTGTCATAGCCTGTAAAGTGGGTCCTTGTGGGCCCTTGAATCCACAGTGGTCTAAATAAGTAAAAACAATGGATTTGTATTGCATTCTTACCTGATAAATGATTAATAAGCAGCATGTAGCAGCATCTGTCTGCTGTGTGAATGTATGTGTCAGAGCACATATGCTACTGTATTTCAAAGTGCTCTCCTTTTAAACCTGGTGCATTGGGGACAAGTCTAAATTAAGAGCAAGTAACTGAAAAAATTATTGACTATTCCTCCTAAAAACAAAAACAAAAACAAAAACTATGCCTGTTGTTAGAAGCCACTCCAAACACTGGAGAGGAAGGAAGGAAGGAAGGAAGGAAGGAAGGAAGGAAGGAAGGAAGGAAGGAAGGAAGGAAGGAAGGAAGGAAGGAAGGAAGGAAGGAAGGAAGGAAGGAATTCGAAAAGGGGCTATCAATAAGATGAAGGTTAAACTTCTGCCGTATAAAGCAGTAGCATTTACCATTGTTCTCTTCCATTGCTCTTTTGACTTCCAGTCTAGCCTACAGTCCTTAGATTTTCTGATTGTTTCCAATCAAAGCACTAATTAAATATGTTTCTCTATTAGAAATCACTTTATGTTGCTGCCACCTTGTTGGGCATTTCCCCAATCTTAAAGGTAAAGGTAAAGGTTCTCCCGCACATGCGTGCTAGTCGTTTCCAACTCTAGGGGCCGGTGCTCATCTCCGTTTCAAAGCCGAAGAGCCAGCGCTTGTCCGAGGACGTCTCCGTGGTCATGTGGCTGGCATGACTAGACGCCAAAGGCGCACGGAACGCTGTTACCTTCCCACCATAGTGGTCCCTATTTTTCTACTTGCATGTTTACGTGCTTTCGAACTGCTAGGTTGGCAGAAGCTGGGACGAGTAACAGGCGCTCACTCTGTTATGCGGCACTCGGGATTTGACCCGCCAAACTGCCGACCTTCTGATCGACAAGCTCAGTGTCCTAACCCACTGAGCCACCGCATCCCTTTCCCCAATCTTAGTTCACACAAATATCAATGAAAGAAAGAATACTATGTATGCTAGAAATGCAATATGTAACATGGACATATTGGTTAGGGGAGGAAAATCTGCAGGATTAAATTCAATGGGAATTGGCAATCTTAACTAGTAAGATTTGGAAGCTAGTCAGGGTTTATGATATTTAAGTATATTTGTAACATGTCTTTTATCTAAGCTCAGATCACTTTAAGCTGTCACAAAACCCATTCAGAGTGAAGGCAATGTTCATACTCTCACTAAGAAATTACTGAGTTCATCTTGGTAAAAAGTATAGGATGGCTTGCTCCGTATTAGGTTTGATATAATCTAAGGAAGTCATTTAAGGATAGATAGGTGGTACCAAAGATAATTTTTGGTTAGTGAGTCTCATTTTTATTTACCTTGTTATACTGCTTTTGCACAGCTAAAGAAAAAAAAATGTGACTACAAACAAAGCAAACTAACAAGGAAGGAAAAATTAATTAAAACAAAAAGAACAATATAGCTATAGCTCACATTTCAAACAACTAATTGAGCATTGTCTATATGGAATCATATTGTCCAGTCCAGCAAAAGGCAAATTCAAAGACTGAATGCTGACACATTTATTCTATAGTCTTTCCTGGAAAATAGTATGATCATTTTGACAACAGGCCAATCATGGTAAATCCAAACTTCTTCAAGTTAAACGTATTTCCAGTTTTTGGAATACCACTTAGGAACATATTAACAGTCTTAAAGCCTAACTTCTTTCAGCAATTTGGTTCACCATCAAAGAGTATTCAACCAATAAGATGAAACCAAAGGGCATGACTAAAATATGTGTACTAGCATTACTTTCATTGCTTTCCAATATAAGAAGGGAGTTGGACATATGTTCAGAAATCCAGCAATTCCCCCCCCCCCATAAATTTTGATGGTGTAATTTGGAAGCAAAAGTTTGTAAAAATAAACTTACCTAAGTCACAGATATTTTTATTGTTTGTTTGTTAAATTCTCATTTGGTTCTGAGATTTTTTTTCCCTTCTAATTGATTACTATGAACTTCAGAGAATTTCCAGAACTCTTTTTTTCACTTTGCTAATAGAATATTCCATTGACCAGCAGTTTCAAGATGCAGAAGCCAGTTATATCTAATCTGATGAATATTTCTAAAGAACTAAAGTGCTGGGCATTGGACAAGCATTCCACTAAATACAAATTTGACGTATTATTTGGACATGAAGGCCTCTTTTTCCTTTTGAGTATTTTAAATATTATTCTTGCTCTTTCTTTTATATACATGCAAGTATCCACACGTGTCCATACATCTGTTCAAATGAGATATAGCGTAGTGCTTAAATGTTTCTGAACCCTTTTGAATTCTCATTTTTAAAAAATAATTATGATTCTTGGATCATTTTTCTCAATTAATAAATGAATAAGTATAATATCTTTGGCTCATTTGTGCAACTGGGTTCTTTTTATCTAGCTTTAAGGCTTATCTGAAGATAAATCACATTTTAGGTCAGATTTATGCAGAAACACTGAAAATTCAGGAGGATTAGCAAACTTTTAAACACCTCTGCACTTAGTCATTGCCACACAATTTGAAAACAAAGTTCAGATATTCCTGCTAATGGAGCAAAACATATTCTGAAGTCAGCACTGTTCTAGACCCCTTGGGAAAAAATATTTTCCTTCATTTGCATAACACTTATAGATTCATAAATACACATGAACAGGTTTTCCTGCTCCAAATAGGTGAATTGTTGCCAACCACCAGCAGCCTTTTAAAAATTGGCTCAAAGTTTTTAAATTGTTTAGGGCTACTAGTTCTGGATTGCAGTAATACAAATGGCCTCCAAATGGGGAGCAAAGTACTAATGTTTTCTACATCCCTTATACCAGAGACTGTGTTCCTACAATGTTTGTGATCTGTTATTTTAGAATATGTACAATCCTATCCATTTAATCCCTACTGAACATATGGGGACACATTTCCCAGTACCTATTCATTAAGTTAGCAATAAGTTTTAGCATTGTAGGTTTTTAATTCTACCTATAATAACTAGTTGTTTTAAACACAGTTGTGACCCTTCAGGTGTTTCTGTTCTGACCTGCTCCTTGTCAGAGAGACTGATTCTTCTCAAAGCAGTTACATAAACAATGCATGAAACGTTCCTGTCTGATGTCCCCTAGTTTTTTTTCTCTTGTATTGCTTGATGTTTAGTGGTTAAATGTGCTCTCATCTCAGGTGGGAGGTCACAGGGGCAGCACCAAGCTACTTCATTTGTTTGTTTATTTAAATGTTTGTAAATGTCTCCCTATAGGGACGTGGTGTCTCAGTGGGTTAGGATGCTGAGCCTGTCGATCAGAAGGTCAGCACTTTGGCGGGTCGAATCCTGAGTGCTGCATAACAGAGTGAGTGCCTGTTACTCATCCCAGCTTCTGCCAACCTAGCAGTTCAAAAGCACGTAAAAATGCAAGTAGAAAAATAGGGACCACTATAGTGGGAAGGTAACAGCGTTCCGTGCACCTTTGGCATCTAGTCATGCTGGCCACATGACCACGGAGACGTCCTCGGACAAGCGCTGGCTCTTCGGCTTTGAAACGGAGATGAGCACCGGCCCCTAGAGTCAGAAACGACTAGCATGTATGTGCGGGGGAACCTTTACCTTTACCTTTACCTAAATGTCTCCCTAGAACCATCATCATCCAAAAATGGATTGCCATTCTGCCTTGTTTCTTCTTCTTCTTCACACTCCCTCTGTCTGTACATGGGTACTGCCTTCTGTCTTCTGTTTGTCTGCCTATCTATCTGCCTTATTTTAACAACTTATTAATATTATGTCTTTCCAGCCAGGTGTCTCTATAAATCTTGAAATCCTATGAGGAATTACAATGAATATAGAAGAGTTTATTGTAATGTGAACTTCCAAGAAATCAGACTATTTAATATACTATTTAAAGTTTTTATGAGCCCTAGCAAAAAAGATAATAAAAATTCTTCCAATTTTCTTCAACCCTCTTTTATCCAACAACTGTCTGAAGATTAAAGGATGGATAGTTTTCTCTGAAATCCTATGCAAACATATATGTTTTTGGTTAACAATACTTCTTTAGCCTTTGTTCTCATATACTATACATGCAGACTGCAAAAAGCCAAGGCTTATTTCAAAGATAATAAACATTGCAACAGGAGAAGGTGAGTTTAGTTTTAAACTCTTCTGGTACCTCCCCACACCATTTACAGTGAAGTGTGAGAGAGGAAAAGATAATATATTCCCATTCAGATAAGCAACCAAGTTTGTGTGTCTCTCTCCCTGTTTCTCACCCAGCTACCAAAAAAAAAGTTGTTTAACAACTCAACAATAGAGCCTAGAAGGAATGAGCATGGCACTATTATTTAAAATCCACACTTTTGATAATCAGGTAATAATATTTTGCCTTTAAGGTCATTTATAGCCACCATTTGCTTCTATTCTTCTTTCCAGTAATTACTATCAATCTGTGTGACTTTGCAAATCAATCAATCAATCAATCAGTCAATAGATATTATTCTGTTTTTTTCTGGCTAAATTGTGAAAGAACTTTACCTATACAGATAATTGCACTGGATGGGATTTGTTTGAAGGGTTTATATTATAAAGAGCAGATACAGGTCTTCTCATGAAGATATGTCCATGAGGTACATTCTGTTTTTGAAAATTATACTTCTTTAATTGTATTGTTTTCTGCACTTTTTTCTTGTCCTCTTTTTCTTTACATATTACTTTATATGTGTTTGCCCTTCAGTCATACTTTCTGACTGGCTATAATAGATTTTCCTGTTTTTCAGTATTGGATTTTTTAAAAAAATGGAAACAGCAACTTTGGGAATCTGTTTTTCCCCAAGATGTTGTCTCTAAGTGAAGCAATCAACTAATGCTTCTTTAACACAAGAAGAAGCAAGCACACCTGTGACCTGGCAAGAGAAGAGTCAGAGGAAAATGAGGAATGAATCTGATTGGACATGACTTAAAGTTGCTGTTGATGCCTAACTTGTGGCAGTAAAAGTGGTGAAATACTATTATTTCTCCATATTTATTGTGTCCACAAAGCATCAGCTGGCAACTCTGATCAGGATCACCCAGTCCATTCTGAGAGAGGAGGGCTTGAGTGATCATCTTCAAAACTGTGCAGAGGAATTTGTTGAACACCTGACAGACAAAGTCACTTGGATTTGTTCCTATTGAAATCCATGAATGACATTGATCCATTACAGATGCCTGGCTAAAGGAGTTACCTACCGTAGTTATCTGGGAACTGTTCAATCTTTTTGGACTTGAGGAATGTACAGGGACCTTGATACTGTCAGTACAACCAACATCAGTTAGATCTGTCCCTCCTGGTTGGTGAAAGCCTCCAGGAATATGACTGCCAGGTAATAATGAATTCTTCACTATAGAACAGACATTTCTAGGACCTTTGAAGAAGGTTCTGGTTTCCCCCCCCCCTTCACAAAAAAACCACCTCTTGATCTTGACAATTTTTATTCAGCCTCCCACCTTCCCTTTCTAGAGAAGATGGCTTGGCAGAGTCTTGAATGAAATAAATTATATCAACCCCTTCCAGTCAGGATTCAGGCTTAACTATGAGACAAAAACAGCCCTGATCACACTTGTTGATGATCTCTGGCAAAAGCAGGATGTGAATAGTGCATCCATACTTGATGTTCTTGATTTCTCATGATCTTTCATACCATTGGATATCCTTTTGGGCCAGCTGCAGGATTTGGATCTGGGCAACGTAGTTTTGCACTAGTTTGGTTCTTTTATCCAAAGCAGGTTCCAACTGGTGTTGATAGGAAGAGAGAGGTCTATGGCCACTTCTTTGTGGCATACCATAGGGCTTGGTACTCTGTTCACTCCTTTTTAACATCTACATGAAGTCACTGGGTGAGATCAGCTGCCACTATGGGATGAGGTACCATCAGAATGCTGATGATACTCAACTTTGCATCTTCATGCCCAGTGACCTAAGTAATGCTATCTTGCCTCTTACATTCCCTAGAGACTTTGTCATCTGGATGGGGGACAATAGGCTTTGGTTGAACATTGGTAAGACTGAGAAGCTCTGCATGCATGGAGCTTTGTGAGCAGGACTTTAAAATCTTTAGTTTTGGATGGGTTGCACCATCCCAGACAGACCCAATGTGCAACGTGTGGGTTCTCTTGGACTCATGACTCCTGCTTGAAGAGCAGGCAGTTGTGGATTGGAAAGCCTTTGTGTTTTGCACCAGTTGCACCCTTTCTTGGATTTGGAGTTCCTGCATTCAGTCACTCAGGTCCTGGTCATCCCTTGGGTGGACTATTGTAATGTGCTGTACATGGGGCTATCCTTAAAGAGAATTCAGAAGCAACATCTGGCATAAAATGCAGCTGCATGTATAGTTCTTGAGGCCTCTAGGGTGGACGATCCATGAGCCATGCTGAGAATTGAACTGTGGTCTGAAAAAGTGACATTACACATTTCCCGTGAAAGCCCCAAACCCACATGGATATTGGTTTTCTCAAGAAAAGCTGGATGTTTTTGCAACAGCCTTTATGATTTTTATCATAACTTTGGGAACTTCGATTGTGAAACGGAAAAATGAAGCAGAACATATCACTCATTTAATTGCTGGAATAATTAATCTCAAGTCATGAGAAAGTGAGAGAAAAAGGTTTTGGAATGGCCTCTGTGCCCACATGACCTATATAAAGCCTGGCTGTTTTCACCAACTGTCATATGAGTGACTACTACTAAGGAATTTCAAACCTTGTAAGATGTTATGACAAGTGCCTCAATTTGAATGGCGATTATGTCAAAAAGCAATGTAATATAACTGCGAGTGACTAAATAATAAATGAAATGACTAATAAACAGAGGTTTATTTCCGAATTGCTCTCGTATATTTCTCAGAAAGACTCCAAATTCCTCTGGGCTCACTCTTTTCCTACAACTTCAGTCTTTTTACCCATCTTTACATTTACATCTAAAAATATCTAAAAAGAGAAAAGAATACGTAAATGGAACTTTTGCTGATACACAAATATTAATTTTTAATATAAAGAATGTAAATTTTGTCTCAGCAGGTGCTGTTGAGGTCAGCACCTGATGAACTTATTTTGGCCCTTTAGCCACCAGGAATCTATTTTTATTAAAAGCTAATCACATTTTATTGACTAAATAATAAGGTTTTGGATTTTAAGGAAAACATGGACCATGCCATACTTCCTTCAGACCATACTGACCCAACTATTCTGATCCACTAATTTTCAAGAAGTAAATCTACTGGAACAGGAAGTGATCAGTAGTAATGTGGACCTAGTCCAGCCCTAAAAAAAGGTCCCCAAGAGAACATTTAATGTTTATTTATTAAACAATCAGCATTTTATCATCTATCAGCTGCAATCCTTTTAAGAGATGATACACTATATGCTAAGAGGTACCAAAAGAGGTACACCATGTCTTTGGATATTTTGAAGAATAACACTACCACTACTCTAAAAACATGAGCTATAGTAAGTAGTGAGAAAGCTGTTTAACCGAGATGAACAAATAGTCTGAAGTAGTTCAGCAGGTTTCTATATACCTCTGTGTTCCTTATAATTATGTAATAAGCACAGAACCTACTGTGGGAGTAGATGCAATGCAACCTGGCATTGCATTAAACACCATGTGTGAAAACATCTGCAGTTTGGCTTAAATAAAACAATAGATTAGCTTTTTATTGAGACAGAACTAAACAGTGGCAGTGGAACAGTCACATCTAATCTATGTTGTAACATCAAGATAAAGTATCAGTAAGTCCCTAACACCTCAGTCCTAGCCCAGATAAAAAAATATAACTAGCATCAACATCTGCAGTTTTTGGAAGGAAAAAAAACAGTTAATCATTTATACAATGGCTGTTAACTCTTTAATCTATACCTCAAAATCAAATACAGCAATCTAAACCATATTTATCTGTTGCATTGTTTCTAGCTTTAAATGGCAAATCTCAAAAGAGGAGAGGGTTTTTGTTGTTGTTGAATTGCTTTTGCCACTTAATAATTATTTAGGTCTACATTGTGCTATAGCAGCTTTCCCAACAATATCTATATATATTTTTTTAGTTTCCCATATCTGTGATGCAGGTGTGTTCAGATATGCATTTTTTGTACTCTTTGAAATATCACACCCACTATTTTCTCATTAGGAAAATAGGTCAGTCTCATAAAGAAAGATCCTTGATACTATGTCTCCCTAAAACATTAATGATGGAGATTGTTTCCACCACAGAACACCTTTCAGGTGGTGACATTAACCTTGAGTGTACTAGTAAATTCAGGAGGGAAACATTCAAAGTCCCTAAAGACTTCCCACACAGATAATTTGATTATTTGTGTGTTACTACACATATTTTGTATGGCCTGTATCCTGGAAAAAAATGATGATCTATATAGTTATGTACACTAGTTCCTCTAGTTAGCCATCATTTTCAAATATATGTAATAAATACATCATTTCTGAACTCATGTGGACAGTTACAGCAATGCACGCTAGAGTGAAAGTAACAGTGGGAATACACGGGAACTATATCTGAATGGGAGGGCAGCAACCAATGTGCCTCACAGTCTCTCTCTCTCTCTCTCTCTCTCTCTCTCTCTCTCTCTCTCTCTCTCTCTCTCTCTCTCTCTCCCCCTATAACACACATGTTATATATTCACTTAGTGACCATGTTATTGGAACAGAACTCAGCTACTATGTGGAACACATCTTACTAATGTTAAAGTGCTATTGAATACCTTTTGTGCTATTAAATCTTGGAACAGGTACAATAAACTCCTTGTGAATGCTAGTCTCATCTATCCAAGTTGGTTTCCCTCTATCTTTCAAAAAAAGGCCCTATTTTCATTCTGGAGTTGTTTTTTTGTGGGCGGGGGGGGGGAGAGACAGTGGGGCCCTGCATCAACTTCTTGGCTGAAGGCAATGAAACATCCCATTCATCCTATGGGTTCTGTTGATTTCAGGACTAAATGCAAGAGTTCTGGACATGGAATTTTATAAGAAAATGGCTTCTTTTCTGAAACCAAAATTGAGCAATCACCAAGCAGAGATGGTTTGCTATTGTTAAAAACATGGCTTTCTTCCCTGCTGGTGGGATTGTTCAGTGAATCCCTGAGAGATCCACAAAACATTTTGCCCCTCAGATGCATCTTGTCACTCCCCCCCCCACCTCCTCATTTCAGCTTCATCTGAAAACTTTCCAGCAAGTTCCCTCCCCTTCCTTCATGTCCTCTGGAGCCATTGCTTTGGACCTTGCATTATTTCTTTCCTGGAGCCTACAGTCTGGAGCCAGAGTGGTTTGTCTGCTTCCCTGGGTTCAGCTAATAAATTGGGATCAGAGGGTCACACAGCAGGGGACTTGGAAGCCTGCAAGCCTCTGACACCATTTTTATTAGTTTTTACTATACATACCATTTCAGGAGCTGGGATGCCATCCCAGTGGGGCCCTCTCCATTGCTTAGTAACTAAGATTTTGTAATCTAAGTTTTGACAAGGTCATTTTTTACCTTAGAAGAGTTGGGGGGAGTGCCAACATACATTAATTACTCAAAAATAGGGACAATGCAAATGGGAACTGATCTCCCCTTCTCTCTATAAGAGGCAAACAAATGAAAAATCTCCTATCTAGAGGCTTGGCTCTTTTATAGAGGGCCCCTCTTGCCTGTAATACTTGGTGTGCAAAGAAATACGTGCAGCTCAAAATGGAGAGAATGAATCTTCCTTCTTACTGAAAAGCAGATAGGAATTTTGGTTTAGTTGCTTGACTGTGCCAAAATGTTTTCTCTTTTTTTTCTTCTCATATCACATACAGGCTGCTGTATTGTAGTCACTTCCATGGGAATAACACCATGAAACTCAGTGGGACTTACTCCTGAGAAGATATGGAACCATGTGCATTCCACATATCTTCTCTGGAATTAGCTTTACAAGGGGCTTAATTCTTTGGTGAGTATTGATTGAAATACCAACTCTTCCATTCCACTGAAATATAATAGATTTGTGGATAAACCAATAAATGTACATATCTATTATGTGGAAACTGAACTTATGGGGCAAAGGGATACATTTAAATGATGTCATCTAACTAAAATGTATCCTAGACAATTAACAGCACACATTATTTATATTTAGTTATCCCAAATATGTAATTTGGTTCCCTACCTCTTACTACCTAAATTCTTACAGCAAAATGAAACCTTGTACATTTACCTTTAAAAAGACTTGTTTGCAGCTTGTTATCCATTCATTTTATCCATTCATCAATTTTCAAAATTTGGAGGCAATTATTCTTTTAATTTTGGATTTTGTTGTGTGAATTTAGCAATGTAATTGGCAAAATATTATTTATGATATAGTGTGCTGCATAATCAGAAGGCCTTTAGGGATTGAGTGTTTTGTGCCAACATTAGTTTTAGTTATAATTGTAATTTTGTTATTATTATAAATTAATATTTGTTATTATTATTATATATCTTATTTATGTTATTATATGTGACTGCCAAGAGTCTATTAAAAACTATAATCACAGATAATTCTGATATTTAATAAACCATGACTAAAACATGGTTATGCATGCCATGGCTTGGTATGCTTACATAGCTCAGTTATATATTTGTCCTTTACTTTCCACATTCAGATCTGAGAAAATAATACTTATTAATGTGGCGTGATGGTTATGTTATTTTTGGACCAGGAAAATCCAGGTTCAAATCTTCCCTCAACTATGGAGTCCACCTGGTGATTTTGGGTCAGTCACCACCTCTCAATCCAATCTGAATCTGCAGATACATTGGGGTTCCGGAATAGGAAGTGAAATGGCTATTTATTTTAGTCATCATAATGATCCAAACTGATTTTATAGGTGAATGCTGTGCCTATTTCTCTGCAAGTTGCTGATAGAGCTAAAACCATTTGAACAGGGTGTC
Organism: Vipera berus; assembly: GCF_964194415.1. Taxonomy (NCBI): domain Eukaryota; kingdom Metazoa; phylum Chordata; class Lepidosauria; order Squamata; family Viperidae; genus Vipera; species Vipera berus. Next base: position 27,035,583 of record NC_138204.1, read on the forward strand.
ATAGCTCCTTAACTATTCCTATCTTTGCTTCCAATGCCACTATCATCTCAGTCTGATGCCATTTGAAGCATTAGCCTTTGATGTGGTGAATCAAGGGCTGGGACTGAGTACTGTAATGCTTTGAAGCCCCTTTGCTGTCACCTCAATAGGCTCTAGTATTTGCTTTATGTTTAGGTCCCCATGCTAATGGTTATTCTTTTGTTGTGGTCTTTGATTTTTTCATGATGGTCATGGCTTTGTCACCCCACAAGGCAGCCAAGCTAACAGTGAGCTGAAAGGAAGGATACAGCTAAGTCATTTTTATTCTCTGGCAGCAGCAAGAGTTGGCAAATGCACAAGGAAGATCAGAGAGAAGTAGGCAACAAGTGTCTCCAATCTGGATTTAAAAATGCAGACACAAAAGGGAAATGAAAAAGCAGACAGAGAAAAAGGCTGAAACTGAAGGAGTAACAAGGAAAATAGCAGCTTGAAAGGGGGGAGGGGAAGAACCTTGAATCCAATATGTATGGAAACACATGTGCTGACTTGTGGTCCTGAAAGCAGTTCCAGATTTTTCAATCTTGACTTGGCTAAAATGCTTTAGTTTTGCTGATGATGAGGCAGCTGAACCTGGGAACTCCTTATCTGTTCATGTTTTCTTCACTGATGGACTGATGTTGAAAATGAGCTTCTAAGAAATAAAGTTGTTGTGTATTTGTCCCTTTGTACTGTGAGCTTGGATAGTACAGATATCGCGCAATTGCAATCTTGCAATTTCTCTGTCCTAACACCATTGCAAGAAAGAATTATCCACAGGATAGCATTTTTCAGATGACCCTAGCTAGTTACCTAGATCAGTAGGCGCTTCTATAGAATGCACCACTGCTAAAACCTCAACCATTAGTTACTTTCTCCTGTTCTATGGAAAGCACTCTCTAATGAAGTGCATACAGTTTCTACATGGTCAGTATTAAAGAAGACAGTGAAAAATAGAGATGTGCAGCTATTAAGATTTCAAAGTGGAAAATGCTGTGTGGAGAGCATGGGATGTACTCACTGAAATTGTCAGCCACAACTTTTCCTGGACTTGCATGGTAATTGTGCAATCCCAAGAATGTAGTGTATATTTTTGGATTAAATAAATGTTACCATGTAAGCCCAGAAAAAGGTAGAGTTTCTTCAGAGAAGCATCATCAAATGCACAGAACACAGAGAGAAAGTTTGTGGTGCGCTTTTTGTGCTTTAGAACCCAAAACTTTATATCTTACTAAAAGTAAAACTTCTCTTTAGCCAAACTTTTGTTATTTAAGTCAATTGGTTTTGATTTTAATTTTAATTTCAACTGTATTTTGATCTGGTTCATACTTTATATTTTTAATTGCTCTAAGCTGTCTTGGGTGTTGGCATAATAGAAAGGTAAATGTTAATTAAATAATAAATTCAGATTAAAAAAATATCACCAGAGAATTTTGGGGGTGGAAGACAGAGGAGGGAGGGAGAGAGGGAGAGAGGGAGAGAGGGAGAGAGGGAGAGAGGGAGAGAGGGAGAGAGGGAGAGAGGGAGAGAGGGAGAGAGAGAGAGAGGGAGAGAGAGAGAGAGAGAGAGAGAGAGAGAGAGAGAGAGAGAGAGAGAGAGAGAGAGAGAGAGAGAGAGAGTTGTCATAATCTATTTCCCATTTTTATCCATTTTATTTGTTTTGACTTTAAGGCCAACATTTCTGAGAAGCTGAAAACTTTGATTGGCCTATTTGATAACTTTTCACCACATTTTGTAACAAATCAAAACATTAGCACCTGTCTTATCCTATGCTGTTAATTTATATTTATCTCATCATGTATATTTGCATTTGTTTCATCCCATTTCCAAAAAACATTTGAAGTAAGCCATCAGTAATAAACACTGCCTTATCTGTTTGTTTACAGTTTTGTTTACTGCTGCATTTACAATGGATCAACAAATAATACAAAAAATAAGTTCAAAACTACAAATTACCAATTAAGGGATCTGTAAAATAGTTCCATGTTGAGTGGTTTTTTGTACATGGAGAAGGATCCTTCTGAATGTCTAAGGGGTGACTATAGTGTTCTATGTGAGTGAGAAATCAATTGACAATACACTATATGGACCACAAACACTCCTATCTTATATGCAGTGGTGGGATCCAGCCAGTTTGCACCATTAGCCTTGGTGGAGCAGTGGGCTGATGCCTCCTTAAATAACACCAGCTGCCTGCAATTAGTGCAGGTTCGAGTCCCACCCGGCTCAAGGTTGACTCAGCCTTCCATCCTTCCGAGGTAGGTAATATGAGGACCCAGATTGTTGGGGGCAATTAAGCTGACTTTGTAATAATGCCGCTTGGGGGTGTATGAAAGCCCTAATAAGCAGGCATATACATAGAATGAAGGCTACTGCTAAGCTTGTAAGCCGCCCTGAGTCTTCGGAGAAGGGCGGGATATAAATGGAATTAAAATAAAAAAAAATAATAAAAAACTTCAGCAGAACCCGTAGCTACTTTTTTGTTGCCCAGGCCCAGAACAGACTTCCAGAAGTGGCATCCACACAGAGAACCAGTTATTCACATATTTGAATCCCACCACTGCTTAGATGAATAGATTAAAAAATTCTATATGGAGGAGATAGTCCTGAAGATGACTTGGAGCCAAGCCATGAGGGACTTTATAAGTTAAAATTAGCTCTTTGAACTGTACTCAGGTATCTATTGTTATACAGATGTCATGACTGTCATACATCAGAAAATAGACTGCTTCCTTTAAGAAAGAATGAGAAGGTATGTTGCAATAGTTTGTGCTATAATTGATATGGACAATAGTTACTAGGATTTTCTGTTCCTGGCAGGGCAACACAGGACATACCAGCCAAGCTGGACATGGACTCCCAGTCATGACAAACGCCTACAATCTAATTGTCAATACTGCTAACATCGGGTGTTATTGCTTTGACAAGAGGTGGAAATGCATTCATTTTTCTCTTTTGCTTTTTGCAATAACTAAGCCATGGGAATTCAAGGTTACTGAACCCAGAGTTGATAACTATTAAAGTGAACAAAGTGGTAAAAAAGTATTTAGCTTCTTTAGACATCATACTAAAGTTGGACAAGTGACCAATACTAAGGTGTCTTATTGGTCTAAAATGTGAGGTTTTGGGGGGCTGCAAGTAGGAATGTCCATTAAAGAAGGTATGCAGACAAAGAAAAAACATTTTGTCCTATTTCTTGATTTGACTATGGGAGGGATAAATGCAATGAGATGCATTTTGCCTCAAAATGGTTTAATGCATTCATTTTCATTATCATTTAAGGCTAGGAAAAGAAAACTATTCATGTTGCCCAAAAATGGCTAGTCTGACATTAAATGTTAACAGCATGATCTGGACATGACATGATGAGTGCACAATGGAAGTTGGGGGTCTATCTGCAACTCATGAGATATCCATTCTATGTAACATAATTTCCTTCATGAGAAGTTTTCCTAAATGTGAAGCCAATATGATTAAAAACCTGAATTTAGGAACTAAATTCATGAAGTCATAAAACCTTAGCAGAGTCACGATGACAGCAATCTAAAACAGGCAATTATGAACAAAATCAATCCCAGCTTCTGACCAGATCATTGACCACAACATAACTGAGTCACCATAGATGGTTCATTCAATTTGTGTCCAGTAGAAAATGAACACACCACACAGCCTCCCAGTTGTCTGCCATGAACGAAACAGCTGCCTGCTTCCCCTGATAGCTGCACTGTTTCATTCATGGCAGACATAGGTGAGAGGCTGCACTTCCTAGTTCTATTAGTACCCCTCCTCCTCAAAGAAGATTAACCACCCTTCTTTAGCTTCCATGATATTAATCTCTGAAAATTATTCCTGTGACAAGAACCAGATTGCAAAAGTCCATCTTTCAAATGAACACTTGATTCAAGAGACTTCCGTTTATTAATATAAACTAGAGATGTCACTGAAATTTGCTGGGCTCCAACCCAGTATGGAGATGCTTCACTAACCATTTTTAATGGGCAAATACTACATCTCACCTCCTGCTTATTGAGGTAGCCTAAATACATTTCTGGTTGTTTCACTGTGAAAGTGGTGTTTTCATTTTCTCCTGGACACAAATCTTGCTGAATAAACCATCTATGGGGACTCAGTAATGTTGTGGTCAATGATGAAGCTGGGGTCAATTTTGTTCATATTGCCTGTTTTAGCCTGCTGTCCTCATGACTCTTGCCCTCCAGTCACAGAACATTGCCTTTAATGGACATTGTGGCTTGGGCTACAAGTAAGATTGGTACACCGATGGTTTGATTCTCGCAAGGGGGAAAAGAATGCCAGGTTTTTACAGAAAAGATACTTGACACTTGCATAGAAAGTATGATAAACTCAAAACAATGCCACCTTGATTGTGTTAAGTATAAAGTGTTATAATACTTCAATGAAGTGTAGCCCAAGACTCCTCGAAACTCTTGGTTCCTGACCTTGCCTACCCGAAAGTGCTGACAGCCAGACAACTGACTTGTGTTCAGGGTTTTTATTTTTATAATTGTCTGTCTATGATTTATTCACCTGGTGCCTCATAGCACTTCAAAAATTGGCAACTGGTTCTAATATCTATGGGTAAAATGGTTCTAATATCTATGGGTATATTAGTCTCCACAAGAACAGGAGGCGTCTTTTTTAAACAAGAAAAAAAAATGCTTAACAATCTTCTGGTGAAAAAATGTAGATTCATCTCTATAAAAGCTATTGGGGTTCCAATCAATCTAAACCAGTAAACAACTACATTCTGACAGTATTTTTTGCTGTTTTTTCCCCTCAAATGATTATATTATCAATTTTTAACTTTATCTACTGATTAGGGACTTCATGTGGCCACACTTTCCACTGCTTTTCCTCCTGCAAGTGGCAGGAGAGGTGGAACCATGTTGTTGCTGTAATTTAATGCTATTTTGTATATTGCTTGGCTAAATAAATTGTTTCAAACAAACAATCTCTAGCTAATAAGTCAGGGGGAATCTAGCAGTATCTGGGATGAAGTAAGAGAAAACCTTGTCAAGGTGTCCATGAGCTTGCTCTCTTTCCAGCCTGACCTTTCTCTCTCACACCATTCTTTGGGAATATCTATATTCTATAAGGACACAGTGGCTCAGTGGGTTAGGACACTGAGCTTGTCAATCAGAAGGTCGGCAGTTTGGCGGGTCGAATCCCGAGTGCCGCGTAACAGAGTGAGCGCCTGTTACTCGTCCCAGCTTCTGCCAAACTAGCAGTTTGAAAGCACGTAAAAATGCAAGTAGAAAAATAGGGACCACTACACTGGGAAGATAACAGCGTTTCGTGCACCTTTGGCATCTAGTCATGCCAGCCACATGACCACAGAGACGTCCTTGGACAAGCGCTGGCTCTTCGGCTTTGAAACAGAGATGAGCACCGGGCCCTAGAGTTGGAAATGACTAGCACACATATGCGGGGTAACCTTTACCTTTACCTATAGGAGTGTTATCTTTATCTTTATCTTTATTAGACTTATATACCGCCCTTCTCCCATAGGACTCAGGGCGGTTCACAAGGTTTTTAAAATAACAATACAACAATTACAAAAATTAAGAACAGTTAAAATGATTACATTTAGACCTTGAATAAATATAAAAAATATAAAACCCCAATTAACATCCAATTAAAACCCCAATTAATACTAAGCTCTATGGGCAGCTGGTTCCAAAGGGCAGGCACACCCACAGAGAAGGCCCTCCCCCTGGGTGTTATCCGCCGGCAATCTTTTACCAGCGGTACCCTGAGAAGACCCTCCCTGTGGGAGCGCAAAGGATGAAGGGAGCTTGATGACGGCAGCAGGTGTTCCCTCAGATATCCCGGACCAAGCCATTTAGGGCTTTATAGGTCATCACCTATAAAGGTGAATGTGTATCGATCAAAAACTTTTCTAAATCCAATAAAGCACCATTGTTGAATACATTTTCTCATATCATGTACTATCCCCTGCTACATGTTATGAAGAGTGATGGGTGGTAGATTTGTTCTGCTGACAGGTGATGCTGACTAAAAGGAGAAAAGAATCTAGGGCCTTCACCAATTGTTGCCCTGAAACTGCCCTGCTTTAAATCAGCATAACTGGCATCATTGCTGAGGTACATTATTGTTCATGGAAGTAGTGCAATTTATGTTCATATACTTTTCTGCCAACTCAAGGATGAAAAGAATGCACATTAATACAGCTATGAGTAAGTGCCCTGAAGCATACCTGGATCATTTATAATACTTGTCTTAAAAGCATACTTTTTCTGCACAGATTAAAAGCCAAGGTGGAAAGGATACCATCCAGCTCTAATATCAACAATGTAAAATGAATAAGGATCAACTTTATTAATATTGTTTCCTGCTGGGAGGATGCAATATAACTGATATTAAATTAAAGGACACTTTTCCATTTTTACTAATGCACAAAATTGTTTTAGATTGCCAAAAGCTGAGAATGGTACTTAACTAAAGGTCAACCTCTTATTTTAACAATGTAATTATTGACCTTATTTCTCCCTGTTTTACCCAAAAGAATCATGGTGGCCCTATCTGGATTTGATTGATTGATTGACTGACTGATTGATATGCCATCAAATCAAAATTGACTCTTAGTAACCAAATAGATGTGGATGTGGATGTGGATGGATAGAAGGTGTGATAGGATCAGTTGAAACCCTTGCCCTTTAGTGTTGTCCCACTTGCAATTGGAGATCTTGTGACTGAAATTTTCATTGTCAAAAAATAATTCATATGTCTTCATAAATTAAAAATGTCCATGAAGAAGTCTAGTATATTTGTTGAGTAAATATATTTCTGCATATCTTTCTTTCTTTGTTAATTATTATGGGGTCATACTATTGTTTTAGCTGCAAGAAGGTTTTTTTTTCTATTTTATCATTTAAAGATAGTATGGTCGCTCAGTGGTTAAGACACTGGGCTTGTCATCTGGAAAGCCAGCAGCCCCAGTTTCAGACCCGAGCACCACGTGATGGGGCGAGCACCTGTACTCATCCCAATCCCAGCAGTTCAAAAGCATGTAAATGTGAATAGATACGTAAATAGGTACCACTTTGGTGTGAAGTTAACAGGAATCCATGATGTCATGCTGACCATGTGACCATGGAAAAGTCTTTGGACATGCTGTCTCAATGGCTTTGAAACAGGTGAACACTGCCCCCTATAGCAGCAATGATTAATGGAGTAAAATCCTTACCTTATCTTACTATCATTTAAGAAGAATGCCTTTCTTTCACCTCACCACATAATATATACTTTCTATTTGCATTACTATATGCTGTCCCTTCTTTCCTGATTATGCATCAGATAGTTATCTAATGTGACTTTGCACATCTACTAATCTTTTTCTTATTCTATTGCTCATCAGTTTCTTTACACCCTATCTGTTTCTCAATGTCATTCTCTTTCCTACACCCTTTCAAATTTTATGGCCTATGGACCACACACATAATTGCATTTGTTGTTCCATTGTTTTCCATTATTATAAGGACCATAAGGATGTAATCAACCAACCATCTAAAATAAACAATGCCTTGGCTCACCTAAATCTTTGAGTTGTTTACATGTTCAAGTTGTGAAATTACTTTGGGTGATTCTGAGTTGAAGGTGAGTCAACAATTCAAAGAGAAGTCTCTTGACTCACTTCTTATTCCTCTCATTTTACTTTGACAACAGCTGTCTTGAATTTGGATTAGACACAAATGTTTCCAAAGATCTAGATCTACATTCAAGACCCTAAAGGCTCCAGAACAATGAGTTTCAGTTTAATGCAGCAATAACAGTGTAGTGCTGAAATTTCCCACTTAGGTAGCAGTGATCTTGAGTGGACTTGAAGAAAAGTTAATTAAACTTGGTTCAGAAGTGAATGGGAAACCTTTTAGTTCTCTTCTTTCTAGACTAGAAAACGTCATCTTAAAATGTTTGATTATGTGCCATCAAGTTGATGTCAACTTTTAGTGACCTCATAGACAGACCTTAAAATGTTTACTTTTAATACAAGTAAACCAATTTCAGGCAATAGATTTAAATTATATTATTAGGCTGATCTTATATTGATACTAATTTTATTGCTGCATGAAAACAATACACACAGAGACTTCTATTAAAACAATAAGGTATATACACACAACTTGATAGACAGACAAGTTAAACAGGCAGATAGAGACAGACAAGTTAAACAGACAGAGAGACATTTTATTTTGTTTTGTTATTAGATGTTAAATTATGGCCTTTAGTTTTAGAAGTTTCTATGTACTTTTCATTACAACTTAAAAGAAAAATGTAAATGTAAATAAATAAGATTGCCTTCCTAGTCTATTTATTTGGGAATAATACAAATTGAACATTTTAGAATTCATGTCTTTTCATGGTAATTTAGCAGCTCCATTGCTAAGTGACATTGTCATTAATCAGACATGTGACCACAATGAACTTATGGCATCACTTCCATTGCAATTGTGATGACATCATGTGACTATGACTTGTGATTTTATTTCCAGTTTCTCTTTTGATCCTGTTTATCAGAAGAAAGCTGTAAAGCATGCAAAAGGCAATCACATGACTATATGCTCATTGCAATGGTTGTTAGAGTGTGGACTGTTACTTTTTAAGTGCCATCATAACTTTGACCAGTCACTAAACAGGACAGTTGTTATGGAAAAACTACCTAAAGAATGGTGAGTACCACATGTTGCCTGCTGATCCTTTGCTTCAAGATATCATTAAGTAATAGAAAGGGTGATTTAATAAATTTTACTAGATTAAAAATAGAAAATATAGATTAAGAGACAGGGGCTCTTATACACCAAGAAATGATTAAAAATAACAAAGGGAACATGCAGTTCTCACAAGGTTAAGTTCCAAATAGCATTGTCACTCAAGAAGCAGTACTGGAGAGGTGCTAGTTTAATTATTTCTAACACCCACTTAGTCCTCAGACTAAGTCAGAAATATCCAATCAAGGAAAGTTTCTCTGCTATTGCCACTTAGGTCTAGCTAGCAAGTTCATTTCCTATTATATGTTGTAATGAAAATATGAAACTATTTGACAGGTGAGACAGAATGTGGCTCCAGAAACGCAGCATGTTCATTTGTTCCTTAAATTCCTGAAATAAATTGAACAGGCATACATTATGATGCCCATAGTTTCGCTGGCTTGCTATGGCAGTTTTGACCTCTGTTTCATGCCTTCTGAGTGCCACGCTCTACAACATCTCCCAAGAGCCATTCTAGGTGAAGCTTATATGATTTCCTGTGACAGATGGTGCAGCAGGGCATGAAAGCATCTGTTCATAGGTGTGCCTTTAGAGATAATCTTCAAAGCATTTGTAGGCAGTAAGTTGCTAAATGAGAACAAAACTTTGTAGGCATGTTCAGATCAAGTATGTTAATGTTTGTTTTCAAAAATCTTAAACTCTGCTGTTGTAACCAAAGATTGATCAAGATTTTCCCCAGTAAAGGTGGATCCTCAGTTTGGACTCAGTACAAAGAGTCTGTACTGGTTTATTGGTTACAAAAAAAAATCCGAAGATTTTATGGGATGTAGATGAAACTACTAAAACACAAAGCAGCAAATAGTGAGCTGAAGACAAAAATTTTAAAAGTGAGGCCTATATTTGGTTTTCCACATGCAATTAGCATGAAAATATCAGCAACATATCTAATTTCCTACTTCAGAATGATTAGCATTATACCTGAATGTATGTTAACCTTGCCTTAATGGACTTCAGATACAATGAAATTTCATCCCAGTTTATCGGTTATTAAGATATCATCTGGTTTCTTTTGTATGTCCAGTGAACCATCTTTTTCCATATCATTCTTGTAGCCTTTCATTTTTTAAAATCCACTTTCAAATCAGACTCAATCTTGTTAAGTAAAAATTGTTCCTTTTCCATAACATCTTTTAAACACAGCCAATCTACAATAGCAGACATTTTTTGAAATTAATTTTGTTCACAAATATCCTTTAATACATCCATATTAAAGTATTTTGCTTCATTCTATGTTAGTAAGTTGAATTTAATTGTTTCTTTTAATTCTAATCTTTAGTTCCTTCTGGTTCCCTTTAGCATCCAACCTTCAAACTTCCACACTGCTATGTTGTTGTCTTTTTTTTAAAAAAAAAACATACCATTTTCATGAGAAGGATTAAAATCTGGACCCTTAGTTCATTTGAAATTTTCCGAAATCCATGTTTTGATCACCCTTTTGCATTTTACTCCAAAAGAAATTTTTAAAAACCCTTAAACCTGTGTTTGATACTTTTTTCACTAAAGATTGAAGGATATTCCCCTGGTGCTCTAAAAGTTTCTATTATGAAGTTTCCTAATAGCAAAAAAGTAGTTAAAAGAAACAATTTCTGAAAGTAATTAAGAAATGAGGCTTGACAAACTTTATGCCCTTATAGACTACATTACACTGCATTTTATTCACAAGACTTTATTCCAGCTGTGTAGAGTACATGTGGGCAATCTCACAAACCCTCCTTTTCTGATTTTGCCAGTCAGAGTTCACCATCTGGCCATTGATCTCCACTGCATACCATCCCCCACTCCTTTAGTTCACTGTAATTCCTCTCTGGAAGTGAGGGTTCTATTTTTCTTGCAAACAATAAATAAATATGAATACTTCTCTAGATAATCAAATATTGAACAGTCCAGATGTTCTCTGAGCTTGGTTGTTTTCAGATATTTCATTACCCAAACTAGGTAACATCATCAGGAATAGCACTGATGATGCTACTTAGTTTGGGTAATAAAACCTCTGCAAGAAAGGAATCAAGCTCGGAGAGCACCAAAGACCCCTCATTTCAACTGTAAGCTACAAATAATCTTCCTTATTGGTAATCAAATACTGTTTCTTCCCATTCATACCAAGGAAGTTATTTTTATTTTCTATCAAAAAGCCAGGTTTTTTTTTTCTGTCAAGGTATTTCAAACAGAGAATAAGAATGTTTTTATATAAGCCTCACATAGATTCCATCATGCTTAGCCTCAATTTACCCCAAATCTATAAAGTATGGCAGAGGGTTAATCTTACCTTCTTTTGCTACATATAGATTTTATACACAAAGAACTTTGTCTGCAATGGTCTAGGTTTATACACTAATATAGAACTAGTGTTTTTCTTAACAACCAGGCACTAATTTTTCCTGGTTATTCAAAATCCCTTTCTAAGAATCAGAGGTTGACCACAGAGGCCAATGTATACTTTTGCCTTGCACAGTTGGAGAATATTATTGCTTCATTTTTTAAAAAAACCCACATAGCAGGTAAACATAATAATTAAGAGCAGGGAAAGATCATAAAATAAACATTCAGTCTTCAATGCTTATTTACAGAGTGCAGGATTTACTTGTGAAGGCTGAATCTTACAATGTTAGATTGTGGCAATTGATGAAACTGTTTCTCTTACAGTTTTAGATTCTTCAGTCTTCCATTGATTTTAATCTTTTGGTTTACTCTTCTCCTATATATATATGTTTCAGTATATATAAGTTTTCTCGTGGCCTTCCAACTGTTTCAAGTGTTTGTGTAATAAGCAGCTGAAATTACCTTGACCCATTATAAGAATTCTAGAAATTCCCATAAGAAAATCAATCAAGCACAAATGTGGAGAAAAAAAGAAGAATCAGCTTATGACAACACTCCTAAAATTCCATGTAGTGGTAGAAGTTATGTGACTGCCTTTCTCTTCATGTTTCCCATGTTTTATGTGAGTGCCACATATATTGTTGATATGGTCATCAATCTTAAGACTAGAGAATCACCTGAGCTGCCAGAAGTATAGTACTTTCTCAAATATTCAAAATTTGGACCTCTACAGAGTGTTGCCTCTATGATATTATTCTAGCTGCTCCCTCATTCCAACTTGTTCATACTAGATGGAATATCACAATTTCATTAGTATGTTCTAATAGCTAGACATTATGAAGGAAAGCATTCTGTATAAAAAAGACTGAATCAATCCATTTATTTTCCCTGCTGATTTTTATGTGCTCATGATATGTGCAATTAAAAATATCTGTACAAAAATGGTTACATAAATATGTATTGTGAACATATTTTCTCACAAGGTATGCATAGATTTATTTCTAGAAGTGCTTTATCCTAAAATCTGCATTTCAAGCATTTGATAGTTTTTGAGCCAAATTCTTGTGTTGAAAGAATTTGCAAAACTGAAGGAAAAACATGTTTCCATGTGCACAATGGGCTAGAATTTAACAATTGGGTAAACCTGCATTGGAATTCCTAAAGACCCATTTCCCTAAATGTTTCTAGTTCTAAAATAATAGATAACTACAGAAAAATAGTCCATATGGTCCTTGGCATTATCTAAAACATCTGGAGAATTCATCTTAAGTCTCAGTCGATGGCATACCAATGAAGTGGATGGATAACTGAATAAAAACTCAAACTCAGTGAATGGTTCCCAATCATTTTTCATTCAAGCTGTAATGAAATATCAAATGGGGAATCACAAGATTTAGTGTGATCTGGGACTTTTTCACATTTCTATTATTGTCTATAATCAATAATATTGATTTATTATCAAGCTTATAGACGAACAGAACTAGATGAGATAACTAAGGCCTTAGAAGACAGAAAGAGACTTTAAAATGATGCTCCTAGGTTAGAGAAATTGGCTGGAATAAAAAAGGATGCCCTTGAGTCAGACATATGGGTACCTCTATACAGTAGTCTTGGCAACAGAATGGAACTGATTTTCAGTTGCTTTCTTAATTTCCCAGCCTAATCTTTGGCTCTGTGGTTCCCTAGTGGTTCCCTCTGTGGTTCCCTAGGAATCCAAGAACTAATCAAGCCCAATCCTGCTTAGTTTCTGACCCATCAAGGTCAGCCAGGTGATTCCCACCAGCAGAGATGCTAAAAAAAATACAGAATGAAATTTAGCAGAGATGAATGTAGCATTCTTTGTTTACTAAGCAAAAATTAAATTGACCAATACAAGATTGGAATTTCCCTAGCTTTGTAAGTGTACCTGAGAAAGATATCTTCAAATAGTAGTAGATTTTAAACTGAATATAAATCAGCAACATGGTACAGGTGCAAAAGAAATACAATTTTAGAAAGCATCAACAGATCTATAGTTTCCAAATCACAGAAATAATAGTTATACATTATTAATTGCATCAGCCAGACCAACTGATGTGTTTGATAAGTTCCTGGGTGGGAACAGGACAGATCACAAGACAGGTTTTAAGTGAAGGGCAAAAAGTCCTCAGCCTGAATTCTAGCCTCTCTTGTCCTCACTTTTAGCTACCCTAAATTAGATTCACTTGATTGCTAGTGATTTTTCAGCCTTTTCAGCCAAGTGTTACTTGCCTCTATCCTGAGATGCTACAGGGACATTTTTCAGTCTTTGGCTGACAGTGAGAAAGTTTGTTAACAGCTGCCAGTTGAGTGTTGCATTGCTAGGAGGAATTGGTGTGGCTCCTAAGCCCTACCACTGTACTCAGCTTTCCATTGTTCCTGCACTGGAATCCACACTCTGGTCTCTATTACATGTTGCACTAAATTTACATATGTTATCAATTTGCATAGCTTTTACTTCTTGGGTGAAAAAAACTATAATAGTAGTGTGGACTTCCCAAAGGTTATTAGAAAGTTTATTAGTTTGTTAGTTTATTAGACTATTAGGCAGCATTTTTCTTGGTTCTTTTAAAAGCAAGCCTTCTAAAAAGTTATCAAATCTACAGAAGGTTTTTGCTCGGATTATTCTTGTGGTTGGATGGATTTGCAGCTGCTAGCAAAGAGGAAGTACTGTTCTGGGTTCCAGTACAAAAAAAAAATAGTCATTTTACTTCTTTTCAGTTATAAAACTGTCCAATTCAAATGGGATGTAAAAGATGGAACTAAGATTTCATTTCTCACTGCAGAAGAAAAGTGTTTCTGATACTATGTGTTATTAAAAAAGAAACAGTAACAGTTCAGCTGTCTCACTGTCCTACAGCAAGTACATTATTTCAAAAAATGTGGTACAAAGGGAGAATTCTTTATTTCAGCTCCAAGTAGTGATGAATGGGTCAGCTTGTTTGGGTTAATGTTAGCCTTACACATGTTATGTCTGCATAGAAAATGTCTCCAAGGCTTAGAATTTTATTATATTGGGATGAAAAATCAGGAGGCTGGTAGCATCTTTTCCAACTAACAAATTTTATTAAAAGCCAAAAGTTTTAATAATCTGATGAAGTGACCTGCAGCTCTGGCTTTTTGCCACCATAGGCAATGTAGCTCTCTTCCTACTATGTCAGCCTATGTCAGTGAAAAATATTGATGGAAAGAACCATTTTCTACTGTGCAAAATCATGGAGTGAATTTCACTATACTGTACTAAGTGGTATTCCATAGCCAACTCCAGATAATATCTCACACAGTACTTGGTTAGATCTTACTATGGATGTATCATAGAAATTTCCCTAACTCAGATCACTTTAAGGGTCAAATATATCAACTGACAAATTATTTGTGAAATAATTACAATGTCCCCAGTTTTCAATAGCAATCATAATGTAATATATTCTAGAAAACTGAGACAGTTTACATGGTATCAAAAATATAGATGATTATATTTAATCATAATATTATAGGAAAATTATACAAAGACTTTTTAAACTGTAAAATAAAGCCTTTTTTAATGCCATGACAAATCCCCAGACCAACCTTATAGGTTCTCCGTTGCCACCTGGTGGTTAATTATATAACATGTATTAATACATATATGTAGTTAGATGAGTCAATTATATCTTTCTCCAGACTGTTAATGCTACTCAACTCTATAGAGAACTTCAATCCTTTCAATCCTTTGCACATTCATTGTTCAGAACAAAACTTCAGGAATTCAGTCATTTATCTGCACACAGCCTAACCTGAATCCTAGACAATACCATTTAAAAGGTTCTCAGTCCAAATAAACAAAACAGTTAAATGGGATAATGGTCAAATGCTTAGAAAGCTGGAGAAACATGACCAGAATCTAGCTTCAATTTAGATGAATGTTTTCAACTTCCTCCACAATGGCATAAAGAGGCATAGTAAAAGCTAAAGGTAGACAACTGAATTTTCTGGATGCTAAGCACTTCAAAGAGTTGATTGATCCAGGAGTCCAGTATGATTTTCCATATAATCGGCTCCCCATCAACTAATATCAGATTTATGACTGAATAAATGTTTTTAACTGCTCCTTCATGTAAGATTAAACAAATAACTGTTTTGTTTTTCTTATATCAAGGGTACCCAATCTTGGCAACTTTAAGACTTGTGGATTTCAACCTCCAGAAATCTAGGAGTTGAAGTCCACAAGATTTAAACTTTCCAAGGTTGGATGCGCCTGATCTAGATCATCTTGATCCCTTGTGAGAATAATACCACTTCACTGACAATACCAGACAAAAGACAAAGAGCAATATAGATACCTCTGCATAAAAAATGAATGAGCTATCTTCACATAATGTTCTCTTTCAATTTACTTGGCTCAGACTTATGCCATTCTGCACCCAGCTGGTGATTTGTCAGTAAAATAATATTTAAATTTAGCAGACCAACAAAAGAAATTAGGAGAAGGGGTCAGAAGAGGAGAAAGAGAAAGAAACTAAATTACATGTATTTATACAAACATGACTGTACATTTGATCTGACTTGTACTTTTGTGTCTATGTATAATTATACAATTAAAATGACTGCAAGAGACATTTGTACCTTGGCTTGCAAAGCTTGATAAAAAAAACCTTTAATTAAGTTGAACTCTTGGAGAGCAGGCTTTCCAATTTGGCAACAAAAAGCTGATGTGGCGAAGAAGATCCACCCACCCATCCATCCATCCATTCATCATCACGCATATACTTTCAAAATTGCTTTGGAATTTTTTATGATTTTCTTGCACAGTTTTAAAACTGTGAGATAAGATGTTAATGACCATAACCAATAAGAAATAGGTAAGGGAAAGAAAATTACCCATTTAGAGGAATAATTTCACTGTGAATGCCAGAAAGCAGATTTAAGGCTGTAATATCTAGATAACAGGTATGAACGTATCAGCAATTATAAAAAACCTGGATACAGTTTTTCCAATATAGTCATGGAATGCTTTGCCTATATCACCAATTTTGTGAATGTATTATACAGTACTGCCCTTTAAATCACTGTTATCTATTGTATATCTTATTAAGTCCTCAACTGAAGATTAGCCTGGTTTCAGTTAATAATTCTAATATAATTTCAGCCCAGTTTTCTTTAGCTCCCTATGGAATAACACTATTTGGATGATCATATATATTTGTATGTAACAGATACACTAATGGAAGACGTGCAGCCCAGACATAACTAGAACCAAGTCCTGATAAATAGAATAATGCTTGGTTCTAAGTAAAGATGCATAGGACATCAAGATGAAAATAGCTGTATGATTGTCCTTGACCTGCTTGAAAGTGCTGAAAATATGAGAAGTGAACCCATAAAAAACTAAACTAGGACAGCTTAGTCGATTGATTAAACACATTGATACCATACTATGTCAGAGTGATGACATGGCAGAGATTTGGTATGGAGTGGATAGTGTAGCTATGGAATTCTTTCCATAATCAACAACTTATTTGCTAAGATAGTTTGTGCCAAGCATTCATGGTCTGACTACATGACTTATTATGATTTCCAAGTTAGTAAACCCAAAACAATTTTTCTTCCCTCCCATCCCTTCATGGCATTCCATGACAAAAGATGGAGTACAGTTCTATTAATTTATTTTGGTTGCTGTTTTTGTTTCTCTACAATTGTCTCATTGGTAGTTTTGTAGTACATTGAATATCAGCAAAACAATAAACTGGGACCAGAGTTTTGTGAATGTTCAAAATGAGAGCATAGAAAGGTTATGACCCCTTTCTGCTTTAATCTTGAGAAATTGAAATCTATTCCATACTACCAGTTTTCTCTTGGGATTCAGAATTCAGGCAAAAGCTATGTATTTTTTTTTCCAATGGAAGGCCTTAGGTTGTTTATGAATTTTGTTGGATGCCAGCCAGTAATAGTTGCTTTACGTTATACTCCAGCCAAATTCAATTGCCCCTTCTCCTAATAGCAACACAATGAAGGAAATTCATTTTCAGACCTTGGAGAGAATGGGAACACTTTTTCTTAGGAAGATTTGAGATATAATCAGTCCTGTTGCATGACAGAGAATCTGCCTTGAATGGAGAAATTATTGCATGAGGGAGGGAAAAGGTTCTGAATTCAGCACCTGCATTTCCAATTTAAAAATTCAAGTAGTAGATTTTTTTTTTTTAAAAAAATCCTCTGCTTTAGATGCTGGAGAATATTAGAGAAGATGGTCCTAATGAAGTGGATAGGGTCCTTG
This sequence comes from Vipera berus, assembly GCF_964194415.1. NCBI lineage: Eukaryota > Metazoa > Chordata > Lepidosauria > Squamata > Viperidae > Vipera > Vipera berus. The sequence goes on from NC_138204.1 coordinate 27,052,995, forward strand.
ATGCCTGTCAGTGCCACCAATGGCCAGTTAGATCCTCGTCCTTCCTGGATGGTGAAAGCCTTTATGATGGTGACTAGCAGGTGGGTCCAGGCAGTAATTAATACATCACTGCAGGAAGGGACATATCTGGAGGTTTTTAAGGGAGTCATGGTTTGCCCCCTTCTTAAAAAAAAACATGACTGGATCCCACCTATCTGGACAACTTTCATCTAGTTTCCAACTTCCCCTTTTGGGGAAGGTGATGGCCTGGCAGTTTCAGAGGGTCCTGATGAAACAAATTATCTGGACTCCTTTCAGTCAGGATTCAGGCCTGATTATGGAATGGAAATGGCATTGGTAGAGCTTGTTGATGATTGGGGGTTGCACAATCATTCTTGCTCTTCTTGACTTCTCAGCAGCTTTCAAAACCATCAACCATGGCATTCTTTTGGGTCAGCTGCAGCTCACTTAACAAATGTTTCACTTAGCAACAGAACTTTTGGCTCAGTTGTGGACATAAGTCGAGGACTACCTGCATGTATATTTAAACACATAGACACACACATCTTTTATATCTGTAAGCCACTCAAATTACCCTGTGGTAAGATGGGCGGCCAATAAATTTTATAAATAAATAAAATAAGTGATTAGCTATTTGACCCAGTATAAAACTATTTCTTACACCACTGTCGCTGCAAGAAATTTCCATTCATACATTTCTTTCCCCGATAACTATCATATCTAGATGTTTTAATAGGCACTATTATTTTAATTTAAGTAAGTTGCAATCAAACCATTATTTAATGAAGTTAAATAGTAACATGATAGATAGCTACCAAGTGATTCAATAAATAATTTCTAATTAACAGTCATAAAATTAACACAGGAAAAAATGTTACTATGGAATCTAAATTAAATTATAGCATACTTAAGGCACTTATCCATTAAATGCTATGTGTTAATGAAAAATATGCTATAGCACTTTTTTAAATTTAATGAGGAACAGCTATTTAAGGAATTAAATAAATCAAGTTAGCAGACTGCATTGGTCCTGTCAGAATCATATCACCCCACTGATGATATGTGCTAATTATGCACTGTGTTACGTTTCGGCAAATAAATGAAGGTTAATGCTAATGTTATAAATAAAGCTCTTAAGTTATTTAACTAACAAGTAAGTAGGACCCAATAACTTCTTCCAGGTTTTATTCTGAATGTATTAAATGTCTTCTAGAACAGAAAGTGGGATATAAAATAAAGCCATCATTATTGTTATTTTGGGATTTTATAGTCACCCTACTATCAGACTCGCGCCCCCAAACAATATTTTCTTTATATTTTCTTTATATAGCATTACATAGCATTCAGTCAGAGAAGTTTGCATTCTTATTACAAGGTAAAACTAACCAGTTCTTCTCAAATTTAGTCAAATATTTTTGTTTCTATACTTTTTACAGCTGCCTGTAAAATCTTGGACCCAAGGGACACATGTCATTTTGACCTGATTTCATTGCTCCTCAACTCTCTTATAAAAGTCTTTAGTAGGAAGCAATCAAACATCTAACAAAAGTTACCTGGCAGCACGTTGTGTGTGCGTGTTTGTGTGGGGTGTTTAAGAGTTGTCAGACAGAAAAAAAATTGCAAGAAAAACAGTGTTCCAAAAAAGAAGATATCCAGATCCCCCTTAAATGCAATGCAATCTGAAATAATTATTGCATAGGAATGCAGGTCTTGGCAGAAAAAAAATGTTTTCTATCTCTACAGCATAGATTCAATATGATGATATCCATACAGTCTATAGAAGTGTCCTCTTTCAAAGTCATCATTTATAAACATCTACCAATCTCCTTGAGATTGTTTTTCATATTATTTTCTAAAGTTTACATGATCCCCAAATCTTTCAGTTAGTTAAAAATTCCTCCCTCTCCTTGATGTCTTATACTAAGTTATATCTGAAACTGGGGTCTACTGGGTAAATGAACACTATATTTCTTCAGATTTCGCTGTTTAAATGTGGCAAATAGCCTCTCTTTTTCTCAGAACTCACAAGCCCAGCAAAACAAGGGACTTACATGTTTTAGATTTCATTTCATTTTTGCTGGATTTAAAATGTCAAGCTTGGTTTATAATGATCAAGTCCACACAGTGAAATTTTGAAAGCAAATTTTAATTAGGTAGACCAAATGGGTAACAGATGAACCACATGAATGGCTATGTACTCTATTATGCTTACATATATTATCCATACACCGTAGCATGTAAAATCCAGCCAATTCATGATTGAACTTGAAAGCATGAATAGATCAGCCCCAGCATGAGAAGGATGTTGTTGGCCAACACAGACTTCCTCTATGGTGAAGTTACTACTTACGATTCAGTAATGCTCATCTGAATTTCAGTTCTTCAACCCTCAAAAGACCAGTTTGTTGAATGTGACATCCAGACTGAAATAAATGACTTGATTACCGACATATTCAAATTGAAACAGGGCTGACTTGATTACCCTGACAGTCCTTGCTATATATGTCACTCTCCATCACAGCTAAAAACAAAACATAACATCCTTAGTTCAGAAAGAAGCTGATGCTCATTTAGGGAAATGGCCATTTGCTGATGCAGTAGGCACCCTAACAGCACAAGCCCAAACCACTTCTGTCAGCGTATGGCCACTTAAAACATCTAAGTACCACCAATGTCAAGAGAACAGCTTTGCCAGCCAATCAATCCAAGGGGATTTGGACTAATGCCAATGAATGTCCAGTTTGATGGGCCATCCTTCTGTACTAGCAATTAAAAAATGATATCGTGCACAGCATGGGTACAGAGAATTCCCCCAATGTGCCTTTTGCTAAACATAAGACAAGTGGGGTTGCCTGGGTTGTTATTTGCCTAGCACAGATTGAAAATATAAAGGTTCTTTTCAGTTGAACACTCTGACAAGCTAATCCAAGCCAAGCCAAGCTTGGGGCTCAGGCTTGCATGCTACTCCATCTCTGCCAAGTTTTTTGAAGTTAGTGGCTTGGTGCCAAGGTATCATTTTTCATAAGGAAGGCACAATATCCAGCAGCGTAGTTTAGAGAGAATAAAATTGCCATCTGCAGTCACTCTAGTCTGATCTATAAAGGCTTCTTTAGTTGCTTCTCTGCTTGTGAAGAAGGTATGTTTGATTCTTTTATCTCAATTCTTGCCACTCTCAGGGACCCAGTTGCCATCCCCTCAGCCTTGGCATTAGAAGGGGATTGCAAGGCATAATTATATATCTTCTGTTAGTGATTTAAAAGCACTTTCTCTTTTTCATATGCTCAGCCAATATTACATGGCATTAAAATGTCTTGCTTTTTTCTTTCATACAAAACTGGATCATTTGGTGAAATATAGGAAAAGTAGCTAGTGAAAAAACAGCCTTGAATTTACTTCATTGTACTTCAAAAGCCTTGTGCCTTTTTGGCATTACTTCTCCCTGCCTCTTAAAATATACAAGATTAATACTCAAAAACTAAATATTTAATCACAGCAAAAGTGTTTTCCAACAATTAATCCACACAAACATACAGAAGAATGATTGAAGAATGATATTTATCTATTTATATGAAAATAATCCAGTAGATATTCTCAAAGAGCTAAATCAAAACTTAATTACTTACTGAAATAAGAATACAGTTATCAATAATTGAAAGTACTAAAAGATGGGTTAAAATATCATTGAGATAGACTCTACTTAAGCCTAAATTTTGACATATTTAAAATACAGTTTACTCAAACAGTTTCCTTTACTGAACAAACCAATGGAATCATTGTTTCCTTAAATTGTTCTTTGTATCCTTAACTAAGCATAGAACAAATTTGTACTATAATGATAATAAAAAGTACTATGAAAAAAGCTTCAGTGGCACACAGAAACCCTTCAGTGTAATATTAAGATACCTAAGGATGTTTTTAGATATCTGTTAGCCTAGAGCTTGCATTTCCAGTGGACAATCTGTTATATCACCACCTGCAAACCAGGCATGCAATGGCATCAGTATGTCTATGGAGATTCTCAGTCATCCAGGTCATTGTTATCCCTAAGATGCTTTTTCAAGAGACAACCGGATTTTCTTGTTTTTCTTTGAAGACATTTTGCTTCTCATCCAAAACAATTTTTTCAGCTCTGACTGGATGGTGGGGAATGGAAGGATTGATACTCCTTGCAGGCAGCTGGTCATTTGCATTCTTTTAGAGAGTTGTTGAGGCCACCTGGAGATTTAACTGTGACATCAGGGTCACCTGACTAGTGCAAGGAGTAGTGGAAGGAATATAAATCCTTACATTCCCCACCATCCAGTCAGAGCTGAAGAGGTTTCTTGGATGAGAAGTGAAATGTCTTCAAAGAAAAACAAGAAAGTTCAGTTGCCTCCTGAGAAAGCACCTTTGGGAATGGCATCTGTATTTTTGAAAACATAAATAACTGAAAGTTTGCTTAACCCAACCTTGACCAGAAGAAAAAGCCTCCCATGAAATTATGAAATATGAATTAACATCTTATTCTGAAGGCAAGGAGAAACCAACAGCACTACATTCTAATTAAATTTCTTTCAGGGCAGAAATAAAAGCTAAAGCAGTCATGGAAGGCCTAATTTTCAGGGATTGTTGTAATTATTTTTGTTTTTAACTTTTGTATTTCCTGTTTTAAATACCCTGTAAACCGCCCTGAGTCCTGCGGGAAAGGGCGGTATATAAATCCAATTAAATAAATAAATAATCCATTTGGATGAAATATAAGTGATAGTCTGGTCTGGAAGATCTAATTATCATCATCTTAGACATTATGTCAAAGCCAATGTAGACTGAATAAGGAAAGGTGGAATCCTGGTCACCCTTCAGTTGTAGCGCTATGTAGTTCTGAGTAAAGGTAAAGGTAAAGGTTCCCCCGCACATGCGTGCTAGTCGTTTCCGACTCTAGGGGCCGGTGCTCATCTCAGTTTCAAAGCCTGAGTACTCTGGCTTAATCCAGGCTGCAAGTTGCACTGAAAATCAAATTTAAGATGCTGTTTTTGCCCTTGGGATTGTGCAGACATACTGTAGAGGAAAAGGGACATAAGGCATTCAGTCAGCAGATTGTATGTTTATGTAAACAATGCCTTACAGATACTTTGTAAGTATTTGGAGTGAAGACCCTAAATTTTGTCACTTGTCAACAAGAAAATAAACATAATATATAGGAGGAAAAATGTTAAAATGGGAGACAGAGAGCATGAAAATCTTCAGAATTTCTTTAAAAAACACACAAATCTGTCTGTGGTAACAAATAAATTGAAGAGCAGATGTTTGCATTCACAAGTCCTTTTTTCAAAAAGATTACTATTAGTAGGTGTTGTTAATCAAAGAGAAGTGAATACAGCTTTGTTTGGAGCCTTTTCAAAAATACCATGGGAATGTTGGATGTTCAGGGACTGTGATACTGACACATCTGTATTTTGATTTAATTAGCTGTTTCATGAGATTACACCATGGCATGTGATGCCTTTCAAACCCAGCACCTGTAGACAGAATTAGAAGCACTGATTGCAGAATTTTGACATGATTTTTATTTTTGGAAACAACAAAGTATGAAGAAATTCCACTAGAACTATGAGTTGTATTATAAAGATCCAGTCCAGTCTCAACTGAATTTCTTTCTTGCCTGAATATATGTTGAAAAATTTTCACTTTATGGGGAGCAAGGAAGGGAGGGAGGAAGAAAGGACAATTGCTGGTTGGGGTCTGAGATTGCCCAAGCACAATTATACAATTATAGATCAAACATCTCTGTTGTGTCTTCATCTCAGAAATATGCCTGGCCTTATAAGATACCCCTAAACTGCTGTAGAAATTACATAATATTGGCTACATATATTTTGGGCTGCTGAAAAAGTAATGACTTTTTCAACTGCTGCATAGCCTTTTTCATAATCTTGGAGTCTTGGGTAATGATGCTCTTTTGCTGTTGGGATCTGCTTGCAACCTGGCATTTCCTTGTCAAAGTCAGCACAAAAGCATATAGAGGTATCCCTCATGGTTTTATATATTGGTCTAGAGATGAACTTCAAAGAGGCATGTCATCTTATCTATGAGCTGGTATTTTAGTAGTTCACCTTGGTGTTATGTGCTTAGAGAAAATCAAAGCACAACAGTAAAATTAGCTCTTATAATTCAATGGAGTTCTTGCCAAAGGCCTAACCAACCCTCCCTTTCAGAAGCACAGATCAGTGATTGTGGGAAAATCTGTAGGTTTATCCATCTATTATCAATCAACAATTGTTATAATTATCCAATTTTACAGGTCTAATGAATAAAAATGCTTATTTACAAAAATGACAAAAAATGCTATACAAAAGCCTGAGTTGACCAAATACTTGTTTTAAATGACAAATATGGACCCTTAGGATAAGTCACAAAGAGATTCATTGAGCAAATCAAGGCTTATTTTTAGAAATCTCGCCCAAAACTAATTTGATTTAACCAACTAATTAATTTTCCAGATAAAATAAGAAAACTGAATAAAATTATATATTTAAACTGTGCTTCAGAACAGTTCAAAGATTCAAAAACCCTTAGGACTATTTGTGTGTGTGTGTGTGTGTGTGTGTGTCTGTGTGTAGAATTAATTCAGAAAATCACTTGAACCATCAAATCCAGTCTTTGATTTGAATTTATTTAGAGTTCATATATTCACCCCTAGAAATGAGTATCATGTTTGTGATGTTTACTAGAAAAAATAATAATAATGTGGTATTAGTGGGAGAATCAATTAATAATACACATTTAGGCTTAGAGATACATTAGTGCCCAAATCTTGATCTAATGGAACATTAATTATTATTGGTGGAACACTGACAATGCTTCTAAATATCAAATGTCTGACCAGTTTTAGGATCGTTCCATAATAAGGGATTTTATTAATGAGTTTAATAGGCAAAAGTTAATCTTTTACTTTACTGAAAAACTGATAAATATAAAACTATTTTAAAAATTAGCTTCATGGTTAGAACTGTTCATTTCTACCTAAAACTATATTTTCAATGCCTTAAATATTCACAATAATGGAAGGTCACAGCATGGATGGCAACTACTGTAGCATTGGCTGATTCCCAAACAAACCCTAAGAAGCAGACCTGCTGAGTACTTGAATTGGTATGTAAGCTAGGTTGGAAAATTGGCAGAAAAAATCTGGAAGAAGAAAATGGCAAGCCACTTCTGTACTGTTCTCAATAAAATTAGATGTTCAGATCCATGAAGTCACTAATATTTCATCTTTGCCTTTGAAATATCAACAAATGTACTGCAATATTTATCTTATATTCTGTAGTAGTTCCCACAATTTTATAGGGCACTATTTTTGTAGTATTATTTTGATCAACAATTATATATGCAGCTATTATTAAATTAACAGGTCGAATAATTGTGGTTTTGTATTATATAGCTCCTAACTTACCGTATTTGAGGATGGAATAGTAAGTGCTGAGATAATATGGAAAACAAACACAGAAAATAGTGTTAATTCTTGATAGTGGCTATTAACAAAACAGTTGTTAGCTGCTATCCAGACCTTTTGCATTAGTAAGCTGGTTAACACATGTAGTGTTATAAAAGTTCTTTCAGTCATGTGCAGATACAAAGATTTATTTTAGATTCTATATGGAAGAAGGAAAATCTTCCTGCATGCACCTGAAATTCTTATGTACTCTATACACAGAAGGAAGTACATAGTCCCATAGCTGATGGGACAAACCCGTAGAAGATGATCTCAGTAATAACAATAATCCCCCTCTTTCCTGGAAGACATATTTATGAACATCAGGATTTACAAGCTGGTCCAAATGCTTTATGAGGTTTACAAGGTTTAAAAGAATTTTACTAGGAAAATGTAAAACATCAGTGACTTGAAATGGGAAGGTTTGCAAAGGACTTGGAATCAGCTGGTTTTGATTGCTGCTCAGACAGTGGCAGCCAAATTATATATTTTTTTGTCCTAGAGGCACTGAGAGATCACTCAGTGATGATGAAGGATCAAAGAAAGACGATTACCCAGGATGGATGACTTGCCTCAAAACACAGTAAGTCAGAATCTCTCTTGAGTAAGCACTTTCATCTTCACTCAGGCCTCAACAATGTGCTTAAAAAATCAAATGCAATATTTTCAATTGCATTTGTGATTCAGGTTTATCTATGTATTTCAAGGTCAGTACAGAATGAACTGGCTCCAATATGATACTTCTGTACAATGAAATGCTGTTAAAGTCTGTTTTAAGTGTCCTTGAGCTATTCCCAGTGATGTACAAAAATGACTCCTTAACCATTGTCTTCTAGCTATGATTTAATTTTAATATTTATAGCCTACCCCAATGAAAGGGGTCTCTGGACAGAATACAATAAATTTAGAAAGAAAGAAAGAAAGAAAGAAAGAAAGAAAGAAAGAAAGAAAGAAAGAAAGAAAGAAAGAAAGAAAGAAAGAAAGAAAGAAAGAAAGAGTAATATACAATTATTAAAAATCTCAGTAAATTATCAAAAGTCTCATAAGGGCCTCATAACTAAAACAAACCTAAGAGCCAGATATACACTTCTGAGCACCCAACTCTATCATATCATCTGAGATTCTAAATTATACAATGCTTCTTGATTCCTATCAGAGGATATGCACAGATCTTTATCCTTTCAACAATTCCACTACAGATATATTCCTTCCTCCCTTCCTTCCTTCCCAGACTCAATATAAATTGATACTCTGGAGAACAGGGCAATGCATTGACTATTACTAGGCTGGACATTCTCCTTTGAAAATATAGTTGCATAAATACCCCTCTACAATTTCAGGAAAATAAGAAATTGTTTCTGGTGAGAAATATCACAAATATTCCATAAAGTGGAATATTGCTTAGTATTATATAACCCTTCATAAAATATATGTGTAGCTTGTCCTTTTGGATCTGAATCTTAGTTTGAAGGAACTGATAACACTAATGGATAGATTATATTCAGAACAAATATGGGACTAAAAAGTTCCATTTAGCTTATGAGTAGATTTTAGTGGGATATTGTTAATGGTACTTTGTTTGTAGTTATGTTAAAGGGGAGTTAAAGCACATTATGAATTTGGTTAATTGTATATTATGCATAATTTGTATTTAAAATATGATTATTATAACTATAATCCTGTATTTAGCTCTGGGAAGTGGGGGGGGGAAGTGGGCGGGTTTGGGGTGGGGGGGATTTGGGGATATATTGTAAAACTTTGTTTTTGTAAAACTCTTTAATAAAAAAAACAAACACTAATGTCCTGAAGTACTTTCTCCAGCTTAGGTGTTCCAGTTATTAACATGTACAGAGACAACACAGCCATGCTGATCAAATATTCTGATGCATGTAGACTAAGATGTGCTAGTACATTTATTTTTGAAGCAATACAGCTGATAAACTGCTATAACAACCAATTTGCTGATATTCTCCTTGAAGCACTCAAATGCTCTTGGACCAGCAAGCTTAAAAGATGGCATCATTCCATTTTAACCAGATCATTTTTAAGTTCTTAGAAAGCTGTTCTCCAGATACTATCAGTAAAGAACTCTTTTTGGCAAGGTGCCACTTCTTTTAAATTATCTTCCCTGGCTGGATTTCAGGATATTTCACTGTTCATTTTTGTTGAAGATTTATTTCATATAGCAGATTTGTTGTTGCAATGGATAATTTCAAGGGTTGATTAAAATACATATTTTTATATGGGCACTGATTGATAATTATTGTTATTTTCTAGTTTTATACGAACTATTTCTGCACAGAACAAACCCTAAGTAAGTGAGAGTAAAGGACTGTATTGTATTGGAATAAAATATTCAGATTTCGTTCTGTTGAAAAGTAAGCAGTAATCATATTATCACATTGTTACTTTATTAGTCTTCATTTTATTATGTACATCTTGAATAATACTATAAAATATAATTGATACATTATTCATATAAATGAGATAAGTACATATTCCTTGCACCCTTCTGGATATACACCATTGGGACCACATCACTTCTTCTACATAGTTTACTGAGGTTGTATTTGGGAAGTGTCAAACATCCTTTTCAAACTGATTTAGGAAGATTTGCAATAACTTCACTTGAAAAGAGTTGATCATAAATATACTTGGAATAGATTTATGTTAGGTATGTAGCTACAAATATTGTTAACCTACAGAGAGAAATGTGGCTATAAAGCATTTTTCTCCTCTGAGGCATACATTAATACACAGGAGACCTGGAGTGTAATTGAACAGATGCTTGGAAAGGATCTTGTCCATTTTCCAAATTTTCAAGATCACAGGGACAAAAAAAAGGGAGGATAGAGGCGATAAAAGGAAAAAAAAACGGCTGTTGATAAATGCAGACATATCCCTCATCCGTCTGAAACAGATGTCACTCAGGGGATATCTCCTTTCACACTGGTCAAGTTCAGCTTGTCAAATCTGACTTTGAAATCATTGTTCACCCCTTTAAAATACAGTGGTTGTCTGAGACAAGATAGCAGCATTTAGGCGCTCAGCAGGGGTGGGGAGAGGAAGAGAAGGGGGGAGACAAAGAGTCCACAGATCAATAAAAGCACTTTAGGATAATGGCAGGATCTAGAGAAAAACAAGTCTGGATGCCATGGCAGCGCCATCATTACCAGGAAATGCGCATTTGCATGAGTGAAGTACTTAATCCAGAGAGTTGCAAGGGAAGGACTGCAGGACACCTCCTTCTTCCCTGTTGCAGCTGGGCCTAATGCTGCATATGAGATATTCATTTATCTTGCCAAGGCTATGGTCTTGGATTAAGAGTACTGAACGTGGACAATAAGAGGCAAGATGGTAGTTTTGTTTCCCCATCCACTGATTTGGGTTTTAGGACTCTTATATGGTTGCTGTGCCATTTACATCTTTGGGATTTGGAAAAGAAGCAATGGATGGAACCTACTCAAGGAAAGAACCAACCTAGAACTAAGGATAAATTTCCTAGAAGAACAATGAATAAGCCTTCAGAAGTTGTGGGTGCTCCAACACTGAAGGTTTTTAAGAAAAGACTGGTCAACTATTTGTCTTAAATGGTATAGGGCAGGCTGTCTGATGTTAGCAGCATTGACACAGGAATGTGAAACTCGCGATGTCACATGACGTCGCGCGACATATCAGGACTTTTTCCCCATTGCCGGCAATGGTGTGGGTGCGGTTTCGCATGACACATCCGGCCCGCAGGCCAGCAGTTTAACATGTCTGGTATAGGGTTTCCTGCTTGAGAAAGGGATTAGACTAGAAGACCTCCAAGGTCCTTTCCAACACTGTTAATCTATTATTCTGTTAAATGTTTGTTAGCTTTCTGGAGGAAGCAGGAAAGGTTATCTATGCTTTGGGAACCATTAAGGAAGAAAAAATACAGGTAGTCCTCTACTTATGATCACAACTGTGCCCAACATTTTGGTTGCTAAGCAAGACAGTTGTTGAGTGAGTTTTGCCCCTTTTATGACCTTTATTGCTACAGTTAACTGAATTACTGCAGCTGTTAAGTTAGTAACATGTTTGTTAAGTGAATCTGCCTTCACCATTGACTTTGCTTGTCAGAAGTACGCAAATGAGATTACATGATCCCAGGACACTGCAACTGTCATAAATAGATGCCAGTTGCCAAGTACATGAATTTTGATCATGTAACCATAGGGATGCTACAACAGTCATGTGAAGACGACTTCCCATCGCCCAGTGCGCTCACACAGAGAGGGCCTCCTCAGGGTGCCGTCGGCCAGACAATGTCGGCTGGCGACCCCCAGGGGGAGGGCCTTCTCTGTGGGGAGCACCAGCCCTTTGGAACCAACTCCCCCTTGAGCTTTGGATGGCCCCGGACCTCCGGTCCTTTCGCCGCGACCTCAAAACTTTTCTCTTCCATCAGGCTGGCCTGGATTGATGATGGGTTTTTAAATATGTTTTAATTTTTAACTGTAGTTGATTTATTTTGGGGCTGTTATTTAATTTGTTTTTAATTTTTGTATTGTTGTTTTTTTTATTGTTGTAAGCCACCCTGAGTCCTTTGGGAGATAGGGCGGCATATAAGTCCCAAAAATAAATAAATAAATAAGAATGTTCATAAATAACTTTGAATAGTCACTAAACAAATGGTTGCAAGCCAAGAACTAATGATACTTAACACTTCTCTCAACTGTCAGAATGAGTTGCCTTTGCAAGTGCTTTCCCCAAATTTTCCCTGATTTTGCTGCTATGTTTCTCTTCAAGAAAGGAAAGCAGATGAGGCAAGAGGATTTCTGAGTGAAAGGATGGATAAAGTTGTTCATCCCTAGGAAACTTTCATGCTGAGATGATCCTATAGAAAGAGTTAACCTTGCAAATTTTACACATACTTGCTCTGAAAAAGTTTTCTCCCTTACTTTTTAAGGAAGCATCCAATTTAGTGCCTGTATATATATATATATATATCCATGTATGTGTATTTGGGTTTAGGATTATAAACAGAACCCTTTCAATCTTGGAAGGTGAGTTAGTGTTATCATTTTTTTCATCATTTCTTTATAGAATGTCTGTGTTGTGTGGATTATTACATGACTGAAGTAAAACCAAAACAAGAACGTTTATTTCATAGTTCCATGGGGAAAAAAAGATTTCTCTTGTAGAGGAATGAATGTTGTTAATTTGATTCCTTAGATAATTCAGTTCCCCTGCACAAGACTTCATCATACTGGTTTTTTGAAGGGTTTTGAAGGGATAAAAAGCTAAATAAGTTCTGAAAGACTTAAAGAACCCCCACCCAATTCCTCTTCTCATGTGGATGCATCAGGATACTATTTTCTGAATTTCTTTTCCACACCCCATGGGCTTACTATTTTTGAACTTAATCTTTCTTTTGCTGATTTCTCCATGATCCTGTTCTGTTAAGCTTTTGGAGAGTTATCCAAACAGACAGTCAAAGCTGACCTCCTTTACATATTTATTTCCAAAAGTTATTCAGCTGGGAAAGTAACTGATGTAGAGAAAAAATAACAATACTAAAAATGTTCGTGTTCATGAACAGTGATGGAGAAAACAAAACTAACATTTTATTTGAAGCAAGATGTTAGTGAACAGGTCAGTGTTCACCTCAAAGATTCCGTGATAGAATTCTGACAAATTTCAGAAGAGAAAGCATTCCAAAGTGCTGAAACTACCCCAAAGATAATTATGAAAATTATTCCTTTGTTGAAACATTTGAAGATACCAGCATCTCTCCTGATGATCTTAGTGAATGACTAGACCTATCACATATTCTAATCCCAAGTTATTTAGGATCTTATAGTTCACAACTAAAATACTGAACTGGGTCATTATTTATGGCCAAGGCGGTAGCTTTTAGTGCAAGCCTGATTCTATGTCCCATTTTGCCAACTGACTACCCATATTTTACAGCAGTAACTAATGTAATTCTGAGGTTACAAATGTAAGAACAACCATGGCCAGGATATTCCTGACTATAATAAACCAAGTAAAGTTGGTAGTAGGCAGTTTTGGCCACAGAGTTGAAAACATAACTTTCCTATCCATTTTACCTATTTTTCCAAGAAATTTCATGTCATTTGAACCTAAATTTTAATTTTAATTTAATTTTAATAAAATTAAATAAAGTTAAAATTGTAAGTGAGGTACAAAATCTTCATTATAGACCAAAGGCACAGTTTGTCATAATATGTTTATCTTAAATATAGCATCTTAATCTGGAAAGAATATTTATATTTAACTAAATACGTAAATCTCTCCTCCTGGATTCTGGATGTAGAGCTAGGCAGCAGAAGTGGTTCTCCTTGTTCTAATCTGCATGGTTCCTTTCCAGAAACAAGAGAGCTAGGCAAAAATATATTTTCATTTGGCAACATGTCTCATTCTAAAGCAGTTTGGGATGCTATGCATCAATGGTAGTTTTCTCAGCAAAACAAAACAAATTTTGGGGAAAAAACAGAAAGAGAAAAGACATCAAAAGTGGCTGGACTAATGGACAGCTGATCATTGCTGTTAGCAATTCGGTGTTCCATTAGGGGTGTTTACAGATTAGTATTTTATCTTTTTTTAATGCTAATATACAGTAGCATAATGTATTTCAAACATGCCCATCAAAGCCAGATGACATTATTTATCACTAACGTATTTTGGATTCCTTTTGGATTCAAACAATTTATTTCAAAGCAGCCATAGGACAAGGAACAGGCTGGATTATGAACCTTTTAGGCAGTAGAAAACCTTAATTGCTTATTTCCTTTTACAGTCTAAATTCAGTATGAATATGAAGGGATTTGCATAAGAAAGAAAATGTATCTGCAATTTAGTCTTTGAAAGCCATTCGCACTTGATGATCATATGAATGGAATCATGTCTAATTTGGCCTTTTGTATCATGTCTACTACATAGGAGCCCTTGGAGCATTTAGTTAGTTTCTTTTCCATAACTTCAGACCACGTGCTACACACACACACACACACACACACACACGTTCTAAACATAACAGTAAGGCTAACTTGGTGAATATTCCTTTGGGGACTGCACACTTCCTACTACTGCAGTTCTGTTTTAGTGGGAGAAATTGAGGCAGTCACCTCTGGAATAGTGGTGAACTTTCAGATATACCAGAGCATTCTGAGTCATTTATCGAAAGGCATTTTGTTTTGGTTCTGGTGGGAGAATTCCTTAAAACTTATTTCAGAAAGTGCTTAGTTTTAATTTTAGGGGAAAATACACTGATTTTCTCTCTCTCAGTGGGGGTGGACTTTTCAGTCTTTGGGTCTTGAAATGAGAATCAACAGCAAAAAGTGAGGGAGTGGAAAGACATAATAGACTAAACTGAATCTGTGTAACAAGACAAACATCAAAGATTGTTTCCCTTTCATTAAAATCTCTTGCTATCTTTCTTCATCAACTGGAACTCCTTCTTTTTCGCCCCCCCCCCTTTTATTTCAACAAAAACAAAGAACTGGGTTTTTAATAGCGGCCTAAGGCCCTTTTTTGGGGTTGAGTAATTACCCAAATTGTCCATAAATTGTCCATTTCATGACACTCTGAATAGCCTCATTTATTCGTGACAACATACATCTGTTTCAATACACACACGCACACTCACCGCCTTTTTCATTTCCATGGTGGGATTATCTATATGGTGCATTGGGGAGAGCATAGGGTTTCAGCCCCATCTCGTGTTTTGGCTGGTGGTGAGGTCCCTGTGGCCAAAGAGAAACTGAACTCTCACTGGGGAAAAACATATAAACATGGCAGTTACATTCTTAGGAATGGAATATGTTCCCTTCAGATGTGGCTGCTAAATGAATCATGTGAGAAAGGCCCTGTTTTACTTGTGATATTCTGGGGAAACTTTAGTGTATAGAGGGGAAACATTTCCTCCTGTCTAAGCATGCACATGTTAATTTCCCTTTAGCATTGGCAAGAGGCAAAAAGAAATCATATGACATCTCAAGAAGACAGAATATTGAGTGACTCCACATAAAAGTAGTTTTACAAAAGTCTTAGGAAACTTTAGTATATGCATTTTCTAAAATACACTATAAAGATTAAATTTGATGTATTGGGTATAGTTGCTTGTCAACATGCACAGTTGCATATACATAACAATCTTATGTTTAAACAATTCATTATTATTGCTTCTGTGACAAATGCCAGCTAATTTTCAAGCCAATATACTGCATATCATCATCATTTTAGCCTCTGCAATGCAGGATGAAGGCTCTTCCGCATGTTTCCAACCTATATGGTCCTGAGCTTCCTTTTGCCAGTTGGGCCCTAATTTGGTCACAATTGCTAATCATCATCATCATCATCATCATCACATAAAAATAGCAGGCAAAGAAGATAACAAGACCTGGCAATGGCTAAGAGCAGGAAAATTGAAAAGAGACAGAAGGGTTAATTCAGGCTGCAGGAGACCAAGCCTTATAAACAAACATGCAAAGCCAGAATTGAGAAGACAGCAAATGCTATCTCTGCAAAGAAGCTGAAGAAACAGAGGGCTACATAGTTAGCTGTTGCAAGAACTTACAGTGTGATTAGAAACAACAGCATGACAAAGCAACAACAATGGTGCTTTGGAATATCTGCAAGAAATACCATTTCCCTGCAAACAAGAAGTAGTGGGCCCACAATATAGACAAAGTAATAAAAAAATGAAGAAACTCTAGGACTTTAGAATTCAAACAGAGAATCATCTGTCACATAACACCCCAGACTTAATAATTGCCAATAGAAAGACAAAAAAGTAAAAAAAAAGTCTGGATAATGGATGTTGCAGCACCTGGAAACAGCAGAATAGAAAAAGACAGAACTGAAGAAAATAACAAAATACAAAAACCTGTAAATAGAAGTAGAACAACTTTGATAAAATAAAGCATAGATAACACTAATAGAAATAAGTGCCTTGGGTGAAATCCCAAAACATCTGAAATACCACTTTAACACCATTGGCTTTGACAAAGTCACCATCACACAGTTGCAAAAGGCAGCTTACATTTTGTGATGCTACCTTTAACACCATCAAACAACAATATCTGTCTATTCCAAGTCCTTGGGAAGGACTTGATAGGTGGACAAAATACAGTCTAAACATCTGGCTGACTGTGCAACCAGATAGAGAAAAGATATAGTTAGTCCTCGATTTATAATCACAATTGACCCCCAAAATTTGTGTTGCTAAGCGAGACATTTGTTAAGTGAGTTTTGCCCGATTTTATGACTTTTCTTGCCACAGCTGTTAAATGAATCACTGCAATTGTTAAATTAGTAACATGGTTGTTAAGTGAATCTGGCTTCCCCACTCACTTTGTTTATCAGAAGGTCACAAAAGGTGATCACATGACTTCAGGACACTCCATCATAAATATGTGTCAGTTGCCAAGTGTTTGAATTTTGATCACATGACCAAGGGGATGCTGCAACAGTCATAAGTGTGAAAAATGGCCATAAGTCACTTTGCTTTACAATGCTGTTGTAACTTTGAATGGTCACTAAACAAACCGTTGTAAGTCAAAGACTACCTATATAGGGGGGAAAAACTTGTTCCTGTAAAATGGGACTATATTTTAACAGGGTTTGTTTACAGCTGGTATAGAATTGGGGTGAAGCATTGCAGAATGAGAACTATTTCATAGATAGCCTGAGTGGTTTTTGTTTGTGTCAGTGTGAGAAAGAGACAAAAAAAGGGAAGAGATAATTGCAAGAAGTTATAATACTGCTGCTTGATGGGGTTAAGAGGGGAATGCAAGATGTTTTCTGTAGAATAATTAGCATGCTAATTTAACTACTGTATCTAATGCAGTTCAGAGAATACCATGATAGAAACCACCCAAGACGTCAAACTGCTGTTAATGAGGCAGAGCTATCTGGACTATGGTAAATAAGAATTTCAATTCATATGATCTCTTCATCCTTAAGATTCTCTACAATGCTGGCCAGAATGCAGAAATAATTCTGGATTATTTAGCTGTTGCTAAATTAATTCTCCTTCTTCCTCTTACAGTGTTTTACGTAAATATCATAGGGTTCTTTTCTGCAGCTCCCATTCCATCATTCTCTCTCACTCTGACCCAGAGTTCTGGAGAAATGGGTCAGAATCAGCCTTGTGGAACCAAAAGAATGGAATTAGTTCCTTATCTATTCCAATGAATAGAAATGAGAATCCACTTCAAATTACCTCACCCTCCTCTCCTTAATCCAAGGTTCAGAAATCAATTGTCATCACAATACCTTTAACCAGACTTTTGACTCAGAGGGCAGGTCCCTGTCCATTCCTGCTAGATGCACCATTTTAAGGTAGTTCTGAGTTGAAAAGATTAGCCAAGTGACATCACCGTTGCCCACCGGTCACCCGTGGGTGTCTCCTTTCATATCCTCAACAAGGAGCTGGAGTGAATAATGGGACCTTACCCTGCCATGCAACAGCACTCAGCTCTCAAACACAAGCCTGGTAACCTCCAAGCCAGCCATGAACCACCGTGTTCCTAAAAGGGCAGGTAAGAATCATAAAAAAAACAATTAAAAGAAAAGTTTTTTTTTAAATTTTGCAAAATGAATTCTGCAAAACTAAGTTTCACACAGTCTTAAAGATATGTAAGAACTTAACTTTGAATAATGATAGGCACTTGTCCTTCTTCCTACTCCAGTTTGAAAAGACAGTCTTTGAATAGAAAGTTTGACTTTGTTGGACTTTGCTTATTTCTGAATGTCACATTTCTGAGCACTAAGGTTTTTGGATAGACATGCACAGTGTTGCTATATGGAGAGGACCCTACACGCTGCAACAGAAAGAACCACGAGCTCCGTCTCATTTTGCAGGCCAAGCATATTGGAGGAAAATGGCTTGCTTCAACCAGCAGCTTAGTGCTGATTCCAACAGCAAGAGATTTCCACTTGCATTCAGCATTCCTTTCCCATGCTTTTTGAGTGTCAGGGTTTAAGAGACTTTTACCAAGGTAGTGAAGGAGCTTGCTGTGCCTTTAAATCTATATCATATAAACTAAGAAAAATATCTGCTATTTCTGTCAACCATGCCAATGGTACTGAACGTGTGCAAACTTTCCACTAAAGGTTTTTGTAACTTAATTTTACTCTGGAGATAAGAGGAAGCCAGAGATTCTGTTTCTCTTTGGAACTTGGCCTTAAGCCACATCTTTCTTTTTCAGCCTCTCCCCCCACCCCCATTCATCACTGTTAATCATATGGCTCTATCTTCCCTATATTTCTCTTGTCAAGCTATTAAGAGGCTATGGAAAGAAAAGGAGGGGGGAAATAGTTTAAATATAAAACAATATAGTTGCCTTGTAGTTGTACATGTTGGTGAAACATAATTTTGGAGAAAGACAGATGGAAAGAGAAAAGACTATTTCACATATTTGTCTAAGGAAAGAAAGGCCATGACTTTTGTTTTTCAGATGAAAAAGATGGGTAGAATATTCTGATATTCTTCAACAGCTACGGAACTGTTGAACACATATAACATGGATTAAAAAAAGAGGCTGATTTTGTTTTATTTTGTAAAAACTATATATGACCATTTTCAGATTCTAGTAAGATGAAAGTTAATTCACTAAAAAAAATTGCAATGCACATTAACATAAGGAATAACCAAGTTCAATTTGTTCAGTCATGATCTAACAAGAACAACAGTCTATGAATGCTTGAACTTATGCTTAAACCCATGAATGCTAGAAGCATTAAGCCCTATTCTAAAATTTTACAAAAAATGTGAAGATGACAGATATCCTGTTTCCTTTTCCTCTTTTTCCTATAGGAAACATAGGACATCACAATTATATTACAAACCTTTACAATATAGCTATATATCCTTCATTTGGAAGATTCATTGGGAGATTCATATGAATCAGAGTGCTCTTTCTATAGATCTTTCCTATCTCTGGAAAGACTGTGGCTAAAAGGGAAGGAGACATATTATACTGTACATTTCTGTCAATCTTCATAAATTTTGCAGGGAGCAAACCTGAAGAAGTCTACAACATCTCTGTTTAAGCTGGAAATCATATTAAAGATTACAATACTTTAGAACAATATTTCAACACCCAATTCAGATAGGCTTTACTCTCTAGCATGATCATGTTTATTATAGCCTGGAATAATACCACACCCCCCCCCCCAAAATCCTTCTAAAATCCTAAAAATGAGGTAGAAAAACAAAACTTTCTTTCACTTTTACAAAATTGGGAGATATATTTCAGTGCAGTATTTGTTGAAATGAAATGCTTTAAGTTCTTGAACCTATATGAACAATTTATTTGTAAATATGCATAGGTTCAGATATTTCCAAAGTGAGCAATGATTTCATTGGTTCTTGAATTCTGCTCTTTTCAAATTAAATTTTAATAAAGATATTTCAAGTCTTTATCTTACACTGCAATCCTATCACATCAGCTCCTAAATCCCATTGTGTTTAACAAAACCTATTCCCAGTTTGTGGCTAAAGGGTTGCATCTTTAATCAATATATTAGCAGTAAGGCAGAGTACATATGCTTAGATTTTCTCCCCTCCCCTCTCCATCCTATCGTTTCTATCCAGAAGAGAATTCTTGTGAAATTAAGGTGTTAAATTGTCCGTAAGCAGTTTGGTTCATGAAGAAGTTCTTATCATGCTTTGCTTGCTGTGAATCAATCCTTTCAATTAAGGTAGCTGGGGGAAATAATGATGTTTTTATTTGCAATTACAGCTTTAAATTAGGATCAATAGAGATGGCTACAGCCTTACCATACCAAAAGTACTGAGAGGTTAGTAACAATAGCTCAAGTAAGGGAAGGGGGGAGGGGAACACCCATATTCTAGCATATGCGGAGGTATACAAGAGATAACCCAAGATTAGAAAATGAAGACTGGATTAAATTTATTTCATGTTTGTTTTTCTTTTACTTATTTGTTACCTAATTATAGCCCTAAACTATATTATGATAACCCCTAGAATGATTGGGCATCTTACCACCACTACAGTATTTGATTTTATATTTTTCCTGAAACTTTGGTTCAAAATGAAAATTCTCTTTAATTGCTTCTGTATAATTCCCAAATTATTTGGGCCTAGTCAAAGATTAAAGGCCTGATAGCAACAACCAAGATTCTCAGTCAGGTACCAGGGTTAGTTAGGGCAGCTGCCATTTTAAATTGTCATTTGTTGTCAAGAGACAACATTAAAACAAAGGCCTGTGTATAGCAAGAATTCACAGCCACTTTTGTGACACACCACTACTTGTATACTTACTATCTGATGGTGGTTATTTACCAAGGGAGGAAGCCAGAATCCTCTGATTTATGATTAGAACTCTGTTTTTCAATTGGAAGTCTTGCTTTGATCACTTTCACCCTACATAAGTAGATTATGGATCTGTGTATACAAGTGGTAACAGTACTTTCTAGTACAAATTACATTTGTTTTTGTTTTTGTTTTGGTCTTGGCATGAGAATCTACCTAATACAGTACAATGGAAAGCCAAAACATCAGTTTTTGAGGTTTAGTCATTCTCTGCTTATTTTATAGTTGCTTGAGGACTATGATGATATCAGTCAAGTGTGGTTAGCTGGGTAATGTTTCATTTGAAACATAATTATGATTGCTTAAGAAAGTCATCATTCATTGTAGACTGAAGTGAACTTCAATACCAAACAATCACTTATTTCTGTTTATCACTATGCACTACACTATGCACAGAGGCTGAGGGTATTGCGGGGGGAGTTACGCTTGTTAAAGTAATTGCTACTATACCATCGATATAATCTATTCATTCCATAACCAAGAACCAGCATGAACAGTTGCTCTATTGGATTTCCATAGCATTGCAAAAGGATTGGATGAATAAGCCAATTAGTGCAACCCAAACTCATAGGCAAGTTTGTTCCTAGTATAGCTAGTATCACAGATGACAAGTGTAGTTAGGCATCCACATTTCTTGCCCACAGTTCATCTGTTCTGATGCATAATTGTCACTCTCATAATTTCTGAATGATTAGCGTATATGTTTTCTTTTAACTATATTACTGAAAAATGTAAACCTGAAATGGTATATTTGATGCATCTGTGTATGTGTACTTAGACTGACATTGTACTAAAATGTATACAGTAAAACTGTAAAGAATCTGACACCCGTTTTTAGAACCATCTATCTATCCAAAGAAAATGCCTGAACAATTAATTTAAAAACTTTCTGCCTGCCATGTGGATTTTATAGAGAACAAAAAGCTTTACCATTGACCTGTCCCTTATCCATCAAATGCTTTGATTTATATTTCAATCATGAATATTACACTGGCCTTTTTAAGATTTATTTCTCCAGACTGCACAATATTGTCTGGTTTCTTGTTACAGTTTCTGTTGTACTAAAGAAATAATGGTCTTGTTAATTCTGTAAACATTACCATTGCAACTTAAAATAATGACTTTTTTTCATAAAAATCCATGTTGCTATTAAGTGATTTGTTTTTATAGGCTTACCATTCATATATCCAAATAATGTATTCTTGATTTGATTACAGTTTTGCTTTTCATGCATGCCAACAGATCAGGAATATATTCTGGATTTCAGAAGTTTTTCACATACAGTCAAAATTCCCTCCTGCATTTGTATTTGTACGAATTCCACAAGGTAAAGCAGGAATCCTATATACAGTATGTGATGTTCACTTGGAACAATAAACACATTAAAATTCCCTTTCCAAAACTGAAGAGAAATGGCCTAATTTGCTATCTGCAAATGATGAGTTAGTGGTGTTATTTCAAACCAATCCTGGCACAAAGCTGCATATCTGCTTGAAAATCATCTTAGCAACTTGAATGTCTGTAAATATACCCAGTGACTTGTTCTGAATCCAGGGGCAAATCCTATTACTGAAATAGATGGCTTAGTGGTTTACAAGTCAGGATACTTCAAATATCTATGTATTTTTATAGTTTGCATTGATAAAACAGGAAGTAGTAATAGTTTGTATTAAGAAAATAGGAAGACATAGTTTAGTAATGTTAATGTAGACTGTCAGCAACTTCCCAAAGCTTCAAATATTTTCAGTTTTCCCTGGAGAAACCAGGGCTTGAAGCTTGGGTCTTAATAAGTTTGGTCTCCACCACAGCTTCTTGTTAGCTTTTCATGTAGCCAAGGAGCCATGTGGACTCTCATACATAATTGGAAGTATTCTTTTTATTATTAAGGAACTGAGAGTAAGAGTTAGTTTAAATTCTCACAGAAAGTTTTTATAGGAAAAGAAGGGGCTCCAGGTGGTCTGGTATGAGTATTAGATGCCATGAAGGCAATACAGATGGAATTAAATATCATTGCAGAGTGTTTCTGGGTTAAATAATTAAGAATCATGCTTGCTTGCACCTGGTTAAACAGTTCCAATGGCTGTTGAAGATGGTTTGTTGGTCTGTTAGTTTTGGGATTGTGATATAAAATAGAATGAACATTTTGTACTTGCAAGAATCTGTGGGATGCTGAGTGTAAGCCAATCATTCCCCAAAACACTTGAGATCACAATCCAGGGGAAGAAGAGTGATGAAAAGGAAAGATTTCATGGAATACGCTTCCAAAAGACCATGAGCCAAAAGATCAAATCTGTACAGAAGATCAGATCTGCCTGGGGATCAATAGCCAACCCAAGGTTATTTGACATCTCCTCAGACTTACAAAGGTTCACCTCTGCCAATTCATTTGGTAAGCCTCTTCCTTAAGCTTGGATACAGTATATAAGAAAAAGTAGTCATAGTAATTAGTGCAATTTAGGAGTACCAGGAATTCATATAAGATAGGGTGAGATCATGATGTATTAAGATATATGTATTTAGAATCTTTTTGAGATAAAAAGCTAACCTACAGGGAAAAATTGGTGAAGTGTTACGCTTGGTTAGATAAGGGGAATAAATTTCCCACATAAAGGAAGTAAGATTACAGTGTCTACTTACTGCCCAAAAGGAATAAATTAGTAATGTTGGAACCAGAAAAGTGAAAATGATTGGTTGCTCCAAAAGACCTGGGATGATGCCCAAACTGCTTCTTTCTGAATAATAATAAAAAAGGGGAGAACTGGAAAGTTATTTCAATCAGACCCTGGAACCTCTAAATGTATCCTAGCATAAGTCTTCTGCATACATGGCCAAAAAGACTCCACTGAGATATGACCCATCATTATAGAACAAAGGGTCTGAATGTATGAATTAAAACAAAATCATTTTTGACTGGCTTGTATGTCTATGTGTGCATTTACCCAACAATTTATTATTACAATGATTATTACTGGTTGTTCCAGAGTGGAATCATGACAAAATCTTTGGTGATTTGTGAATTATTACAAAAGCCTGCATCTAAGACCATGTAAGATGGCTCCTAATAATCAGAATGGTGCTAAAATAATGGAGTGCACATTGTAACATCTGTTCTTTTGTGCTTGTGACACAGAGTCACAATATACATTTAGTCATTTGCCCCATGAATTCCCATAACTCTCTACAATAATTATATTCTCTGCCTATCTCCAACTTAATACTAATGCTAATGGTAAAATGGCACTAATTTAATATTGATTTGATTTAGCTAATATTTTTGGTTTATTTTAATTAGCTTTATAGTGATATTTGGATTTTTAGATGAAAGATTCATTTGTTCAGAGAGTTTAGTCTTTTATATTTTATTGTTAGAATGCAATAAATATTTTATGGATTTTTATCTTATCAAATTAAATGTTTTTTAAGTATTAACAGCTCAGAGCTAATGATTATTTCTGTATCTTCTATGCCGCCCAAAGTCCCTCAAAATATGGTCATCATTTTACATATTTTTTATTTAAGATTAATGCTAGTTTCTCAATTTATATCTTTTTTTCTGAAATGGAAAAGATTTAGGCAAAGCTGCTACTAAAAAAGAGACATAATTTGTCAAAGTTGTGTCAAGAGATGGCATCAATTGTCGTTTGATAAGGCCCAAGTCCCAACAGATGTGGCCAGTCAAATCTCAGAACTCACTATATTACTGCTACTCCTTGCCTGTTATTTCACCTAACTTCTAGATCTTAACATTCCAAAATGGAGAGCAAGGAAGAAATGATGGGACCAAGAAGGAAGATTTCCTGTCTCCCCACCAAAAAATTCTTTCTTTGACTATGTGATACTGCTGTTGTGCAGAGAGGGCCAGGGCAATATAAGAGGAATTAGAAACAGTGCAAAGGTAGACACTCAGAACAGGACCAAAAGGTCTTTGAATACCATTGTCAGACAACGGTCCTCAATTGTAAAGTGTCTGTTTTATTCAAGGATGAGGAAGAAACTGATCTGATTTATATTTCAAGACAATTGAAATTAACCCACACATTTATAAAACTAATATAATATAATATAGGAGATGACCAAGCTGAGCCTGTGGGGCGGGGTTGTCAAACATGTCCTAAGTCACAAGACTCTGTGTGCACACAAGAGATCTAACTCCAGCCCACTTGAATGCCTCTCTTATCTCCCACTCATTTCCCTTGACTACCAGTTGGTCAAATCCTTGTAGAGAGCTTACATTTTCAATAAATCTTTATACTCACTTGAACTGCCTGTATTTGACATATACAAACTGAAACACAATGTGTTCCAGATTTTTTGTTATGATCTTGTATTGCATTTCTCTGAATTTTCTGATTTGGTCTTCTTTTGTATGTAATGCAATCATGAGGGAAATTTATAGAAAAAAAGATGTGCATTTGCCACACCCACTCCAGCTCCGACAAGGGGGAAAAAGTTGTGATATATCAAAACACATCACGTGACACAGTGAGTTTGACACCCCTGCTATACATGTTTATACAAACATTTTTAAAACACGTTGTTAAACAGATATAGAGGGGACAGAAGAAAGTTGTGCTTGAAAAAGATAGCCATATTCTAGGAAGTAAAGTGATAAAATTGGCTGTTCCTATAGGTAAATGTGGGGCTGAATTTGCTCATCAGCAGTTAGCATTAGGACAGCTTGTTGTTGTTGTTGTTAGTTGCGAAGTCGTGTCCGACCCATCGTGACCCTATGGACAATGTTCCTCCAGGCTTTCCTGTCCTCTGCCATCTTCTGGAGTCCATTTAAGCTCACGCCTACTGCTTCAGTAACTCCATCCAGCCACCTCATTCTCTGTCGTCCCCTTCTTCTATTGCCCTCAATCTTTCCCAGCATTAGGCTCTTCTCCAGTGAGTCCTTCCTCCTCATTAGGTGGCCAAAGTATTTGAGTTTTAGCTTCAGCATCTGGCCTTCTAAAGAGCAGTCAGGGTTGATCTCCTCTAGGACTGACCGGTTTGATCGCCTTGCAGTCCAAGGAACTCGCAGGAGTCTTCTCCAGCACCATAGTTCAAAGGCTTCAATTCTTTGGCGCTCAGCCTTTCTTATGGTCCAGCTTTCACTGCCATACATTGCAACTGGGAAGACCATAGCCTTGACTATATGCACTTTTGTTGACAGGGTGATGTCTCTGCTTTTTAGTGTGCTGTCTAGATTTGCCATGGCTTTCCTCCCAAGGAGCAAGTGTCTTTTAATTTCTTGGCTACAGTCCCCATCTGCAGTGATCTTGGAGCCCAGGAAAATAAAATCTGTCACTACCTCCATTTCTTCCCCATCTATTTGCCAGGAATTGAGAGGGCCAGATGCCATGATCTTGGTTTTCTTAATGTTTAGTTTCAACCCAAGTTTTGCACTCTCCTTCTTCACCCGCAACAAGAGGCTTTTTAGTTCTTCTTCACTTTCTGCCATTAAAGTGGTATCATCTGCATATCTTAGGTTGTTGATGTTTCTTCCGGCAATCTTAATTCCAACTTTTGATTCATCTAGTCCTGCCTTTCTCATGATGTGCTCTGCATATAAGTTAAATAGGCAAGGCGACAGTATACAGCCTTGCCGGACTCCTTTCCCAATTTTGAACCAATCAGTGGTTCCGTGTCCAGTTCTCACTGTTGCTTCTTGGCCCGCATATAGGTTTCTCAAGAGACAAATAAGATGTTCTGGTACTCCCATCTCTTTAAGGACTTGCCACAGTTTGTTATGATCCACACAATCAAAGGCTTTAGCATAGTCAATGAAGCAGAAGTAGATGTTTTTCTGGAACTCTCTAGCTTTCTCCATGATCCAGCGTATGTTGGCAATTTGATCTCTAGTTCCTCTGCCTCTTCGAAATCCTCCCTGTACTTCTGGTAGTTCTCGATCCACATACTGCTGGAGTCTAGCTTGTAGGATTTTAAGCATAACTTTACTAGCATGAGAAATGAGTGCAATGGTGCGATAGTTTGAACATTCTTTGGCACTGCCTTTCTTTGGAATTGGAATGTAAACTGATCTTTTCCAATCCTGTGGCCACTGTTGAGTTTTCCAAATTTGCTGGCAAATTGAGTGTAGCACTTTTACTGCATCGTCTTTTAAGATTTTGAATAGCTCAGCTGGAATACTGTCACCTCCACTAGCTTTGTTGTTGCTCAGCTTTCCTAAGGCCCACTTCACTTCACATTCTAGGATGTCTGGCTAGAGGTCAGTGGCCACCTCATTGTGATTATCAGGGACGTTAAGCTCATTCTTGTATAGTTCTTCTGTGTAATTTTGCCATCTCTTCTTAATCTCTTCTGCCTCTGTTAGGTCCCTGCCATTTTGGTCCTTTATCATGCCCATTTTTGCATTGAACGTTCCCTTCATCTCTCCAATTTTCTTGAAAAGATCTCTGGTCCTCCCTATTCTATTGTTTTCTTCTATTTCTTTGCACTGTTCATTTAAGAAGGCATTCTTATCTCTTCTAGCTATTCTCTGGAATTCTGCATTCAATTGGGCGTATCTTTCTTTTTCTCCCTTGCCTTTCGCTTCCCTCCTTTCCTCAGCTATTTGCAAAGCTTCCTCAGACAGCCATTTTGCTTTCTTGCATTTCTTTTTCTTTGGAATAGTTTTGGTTGCTACCTCTAGTACAATGTTGCGAACCTCTGTCCATAGTTCTTCAGGCACCCTGTCTATCAGATCTAATTCCTTAAATCTATTTGTCACCTCTACTGTATATTCAACAGGGATATGATTTAATTCATACCTGACTGGCCTAGTGCTTTTCCCTACTTTCTTCCCTACTTTCTTAGGACAGCAGATTTAGTCAAATAAGTAATATGGGGGGAGGGGAAGTATGTAAAGTATGTCTATGTATGATTCTGAACTTGAGTATGTACATATAGGTCAGCATAGAGAAACAATTTGGCAGTAATATTTTTTAAATATTATTTTTCCATCCTGCCCCCCCCACACGTCCCTAATCCCAGGCCATTTATTGTAAATTATGGCTTCTTGTCAAATAAAGCATGGAGTCCTGCCTATAATTAAAGAAGGTTTTGAACTTTTCTGTCACTTTGCTGTTCTTTAGGATAATATTATCCTGCCAGCCACTCTTCTTCCAAGCCTAAGTAGGGAAACTTTGAAGATCATATCTGGAACATACACAGTTTGAAATATACATCCATTTGTGCTGTTCTCTTCATTTTATTTTTCTCCGTTATCAATGGATTGAGTTCTTCACATGAAGTAGACATTGATCTATTTGCATGAATACATTTAGATAACCAGTGTGCATTATTTTACTAGTGTGCAACTGTACTCCTGTGCGTTGTTAAGTCATTATATAAAACTGTCTTGATTTTAATTTACAGAATTTCTTTAAGATTAAGGGGTGAGATTTTTTGCATGTCAGTAATGAGAGAAGGAAAAAACAGGATGGAAGGAAAAGCAGCAGAAAAAGCATCCATAATTAGTGCAATGTGATTGTTTCTAACATATCACTTCAATTTTAGAAATAAAACTAGATAATAGAGGATATAGAGGTCTAGAATATACATTCAATTATGACATTATTGGAAGTTTCCAAGTAAAATCTGGGAAGTTTCAAGCAAAAGCAACCCATGAGTAGGCAGAAGTACTATCAGGATCACAGAAGAAGCTAAACAGTAAGATCTGCAGAGAAATTGGAGACATACTAAAGTCAGAAAGTTTTTATTGATCAAACAAGGCTCCAGATACCACTTCCTATCCAGGAGAAATTAAAGGTCATATCAGACAGATGAAGTTAGACAAATGAAGTTAGAATATCTCATTGAAAGCATATCTTCATTTACTGTTTAAGCTGCTTATGTCCTATGTTCATTTGGGCTTTAATCTAAGCCAGGTTAGGAAAATCTTGTCCAGATTGAGTCATTTTTTCTAACAGATCACAAAGTATCCAGGCAGACTGCATGCTGCCATATCTTCTTACTGAACAGTTCTGCTATGCACTCCAATTTTTCTGTTCTAGGAAAGCAATGTAAAGCTCACCTTGTTCGTGACCTAGTGGAGAGTGAGCACGCGGACCTGGCTTGCATCACAGAAACCTGGCTGGGCCCAGAGGGTGGTGTCCCTCTGGTTGACCTCTGCCCGCCAGGTTTCCAGGTGCTGCACCAGCCTCGGGCCCATGGGAGGGGCGGAGGAGTGGCAGTAATCATCAGGGAGACCCTTAGCCCGCGAGAGACCACCGTCCCTCAGATAGCCGGGTGTGAGTCTCTCCTTCTGAGATACGGCCCAGGGGCGCAGTTGGGCCTGCTGCTGGCGTACCTACCACCTAATCGTGCAGCGGCAGCCCTGCCCAAGCTACTCGATGTCCTCTCAGGGTTGGTGGTTGAATTCCCCAAACTCATGGTCTTGGGCGACTTTAACCTACCATCCCTGGGAGGATCGTCCAAACTAGCTCGGGAGTTCATGGCTTCCATGGCGGCCATGGACCTGTCGCAAATAATTTCTGGACCGACTCATGAGGGAGGCCACACCCCCGACTTGGTGTTCTTGTCTGGACGGTGGCGTGATGATATCGGTGGGGGCGCCACGACCGTTACGCCCCTGTCATGGACCGATCATCACCTCCTACGGCTAGACTTCCCCTTTGCCACCCCCCGCCGTGGGTGCACGGTGCCAACCAGATGGTACCGCCCTAGGCGCCTAATGGACCCTGATAGGTTCCAGGCAGCGCTTGGGAACCCACATGCACTCCCTGCTCACAGCTCGGCGGACGCCTTAGTGGAAGCCTGGGAAAGGGCAGCCATGGAGGCTCTGGACCGAGTTGTACCCCTGCGGCCCCTGACCCGGGGCAGATCCCAGCGAGCCCCATGGTTCACCGCGGAGCTCCGGGAGATGAAGCGTCGGAGACGGGGCCTAGAGAGCCATTGGAGATCCAGTCGATCTGAATCCGACCGATTGCGACTAAGAATCCTCACCAGGTCTTATCTCGCAGCGATAAGGGTGGCAAAATCCAACTACTTTTCCACCCTCATCGCGTCCGCAGATAATCGCCCGGCTGCCTTGTTCAGAGTGACTCGCTCCCTACTGAACCAAGAGGTGAGGGAGGAACCCTTACAGGGTCGAGCCGAGGAATTCGGTCAATATCTGTTGGATAAAATCGCTCGGATTCAAACCAGCCTGGACTCCAACTGGGCAGAGTTGGAGGAACAGGACATGGACAGTCTTGTCGACGTCATCTGGGAGGAATTTGATCCTGTGACTCCGAAGGAAGTGGACAGGATTATGAGGAGGTTGAGCTCCTCCACATGCTTACTCGACCCGTGCCCTTCCTGGCTGCCTTATGCAGCTCGAGAGGGGACACGAGGCTGGTTTCTGGTGGTCATCTCTGCTTCTCTGAGTGAGGGTCACTTCCCCACCGCCTTGAAGGAGGCGGTGGTGAGACCTCTCCTCAAGAAGCCCACCTTGGACCCAACCTCATTGAATAACTTTCGTCCAGTCTCCAACCTTCGCTTCCTTGCGAAGGTTGTTGAGAGCGTGGTGGCGCATCAACTTCCTCAGGTCCTGGATGAAGCGGTTTATCTAGACCCGTGCCAATCGGGCTTCAGGCCGGGCTACAGCACGGAGACGGCATTGGTCGCTCTGATGAATGATCTCTTGAGAGCCCGGGACAGGGGCCATTCCTCTGTCCTAGTCTTATTAGACCTTTCGGCGGCTTTCGATACCATCGACCATGGTATCTTGCTGCGGCGCCTCAGGGGACTGGGAGTGGGAGGCACGGTTCTGCGGTGGTTCTCCTCCTTTCTCCAGGGTCGCTCGCAGTCGGTGCTGGCAGGGGGACAGAGGTCGACCCCGAGGCCTCTCGTTTGCGGAGTCCCTCAGGGGTCGGTCCTCTCGCCTCTCCTGTTCAACATCTACATGAAACCGCTGGGTGAGATCATTCGTGGTTTTGGAGTAGGGTACCATCAGTATGCTGATGACACCCAGCTTTTCATCTCAACTCCAAACAGTATCAGTGATGCCCTCGACGTGATGTCCCGCTGCCTGAAAGCGGTCCGGGAATGGATGGGGAGGAACAGGCTTCAACTCAACCCGGACAAGACTGAATGGCTGTACGTACCGGCAAGCCAGGATACTCAGATCATTCCATCCCTTAACATCGGGGATGAGTTATTACCCCCTGTTGATAGGGCCCGCAACCTGGGTGTCCTCCTAGACTCGCAGCTATCCCTGGAAGATCACATAGGAGCTGTGACCAAGGGGGCCTTCTCCCGGGTTCGACTAGTGCGCCAACTACGGCCTTATCTGGACCTGGATGCCTTACGTACAGTCACCCATGCACTTGTGACCTCTCGCCTAGACTACTGTAGCACTCTCTACATGGGGCTGCCCTTGAGAGCCACTCGGAAGCTTCAACTGGTGCAAAGTGCAGCTGCACGGACACTTTTGGGGGCCTCCCGATACTCCCATATCACACCTCTCCTCCGTGAGCTGCACTGGCTTCCGGTTGCCTTCTGAGTGAAATTCAAGGTGCTAACAATGACATACAAAGCCCTATATGGCATGGGTCCGGACTACCTACGGGAGCACCTTCTGCCAACGTCAACACCCCTCCGTCCTGTGCGCTCCCACAGAGAGGGCCTCCTCAGGGTGCCACCGCTCAAGGAATGTCGGCTGGTGGCCCCCAGGGGGAGGGCATTCTCAGTGGGTGCGCCAGCCCTCTGGAACTGCTTGTCTACCGAAATCCGGATGGCCCCCGACCTCCACACCTTCCGGCGCGATTTAAAAACTTACCTGTTCCAGCAGTCCGGCCTGGCCTGATAGCTCTTGGGGTCTCAGTTGTTTTTACTATTGTTTTTCACTATTGTTCAATCTGTATACCTACCTTACTCTGTACACCGCCCCGAGTCCCTCGGGAGAAGGGCGGTATATAAGAACAAATAAATAAATAAATAAATAAATAAATAAATAAATAAATAAATAAATAAATAAATAAATAAATAAATAAATAAATAAATAAAAAAAATGTATTTACATATTTACATAGACAAATTTATATACACAACATTAAAGTATCATGATGCATATACATATAGGAACCACAAATAGGTTTTGTAAAATCTTTTCTTACTACCCTATTTCTTCTTAAGTCTTTTAGACCCACTCTTGGCCTAAGTATTATAACAGTACAATCTTGCCCTATAAGGAGAAAGTTGCTGGTTTAAAACTATTTTTTCTTTTTCTGGCTTTTCTGTTTTTCCTTGTGGTTTCTTTATACACTTAAGTTCTCTAAGGCAATTTAAGGCTACCAGACACCTGGCTATCATCTCCCAAATGTCTCACTTATTATTTGAGCTATTTGGGAATTAAAGATGAAAGTTTTCTAGCTCTATAGAAAATGTAGAAGAGAGAATCTCTTAGTTTCTACCAGGTTTGAAACCAGAATCTTCTAATTACAAAGCAAGAACAATAACTACTGTGCCATCTAGGGCTTGGGAGGAATTAGAAAACTTGGTATACACTGGCTCAATGGAACAGATTTTTTTCCCTCAGCAATGTGGCAAATGAACTGGTGAGGTTAGCCTACAACAAATTGAAGCATGGTATCCAAAATGGATAGGACCACTTGAGGCAATATAACAGACCGAGAGGTATTTTGGAAATGGAGCAGAATAATATACACTTAGGTTCTTTGACAGTTAGTAGGGGATTAATAGAGGATGACATCATCCGTTTATACCCGCCAGAAATGACACTGGAGAGAGGGCATCTGGCAGTGCAGATAAGCCCTGAGAAACTGCAGTCATACAGTTTACAGAACATAAATCAATAATTCTTGATAAATTGTCTTTAGATTCCATGGCTTCTGAAACTGAAGTATTTCTGGAATTTTATTAAGTATATATTATAGTGTAAGGAATAGGGTGATGAAAAGAGTTAAATACAGAGTTCACAATCTTGTACACAGTTTAGTAGATCTTATAAACAAAACATGACATAAAATGGAATGAAACTGTCACTTTGAGGCTAAACCAGTCATTCCGTAAGTGGTGATAAGAAAAGGGAATAATGAGGGGACATTTAACTTTATATACTTCTTTTCTCTTATAATCTCAATGGGCATGCAATTATTAACTGCCTGGAGGACAAATATCAAATGGTAAAAAAAATGAAGCTTTTAAAGTGAGAACAAGAGCTAGTTTTAATAGTAGCCTTGTATTGTCTTGATTATTCAGTTATCTTTTTAAAATATTGCTTGGCGCTGTATTCTGGTTCTGTCTTCCAGCATTTATATGTAGGTTTTTTTATATTCTTACCCATTACACGACACCACATTTAAGCTTTTTGATTAAAAGGGAAGAGATTGCCAATCATATATTTCTGTGTGGAAAGAAATTCCAGTAGCAGGCTGGGTGAATGTAATGATTTCAAATTTGTTTATCTCATCCTGGCCCTTTAAACAAAGCAGCAGAATAGATCAGGTTGGCAGCTGGATCATATCACATGCCACCCCTGTGATTACAGCAGCTAAATAGAAGTAACAGAAAGAAAGAAAAAAAATTCTCCCAGTCCTTCTCTCTCTCTGGATTTCTGCAGTTCCTGGGGCAGACTTGGTTAAAGACAGGAATCGATTACACTCAGCTCCAGAGAACACAATCATACTTCTTCAGTTTACAATCCTCTGCTAATTATAAAAGTACCCTGACTTGATCTGCAGGCAACTCAGCATTTTAAAGATGCCAATTAATCTTCAAGCACCTCCTAGTTGAAATTATACTCTATGGTGCCTCTGACAATTATAAGCACATCAACATCATTTACAGTTTTTCTCTTATAATGTGAAGCCCCAAGGAAGGGTTAGATCAAATCTACATGCTGCCATTAAACTATAGCTATATCAATGGGGGTGTGAAACTCTGCCAAACACAATAAGAAATCTATTAAATTCATATCCCTGTTGCCACAAATTTTTCCTACTGGCCTGATGGTTCTTTCAGTTTCATCATGAAGCAAGACTCAGCTGGTTTATATGGTGTGCTATACAGAAATCATTTTATTTTATTTGGCTCTATCCAGAATAATGCACTTAAGCATTGAGGGTTTTTTAGATCATTTTCCTATTGGAATATTCATTCATTTGTTCAGATAAAATGACTTGTTGAATTGAAGAAAGCCAGTATGGTAGAATCATAAAGGGATTGGGCTAGAAGTTAGATCTGTGTTGTAGACCACTGCTTAATCTCAGCAGCTTTAAGATGTCTGGAGTGTCAGAGGCTGGGGAATTCTTGGAGCTGAAATCCATACATTTTAAAGTTGCTAAGGTTGAGTAACATTGGTTTAGAACAGGGGTCCCCAACCAGGTTGTGGCATACCAGAAACTGGTCTGCACAAACAAGCAAAGCCCCAGCCATGGGATGCAAGCAGTACATGAAACCATGCCCCCTCCGGTTCAAAGAAAAAGCTCTCTCCACAGATCTGGTCCTTGGTGCTCAAAAGGTTGGGGACCTTTGGTTTAAACCACTTTAAGCTGTCAGGGTTTTCTACCTTTTGGCCAGTTACTCTCTCTCAACCTTATAAACACACCTTATAAGACTCTGCCCTAGGGAGTAGCCTCTCTCTCCAGACATACAGATACAGAAAACCTCAACCTTATTTGCTTTTTGGCAGCCATAAAGACCTGGTCATTTTCAGGCATTGGAGTCAGGCTATTAGATTGGGAACTTCAACATGACTGTACACTGTAGGTGTTGTGTATTTTTAATGAGAGAGCCTCAACTTTAGTTTGCTATAGTTTTATTGTATTTTATATGGTATGTTCACTGCAAGAAGTTTTTCAGTTAAATAAGTGAATTACACAGGCATAAACACATAGTTTATCCAAATAATTTGCTTCTTCCAAAGTTGGCAGAATTGGTTTCAGGACCCAATATTAGCATGAATCAGATTTTCCAAGTATTTTTACATTGCAGTAGATTTTACAAGTATGTTTACATACATGAACATTTAGAATCTTTGATGTATGTGTTCACAGATGCACATTGAAAATCTTTGATTTGCAGTTGCTATTCCAGCTATTCAATCAATATGTTTTCTTTCTGCCTGATTACTGAGGCACTCATAATGTTCACTCTGCTATTAAAATCTATTGACCTTTTACCCATTTAAGTCAGACCAGCAAATTTTGATCTAGATATTATTGAGAAAATTAAATGTCATGATACACCTAGAATTACAACACCACTGGGTGTTTAATTAAAACACACATACAGAGATGTAGGAAATAAATCCACTTAGTTTATATTAGAGCAGGGAGAGAGGAGGGAACAACAATCTATTCTAGCAAAACCAGAATATCAGATTCAAGGAGGGCACTGGAAAGATTTTTTTTTATCTCCTCCAAAGTACAGTAGATTGAATCTTGCCCAAGAAGTTCTGAAATGAAATAAGTTACTTTAAAATGTTTAAACCTTCTTTAGAAAGTTTTTATAATTTCCTAACTGGCTAGATGAAGCATTTCTAAACTTCAGCCAAGATTTCTCTCCCCCCCCCCACCCCGCAAAAAATGTAGTGGAAAGGACTAGAAGGCAAAGTATTATTAAGACTAACAGCTATAGCTTCCAACCACGAAATTATATTGCCAGGACTCTACAATGACAATGCCCTAGGGATATATTGAAATAATGTATTAGTAGTTATTTTCCTCTTTTCAATCCTCTTTAGCACTTAACTTTTAGGAGTACCAGTGACGGTTGCAGAACAGTCAACTATTTTGCTTTGCTGATGTTTCTTATTTTAATCCTGACTATTTTCCCCAGATTTATTTTCTGAAATCTGCCCCCTTGTACCCTTTATATATGTGTTTAATATTCGAGCTCACAAATGATAACACTGAATTTTCAAGAAAATTCTCCTTTAAAACCAAGGAAACCAAACTTCAAAGAAAGCATCCTCATTTAATATCCAGATCCTTCTTTTGATACAACAAAATCTGGCATTTTACTAGTATTTGACACTGTTAATGTTTTAAAAAAGCCATTAGAATGTTCTTGATGCAAGCAAAGTGCAGCAGAAATAGCATGTTTTATATTTATTTACTTTTCTTTAAAACATTTATATAGCCACCTATCTTACAATCAACTATGAGCAGCTCTCATACACTTAAATATCTGTAAACACTGTAATATAGAAGAATCTAGGAAAAAATATAGAAGATCAAGAAATAATTTTGTTGCTCCATGAACAAACTCACAAATTCTAATTTCTGCTTGTGTTTGTATGTAATTGTTAATCATCAAACAGATTTACTGTTTCTCTAATCTCTCGCATCACTCTCTCTCCAGTTTATGTGTCTAAAGTTATGGTACAATCCCCAGGCAAAGTCTGAGTGCAGGAATGATCCAGAGAGCCTCCCCTTGTTAGACCAGAAAATAAAAATGTGTAGTTCCTATCCCAGGTGTATCATCCATTTTAAAATTTCCCAGATATGCCATTAAATTTAAGCAGTAATTTGCCAGGGAACCTGTTCCTGTATAATAGGAATTTCCTTTCTTCTCTTCCTCTATCTATCTATCTATCTATCTATCTATCTATCTATCTATCTATCTATCTATCTATCTATCTACTTACCTAGCTAGCTGGCTATCTATCCATCTATCCATTCATCCATCCACCCACCCACCCACCCACCATCCACCCAGGCACATCCTGGCTTAACTACTGGGAAGCTAAAAATAGCTTAAATACTACCTCAATCCACATCTTAGGAAATAAGAACTCTTGGATGCAAGTTAGCCCAAAAGGAAAATGTTTACTAGGATGGAATCGATTGTGGGAATACAAGACGGAATCTGAGAAAAGTTACATTTCAATCCTATATAAACCATTCCCATTCCAGCCCCTCCCCTCATCCATTTGGTCAGGCTGTCGTCAGTTGCTAGGTGTCAGGTCCTTCCATGGGAAAGGGAACTCTCCTTGGTTTTATGGTTATTGCTTTCCTTTTCAGTTGTAAATGAAGATACAATCCAGACCTGTCTGTCCCCCCTCCCTTCCCCAGTAAAACATCCCCTGTTGTTTGAAAATCGCTTTAGTAACCATCCTCTCCCCACCCCCCCTCGGAGAGATGGCAGAATCCCCAGAAATAGCCCGTTGTTCTACCTATATAATTATGAAATGTGATATAAATGGATTCTGACATTCGGCTCTCCTTTCAGAAAAAAGATGAGTCCATCTGTGGGGAAAGAAAACATATAAATGTTAGCCTGGTTTGTTTGGATATTCTGTATGAAACCTCTTAAGCAACTTAGGTGCTTTAACATGGAGTTTGTTAACCCACTCATTTTCTGAGGAGGGGAGGTGTTTCCATGCCACTAAATATTGTATCGTTCCATGGTGTTTTCTGGAATCTAAGATTTCTTTCACTTCAAAATGTTGTTCTCCTTCCACCATGATGGGGGGTGGTGGTGGTGGGATTTTTTCTCGTAGTGGTGATTGTTGTTCTCTTTTTAATAGACTGCAGTGGAAGGTTGGGTGTATTCGTCTAAGATTTTTGGGTAGTTCTAATTCAACTGTTACTGGGTTTATGATTCTTTTAATTGGAAAAGGTCCAATATATTTTGGTCCTAGTTTTTTACAGGGTTGGAGTGATTTCAGGTATTTTGTGGATAAATATACCATCTCTCCTACCCTAAATGGTGTGGGATCGGTTCTTTTTTTGTCTGCCTGTGTCTTGTATGCTTTTCTGGCATCTTCCAACGCTTTCCTAACGATTTGCCATGTATTTTGTAATTGAGCAATCCATTCCTTCAGATCAGGGATAACCGGTTCTTTTGGGGTTAGTTCTGGTATTGGGTTGAAACTCTGGCCTGTAGCTACTTGAAAAGGAGTATAACCTGTGCTTGAGTGGACTGCATTATTATATGCTACTTCTGCAAAAGGCAGTAGGTCCGTCCAGTCGAACTGCTGAAAATTAATATAGCATCTCAGATATTGTTCAAGTATATTATTAAGTCTTTCAGAAGCTCCGTCTGTCTGAGGATGGTGACTAGATGACAGTCCTTGGGTGGTTCCTAAGAGGGATAAAAATTCTTTCCAAAATGCCGACGTAAATTGCACCCCTCTGTCAGATATGATGCGTTGTGGTACCCCGTGCAATCTGTAAATATGCTGTACAAAAAGTTTTGCTAATGCTTTTGCAGTCGGGATTTTTTGGCAAGGTATGAAATGTACTTGCTTAGAGAACAGATCTGTGACAGTCCAGACTACGGTGTTTCCATTACTTTCTGGCAGTTCTACGATAAAATCCATGGCTATTTCTTTCCATGGGGCTGAGGGGTTTGCCACCGGTTGTAACAGACCTGGCGGTTTCCCTTGCAGTCTTTTGGCCATCGCGCAAATTTGACAGCTACCCACATAGCTTTCTATGTCCTTTTTCATAGATGGCCACCAAAATTGCCTTTTAGTTAAGTGTAAGGTTTTTACAAAGCCAAAGTGTCCTGCTGATTTTGTATCATGGCACAGTTGCATGAAATTGATTCTCTGTGTGGCAGGTATATATAGCTTCTCCCGCACCCACGCGGCCCACCTTTAATTGTGCACACATGTTTATTTTTCTGGAACCATTCATCACTTTCCAAAGATTTCCTGAATTCTATTCCAGTTTGGCTATCTACCTTCGGCTTCATTTTTTCTTGTGCCCTGGTGGTGACTGGTGCTGCCAGTTGTTGTTCCGGTACAAGTGGTTTAAAGTCAGTAACTCTTGTGCTGTTATATTGGGGCATGCGGGATAATGCATCTGCCAGGAAGTTCTTTCCCCCCGGTAAGTGTTTGAGAGTGAAATTGAATCGGTGAAAATGTTGGGACCAGCGGGCTTGCTTAGGAGTGAGCTTCCTGGGCGTTTTTAGTGCTTCCAAATTTTTGTGGTCTGTCCAGACCTGGAAAGGTATTTTATTTCCTTCTAAAAATTGGCGCCATGTTAGTAATGCCCACCTCAACGAGAATGCCTCTTTTTCCCATATTGGCCAGCGTTGTTCTGTTTCTGTGAGTTTTCTGGATGTGTATGCACATGGTTGCAATGTCCCCCCATCATTTTCTTGTAATAGTACGGCTCCTACCGCTACATCACTCGCATCTGCCTGTATTACAAAAGGTTTGTCGGGATCTGGGTGTTTTAGGACAGGTTCAGCAGAAAAAAGTCTCTTTAGCCTCTCAAATGCTGCTTGACATTCCATTGACCATTTCAGAGGCTGGCTGGGTTTCACGGGTGACCCCCCCTTCGTTTTCAACAAATTTGTGAGGGGCATGGCTATTTGGCCAAATGCGGGGATGAATTGGTGGTAGAAGTTTGCAAACCCCAGGAAACTTTGCAATTGCTTCCGTGTGCGGGGGGGTGCCCACTCTAGTACTGCCCTGACCTTCTCAGGGTCCATTTCGATGCCCTCTGGAGATATGCGATATCCCAGGTAGTCGATTTTTTCCTGATGGAATTCACACTTCGATAATTTAGCATATAAGTGGGCAGCTCGCAACTTCTTCAGGACTGCTCTGACTAGTTTGATATGTTCCTCTTTGGTTTCTGTGAAGATAAGGATGTCATCGAGGTAAACCAGGACCCCCTTATATAGGTGCTCTCTCAGCACGTCATTAATTAATTGCATAAAGACTGTGGGGGCCCCTTGCAGTCCGAATGGCAATACTTTGAATTGATAGCACCCCATTGGGCAGTTGAATGCAGTCTTCCATTCATCTCCTTCCTTAATCCTAATACGGTAGTATGCTTCCCTCAGGTCTAGTTTGGTAAAAATCTTTCCTTTCGATCGGTGGGATAACATATCCTTCATTAGGGGAAGGGGGTACAGATTACATTCACTAATTGTGTTCAAATTTCTATAGTCCACAACCAAACGAAAGGACCCATCCTTCTTCTCCCTGAACAGAACCGGGGCGGCCACTTTGGGTTTGGCAGGCTCAATAAATCCTCTTTCTAAGTTTTTCTTTATGAATCTCTCCATTTCTGCCATTTCCCTTGGGCTCATGGCATACATCCTGGGTTTTGGGAGTTTTGCCCCAGGTTTGAATTCTATGGTGCAGTCTGTGGGGCGGTGGGGGGGAAGCTCATCTGCTCTTTCCTCACTGAAAACCTCAGTCAGGTCCCTGTATTCCTCCGGTATCTCTGGTAATCCCTTCTCTTTCCCCACTGCTGCTGTCTCCTCCCTCTGAGTTGGGGGGGTGCTTTTGGAGTCTAAGTTCTTCTGCCCCCCCTTTGGGAAATTGAGTTCTGCTGTCCTCCAGTTTATCCCGGGGTTCCATTTCTTCAGCCATTCCAGTCCTAGGATCATTGGGCATTCCATGCCTGGGGCCACTATAAACGTTATGTCCTCCTCATGGGGCCCCAGTGATAGGTGGATTGGTAAAGTGGCTAGGGTGGCTGGTCCTCCCCCTGCTATTGTCCCATCTAATTGACTAAAAGAGATTGGTTGTTTTAGCCTCCTCACTGGGATACTCAATCTCTCCACCAGCATTGGGCTGATAAGGCAGCGGATGCACCCAGAGTCTATCAGAGCTTTTGTTTTGGCTGCTTCAGGCATAGGGGAAGCTAATATAGTCCTTGTCTTAAGTATGGGTGGAAGGGGTCCACTTACCAATGGTTCTCCCTCTGAGCTGTCTTCCGAGTTGTCCACCGTCCCTGCGGTGCAGGCCGGAGTCCAGTCCCAGTTCCTGGCAGGAATTGTGGACTCTACAGCCTCTGTCCCCTTCATGGAAGATTCTTTTGTGTTGCCTTGGGGCTTCCCCGGCTTCTTGGAGGATGATGCCTCTGGTTTT
Source organism: Vipera berus (assembly GCF_964194415.1). NCBI lineage: Eukaryota > Metazoa > Chordata > Lepidosauria > Squamata > Viperidae > Vipera > Vipera berus. Next base: position 27,093,583 of record NC_138204.1, read on the forward strand.
TGTGGGGGGGCTTTTGAATGACATTCTGCAGCACGGTGGCCCTCTCTCCCGCAGTTGAAGCAACTTGTTGATTTTTTGGCTGTGGCTGGTGGTTTTTCCCCCTCGCGTGTTTGCTCGGGTGGCAGGCGGCCCCATGGTTTTCCTCTGCGGTGTCTCTTCAGTAGGTCTATTTCCACTTCCTCCGCCAGGATGTACCAGTCGTCGAGGTGGGGTGGGTCTCCTCGAGGCAGGCAAGCATCATACAGGTCGTAGTTCAGACCGTCTTTGAAGTGGCTAAGGAGGATGTCTTCTGGCCAGTTCAGCTTGCTTGCAATGGCTCGGAATTCTTGGGTATAATCAGCCACTGCTTGCCTGCCCTGCCTCACTGTTTTGATTCTCTCCCGGGCCTTACGGTCAGCCAAAGGATCCTCGAACCGTCGCCTCAAAGATGACATGAATCGGTTGAAGTCGTTGAGTTCTGGGGCGTTGGAGTCATGCAAGTTCACCACCCAGTCTGCAGCCGTCCCGTCCAGGGCAGATTGCACAATTCGGATGCGTGTTTTGTCACTGGGGATGTCCCGTCTGTACTCTTCCATGTAGCTGAGGACTTGGGTTAGGAAAAATCCCAGTCGTGATGGCTCCCCCTTGAATTTGACTTCCAGGGGCGGGAGTCTTTGGCTGGAGCGTTGTCTGCGCCGTGGCCGGTATCGCTCCTCATCCTGGTCCCCATCTGTGGTTCTGGGGGGGGTGTACTGCTGAGGCAGCAATTCCTGTTCCATTGGATGGCCCCGGGGTTTCAGGTGTTGGATCCCCTCCGTTACCTTTCCAGTTGCGTCCCCAGGCGCTGCCTCGGTTGCGATTTTCAGCTCTCTCCTCCCTCAGTGAATTCAGGGTTGCTTTCATCAGATCAATGGCCTTTTCCAGGATCCGCTCCTCCTCGCTGGCGTGCAGGGAACTCTCCATCTCTTGCCTCCATTCCGGTTGGTGGTTACTATGCCTCAGGGTCGTTTCTCCCGAAGCCTTTTCCCACTCACTTTTCCTTCCAACGCCCATCGACCACCGGGGTTTTCGGTCGTACTGCTCCACCGCTTCTTCCCCGGGGGAATATGCTGCTTCAGCTTCTCATTGTCTCTGGGATTCCATTTGGGGGGAAGACTCCCCCTCCATGGGGCTTCCCTCCTCTCTTGCTTCGTCGCCAGACATTTTATTTGTTGCAAAGTCCCCCGGTAAGGTTTTCCCTTCCAGGTTGACTCTTAAAGCAGATTCCGTCTACTGTCAGGACCCACCTCAATCCACATCTTAGGAAATAAGAACTCTTGGATGCAAGTTAGCCCAAAAGGAAAATGTTTACTAGGATGGAATCGATTGTGGGAATACAAGACGGAATCTGAGAAAAGTTACATTTCAATCCTATATAAACCATTCCCATTCCAGCCCCTCCCCTCATCTATTTGGTCAGGCTGTCGTCAGTTGCTAGGTGTCAGGTCCTTCCATGGGAAAGGGAACTCTCCTTGGTTTTATGGTTATTGCTTTCCTTTTCAGTTGTAAATGAAGATACAATCCAGACCTGTCCGTCCCCCCTCCCTTCCCCAGTAAAACATCCCCTGTTGTTTGAAAATCGCTTTAGTAACCATCCTCTCCCCCCCCCTCGGAGAGATGGCAGAATCCCCAGAAATAGCACGTTGTTCTACCTATACAATTATGAAATGTGATATAAATGGATTCTGACACTATCAGGTCTTTGGTAGAGGACCCAAGACTGAGGAAGAAACATAGCAGTCATAGAGGAGAGAAGGGATGATTTTTATATGCACAAGCACACAAACAAATCTACTCTGTGAATTACTATCTATCTAAAATTCATCAGGGATGAATGACATGTGGAAAGATGAAGAACTCCATTTTACTAGGCATGTTTGTTTTATTGGCAGGAATACACCATGGAACACCACCTTAGTTTCTATATTCTGAAGACTTTCCAAAATAAATGCAAGATTTTGACTACGACACTGGTGTTCTATTACCCAACAGCATTTTTGGTACCATGCCTAGATATCCATTCTGCTAGGACATTTAAGTATCCATCCATCTGAAATACATACATGTTCTTAAGAAGTGAGGAGGAAGGCTTTGGACATCTATCATAAACTTGGCAAACACTACAGTCCTGAAACAGCATTTTGAAACTCTGTACCATAACAAATCTTCTCCTATATATTATCTCACAGGAAGCAACACATGATAAATCCTTAGCACAATGCATTTTCCCTCCTCCACCTACTCCCCACTTCAGAAAGATTTAACATCTAATTCAGGTTTTGACGAGCTGCTTCATCACCACAGAAACACCACTGATCTCTGTCGGAACCTTATAGCCTTGGACAGAACAAACTGAAAGAGGGAAGGCAAAAAAAAAAATTGGCCATCAGTAATGATAAATAAATACATTACAGGATACAACTCTGGGGAATGGAGACTGACACTGACTGAGCACTATGACCTCCACACAATTGCCAAGCTTCAGTCATTTAACAACAACAACAAAACCCTCTGTTTTTGCTTGCCTACTTCTTAATGTCAATTTCTGAAAGTGCAAACATGGGATAGAAAAGAATGCCTGGCTACCTTCATCTGCAAAGCTTTGCACTTTGGACTTGACACAATCATTTGTTTCCTTTGTCTGGTCAAAATCTCTTTCTCATTCTCCTTTTCTCTTTTTTTTAAAAAAGGTATTTTGAAGCTATCAAAAATAAATCTAGATTCTACCTTAGATCTGTAAACCTCATTAAAATATTCCACTTAGAAGCAAATGCTTGGCTATATTTTATGATGGGATATTTTGGTGCTAATTGGTGGGCTTATTTTGTGAACTGCCTTAGAAATGTTTAGGTTATATTTAGATTACTACACATCCCTTGTTACTCAAGTTTTGAGATTTGTTCTAAGGTCAACATTTTAGAGACAACTTGTGGCTTGTGAATACTGAATAGTTTCTTCTGCAAGGACAAATGCACAAGAAACGCTGATGGTAACTACTGCACATAGAATTTCCACATGAAATGCCAACAGAAGATTACTGTGGTCACACCATGATTGCTTTGCTGAACAGGAAAGCACATGGTATTGGGAACATCATTTTAAAACAGACATCTGTCATCATTCTTAACACGCTTCAATTTTGTTTAGAAAATAAGGAAGAAACTTCATATACACATGTGCCTCCAATTCATCACATTAAATCCTCCGACAATATACCCAACTCCAATATGTTTGACAGGTTTTGTAAAATTCTCAGCCCTGGACAATACTGTGACTGTTGCCAGGTCTTATTTCATGATATTACCAAAGTTTTGTGCTACTGAAGACCTAACAGTGTTACTGAGAAGAGACATTAAGCTCCAGTAAGAATAGCTCAGATAGAGACTGAAGCAAAACCATTCCAGTCTGCCAAAATCCTGGAATACATTATGGTATCTGAAAACAATGTTTCAGGGCATTCCAATAGGCATGGTAAAATCTCGCTTAGCACCTTTCAAGGCCTCTAAGATAGCAAGCTCAGTTTCCCAGACATACAATAAATGATACCTGAAGGATTTCCCCTGGATCAAGGTAAGATTAATCTCATTGCTAGAAGAACCTCAGGGCACCAAGCAAAGAGCCACTGTTGCCTTAGTAAGCAGGAAAGCTCCAGTTATGTGTTTTTTTTTCTTGGACTGGAAAGCTTATTTATTTTAGTGAAACTATGATACACATTTATACTTTAAAAAAAACAAAAAAAACTAAAGCCTGTACAATATATGCACCACAATTCAACCATTCCCAAAGACTGAAAGTTTTGTCAGGCTCTCTGGGCCAAGAGGGTCAGTAGGACTTATACTGAGTCATCCCCTCCCCTTTTTGTCCTTGGCCAGAATTTAGGCATCAGCTATTACTTCCATAGAACAAAGCATCACGGTTGAGACTGTCTTTCTTTTCTAATAATTAGTTTCAGTTTACACAATTAATTGCAGATTTAAGGGATGCAGGTATTTGGAGAGCTAAAGCCCCAAAATGAATGTGCTTATATTATTTGAAGAGGAGCATTACTTGAATAATTTGCAAGGATAACTTAGAAGAGTATAGAGTCCCTGACATAAACTTCAGGCTTTACCAATCTTCAAGAAATTGGGTCAAGTGGTATATGGAAGAAGATTTTGAGCTCCCACATAAGAAGTAACACTTCTTATGGTGTTACTGTTTAGTGAGAAAGAACAGGACTGCAATAATATATCACTGAAATGTGAAAAGGTTGTCTTGGCAAGTGTAGTAGAATATATATGTGAATACACTAATTTTTGAATTGTGGGTTTAATTCATGAAAACAAGACTACACCAACTATATCTGTGCAAATGATTGATGGGCTTTGCTAATGTAGTAATAATTCTATACTGACTCTAAGATGGCATTATGGTTTTAAAGCATTTCAGATTGTTCCTCAAACCACTCAAAAGAAAATGTGTGACATTTAAATTTATAATGCAAAGAAATCTATTAGGAACTGTCAATATTTTTAGTAGGAATATCTAATTACTGTAACTTGCTACAGGCAATTTTGTTAAATTTTACATAAATGGCTAAATATTCCTGAAAATGTTAATGCATTATTAAAGGGGTAATCATTTAGTTAGTGCTTGTGTAATTTTGTATGAATTACATGACAGCTAAATTCATCATCTTTATGCCCACTAAATTTTAGGAAGTTAATTCTATGCAATTATTAGACATATATGAAGTTAAACAAAGACTGAAATGTCCTTCCACTTTTCTTTGTTTAAAAATGATAGTAATTGTTTACAGCTGAAGCCATGGTTTGATACTATGCTTGAATCCAGGTTCTTTAGTCTTGGAAACTGGCCATACACTTTCACACACAAATCATATATAAGTAGTCAGTGGTGGGATTCAGCTGGTTCGCACCACTTCAGCAGAACCGGTAGCTAATTTTTTGTTGCCCAGGCCCAGAATGGATTTCCGGAAGCAGCATCCACACAGAGAACCAGTTGTTCTCATATTTGAATCCCACCACTGTAAGTAGTCCTTGACTTACAATCTGTTTGAGGTTAAAGTGGCACAGAAAAGTGACTTATGACTGGTTTTCATAGTTATGATCATTGTAGCATCCCCAGGATCATGCACTCAAAATTTGGGCACTTGGCAATTGACATACATTTATGATAGTTGCACTATCCTGGGGTCACTATTTGTAACCTTCTCAGCCAGCTTCTGACAATCAAGGTCAATGGGAGAAGCCAGATTTGCTTAATGACCACATGATTCACCTTCCTGATAATGTACGTTTCAGCAATTTTTTTCCAAATTTCCAGTGAATAGCCTAAATTAGAAGGAAAACCAATGTTTTCCCATATACTTCAAAATATAATAACTGACACTAATAGGAAATGTGAATTCTGCATGTCAATATTCCCGATCATTGTATGAAAATGCAATGTATTTGACAAAGAAAGTTAAAAATTGCTGATATTTCAAGAGAAAGCTAGCTAACAACTGGTAGAATATAATGAAATTAATATTAGTTCCATCATTATAAATGTTGGAATCTTGCTGCCATCTGTTGAATATAGAACCCTAGTAGTAATTGCCATTAATTAATTATTATTAATATTTTTAGTGTTAATGAAATTTTGAAGTAAGTCATCCTGAATTTACTCCTCCAACTGAAGCAAGTCAACCTGAACGAACTCCTCTGACTGGACTGGGAAGTGTGAGTATCCAGGAAATTTCAGAGTGATTGAAAGTTGTGTTAGCCAGCAGAAGCAACTCTTGCCAGAGTATGATGTCATAACCTTAGATTCTATTATAGCTACTATCACCACTTATGGTACATGGGCAAACATTCAACCCTCACCTCACCTCATTTAACTATCCCAGTTAGCTCCTTCAGCCCAGAAATTGATATTCTTCCTTTCAATGGTGCAATACTGTACTAAGGGCAGCTTTTTTGCTGGGTAAAACAGTGTGCTCAGGGTTTGATTATCTACCCTTTAAAAGCATTATGATGACTTCTATGTTACAAGAGCATTGTTGAAATATTATTACTACTTTTATTACTATTACCATTCAACAATCCAGAGCATCCACCTTTTATATCCTTTGCATTCCCTATATTTGGTTTTCTGAGTATCATAAAATGTCCAGCCTGATCTACCCAATGCAAGATCTTGACAAACTCACATCATTATGTGGTCAGTGAATCTGAGGTCATATATCTCTCTTCCTTCCCATTTGGAAGAAGAATCTTCAATTAAGTAAACATTGATCCTCTAATGATTTTTTTTCCTTTGCCTATACATGACTGAAGGACTGTGGAAATGCTTCAGCCTACCAAGTATAGGGAGAATGATTAAATATGCATCTTAGTTGACAGGGGGACCATTTTAAAATAACTGAATGTAATTTGTTCTCTCTCTCTCCCTCTCTCTTTCTCTCTCTCAACGGAACTTGGTGCAGTATTAAATATTGAAAAGATAATCTAAACATGAGATACAAAATAAATTGAAACCAAAAGAATGCTGAGATTTTGTTCAGAATTCCACTCAACCAGCTTTCTTTAGCCCCCATATAGGAAGTTTCATTCTATCTCCACATGACTCCTTTTTCTGTTTTTATTTTTTAAATAATAATCAGCACAGTGTGGCTATAGAATACATTCAGTTCTTATTGTGCTATTATTACTTATGTTTTTGTATGTTTGGGGGGGGCATCACCATTTAGAGCCTTGGTGGAGCCTTGGTGGAGCCTTGGTGGAGCAGTGGGCTAATGCCTCCTTAAGTAACACCAGCTGCCTGCAATTAGTGCAGGTTCGCATCCCACCAGGCTCAAGGTTGACTCAGCCTTCCATCCTTCCGAGGTAGGTAAAATGAGGACCCAGATTGTTGGGGGCAATAAGCTGACTTTGTAATAATGCCACTTGGGGGCCCCCGAAAGCCCTAATAAGCAGGCATATAAATAGAATGAAGGCTATTGCTAAGCACATTGGTTTGTGCTTAAATTGTAAGCCGCCCTGAGTCTTTGGAGAAGGGCGGGATATAAATGGGATTTTTTTAAAAAAATAGTGTTGTTCTTAGAATTGTCATTTTTAAGATATTTTGTACATAAGCAAATCTAGAGCTTCTCTGGGACATGTTTATCTTCCAATAAGCTTATTTTCCTCCAACTCTATTTACTGTAATGAACATGAGTCTAAATACATCCAAATACATTGGACTACATGACCTACAAGGTCTCGTCCAACTCTGTTATTCTATTCTAAATACACTAGACTGCTAGTATCTCTGGAAACAATTATGTCAGAAAGTTATGGAATGTAATATCTAATTTAAAAATGACTAAATGACCCCCATGCTAACTTTATGAGGAAAACCAACATTAAAAATTTGGAAAATATTGTGATATGTAAAAATTGGATGGAATTGGGTATATTGACTTGGACCAACTGATAGATAATGAGTTTTTAACATCCACTGTGTTAAGAGATGAATATCCTCCATCAGATGTAAGTAACTCAATGGCATTATTTGCAGCTACATTTGTTAACAATTATCAAATTTTTGAGACACCTGAGATACTAGATCAACTGGCTAACCTTTAGAACTAAAAACAACAACAACCCTACTATTACTTTTTATAGATATTGAGTGGAACAAAAAATAATAATAGAGGGTCCCATGTTGCCCAGAAAATGTTTTAACTTCTATAGCAGGAGTGTGAATTACAACTTATATAACAAAAATTAATATTTAGAATTTATTAGTCTCCATTACACTTGTACAAAAAAGAATTGTCTAAGTTCTTACATCTTAAAGTTGCTGAGGTTGAGAAACATTGGTCTAGACTGAAAGAATACTAGCAATACAGAGTTCTTGTTTAATTACATTAGTGGTGATCATATTCCTTCCAAGTCGAAGGCTCTGGATAATGCTTTCTATTGCCCCCTTGAAAAACAGACCTGCAGTTATGGCAGTCACATCCTGGCAAACCAGAATCTTATATCCAAGCAGATTGCTTTGCAGAGGGGTTTAACCTTTAATAAGATTTTTTTTCTTAATCAGTTCAACATTTGCATTTCAGGCAGTCAAAACAGTTATATATTCCCACAAAAAAAGTAAAAGGTAAGCTGAGGGACAGAGATTTATACCTTTGACTCCAGGGAGAGAATGATTTCCCTAAGCTTTCCTTTTTACTTCCAATCACAGTACTTTTGGTAGAAAAAATAGAATTCTGATTTTTTTTATAAGAAGGAACTATTCAGATGCTTTAGGAAAAGATATAGAATTGCAGCATATAAATTTGTATAAATGAAGTAGAAAACAAAGCAACAGATTCAGATATTTTTGATTTACCATAATTCCATAGTCCTTGCTCCTATTTTTCAGAAGTTTTAGGATCATATCTATGCTCCACAAACCAAAATGAGGGACCAGATTTCTTCTCCCTTCTAACTTTCAAGACTCCTTAAAATTTAGCAAGAGTCTTCATCCCCTCAGAAGGGGCAATTATGCATGCAAATTTCATCCCATTCTTCCAATTCTAGAAATTATTCTTAAAATAATCTTGAAATGAAAAAGTGCATAATACAGAAATCTCTGAAGATTATTTTCCATTTGACAGATTAAATTCCTCCAAATGACTGCAAATTTCAATTCTGTCAAAAAATTTAAAACATTATTGTTCTCTGTTTAAGTCAGTGGGAAAACATGAAGCCACCAGTTTTCTGCAGCTTGGTTTTTGGAACCAGAACTGGGTGGGGGTGGGAGGGGGTCATACTGAAGTCACATCAGCTCAGCCCAGAAATTCCAACTAAGTGTCTGAAATAAATCTTCTATTGCAAGGTCCCATGTATGTGTCAGTGATTTCCTATAACATGTCCAGATCTCTGATAGCAAACATTTGTGCTGGAGTAAAATTTGCCTAAAAGTGACAAGTAATCCTGCTGCATAACTTCTTAATCCTTGTAACACAACCTACACCAAACCTCTTCAACCTGATGGCTTCAACATCCACTGAATCTGCCCGCTGTACAGCAGTAAACTCTACAGCCAAAGCCAGTCTAGTTGATTCTCTCTGATTTGCATAACCTGATTGTTAGATAGTTGATAGACAATAAATGGGTGGTGGATGAACAGATAGATATATAAGTAACAGACAGCATAAGTAAGTAATAAAGTTCTGGACTAAATTGAATTAAATCATTTTTTAAGATTTTATTTATTTATCTAAATTATACAGCCACTCAAGCAAGTGGATGAAATACTCCAAGATTTAAACAATAAGTATCTATAATCATTACCAAGAACAAAAAACTAAATCATTAAAATCTATAAGGTAAAGGTAAAGGTTCCCCCGCACATGCGTGCTAGTCGTTTCCAACTCTAGGGGCCAGTGCTCATCTCCGTTTCAAAGCTGAAGAGCCAGCGCTTGTCCGAGGACATCTCCGTGGTCATGTGGCCGGCATGACTAGATGCCAGAGGCAGACAGAATGCTGTTACCTTCCCACTGTAGTGGTCCCTATTTTTCTACTTGCATTTTTATGTGCTTTCGAACTGCTAGGTTGGCAGAAGCTGGGACGAGTAACAGGCACTCACTCTGTTACACGGCACTCGGGATTCGACCCGCCAAACTGCCAATCTTCTGATCGACAAGCTCAGCGTCCTAACCCACTTAGCCACCGCATCCCTCAAATTAAAATCTATAAAAACAGCTAAAACAAAATTAATAGGTGAAGGGATGTTAATAGTAAGGGAGCCAACTCAACCAGTTCATCCATTCTCTGGGATCCCCTGGCCTGCTGGCACAACCAGTTCTTTTTTTTTATTGAAAAGTTTTACAGTACATTTTAACTTTAACAATCCCCCCTCCCCCCACCCCTGCCTACCCCTCCCTATCCCTCCCACCCATTCCCCCCTCCCCCCCGACTTCCCAGAGCTAAATACAGGGTATAAAAACAAAAAACAATCATAAGCATCCATATGCTAACAACAATAAACTATTAATTCTATCACCCTCTAGCTCCTATAAAATGATTACAAGCAATATTAATATTACATATAAAAAAAGAAAACAGAAAAGGAAACTTACTCAAATGCTAAATGAAATTTCTTAATCCCATATTTGTTCTGAATATAATCAATCCACTTTTTCCACTCTATAATATAACGTTCTTGCGAATGATCTTTCAGGTAAGCCGAAATCTTTGCCATTTCTGCCAGGCCAGAAACTTTTAGAGTCCATTCTTCTATAGTCGGCAGTTCCTCCCTTTTCCAATATTGACCTATTAAAAGTCTTGCTGCTGTGATTAAGTTCAACATCAACTTAACGTCCACCACAGTAGCTTCTGTAATTATGCCCAACAAAAGCAGTTGCGGACAAAACTTTATCCTTCGCTTAAAGATCTTCTGCATATTCCACCAAATTTTTATCCAAAAAGCCTTAACCTTTTTGCAGGTCCACCATATATGAAAATACGTTGCATCTTCACCTCCACACCTCCAACATTTAGGCTGATAATTCGGATACATACTTGCAAGCTTTTTAGGGTCTAAATGCCATCTATAAAACATTTTATAAAAGTTCTCTCAGATTTTGGGCTTGCGTAAATTTTACGTTCCTCACCCAGATCTTTTCCCACGTGTCCATTGTAATAACTTCTTGAATATTCTGAGCCCATTTTATCATACAGTCTTTAACAAGTTCTGTTTCTGAGTCAATTTCTATCAATGCAAGATATATCCGTTTGATATGTGCTGGACCCTGGTTTCTAATTTGCTTTATCAGATTTTCATCGGTCATTGAAAAACCAATTTTCTGGTCTTCTTTCCACCTGGCCCGTAACTGAGTATATTGAAACCAAGTTTGAACGATCTTCTCATCTCACAAGAGATTGTACGGCTTCAAACACCAGACATTTCTTTCCAAGCTTAAAATCTCCTTATACGTAGTCACATCATGTTTGAAGCCAACATTTATGTTTTCTATTGCGTGTTTTGGGATTGCCCACAACGGCATCTTGCAATCTAACTTATGTCTATACTTCTTCCAAACTCTCAAGAATGCCTGTCTTAAAATATGCACTTTAAACACATTATCTACCTTCTTATCATACAACAAATATGCATGCCAGCCAAATAACAAGTCATGGCCCTCAAGATTTAATAATCTCTCTTGTGTCAAATTAATCCAATCACTTATTCCTGATAACGCAGCAGCTTCATAATATAATTTAAGATTAGACATTTTAAGACCACCTCTTTCACGAGTATCCTGCATAATCTTAAGTTTAACTCGTGGCCTTTTCCCTGCCCAGTCAAATTTATTGATACCCCATTGCCATTCTTCCAAATTAGAATCTTTTTTAAGGACCGGTATCATTTGAAACAAAAATAAAAATTTAGGCAGGACGTTCATTTTCACTGCTGCAATTCTTCCCAACAAAGACAATTGCAGTTTTTCCCAACTCTCCAATTCTTTTTGAATTTTTCCCCATAACTTTTCATAGTTATTTTTATATAACTTTGTATTAGAGGGTGACAAATACACCCCCAAATATTTGACCCTTTTAACAATCTCAAATCCAGTTAGTCCTTCTAAAAGGGCCTTTTGCGATGCTGTCATATTTTTGGCCAAAATTTTGGTTTTTTGTGCATTAACCTTAAATCCAGAAACCTTCCCATATTGCATTATTATCTCCATCAGGTCCACAACAGAGTTTTCTGGCTGAGTCACCATAACAACCAGATCATCTGCAAACGCCCTCAGTCTATAATCCTGATCTCTAATTTGAATACCCTTAATTTTTTCCGAACTCCGTATTTTTATCAATAATATCTCCAATGTCAAAACAAATAGTAAAGGTGATAACGGACACCCTTGTCTTGTGCCCTTTTCAATATTACATACTTCAGTCAAACTATTGTTAACTATTATTCGGGCAGTTTGTTTTTGATATAATGCCCTAATTGGTTGTAAAAATTTATCCCCAAAATTCATTTTATCTAAAACTTTCATCAGAAATTGCCAATCCAGTTGATCAAAAGCTTTTTCAGCATCTAGAAAGATTAGCGCCGCAGGGATCTGGTTGTTCCTTTCCAAAAACTCCACCACATCAACTATATGCCTCACATTATTTTTCATTTGTCTACCACTAATAAACCCAGTTTGATCCCCATGAATCATCTGTTGCAAAACCCTCATCAATCTATTAGCTAACACCTTAGCAAATATCTTGTAGTCTGTATTTAAAAGTGATATTGGTCTGTAGTTTTTAACTTGAGTAGCATCTTGATCTTCCTTCGGAATCAAAGAAATAAAAGCAGTTCTCCAAGATGGAGGCACCCTCCCCCCCCTCTGAATTGTCTGAAACAATTCCTTTAACGGCTTTATCAGCTCCAGTTGTAAATTTTTATAGTAAGCCGCAGTCAGACCATCCGTGCCTGGCGCTTTATCCACCTTCAATTCCTTAATTGCTATAAGAATTTCTTCTTCTGTTATCAATTGATTAATCTCCTCCTTTTGTTCTTGCATAAGAACCGGGATGCTAGCATTCTTCAAATATACATCAATGTCTGTTTCATTAATCTTCTCCTTAGCATATAGTTTAGAATAAAAATCCACAAAAGCTTCCTTAATAAGATCCTGTTGAAACACAACCTTTCCCTTATATTCAATTTTATCTATATTAGAAGCCCTTTGCTTTTTCCTTAACCTGTAGGCTAGCCATCTGCCTGGCTTATTAGCATTGCAAAAAGTATTATGCCTAGCAAACCGTAAATTAGTTGCCACTTGATCAGCCATCAACTTATCAAATTGTCCTCTTAATAGGTTAATGGCCTCCTTAATCTTCACATCCAGTGGGTTCAAAATTAAGGCCTTTTCTTTTTCCCTAATTTCATTCTCCAGTTCTTTCCTTCTGGCTTCCAAAGTATGTCTGTATTTATTGTTCATATATATCAACACCCCTCTCATATAGGCCTTGCTAGCATCCCAGACCATGTCCATAGAGGTATCCTTATTCATATTAATTTCAAAAAAATCCTTCATCTGCCGTTTACATTCTTCCACATTTCTCTGATTTCTAAACAAATTCTCATTTACGCGCCAAGAGCGCCTATCTCTATTGTCCTTGTTGATCTCTAACCAAACTGGACTATGGTCAGAAATAGTTCTTGCACAGATCTTTACCTTCTTGATCCTAGAAAAAAGTCATTAGTCAGTAATATAAAGTCAATCCTAGAAAAAGATTGATGTCTATCAGAAAAAAAAGTATAATCCTTTTCATGTAGGTGTGTATCACGCCATATGTCTCGCAATTCCAAATCATCCTTCATTTCAAAAAAAGATTTAGGCAATCTAGCATGACTCGGGGCACGCTTAAAAAAACCAGCTTTGTCCATCTGTACGTCGAGGACACCATTCCAATCTCCCATAAAAATAAAAGATTTATAATCCAATTGGGTAACCTTTGTATGTAGTAAATTAAAAAAGTCAGCTTGTTGTTGATTAGGAGCATACAATCCAACTAAAAGCGTTTTTTTACCTTCTAACAGTAAATCTATCATAACATATCTTCCTTGCTTATCTACTTCAATTAGTTCTGCTGTTAGAGTACTCTTAACGTAGACAACCACTCCATTTTTCTTGTTCATTGCAGAAGCAACAAATTGCGTACCCAACCTTGAGTTCGATAAATACTTTTGGTCCATAACCCTAATGTGCGTTTCTTGCAAGCAAATAACATCAGTCTTAAATTGTTTTAAATATTGAAAAACTTTCTTTCTCTTCTGTGGTGAATTTAATCCATTGACATTCCAAGTTAGAAATTTAGTCGCCATTCTTGGCGTCCCGAAGCTTTTGGAGCATGTCTGCAAGGACCCCTGTAACTTCTTTGGGCCGCGCCCCTCCCACAGCTTCACTGTAAGTACGCTTTGGAGGTTCCATAACTTTCTGCTGGTCTTGCTCTTGCTCTTGTCTCGCTCATCTTAGGGCGGCACGCGTCATCCTCTGCTCTCCAGCAGCAGCCGATGAAACTGTAACTTGATCCCCTCCAGCACCATTCTCCTCTGTCTGTCTACCTTCAGCGTCTTGAGGCTTTCCCTCGCCATATCCCTTTGCAGCTTCCAGAAGTGATAGGGGGGTTGCTTTTAACACATTACTGTAAAAATCACGTGCCTGAATCACAGTAACCAGACGATGTCTTTTACCTTCGTGCATCACCACCATTCCGGCTGGAATCTCCCATCTAAACTTGATATCACATTTCTTAAGTTCCTGTGCAAGAAATGCAAAATCTTTCCTTCTCCTTAAAATCTTTGGAGGAATCTCTTTTAAAACCAGGACTTCTTGCTCAGCAACCACAAATTTAGTATCGTAAGCAGCTTGAATAACTTCATCTCTAATTGCTCTCTTTGTAAAGTAGACCACCACATCTCTAGGTAACTTCCTCTGTCTTGCAATCCATGAATTTACACGAAAGATTTTATCCATACTTCCCTCAATTTCAGATGCTGGCTGGCCCAATACCGCTTCCAAAGCCTCAGAGATCAGCTGCTTTAAGTCTTCTTTAGGATTCTCTTTTAAGCCCCTGATTCTAATAGCATACTGCATCTGATGATACTGAACAAGGCTCAATTCTCCGTCCATTTTGTCCCTTATATTTTCATTCTCTAATACCTTTACTTCTAATATAGAGTTCTTTTGACTAAGATCCTCCACTTTTTCATCCAAACGTTGCACACATTCAGCCACACTTTCAATTGTAGACAAAATGTCTACCCTCATTGCTCTAAACTTCTCTTCCATCTTCTCCTCCAATTTCTCCTCCAGCTTTTCCATCTTTTCATCCATCATATCTGACATTAATTGTGAATGCTTTTCAAAGGCATCTTGTAGATCCTTAAGCGTCAATGCCGGAGGAGGTGCAGGAGGAAGCAAAGCTTGCAACGAGGTCTGTTGCACCGGGGAAGCCCCCGCACTCCGGAGCGCTTTGGAAGTTTTAGCCGCCATCTTCCCCCACTTTCACTTTAAAGCTATAAAATCCATTGAGCTAGAGAGTAAAGATAAAAGTCCACTTCACCTTGGCCTCCTGTACCGCTCTGCCTGCACCTTGATACTCAAGAGTCTTTCCTTCTGGCAGGGGTGGTTGCTAATGCCTGGCTCTGCTCCAAAAATCACGGAGCAGAGATGCTGCGCAGCTCGGAGCTAACCCAGGCTTCGGGGGGGCTCGATCCTTCAGCCGCCCAAACTTTCAGCTCAGGCGGCCCCGGAGAGCTCAACCCCTACCTGGGGCCTCACCCCCTCCTCTTCTCCCGAGGAGGGGGCTTCAGATCCACCTAAACAGCTGATCGGCGCTGTTTTCGATGAAACAACACAGCTGCGGAGCGGACAGCCCGGAGATGGCTGTCTTCGGCGTCGCGTCGCCACCGGAAGAACCACAACCAGTTCTTAAGGGATCTTAGGAAGTCTAGAAGCGATGAGGCCATGCTCACTTGCAGGGGCTACCACAAAGAAGAGGGAGTCAAGCTATTCTCCAAAGCACCTGAAAGCAGGACAAGAAGCAATGGATGGAAACTAGTCAAGGAGAGAAGCAACCTAGAACTAAGGAGAAACTTCCTGACAGTTAGAACAATTAACCAGTGGAACAACCTGCCTCCAGAGGTGGTGAATGCTCCAACACTGGAGGTTTTTAAGAAGAGACTGGACAGCCATTTGCCTGAAATGGTATAAGGTTTCCTGCCTGAGCAGGGGGTTGGACTAGATGACCTCCAAGGTCCCTTCCAACTTATTATTATTATTTAAGAGATGGATATTATTTAAGGGGTGGGGGAGAAAATTTCACAGTTGGGTGGGCCACAGGAGAAAAGCCAAATGTAGTTCCTTAGATGATAGAAGCTATAACATATCCATTCTGTTCAATTTAGTCTTCGGAGAAGGGCAGGATATAAATGGGATTGAAATAAATAAAATAAATTTAGTGGGGTGGGTTGATGAAATCAGGGAAAGGCCTTCATTTTATTAAACCCATTTCATTGTTGTACAGCAAGCAGTTGAAGATGTGTATGAGTAGGCAGACTACTAGAAAGATCAGCAGAAAGATACTGGGGTGATTAAGGTTGGACCAGTGATTTTAGTTGGCTACCCCAAAGCTGATTAGTGCAGTGTCAGTTGTTCATTTACCTATTCTTTCAGAATAAAAACAACACAGGCTAAGCAGATACAACATTGGCTTTTATATAATTTGTATAAAAGTAGTGGTAAATTTAGCATCTCTAACACCAGTGCTTCACTTGCCCTTAAGGCATGTGAAATTAACAGAATAGCAGAGCATGCCAACACCTTCTCTTTATTTTTTTAAGCTATAAAAACCAAGGACAACAGTAGAAAACACATACAAAAATTAGGCCACTTAAAATGCTGTTTGATACAAAATTACACTAGAATATCTTGGAATAAAACATATTGCCAGTAGTTATCACGAGGCTTTCTTCTGCAGTGATAAACTTATCCAGTGTTGTTACACTAAGTGTACAAGGAATTCTTATTTGTAATATCTCTGAAAGCAGAACTGTCCTTTTAAAAGTAAACACCTGTATGATGGCCTAGCTTTATCTACTATATCACAGTTCAGTATCAATCTTTCTAGATATCTTCATGGGTACACTTATTAAGCAGGGAGCACTTGAAGCACCTCCATCTTAAAAAAGGGAATTTAAAAGATGGAAAACTTGAGACAATATGAATTTGATTAACTACAGCTTCCAGCAGATTCAGCCAACTTGGCTAATTCTGAGTGAAGCTTGAAGTTTTAGTTCAACAACATCTTGAATACCACATATTGATAATATTGCTTGCCCCAGTAGCTGAACTATGCTCATTCAATAAAGTGAATATTTGCATGTAAGCCAAGCTTTTTGTTATTAAGATAAAATGACCCAATTGGCTATAGGCATCTCTGAGAAAGTTGTCCCACATATTTATTCCACATATTAACTCAGGGGTGTCAAACTGCCGGCCCGCGGGCCGGAGCGTCACAGAGAAACCGCGCCCATCCCATTTTCAGCAATGGGAAAAACTTCTGATACTTGTGTGGAACTGTGAGTAAAGAAACTGTGAAAAATTAAAATTATCTCTTTTACCTCACTCCAGGCTATACATCATAATAGGCACATTGCAACAACTTCAAGCTTCCTCAATTGTAGAAATGACTCTGGGGTCGCTTTGAGCCACATTAGATTCAGATATAAATATCATGTGTCCGCTAAGGCTTCATGATATCACGAGGTCTCTAATGAATGTTGACAAGGTATAAGGAAAGTACAAGCTAGCATTACCAGTTTTTGAACTTCAGTGAGGCCTACACAGTTACAGCTCTATTAAATAAATACATCTCATCAAAAGCATCTAAGGATGTGAAGGTATAGAAAACAAAATATATAAAAAATAGTTTTGTCATATGAGGGGAGACAGGAAAAAAGCATGTTTTCTTCCCTGTTTCTATATCCGTTCCTCTGTTTTCCCCTCAGGCTTTTCATCCTTAATAGCACATATTATGGATTCAGTAAGCCTGAGAAATTTCATTCTTCCCAAAATTGCAAAAAGCACTTTGAAGCTGTGAGCAATGTTTAGCTTGGTGGGACACAATGTTGTACAAATACATGCTGAACATAAATGAAAAGAACTTGAAATTAAAATGAAAACCTTCAGTAACTGGAAGAATGAAGTAATGCTACCAGGTATGTGACTCTTAACAGGCCCAAACTAGATTTCACTCCCACTTTTTCATATTACTACCAGCTTGATTATATAAATGTTGAGTTTTCATTTTGCATTCCCTTAGCATGTTAATTCTCCAAAGCCCCCATATTATTCTGCTTCATTTGACCTGAATCTGACTTCTTGCATTTCCCAAGCTACTGTTCACTCAGTGGTTAATTAAAAGATTAAGTCTTTGACACAAAGCTTACAACCCTTATTGGCACCCATTAGCCAGCTAGACTAATTCTTCTGAAAACCAAACCACCTTATGTTCTTGGGGTCACAAGTGTAGCTTCAATTCCCTAAATCTTTAGCATTCATTGCTAAGTTAATTCTGTGAAATAAATCTGCTCTGGGATTTTATAGTTGAATTTAAAAATTGAATGGAAGCAAAATGAAATCTGTTTTGTCTGCATTTTTTTCCCAAGGAATCAAGCCAGCTTTAAGAAAATACTGCTGTCCTTTGTCTTTCTAAACATTCAGAGTATAATGAGCATAGTTTGTAAGGGAGCAACTGAACTGAACAATGCAGGGAGTTGGACTTGATAACCTAAATAACTCATTTCCACTTATGATTCTAGGATAATGAAAAGATTCTAGTAGCTAATACAGACATCAACTTCAATTTTCATGCACTAATGTAGTCTAGATGATTCAGAAGTTTGGTTTGTGCATTGTAGGAAAGGAGTCGTGCTATTTCCCTCTCAACCTCTAATCATGCTTCTCTGGGGCTGCTTCATCCTTTGATACCTATATCTTGAGCATGGTCTTCTATGAATGAAAATTATTTATAAAGTACATGGAGACTCTGTGCTATTGGAACAGTGTTCTACCATATGCCTGCTGATCATATAGTGCACCTATAGAGTAGAAAATGGATGTAATACTGGAAGCAAAAGAAGAGTCTCATCCTGCATTATCAGGTTAATAGTTTTCACATAACTAAGCTTGATTAGGCCTACAGTATGATCCAGTATGATAATTCACATTAATCTGTTTGTCAAGAATGTGCTATATTCTAGAGAGGAGAAAACAACATCCTAGATTAGACAGTTGTCTAATCTGAAAGTTGTCTAATCTGAAAGTTATCTTTCTTCAATTAATTTTTATCTCCAGCCACTAATCCATACCTCTAGTTCACTAGTCCCATTGGTCCATACCTCAGACAGCATAGTAGGAAATGGTGTCATCATCTTTATTCCTCTCCCTGGGGAATTTCAATACTGTTTTTGAATTTTAAGCTTTCATTGAGGCTAGCAGCTCATGAAGCTGAGCACATTCTCTCCCTCAGCTGATGGATTATAAACAACAGCCCATGAAGGTCTGACATTGTCTTTCAAAAACATCAGATTACCAACTAGAGAGAAGTCCTACTTTATAGAGCAAGGTATTGCTCTGGGCTTTGCAAAGCAGTTAACCATACCGTTTTCTAAGAGATTGGTCTTTAGAGATGTGTTTCATCCTAAAGTGTCCCTCTGAAACACCCTCAGAGCAAAAATCAGTATGGGTTGCAATAGAAGGTCTTTTTCATAGCAGTATTTCATTCTAAGGAGTCCTTAGAGCAAGATACCAAGTCTGGCATCTTGCCCAACTGCCATCTTTCTTCCCATGGTTTCCTGAGATAAGGCACCAATCATTTAAGGATTTATTATTCAAAAAATATTCTAGATTTGGCTGGAAACACATTACTAATGAATGAAACTGTGCCACTAAGGATCTCTTACAATTGTGTTGATTTATGTTGGCTAATAAGCAGGAGCCAGCATCATATACTACCAATATTTCTGAACTATCTCTACAGACAACCCTATATAGGATATATTACAGTGAAGTAATCTGGAAGTTAGAAGGGACGCGGTGGCTCAGTGGGTTAGGACGCTGAGCTTGTCGATCGGAAGGTCGGCAGTTTGGCGGGTCGAATCCCGAGTGCCGCGTAGCAGAGTGAGCGCCTGTTACTCGTCCCAGCTTCTGCCAACCTAGCAGTTCGAAAGCACGTAAAAATGCAAGTAGAAAAATAGGGACCACTACGGTGGGAAGGTAACAGCGTTCCGTGCGCCTTTGGCGTCTAGTCATGCCGGCCACATGACCACGGAGACGTCCTCGGACAAGCGCTGGCTCTTCGGCTTTGAAACGGAGATGAGCACCGGCCCCTAGAGTCGGAAACGACTAGCACGCATGTGCAGGGGAACCTTTACCTTTACCTTTAATCTGGAAGTTACCAAAATATGAATGACAGGAACCAGATCAAATTTTTCATGCCAAGAACATTCCTCTTGAAAACCCAAGCTTTTACACTCAGAAATTGAAACAATTTCCTAGGTGTATGTGAGAGAAAGAAGGCAGAATTTAATAACAATATATAAAAGTAGCCATTCAGGAATTCTATTTAAGTTAAGAGGAGCTATCATTAAATCCAACCTTTCCCCTCACAAATATAGCATCTGGAATCGCTCAGGTTCCAATATATTTCTTTTAATTATTCCAAACTAACCTCCTCCAGTCCTACTACAAGCCCCTAGCTACTTCAGGCAAAGACACTATAATGATTTCAATTAAATCTTGGCCTCTCCCCAACATAACACAAATTAAAAGCATTACTAGGAGATACAGGCTTCATTGGTTGGAAGTGTTATATAAAGAAAAAGGAAAAGTTGCCAAGAGCTTGTTGTCATTTTGCTGGCAGTGGGAGTGGATTAACCCTTTGATGGCTGGTTTGCTCTTCCTGATAAACATTCAAGTCTGTAAGGCTCCATTTCCCTCACTCTTTTTTAGTTGTAAGGCAAACTGATCTGAAACTGATATTTGCAAAAATGGGTGGATTTTCCTTTTTAAGTTAATACACAGCAGTACCGGCCCTTCAACATGAATGTGGTAGTCCTTTGTGTTCAAATAGGACATATTATTATGCAGTTCATCTGTGGATCACAGGTAATTTTGCAGCTCCAGTCTGGAAGCACAGGGTCTAGCACAGGGGTCGGCAACCGGAAAAAGGCAAAGAGCCACTCAGAACCGGTTCCGTCACAAACACAAAAAAGTGGGAGCCGCAAAATGTGCACGCGCGTGCATGCACGCACGCGCATGCGCAAAACAAGGCAAAACGTGCACCAGCCCTGCCCCCATCCACCTCCAGTATGGATGGCTCTGCCAAAAGAAAAGCAGCCGAAGCAAGCCTCCCATTGAGAGAATGGGGCGGCGGAGGCTTGCAAAAGGCGGATCCAGCCTCTGCCGGCAGACACGCTTGCAGCTTGCAGAATGGCGGATCCAGCCTCTGCCGCCGGCAGAGGCTGGATCCGCCGTTTTGCAAGCCGCCGCCGCCCCATTCTCTCAATGGGAGACTTGCTTCGGCTGCTTTTCTTTTGGCAGAGCCATCCATACTGGAGGTGGATGGGGGCAGGGCTGGTCCCGTGACAGCCAGTCGGGCAAGCAACGCGAAGAGCGGCAGGGCTTTATTTTTGCACCGTGGAGCTCCCCCTCCCCCCAAACTCCCCCTCCCTCCCACTTCCCAGAGCTGAATACAGGGTATTAACCGGCGGCGGAGGCTTGCAGAACGGCAGATCGAGCCTCTGCCGGCGGAGTTTGGAGTTGGGTAAGGAAGCGCAAAATTCAGGAAGGAAAGCGGGGCGGCGGGCGAACGGGAGACCTGCCGACGTTTGGGGAGGTTTGGGGAGGTGCACGCCGGGGAAAAGGCTGGGAGAGGAGGGGGTCCGGGCTGGGGGGGAGGCAGAAGCGAGGGATCAGGACTCCTCCCGCTTGGCTGCTGCCGCCGCCGCCACCACTCCTACGGCCGCCGCCACCTGCTCTCTCGGCTGGTTGCTTTCTGCTTCTCTCACCTGCCCTGCCTCCCCCCGCCTGCCCTCCTTCCTGCCTTCCTTCCCTCCGCCTCGCCTTCCCCGCTCCCGCGTTTTCCCTCTCCCCGCCTCGGATTCGGGGTGATTCCCCGGGAGAGGGCGATGGGATTCCAGCAAGCTTTCAAGCCTTCTCGGCGGTCTCCGGCACGGCTCAGGAAGCGTTTCTGTGCCGCCCGGCCGGAGCCTTTGCCTCCTTCCCTCCCCCAAGCGAGGCGTCCTTTTTCAAGTTGCAAAACCAAGCGGGGTGAAGCGGGCTGTCGGGAAAGACATTCAGGAGGGTCATCCTGGAGAGGAGAGGGAGCGGGAGAAGGAGGAGGAGGAGGTGATCGACTCGCCCGACCCAGTCCGGGCCGGCCAGCCCCGTAACATCCGAGCTTGCACCGCGGGCGGAGAGGCAGGAAGCCAAGAGGAAGAAGACCGCCAGGAAGCTGCCTCTGCAGCCGCCACCTCCTCCTCCTCCGCCGCCGCCGCCTCTGTCTCTGCCGCTGCTAGGAAGGCTGCCGGTGCTGCGGCCGCCTTTGCCACTGCCTCCTCCGCCACCAGGGCCCGACCGGAGGTGTCGCCGCTGGAGGAGGAGGAGGCGGCAATGTCTTTCCCGACAGCCCGCTTCACCCCGCTTGGTTTTGCAACTTGAAAAAGGACGCCTCGCTTGGGGGAGGGAAGGAGGCAAAGGCTCCGGCCG
The DNA here is from genome assembly GCF_964194415.1 of Vipera berus. Classification (NCBI taxonomy): domain Eukaryota; kingdom Metazoa; phylum Chordata; class Lepidosauria; order Squamata; family Viperidae; genus Vipera; species Vipera berus. The sequence continues at coordinate 27,115,895 of NC_138204.1, forward strand.
GGCGGCACAGAAACGCTTCCTGAGCCGTGCCGGAGACCGCCGAGAAGGCTTGAAAGCTTGCTGGAATCCCATCGCCCTCTCCCGGGGAATCACCCCGAATCCGAGGCGGGGAGAGGGAAAACGCGGGAGCGGGGAAGGCGAGGCGGAGGGAAGGAAGGCAGGAAGGAGGGCAGGCGGGGGGGGGCAGGGCAGGTGAGAGAAGCAGAAAGCAACCAGCCGAGAGAGCAGGTGGCGGCGGCCGTAGGAGTGGTGGCGGCGGCGGCAGCAGCCAAGCGGGAGGAGTCCTGATCCCTCGCTTCTGCTTCCCCCCCAGCCCGGGAAGCCTCCTTCTCCCCCACCCCATCCCTCCCCCCCAGCCCGGACCCCCTCCTCTCCCAGCCTTTTCCCCGGCGTGCACCTCCCCAAACCTCCCCAAACGTCGGCAGGTCTCCCGTTCGCCCGCCGCCCCGCTTTCCTTCCTGAATTTTGCGCTTCCTTACCCAACTCCAAACTTTCTCTAGCGCCCCTGTGCTTTAGGAGGGGGAACCAAAGGCGGAGCCGTTTCTCTCTCTCCCCCCCCCCCCGCTTTTGCCGCTCCCCCACCCAACCAGTATCCCGCTTCTCCTTCCTCGGCAGCTTTGCAGATGGGCCACACACACACACACACACACACACACAAAAGCACAGAGAGTTCCCCTTCCCCTTGTACAGGAATGAAAGGCCCCCCGAAGGAAGCCCAGCCTCTTCACCGCACCGATCCGCTGAGGAGGAAAAAAGCTTATTTCTATTGCCACGTGCAAACTAAATTAAAACAACTTGGGAAGCTCGCCCGTGGGCTGCATTTAGAAGGATTTGGGGGCTTTTGTGATTTGCTTCGCCTACAAGTGCCTTAACCACGACTAGCCCATGGCTCCAATTCAACAAATTCCCCAAACAACGCAATTCCTTGCAGCGATGCGGACAAGAGGGAAAGGAAGCCCAGCGGCCGGACCGCGCTCCCGCCCTGCCTCCCCAAGGGCTTGTGCGCGTCCTAATGGCTTGCGCGCGGCCTCTCGCAAGGTTGCTGCCCCTCGTGAGCCCGCTGGCTCCGTCTCTCTCTCTCTCTTCCTTCCTCCCTCCCTCGGTCTCCCCATCCCCCTTTTCCGGCTCAGCCCCACTTCACAAGGAGACCAAAACGGGGACATCATGGCAGAGCGGAGGAGACACAGGAAGCGGATCCAGGTACTGGGCTGGCTTATCTCCTCCCTCTTTTCGCAACCGCTCTGCGGGATGAGTTTCCCTTTTCCTTCTGGCTCACCCCCCCCCCCGCCGGGTCACCCTTCCCTCCTCCCCCTCCGCCTCCTCCGAGGCCGCCGCCAGTCAGCATCTCTCCTACCGTTTCTGCAGCTTTTCCGTCGCCCCCGCCGCCGCTCCCCCTTCCCCGCGGAGCCGGCCGCATCCAGCGCCTTCTTCCTCTGGAGGGGAAATCGTGGCCCCTCCAGTTCCCGCTTCTTTGGGCCAAGCGCCGCCTTGAAACTTTGGAGAGCTGCGCGCGCACCTCCACCCGTTCGGAGAGGTGCGCGCGCAGCAGGCGACTGGGAGCCGCAGGAGACGGATCAAAGAGCCGCATGCGGCTCCGGAGCCGCGGGTTGCCAACCCGTGGTCTAGCACAATGGGAGCACTGGAATTTGTTGTGTAGTAACTCTGGGTGTTATTCTGTGATACTGCTCATAGTTTTATTTCAGTTTTTGGCTGCACCTGTCTTCAAAGCTAGTGGAGGCTTTGTAGCACAGTGCTTACTGTCATCAGGCGCAGTTTCTAGATCCCTTAGCTGGATGTCACAGTGGTATAAGGTTTCTTTCACAGCATCTTCTTAGCTTTTGCATGGTCCACCTTGAGATCTCTTCCCAGACTCCAGTACACTATAGAGCAACTAGTGAGGCATATGTTCATCCCTTCTGCTGAGAAGCTATAATTTCTAAATGACCTTCAAAGACAGCTCTATATAAATTATATAATAATAGTTTAAATGACTTTCCCATGAACAAGGCCTTCCATTCCAGAAATGTTTGAAATGATTGCACAATATAGAATTGATTTTTGAGGTCTCCAAGTTGTAGAATAGTTATGATTGGGGGATTGTTAGCCCATCCAAAACTCATGATAGAAGTTCCCATATCTTTGGGTCAAAAGATCCATAGCCGCCATTCAGACCTCTATCATCTCCAGCACTGGAAAAAGTCCTTGGCAGTCTTACTTGACCAACTGGAAGTAGAGATGTTCAACAGTATATCATCATCAGTATATCATCATACCAATGGATTTTCTCACCTATTGTGTAGATGCTAAATAGGAGTACGTAAAGAGTATAACCATGAGGAAACTTGCAGAACAGGAGCTTATAGCTAGACCTCTTTTTGTCCCATGAACACCAACTGGAACTGGCTTAGAAAAAGTAGAAGAACCACTGCAACACCATGCCCCACCTCTCAAATTCTGAAGCCAATCCAGAAAGATCCAATGATTGGTGCTAACAAAGGCCACTGAGAGATCATGGAGGTCCTTGATTATCACCCCATCTTGATCTCACCAAAATTTATCAAGTAAAATCAATGCTGCTTCAGTATTATATCTAGGTCTGAAATCTGACTAAAAAAGGCCCAGATAATCCATTTTTTTCAGAGCCCTCTGAACCTGGATCTGATCTCATTCTCAACAACCTTCTCACCAAAAGGAAGGCTGATTATAGGGTGATAATTATCTAATACCATTGAATGCAGCAACAATTTCCTTTAAGATACTTTAAGAGTCTTTAAGATCATTGCCTCCCTCAAGGATGAATTTGCTATCATGTGGAACTAACTATATATAATATCCTAGGAAGCAAGGGTGTGTGTGTGTGGATCTAATTAATAGGTGGGTATGGTTACAGCTTTATGGAACCTCTGCTCTCCCTTCAAACTTTTTCCCAAAAAACCAAGTCACATCATGCCTTAGTCCCCTCTATAAGACCTGCACAATTGGAGTCCAACTCAGAGATGATCCAATCAGTTTCATCTGACAGATGCCTCAAATCGTCTTCACAGCAGCCTTGCGGGTATTCTTTCATCAACTGATGATTGCTGGATTGCTTTCTGTGAATGCAATAATAGTAGAAAAATAGTTACGTTTTGCCACTCCTATCACCACAAAGTAACTTTTAAGGCTCTCACATCCATGGTCAGTCAGGTTTACTCCTCATTTTCCTCCAATAGTACTCTCAGCCATTTCATCTCCTGGAATTCATTTCTTCCTTGGAACTCATTAGCAGACATAGTCTGTATAGACATTATCCCATCCATTGCATTTACATTGCATTTCATTCCAAGTAGTGATTTATTTCTCTGTTGAACTACGCATCAAAAATCAGGAACAGCTCATGGCCTCTTTGAAACCCAGCAGTGTCGCTCAGGCATTTGGGATGAACCAATGAAATAGATCATCTTTCCTTTTGGCTGGGAGTAGATGCAGAGAATATCAAGGATATCAAAGTGATTGGACCATGATTAGAGACTGATCATAATGGTCCCTACCTCCAGACCATATTGCCACTGTCCTGAAATCAACCAACCAACCAACCAAAAAACATATTAGGCCCTCAATAATTTGTGATAAGAACACTCAAGCCACCTCCAGTTCTATCCTATCCTATCCTATCCTATCCTATCCTATCCTATCCTATCCTATCCTATCCTATCCTATTCTATTCTATTCTATTCTATTCTATTCTATTCTATTCTATTCTATTCTATTCTATTCTATTCTATTCTATTCTATTCCTTGAGAGTTTAATTTCAAGGTAACAGAATTAGATTGCTTTTTAAAGCCAGGGCATGCTTATACTGATATGAGCTGAAGCAAAACAAACCTACACAAATCTTTAAAAGCACAAGGCAGACTCAGAGAACTGGTTATTTACTATCAAAGAATCATGTGGAACATTCATTCCAAGAGTCAAAAGATGTCTGATAATGTATCATATTTCTCCTGTTTAAGTGAAGGAAAATAGACATAGTTCAAAGTGAGGCTCCAGAAAGTTTAATTTAAGATCCTAATCCCCTGATATTTTAAGGCTTTTTGTTGCTTTTTTTTTGCTAGAATAAATTTGGTTAACAAAGCCCAGAAGGTTTGTCTCAACTTTCCTACATTATCTCTGAACACTACTATATCATTTCCACCATGTTTAAGAGACTGAATTAAACACATTTAACTTAGCTTTTCCCCTTTCATTCTGTCCCTCTTTCTCTTTCCACCCTCTCTTTCTGCCCCCCCCTTTCTCTTTTCAAGATATTTGGTAAAAATATGACTTTTCCAGTAAGCGGTTGGCTGTATTTCTCAATCCATTGCTCTTCTTCAGCTTTGATAGAAGAGAGATGAAAGTAGGGTGGAATTTCAGAGCCTTTAAGTCTGATCAAGAAGATATACTTCGGCCTGGTGTTAGCAGCCAGCATCGCTCAGTCTTGCCAGACGCCACGAATCGGTAGGGGGTCCACAGCTAACCAACAATACTGCAAAATAATGTTGCTTCTTGCAACAGTATTTGCTTTGCCTTGTGTAGGTGCAGATATGCTATACCCATGAGATTCAAATAACCTGCTGCTCTGGTAACTTATAGGCAAGCTGTGAAAAAGATGACATAAAGGGAAAAGGCCATCATCCAGTAATACAGCACACATTTTAACTTGAAGGCTCAGCCCACTTTAAACTAGAAAAGAGGAATTTATAGTGAACTGCATGTCCATCCCTATTTTTGCTTTGAGCTGTTTATATTGTAGGTTTTAACCCTTTTGAACTGTCTAGATGACAGTGGGGGGGGACAGAAATCAAATCTGTAGTATAAACAAACAGACTATCAAAGACTAACTGGTTAACTCTTTAGCTGCATTCAGGCAACATGATTACCCTGGATTATTGAATTAACCCATTTTCTGATTTTACACAACACTTTGAGCCATAATCTAATCAAGTGAGTGATTCACGCAACCACATTAAACTTCAAACCCTATTCATGCTTAATTCTAGACTACCACAGTAGATTACACAAAGGATTGGTTAGATGTTTACCTAACCAGAATAATCAAGTTGTATAAACATAGGCTCCATGTACTCCAGAAGATGGTAGAGGACAGGAAGGCCTGGAGGAATGTTGTCCATAGGGTCGTGATGGGTCGGACACGACTTCGCAGCTAACAACAACAACAACATAAACATAGGCAGTGAAAAAACATGTCTAACACAAGACAATTCACTATTGCTCATGTCGTCTTAATTCAGTGGTGGGAAACTGTGCTGCCCAAGTCTGTGCTTTTGGGGAAGGTTATAGAAATAGTACATCGATGTCACCAGAATTACCAGGATTTCTATTTTAATATTATATGTTATTAAAAATAGTTACATCTCAAGTCTACTGAAACCTGGACACCTACTGGATATCCTGGGGAGCAAAGCAAGAATTTTGCCACCTTCATTTGAAATGTTCTAAATTTTTATCACCTTTCTGAAGAAATTTGGCACATTTCAATGAAGATGGCAAATTTCCTGCAACCTATTGTTATTTTGCAGCCTGTTGTTATCTTCTTATTTCTGTTCACTATGTGTTCACACTATTTGTTAAAAATTAGCTCCTGCTTTATTATCGCTGTCCATTTCCCTACCCCTCTCCATCCCTTATGTATACACATATTTGTACCTTTAATTGCACCTGGAAGCCAATGGTAACCAATGAAGCACTGTAGAATCAGTTGAACTGCTATAGTGATGTTGATCCAGCTGGAGCTGGAAAAAATATAGCTTTCTATACTACCTTCAAGGGTAGCCTTTTAGAGAGCAGGTTGCAGTAATCCAAGTGTGAGATAAAAAGATTATGAATTACTGTGACCTGATCCTCCTCATATCAGACATTCCAGCAAGATCCATGAGTTCAGAAATACTCATGTGCATGTTCCTTCAAAGGAAATGTCACTTCACTTAGAGCTAAAGATGGAAGAATTTTGGACAAACAGAACCTCCATTTTACTACAATGTGTCACCTCTCAGCCTCCAAGCAATGGATAAAGAATTCCATCATACCACCTGCCTGGACAGAGATATAACATTGGATATAATTACCATATAATGATACCTCACCCTGAATTGACAAATGATCTCTCCCAGAAGTTTCATATATTGTACATATTAAACAGAACAAGCGAGAGAGTCAAAAGACACCCCACCTTAGTGTACTCTTGGGCTTGACCTCTCTTTCTTCACTAATTCCAACCATAACTAATCAAAAGAAAGGAAAGATAATTGTTCCAAAGCAGCACTTCTGATCATTAAGCAATAGAAAAAAAATTCAGTTATTCATTGTATTGAACACTGCTGAGAGATAAAGGGGTAGAAGGAGGAATATTATTCTGCCATCTAAGTCTTATAAAAGTGCTCAATACAGTTTCTTTCCATGCTCAGGCCTGACCCCAATTCTAAGTAACTACTAGATGGCAGCAAAGGGATTCATAGAACTCTTTGCTCTTCTCTAGTGGTCATTTATATTTTTGCAGCTCAGATCTGGTAATCCTATTTGTGGCTGTGATAATGAAAGTTTGATCTGCATAGTTTTAAGTGGGCCATTGAGAAGGTTGAGATTCTGCTTATCCATTTAAAAATGAAGCCTGATTCTTAACCTGTATATGACTTTGTTGCTTCAAACTAACAAAAGGGATTATTCTGACATGGAGTTTATATCAAACAACCCCTCCCCCTTCTCTGCTTACAAACTATTCAGTGCTTTATTTAAGAGTCTCAAAATTACACATCTTTTCTTTCATCTTTATGGTTCTGGTTTGGAAGCCACTTCAGAAGAAGCTGTTTGGATGATGAATTCTTATAAAGAAAACTGTGGTTACATTTTGATTTCATTGCTTCAATGGTATCTTCTCCTAACATCATTCCTTCATTTCATAAAATAGTATTGCCTTGCTATGCTGCTCCTTATTTCCAAGCTGTTCAATTAATAGGTTGCACAGAGGCCTCTATTTTCACAACTTTTTAAATTAAAAAGCATATTTCCATTGTTTTGAGCAATTAGTGGCTTCTCTAAAGAGGTCTCCATAGCTATATGTTTTTTCTTTTAAGAAGACAGCCTAACCTTTATGTCAAAGTGATCCAGTTCTCATTAGTTTAAAGTACATGCAAGATAAAAAAAACCCGATACATTGGGAAAATATCAATTTGCTTAATGAAATGAACCAATTATAAAACTTATATCTATAATTATGTTAACCAGGCAAGCAACTTATTTTTCCTGTCAGTTTTTTTTCCATTTTACTCAGTGTTCCACTTTCCTAGATATAAAGATGGAAGCGATGGTAGGATTCAAATATGTGAACAACCAGTTCTCTGATACTATTTCAATCAAACAATAGACAATTCTCATGAGAAGAGCTCTGTGAGATTCCATGGAATATATGCCAGGAAAACAATAGGTAGAAATGTATAACAAAATGCAAACTTTTCTGTCCTTTTGAGCAGAAATCCATCAACCTCTGGGCCGCAACCCACCTCTGGGCCTTGAACCATTTGGAACTGGGCCACGGAAGTGGCGGGTGAGTGTGCATGTGCATCCCCACTTGGATGAACAGTGGGCAAGTGTGTGCCTGCATGCTCCATTTGTCTGAGTGGCAGGGGCGCATGCCTGCTCCTCGCACAAATGGAGCTGCATATCATACACTTGTCTGCTGCTTATGCAGAACCATCCCCTCCCCCTCCCCACTGGTCTGCACAGCCAAGGAGGTTGGGGAACTCTGCTCTTGAGGGCAAAAGGGGCCCAGTTTCTTCCATAATGGATATTTTGGGCTCTAAACCCCTCTTCCATCTTATCTCTTATATATATATGATCCCAACAAACTGAACTGTCTTCTCCATGTCCCAAAGTTTCACCAGCAATTCTCAGAAAGGCTCAGGAGAAGATCAGTTCCAATACAGTACATGTCTACTCTACAGAATATAGAAGCAGTTCAATAGAACAGGAGGCAACCAACTTTTGACCTCACTATGTAGACCAACCAAAAACTACATAAGGTTAAAACTACTTTTATTAATATTGGCTATAATATTAGAAACTTGCAAGTCAGTTTGTGCTTTGCTTCTCCACCTAATTCCATATTCATGTGAATTAGGGTGATGTTTGCTTGTGCATACATTTTTGTTTTAGATTTAAGGCATGTTTTTCTTCTTGTTACTTTGTAATGGATCTCTGTCAATGTCAGCTTCCTTATTCTCTATACCTTCACATCCAATGCTATTTGAACGCCATCAAGCACCCCATTTATCAAACTAACATTTTTTAAAAAACAGATCTTAAAACTGAACTGAACTGGCTACATAATAGAAATAAGTAAATAAGAAATAGGTAAAACTTTGACCAGCCTGAAAAAGAACAAAAATAAATGCAGAAGACATTTTTAGCACAGTAACACCACAGTAGTTCACCTAGGTGATAATGAAGTTTAAAGATTATGGGATGGAAAGAAGCTATAACAACTTACTTCAGTCAGTACATGCTTACTTTTTGGATGAAGTCTCTTGTATGGATAATGATATTATCTGTTCAGTTGAGTCTGAATATTGGTAATTCTATGGATGAGGTCTGTCCATATCTTCCAATCTTGCACTATTTCTTAGTTTTTCTATGTTCCGGCTGGTGTCAGCTTTGACAGTGTCCAGCCACCATATTATTTAATGGTCTGGTTTCTTTTTACTGCTAACTCTTCCAAATATAATTGCTTTTTCCAAGGAATTCCTCCACATGACATGGCCAAGGTAAGTGAGACACAGTTTTGTGATTTTAGTGACATGTCTGATGTTATATATCTTCTTCTTGTATGGATAGGGCTTTAAACTTTGCCATCACTGTCTCCACTATTACCACCTGAAATGAGTAGTTTGCACCTGCAATTAACAAAGCATTAACCCTTTGTGCTTTACTGAGATATTTGTCTTCCCTAATGCAATTATAGGGGCAGCTTGGATCTAATAATAAGATGGGACAGAATGTTGTGCTTGTGGAGCTTTTATTTTATTTATTTATTTGCAGCTCAACTTTGGGTTGATTAACTAGTCCTTTGATCTGAGTTATTACTGACTTGCACATTTCATGACTTAAATTGGTTCTTGTGGCTTTCAGTGAATAAAACCTGAAAACTCTGCAGCTTTTAGTTTGGACCATTAACATGTATAAACAAAGTTGTTTACATTTTTATGACAGCATAAAACCAATGTCAGATCTGATGCTCAAATGGCAGGGAAGGATGAATTCACATAAAAGGCAAAACATCTATCAGAATGATCCCAGAAAAGAATGTGGTTTACAGTTTACACTAACCTTTTATATTGTGAACTCCGCAGTACTTTCTTTAACACACACATGAATACACAACAAAGACACAATATTTTTGTCTAGAAATAATTGCTTGGATAGAAATATTTGAGTTTAGGTTCCTTGTGTATCCACAAATAAGGCATTCCATATACTTGAATAGCCCTTTCAGATTACAAAAGGATATTATTAATTTTAGAGAGGCATGTATTCAGAACTGAATCCAACACAGCTAGTTTTACTAAACCAAGCAGTCAATTGTTGTTTCAGAACTCTCCTCTAGTTCTTTCATCTTCAAGTCAAGGGACACCTCTTCAGTCCTCCAATCTGAAGTATGGGCAGGGAGCACAAAAATTCTGAGATACATAAACCATAGCTCAACACCCCAACTTGAGAGATTCATGAGGTTCATATTCATATGTGACATGATTCATGGAAAAGGTCTATGCAGGTGCTTCTTATTTAGCATGTGGTGAATTACATTAGCCAGGACACTACAGTCTGGATATTTATTTATTTATTTATTTATCAAATGTATTGGCTGCCCATCTTACCACAGAGTACCTTTGGATGGCATATATACAATACAATACAAAGTAGTTTTTCGGCTGCCGACAATTGCTAGTCTATTCAGTTCATGCTTGTGCGCTCTCCAGACTGCACCAAAAGAGACAAAGTAGCTCCACAGTTATAAGGCTTTACAGCATTCTGCAGCATCATTCAACGTTTTTCCCACCACCAATATCCTCTCGCATTCGGACAACTCTGGCCCCAGTTCAGTTAGTACTGCTGCTCAAAAGTGGTACCTATACTTGCATGTAACATGTTTTTTAACTGTTAGGTGGACAGAAGCTGAGGAAAGTGATGAGAGCTCAATGCATCACAAATGCTAGGACTTGAACTGCTAGAATACAGATCTTCTCCAGTGTCATTAAGCCACAGAACCACCATGGCTCTCAGCCACTGTTCCTGTTCTTGAGTGAAATGATTCTGATGTAAAGTATGAATTTCTTTCTCAGTATGTTACAAGCAACATTTATAGGATATCTTACTAAGCAAAATGAACTGATGAAACAGTTATCAAATTAGGGATATTCAAGGCCAGCATTAATCACTATAAACCAATGGTAGGAAACATGGGTTTCTATTAGATAACACACTAATCCTTTCAGCTTGTTTATCATAATCAGTGGGAATTGATTATGGGAGTTATAATCTAACAGTATGTAGAACAAAATCCCTGTTACAGATTTTCATATGAATGTGATCTTGCACTTCTGATTTGAAATATAATGAATTGAATAAAACTGTTTAAAAATAGGAATGCCTAATTATAAACAAAGAATGGGTTGAAAATCAAACCTTGAATAGCATAGCATAGTATAGCATAACATAGAATGATAGGATAGGATAGGATAGGATAGGATAGGATAGGATAGGATAGGATAGGATAGGATAGGATAGGATAGGATAGGATAGGATAGGATAGGATAGGATAGGATAAGAAAGGAAAGGAAAGGAAAGGAAAGGAAAGGAAAGGAAAGGAAAGGAAAGGAAAGGAAAGGAAAGGAAAGGAAAGGAAAGGAAAGGAAAGGAAAGGAAGTCTTCTAGTCCAGCCCCCTGTTCAAGCAGGAGAACCTATACCATTTCAGACAAGTGATTGCCTAGTCTCTTCTTTAAAACCTCCAGTGATGAAGCACCCACAGTTTCTGGAGGCAAGCTGTTCCACTGGTTAATTGTTCTCACTATTAGGAACTTTCTCCTTAATTCCAGGTTGCTTCTCTCTTTGACCAGTTTCTAACCATTATTTCTTGTCCTGCCCTCTGGTGCTTTGGCAAATAATTTGACCCCCTCTTCTTTGTGGCAGCCCCTCAAATACTGGAATACTGCTATCATGTCACCCCTATTTCTTCTTTTCTTTAGATTAGCCAAACTCAAGTCCTGTAGCCATTCTTCATATATATATATATATATTTAGTCTCCAGGCCTTTGATCACCTTAGATGCTCTTCTCTGAACTTTTTCCAAAGTCTCAACATCTTTTTTTATAGTATGGTGACCAAAACTGGTTGCAGTATTCCAGGTGTGGTCTTACTTGTTGTTGTTAGTTGCGAAGTCGTGTCTGACCCATCACAACTAGTGGTCTTACTAGTGTTTTATAAAGCTGTACTAATACTTCGTGTGATCTTGATTCTATGCCTCTGTTTATACAACACAAGATTGTATTAGCTTTTTTGGCTGCTGCTGCACATTGCTGCCTCATAGTCAAGTGATCATCCATTAGGTCTCCATGGTCCCTCTCACATCTCTTTAGTTCAATGCTATGCTGAGCATATCTCACCATAAAAAAGGAGGGTGGGAAAAATTCTTAGCATTGTTTTGATGAATCTTATAAACATTCAAGATAATCAGTTTCCAGAAATTCAGAAACCAAGTGGTAACTGGAAGGCTACAGTTCTTGTTATACTGTCTAGCAATACACATAGCAAATGTATATGAGAATTCATGGAATAAGTTATTTGGAATTCAACATTCATTATAACATTATAAAAAGAGAGCCTGAGTTGCAGGATGAGGGACTGGAATATATAAGGATAAATGTATAGATGAAAATTGCCCAGATTCAGACGCAAAAATGTCCTTAAGACCAGACTTTTCCAATTGGAGTTTGAGCAGATATATTTTCTCATCCATCATAATGCTCATCAAGTGGTTTTAGCCATTACACATGTAACAGCTTAAAGTTAGAGCTCAGTTGGGATCTTTGAAAAATAGTGATGCTATTTTTAATGATATTTTAGGGTTAACTAGAATGTGATAATTCTGACTGTCCTGATAAGCCAGTTTAGAATAACAAGCTCACTATGATGAAACAGCAAACCCTCAGCCAGTTTTAACTGCATGTTTGTCAGTTCTGCTCTGTCCATGCAACAAATACTTCATGTATCTTTTTTGTTTGATCCAGTTTTTGTGTTTAGCCTCTTTTTCCAGAATCTCAATTTAAATGTTAAATACTGTTACATCCACAAGGTATTAGCTTATTTTCAAAGTAACAAACCTTACCCACTCCTGGCAGATAACTCTTTCATTTGCTTTAAGTTTTAACCTCATTATTAAATAGGTGGCACAGAGCTGAAGCAAGGTATCAATGCCATATTGCTCTTTCTTTCTTTCTTTCTTTCTTTCTTTCTTTCTTTCTTTCTTTCTTTCTTTCTTTCTTTCTTTTCAAACTTGGCATCTTAAAGATGTGCAGGCTTCAGCTCTCAGAATTTTCTTGCTGGTAGGCTGGCTGAAGAATTCTGGGAGTTGAAATCCACACATCTTAAAGTCTCCAGGTTTGAAAACATATTGGATGCCATGTTGGACAGTGAATGCAAAATGCCTTGAGCAAACTCTTGTAGAGAATACAACATTTGAGGAATATTCTTCCATACTAGTAACAATAGGCCTACTACTGAAAATATCAAAGAAGAAGATATTCCTTATGATAGCCTCCTATGAGATTTTAATTGAATCATAGGAAGCTAGAGAGACTACAGGCTGCTGGGGACGTGATGGTATAACCAACCATAAGACATTCACATGAACATCCCTATGCTATCTCACAATTAAATAAGTACAAGGAGATCATATTCCATCCATGATATTTCTTCCGAGATTCTGTTCTCCTTAAAAATTAATTTTAAAAGCCAATTCCTTTCACCACACTGAATGAAAAGTAGTAAGAACCAAAAATGCAGACTGGCTTTTCTTCAGGAACAAAAATTGAAAAATGAATTCTTTTAACATCTTCTGTCTCTGGTTTTTACTCTCTAGCACAGTTTCTTCATTTTACCTGAACAGTTGCACATTGGTAAAGGATTAATGGAAAGGGAATCATTAATGATGAAGAGTGGGGAGAAGTTGAATAAACCCAGTGTTCTAAAAATATAAGCTGGGTTCCTACAATACAATGAAGTAAATTAGTGATCCTCAAATGCAGACCTACTCAAGGGCCAAGCAGAATTATGGTGATTAATGGTTAGTTGAATTAATCAGTGTTGAATGCCACTATCTTTTGCTTTTCTAGAAACTTGAAACTAGAGAAGGTGAGTATTCAGTTATCCAGTATCCAACTAGAATCATACCTAATCTAAAAAAGGCATGTATATCCTCGGTCTTAGATTAATTAGCCAATCTAAAAATGTAATGGAGCTAGTAGAAAAGTCATTTTCTTAAAGACAAAGCAATAACTGTTAATACAGAGACAGTTTAAAATACCTCAGGTTTTTAGTTTAGAGAAAGCCACGATAGAAGGAAATGATGGATTTTATAAAGTCATGGGGTATAGAGACAATAAATAGTCAAATAATTATATTGGTCAGACTTAAGTTAAAGAAAAACTTCACACTGCACCCAGGTGCACAAAGACAAATAATTCATCACCTTCACCATTAGGAGAGGCATCATAAAATTAGGAGACATTGTGAGGCATCATGTCTGAAAAGAAATATTAAATTAAAGATCAGAGACAATTTTTGTTTGAGTGAAACCAAGGTTCATTAGGATGACATTCTAACACTTTTTTTAAAAAAATAGGAACAATAACATCATCTGCCATCTTTTTAATCTTCCTTTTTTTTCTAAGTATAGTCTACACTCTTTAGCATAGCCTGAAAGAAAAGTAGATTTTCCCATCAAAACGTATTGTATTCATATAATGCAGCATAATTCATAAACCCCCAGCTTTTAGTTTTTTAAGCAAATACTCTTGAAATGGATATGTTTGTGTGCTATTTTCTCAGAAGAAGGGAGTGATGCAGAGAAGGCTTAGTCGGCATTGTGTTTTCTGTGATGGATAATTAGTATTAAGCATTCACTCACTTACTTAGGTTTATCCCACCTTTTTTCTCATGCACTTCATGCTTTCAACAAGTCTGTATAAATTGGTTTGGTTTGAATAAAATGGACTTAAATGGTGGATCATAATACTGGGAAAATCCAAAGTGGAATCCAGAATTCTCTAGCCAAAGTCCTAATTGCTCTACATACATTTTTTATGTTAACTTTTTCATATGTGTTTGCTGATCCTAATTTACTTATTAGTATGTTGTAAATATTTGAGAATAACCTTGACAAAGAAGAGGAAGATCCACAGCCATGATCAGATAAAAGAAATCTGAGCCCAAAGCAAGAATGAAATTTGAAAAAGCATCTCATAATTCTCTCTCCTCTCTCTCTCTCTCTCTCTCTCTCTCTCTCTCTCTCTCTCTCTCTCTCTCTCTCTCTCTCTCTCTCTCTCTCTCTCTCTCTCTCTCTCTCTCACACACACACACACACACACACACACACTCATTCAGAATTGCAAGGTGCTGTTACTATAACCTATAATAAAAAAAAGTTTTAGTCTTCTTGACTCTGATGTTCAAGACTAGTTTATCTCATAGGACTGACAATATTGTTGTTTCCTCAAATTAATTTTGGGTACATATAGACACAGATATATGGATCAATACCACTAACTACATTTTTGGATTCTTCTTGAGGTTATGGCAATGAGACAAGTTGCCTGAGGCTAAAAGCAAATGAATGTGTCCATTGTGGCTTCTTCCAGATATCTTTCTTGAACACTGAAGACAAATGCTGATAATCCTTTCTAATCTTATTCTGAATTAATTAACAAATTCATATATCCTTTGATTACAATCAATACAGTTTTGGGTTCAGCCTCAGGGCTGATCTGCCTGCCTATTATGGCAGGGTTTTGGAGGGAGGCGGATCCTTAGGATATTTTCATTTTTTCTTTTGCAATAACCCAGACTAAATGCCAATATGAAAGCTAAACAAACAAGGTTTAGAAGGAAGAAGAGAATTTTTAAGCATCCTCCAGGATTCTTCTTTCTGGCTTTTGACACTGAACATATTCTGGCTGGGTGAATATCTACATATATTTGGTATCCGCTATTAGTGTTTACATGTTTTAAAATAGCAGTTACATTTGACAACTGACCTACAATAGATGATTTCATTCATGACTTTAATCACTAAAAATAATGCCTTTTAAAAGCTACTATTGGAATGCTGTCTTGAAACTCAAAGGTTATTATTCAATATCAATATCAGTATGTAAATTGTAAAAAAAATGAAAATTTGTAAAAGGCAAAAATTCATTTACCATGAATGGTGTTTTCATATATCACTTACCGGTAATTATGAAAAGAAGAAATTAACAAAAGGAGAAAAGAGCAAGATAAATGGATGGTGTATACTTAGTATGGATTCTGCAATACTTATAAAAGTATATTGCATAATGCAGCATCTCTGTAACACGCCTGCTTGTACATACAAATTGCAGACAGATATTAATATAAGGAGAACAAAGTTACCAATATGAAACATCAATGTAGATTTTTCTTTACCACTCTCACTTTCTTATAAAAGTTTACTTTGCATTGCTTTATCTACATTTAACCTCCCACAGGCTCTAGCCCAGTACAAGCCCATGAATTAAATTCATTATTATTCATTATTCAAACACCATCCCTTTGTTTTCTGGAATAGCTTTGTAGCCTGGAGTCAAATGAGCTAAAGTAAAATTATGTGACTTGGCACTGAAAATATATTACTTCAGCTGCCAGAACGGATTTAACAGAATATGTGCACAGTTCGTCACTTCTTCCACAACTGCCTTCATGTGCACAAAGGGGTATCACAGCCCCTGAGTTATGAAGGGCCATTTGAGGAGCTGTGATGGATTAGATTGTATTATGCACTGACTTAAGATCTCATTTCCTGCAACATTCACAAGTGCCTTATTCTCTCTGATGTAAGAAGATCTTGCTTATTAGCTAGAGAAGCGATGAACACTTGAGAATGAAATGGCATGTATGCAATCATGGTCAAGGATGAGGATGAAACCAGTGGTGGGATTCAAATATGTGAACCACCAGTTCTCTGTGTGGATGCCGCTTCCGGAAGTCCATTCTGGGCCTGGGTAACAAAAAATTAGCTACCGGTTCTGCCGAAGTGGTGCGAACCGGCAGAATCCCACCATTGGATGAAACCTCTAAATTAGCTTTATAACTTGGAAGAATTAAATATTAAGCTATTGGTCTTCTGATTACTCTCTTTCAGTTCTAATATTTATTTAGGGAAAAACATGGTTAACAGTTCCTTAATTATTCTCTTTGAACACGGGTATCTCCATCATATAATGAGATGGATTTAGAATTATATAAAAAATTATATAAAATGGTTTTTGCCATTTCAGTGAATGTATAGACATAACATCATAATACCATAATAATATATAATATAAATAATATTATAATAACAGCAACACAATAACAAGCATATTATGTTGCCTTAATCCCACCACACATTTATACCTCAGACTTTGTGTATATTTTATGTCTGTAACCCGCTCCAATACATTTGATGAATGTATAGGGGAAAGCAGAGTTACACCTGCTGGCACACCAACTAACACAGGAAATTATTGACCTTCCCCAAATACATTAATCTTAGTATTAGGAAAAGTCCCCGTTATAGCATGGTCCTGTAGATTGGAAATCTTTCTGCAAAAGAAATCTTTCTACAAGGAAAAGGTTCTGCAAAGTTCTGATTCCAAGCCCAGAGACTTGAACCTTCCCTAATTCTACAAATGTCATCTCTTAGTCATGACTGGAATATGCCATTAACCAGTCTATTTTAGTTTAAAGTAATTTAAGTCATCCATTATATTTATTTTGTATGCTTCTCTATTTTCAGTCATTTTCTCAATACAAACTTGAACATTTTTGAAAACATGTTTTCCATTCTAAGGTGCCATATTTATTTTACTTTCCTTGCTTTCCTGGAGTCAGTTCTTTTCTGATGAGGTAGACAGTCATCCCCAAAAAAGTGGGGATAGGAGTTAGAAGGACATGACCAGATAGGATAGATATTTGTGGTTTGACAAAGTTAAGATCAGTGCAGATTTTAAAAGCCATAATGTTAGACATGCCATTTTGAGAATATGGAATAGATACAAACTAAGGCTATGCTCAAAAATACCTCTGTGATTCTTAGCACAAGAAGCATACTATTATAGCTGAGAAATAATAAGCAAACAAAATACCAAGCTGAAACAGAAACAAAAAATCAGAAAAAATAAACTTACCATATATGGTTTTGGTGGATAAATATACCATTTATTAATTATCAAACAGATATAGAAAGACAGGACTCATGTTATAACCATAAAGTAAGAAGTAATTTTAAGTTTGGTTCACTCATTCCTACAAAGATATAAGCACTTTAGGTTTGTGGAAGTACTTTTACTGTTCCTCTGAAAGCAACTATGTGGCAACAGTTTTACATATACATTTTTCTCATCATTTGTTCAAAATGAAGTACACCAGATGATCCATGTGGACATCAAAGACTCAAAGAAGCAATGGGGTGAAAAATTAAAACCAAAGAATAGGCTGTCTTTGCAAAAGAATGTGTTGACATGGACAGGTGGTCAATCATGTGATGGAGCATGGAAGAAGCCTACCTGAAAAGTTTTAAGTACAATCAGCTTTCTAAAAGGCTAAATAAAACTGTGATGTGAGCGATGAACCTTGGCTTCATACGTTTTATGCTGGCCAGTTTCTGGTTACCCTACTTTGGATTTCTCTGCAGGCACATTCTTCCCAGGGTATGTTCAATGCAGGAATGTAAATTGATGTTCACAATTAACCCCTTCTAGATTTGACACATGCAAATATCAACCCTCTGCTTAAAGACAGCATGGACAGAGATTGGCAGAGAGTGCTTTTTGCCATTTTTCTTCCTGGACAATTCCTACAATTTTCCTGGCAAGATTTAAGAAGTGTTTGCCATTTAACTCTTCCTAGCATGAGAGAGGGACTGGCCCAAAGTCACCTAGCTGGCTTTTTTCCCAAGGCAGGACTCAAATTCATGGTCTCTCAATTTCTAGCCTGGTTCCTTTGACCATCATACCAAACTAGCTTTATATAACATCATGGAAGAGGGTAATTGTTGGCAGAAAAGAAAGTCCTTTGGAATCAGTATTTCCCTTACTTCATCTATGATGATTTTGTGTAAGTTCATTCTTGGTGCACATCTGTTTAGTCTTTTAAAAAAATGCATCTGGCATATAAAACCTTTTCCAAGTACATCATCAGAGTCCGGAGTTATACCCATGAGCTGTAATTGTGTTTGCAGCCACAAGTTTTTCACATTTGACAAACAAGTCTTTTTAACAACTTAAAACAAAGATTCAATGCACAAAGAGAAAATGTTTAGCTTGCTTTGCCTTGTGGGGCTTTTCAAAGTCCTGTGCTGCTGACTTCATAGAGTTTCCATTCCCATCTTTAGAGGCATGGTTAATCGTGGATGAATAATTGTTTTAGGAAGTGGCCTACATGGACAAAAAAAGTGATGTTATTAGAAGCCTGCTGAGTAGTGTGTCAATAAGGATTTCAGCATCATTTGCAAGGGGATAACCTTTGCTTTTTCTGGAGCCTGAGAAAAGATGAGCTAAAACCATTTTGTATTAGGAAGATTTCATATATGTCTGCATTGCATAAACTTTGGTGAATCTTTGTGAATATGTTTCATGTAATATTAACTATAATTATATAATTATATTACTGGAGCATCTTATTAAATAAAAAAGAGCAATATCCAGTTGCAACCTTGGTTATTAGATTTTTATTTCAATTGATTGTCAAGAAAACAGTCATTAAGATTCAACATTTATTTAATAGATATATCTGATTACACCATAATACATAAGTCCACATGCAACATCTGATTTTTTAGGAGACATAGTTTAAATAAACTCATTATACAATCATGGTCTATAACCAAGCTAAACAGGGACCTTTGAAAATCACACATGAGTTTAATCAAAGCCTGTCCCTCAAAATGAGCAGAACTTAACCACTGGACTGAGTCATACCGATATTTTGATTTCACAGCTGCAACCAGTGAAGCAAACCCCCTCCGAGAACTTCCCGAGGCCTCAAGCATCTCTTTCTCCCATAGATGAGAATGAAGAAAGCATTTTCTTTGTTTTGAAACATAGTCAATGTTTACCCACTTCAAAGGAAGAGCCCACCTTTATTTATTGGTCATTTGAAATGAAAGGGATATGTGAGTACTAGGCAGGCATTTCCATCTCTTCCCCCCTCCAATTTGAGATTTAAAGAGCTGGAACTTACTGTAGCTTAAAGTGTTTGAGGAAACTATTTGAAGAGTACTGCTCAGATACATTGGAAAAAAATAAGAAAACTAACATAAAATACTCTTTACAAGTGTTATTCAACTTTAGCAACTTTAAGATCTATGGACTTCAGCTCCCAGAATTCTGTAGAATTCCCCAGCCAGCATGAACTCCAGGTGCTGAGATGGAAAAACACTATTCTATACAGATTTATAATGACCTTTGCATAAACTGCTTTGGCCATATTGTATTTTAACTTTAAACAGAACTGTGTAACCTCAACTCCTGGACTGATTGAAATCTCTGAAAGCTTCCAGGGCTGCCCTTAAAAACGTAAATACTCAATTTTATTTTATTTTTAATTTTTACCTAGAGAAATTTACTCTCAGTCTACTTTAAACACATTAAATGTGTTAAGTGTAAATTAAATTATTTCTTCTAGTCTAATTTGCAGGGACTTATTTCCCTTCTTAACTCTATCAAAGCCAACATATATTTTTTTCAAACTTCTGACTTAATATAGGTAGGATGGAAGCATCCATGTGATATACGATTGTATCTATGACTATTTCACTTTCAGAGATCCCCATACATCCATGAAATTTTTCATTCCTTCCTTTCTTTCCTCCATATCTTTTCTCTTGGATTATTTTATGAAATTTGACCCACAATGACTCATTGAATTCTATACAGAAATCATAAATCCCAAGTGCACATATTTCTTCTCAACAATATAATATATCTGCAAAGAGGGCCAATGACATCAAGCATCAAGAGGAACACAGAGTCTAGATTGTGGGAAGTAATTATCCTCCTCTACTTTGTGGTCATACCTCACTTGGATTATTACATTCAATTTTACACATTCCAGTTTGAAAAATGTATTGATAAACTGGAACAGATCCAGAGAAGGGCAACTAAGTTGGTAAAAAGACCAAAAACCAAGACCTACAAAGAATAGTTAGAAGACATGGCATATTTAGTATGCAGAAGAAAAAAAATGAGAGGAGACCATGATAGCTGTCTTAATATCTGAAGGATTGTCACATTGTAGATGATTCAGAATTATTCCCATTTGCTCCAGAGGCTATAACCAACCAAAGGGATGAAATTTTGGGGATGTAGATCTGATAAGAAATGAAGAATTCTTAACAGTAAGAGCTGTCTTCAGTAAAATGGGTAACTGTATAGAGAGGATTCTTTTCTTTTCCTGGAGGTTTGCAAATAGAGGCCGGATACTCATCTATCAGGGATGGTGTAATGAATCCTGAGTGTGCAGGGAGTTGGACTCATGACCTCCTAGGATCCTTCCAACTCGGTCATTCTACAATTCAGACAGTATCTGAATATTCATATTTAACTTTAGACAATTTGTGTGATACTGCTTGCTTAGCAATTTAGTAAGAGGTTTCTGGCGAATTAAGACAAAAAATTATCAAGGTTTGTATTTGATTGCCAACAATTGTCAGCCAGATGATGCTAGGCAGCTTCCCAAGAAAGCATGAAGATAGCAGCTTTCTTCTGTTGCTGGCTCTTAGCATCTGACATTCAGAAAAAGAACACCTCTGAACATGATTGTGTGCAGCTCTTCTTATAATTATATTTGGTATTTTAATAATAATAATGATAATGATAATGATAATAATAATAATAATAATAATAATAATAATAATAATAATAATAATAATAATAATAATAATAATAAAAAACAAATTCACCATTAGTCAATTGCAAAAGACGGCCTTACTAGGAACTGCTTCCATCCTGGGACGATATCTGTAATATCATCAAACATCGACATTTGCCTATCCCAGGTCCTTGGTAAGGACTTGATAGGTAGACAAAAATGTCAAATCCAGTCTGAACATCTGGCTGACTGTGCAATGGCTGTCCAGTCTCTTCTTAAAAACTTCCAGTGTTGGAGCATTCACTGCTTCTGGAGGCAGGTTATTCCACTGGTTAATTGTTCTAACTGTCAGGAAGTTTCTTCTTAGTTCTAGATTGCTTCTCTCCTTGATTAGTTTCCATCCTTTTAAAATTTATCTTATTTGTGTTTATTTAAAAATCTATCCAGGATCATTTGCTGGTAGAATAATTTTCAAAGAGGCTTTTGCAGAATAAATGTGAATCTCTACAGTACCAAAGCAAAACTAAGATTCTAACCACTCAAGCAACTATGCTCTACATCAGGGGTCTTCAAACCTGGCCCTTTTATGACTTGTGGACTTCAACACCCAGAATTCCTCAGCCAGTGTGCCTGGCTGAGGAATTGTGGGAGTTGAAGTCCACAAGTCATAAAGGGGCCAAGTTTGAAGACTCCTGCTCTACACCTTTCTCTTCTCTGTTTTCATTGTTGTTTTCTCTGCAACCATTGATTTAGTTGATTTGAGGGTTTTTTAAAAAAAATCATCTGCTACATTTCTGTTCCTCTGAATATTACTTAAGGCAGGCTAAACTATAGTGCCTTGAAGCAGCAGTTGTTTCTAATGTTGAACTGGAGCATTGAAAGAAATCTTTTCTGTCATCCAACAATGATGGGCATTAAATGATAAGGCATCTCCCATGGTCTATCATTGATGTGTTGTTTGATATTGTATTCCAAAGTCTTACAACTTTGCTCACAAAATGGATATTAGTTAAATCTAAATACAAGAAAGGAATCTACAAAATATAAGTCTTTTCAGCTTGTAATCAACAATATGGTTATGCAAAAAGTCTCAGTTCCCACAGTGTAGAACCTTTCACTGGATTGGTTCATAAGTAAATATAAATAAATATATAGATTCATATTCCAGCATATCATTCTTGGTTATACTGTATACATCAGACCCTAAAGTAATAAGTGACACTTTGTCCCTTATTGAAGACCTTATAATGTTGAATGTATCTGTGATAAGCTCTAAGTTTAACAATGACTGGAAAATGATTTGCAACTCAATTAAAATGGCATAAATCATAGTAATTGATTGGTTAATTATGACTGTAATATGAATGTCAAGTGTTTACAGAGGATTTCACTGATAATTTAGCATTTTTGTGGAGTTTTTAAAATTTCTGCTTCAAACATGTTTACTAGTATATGCCAATATGACTTGCATGAGGCTTTCCTCACAAATGTAACCTTACTAAAAATCAATTTGTTGAGCTTTTTAAAGAGAAGAATATGCGGCAACTTAAAATGGGTGTAACTGATTTATATAGTAATAGCAATTGCACTTAGACTTATATACCACTTCACAGTGCTTTACGGCTCTCTCTAAGTGGTTTACAGAGTCAGAATATTGCCCCCAACAATCCGAGTCCTCATTTTACTGACCTCAGAAGGAGGGAAGGCTGAGTCAAACTTGAGCCCATGAAAATCTAACTGCTGGCAGTCAGCAAAATTAGCCAGCAATATTTCATTCTAACCACTGCACCACCACAACTCTTATATACAACAGCTATCCTTGTAGACCTATTATCTAGCTTTATTCTTTCACAAAAACTAGTCCAACCTTTTCCAATTTATCAACCACTAGATTGTTTGGGACTACAGCCTCCAAAATTGAAGATATTCTGGCATTTAGAATCTCAACAGGTTCACAGGACACCAGATCAAGGGCACTATTCTAATCTAAGCATCTTCACAAATGGGTCTCATTCTTTAGCCTTCATTTTTCTCACTACTGTTATTAACTGAAATGCTTAGATATTCCAGGATAATGTCAATACAAAAGATATTACCAACTTTCAACTTTGACTAGGTAGTTGTTTATCCAATGTTCTGAACATATCATAGTTTTAAATTCTGGTTTTTGTTTATCCCTACAGTTTCCCTGAGAGTTCAAGGCTGCTCTCTTGAAGGTCTTTCTCATTTTGACCCAGAATAACAATACTGAGAGGCTTTAGGGGTAATGATGAACTCAAAGTAACTCAATGAGCTCTGTGATCAAATGGAGATTCAAACTTTGGTATTCCTGGGTAAGATCCAGTATAATTTTATATACAGCTATGAACACATGCACTCATTAATATACCTCATGGCATTTCTGTAATATGAACCTTTGATCTTCATCTCCTGTATTAATAATAGCAATAGCAAGTACAATAATATAATTACTACATGTTCATTCTCTTTAATATAGTATTTTTTTTAAAAAAAACACCAAAGAATACTAAAAAGAAGTCAGTATGTGCTTCATTGATTCACAAGCCTTTGATTGTATTGATCATATCAAGTTGTGCAATGTTAAATAAGTAAATATAAAAGTAAGTAATAACTTCCGGAAAGTAGTTTCAGCATTGCCTTCTTCCAACCTCCACACATCATTTTTAGTTTAAATGCAAGATTGTTTTGCATTTCTTCTAATTTTTCCATTTGTACCATATAACAAAGCTAATGCAGCTGTACTCTGAAACACATCACAGAATTCAACTTGACAACCAGCCAGTGTTTGACTCATCCTACCAGAAAAATCATGTCATGGCAGGTAATCAGGATGTAAAGTCTATAAAGCCAATAAAATCCAGATTTTGTTAAAGCCCATCTGTGAGCTGTCAGTTTCTATACTGGCTCACTCTGAATTTTCCAGATCCTATTTGAAAACTATATATATATCATATTAACTTAACAATTAACCATTCTGGGTGGTTCCTAGTTCCACCCAGAATGTGAGTTTGATTAAAGTCAAATTTGGTTACACTCCTGAGGTTCATAGTCATTTATAGGCAGTCCTACTAAATAAAATGGCAATGTCTGAAGCAACATACATACACTAGCATATCAGCATAATTGAGCCCGAAATTTTACAACCTATTTTGCCACAGTTTTTAAGCAACTCATTGCAGGTGTTAAATGAATCATGCAGTTGTTAAATGAATCTGGCTTCCCCTATTGACTTTACTTATTGGAAGCCAGCTAGAAAGGTTATAATATTGATGACATCATCCCAGGACAGTGCAACTGTCATAAATATGAGCCAGTTGCCCACTACCCAAATTTTGATGAAATAACCATGGAGATGCTACAATGGTCAAAGGTGTGAAAAATAGTCATAACTCACTTTTTTCCAGTGCTGTTGTAAGTTCAAACAGTCACTAAATGAATGGTAGTAAGTCAAGGACTACCTCTACTAAAGAAATATGTGCAATCAGGGTCTTGGTCATCCACCAATCAGTTTTAACTTCCATGGTGCTTATGATACTAATAGCATCTCTTCTTTTTCTAAACATTGTACTTCTAATGTAGATTTTCCCAGCCTGATGCCCTCCAGATGTACTGGTCTACAACTGCCAAGGGCATAGTAGCTGGGAATTCTGGGGGCTGCAGTCCGCTACATCTGGAAGGTATCAGGATAGGGAAAGTTGGTGACCAAACCTAGATGGACTTTCTTGAGGTTACAAAGCCCAGCAGGTTTCTTCAAAACAATGTTACAAACTGTATTTAAAACAAAAAAACAAAAAGTTGGAGTAACATTTATTACAACAAAAAATCCCTTTTGATGATGGTGGAGTGAGTGCATGGAAAAAGGGAGGAAACACCATTCAAACTGGCATCCAAAAGCAAAGAGATTAAAGTTTCTTAATGCCAGATGAGAACCTAGCAAGTCAAAAGAGCAGGGAGGAGACATATTTGTCCCTGGTTTCCTTTTCCCTATATCTTTCTATTATACCCCCCCCTTCCTTATTTTCACCTCAACTGTCAGCTGTTTTCAAGCTGGGCTGGCAGACAGGGAGAAAGAGAGTATCCAGTTCGGTCTGGTTCCTGGCGCAAGGAAACATTTTATTGGATTTGTTCCTCTTTGAAGCTGATTAAGCCCATGGGGTAGAAAAACCTAAAGGGAGGGAGGAAGGGGAGGGGGAGGGGAGAGAACATTGCTTTTTTCCTGTGGCTGCAGTGTTTTTAATTTATTATTAAACATCTCTTATGTGTTATCTGACAGGATGTGAGGGGAAAATTTCTCATTTTTTCCAAGGGCAGATACCATTGCTCTTCCCCAAATCAAAGGCCATATGTCATCTCAGGAGTTAACTTTGTAGCTGCTAATTTATAACAAATAGATTATTACTGAATTAGTTCCATAAGTGTGGAGGGTCAAATGGCTAGAAATCCAGGATTACAGAATGGAAACTTTAATAATAGCCAGGGAGCTGAGAGGTTGAATTCAAATCTGAAGTGGAGCAAGGAAATGATATAAAGCCTCCCAAGGAATTACCCTTGTCTTCAGTTTAATCTCTCCTCACTCACTATTCAACAGTTCCACAGCCAAATTCATACACCTACCTATTATTTTATGCTCAGGCTTTGAGACTGAGATCCTTGAAAACAGTTTAGAACAAGTGGCTGAGAGCAACTTCTTGCTGTGGAGTGCCACTTAAGATTTCATTAGGCTCTCCATACACACTATCTATCTCAGGTTTACAAGCAGCCCTTACAGCAGTTCCAAGAAGTTTCCTCAGCCAATTGCACCCTGATTCAGGTGACCCTGAGGGCACAGATAAGCTCCCAAGTGGCCTCAACAGCTCTCCGAGAGGGCTAACAACCAGATAACTGCAAAGAAATACAATCCTTCCATTCCCCCTCCCTATCCTGTCAAAACCTATCCTTCTTTGTCCCCATTATCCAGTCTCAGTTGTCAGTATCTATCCTTCTATTCCTCTGCCAGCAGAACTGATGAAACTTCTTGGATGAGAAGTGAAATGTTTTCTTCTTCCTCGCAGAAAAAAACAGTCCAGTTGCCTTTTGAAGAAAAAAAAGCACTTTTGAGACAACCATGACCTGGATGATTGAGATTCTTCACAGACAATTTGTTGGGGAATTTTAAAATGGTGTCCTGAAATCATGGCAGTTTATCATCCAAACCAGGAGGCACCCTTCTTTTTCACCAAAAGGAGAATTTGCTTTTTGAGCATAGTAGAAACAGTATGATATGTACTTTTTTTTCCTGGTAAGTAATTTGAAGTCTAAAACTTTTAGAAGGTCAAAATAGTTCCAATCTCTCTACATCTGGCTTGACTATTAATCAAGAAATATAGAATTGTTTTCCAACATTATGAAGAAAGCTACCAAGGTTTTTTTGTTGTTTTTCATTCCTTTATAAATATTTTCATTTACAATGTTTCAGCAATTTCCTTTTACAAGAGAGCTGGGTACAGCACATTCTGCTCTCAAATCTGCAATCAGACATTACTATTTTCCAGATGCTAGGAAAATACTGAATACTTCAAAAAATATGTATTCCTTTCTAAAGTCGATTTGGGCTACTGTGATTGCCTTAATAGCATTTACACTATTCCCCTCCCCTAATTACAGCTTTATGTTTTGGGGATTTGCTACATTGTTAATCACTCCCCCCCCAAAAAAAAAATCAGAAAATCCATAAAGTACAAGAAAACATTAATAACATATCCAGTCAGATATGAGCTGTGGTGGCACAGTAGTTAGAATACAGCATTGCAGACTAATTCAGCTCACTGCCAGGAGTTCGATCCTTACCCGCTCAAGGTTGACTCAGTCTTCTATTTTTCTGAGGTCAGTAAAATGAGGACCCAGATTGTTGGGGGCAATATGTTCACTCTGTAAATCACTTAGAAAAGGCTCTAAAGCACTATGAAATAGTATATAAATCTAAGTGGAATTGTTAGTGCTATTGTAATTTGACACCTTATACTGCTGCCTAAGTACTAAGTCAAAAGAGAGCAAGAACAATAAAATTTTATTCATTTATATACACCTCTATCACTGTATAAGTGTATCTGTGGGGTTACAAGTAAAGAGATGATAACAATCCTTATAAAAATATGCAAAGTTATAAAGACAAACCACCATCCGTGAAGGGCTTTAAGTCATAACCAAACATCTTGAATTGGACCAGAAAAAAAGGCATCTCACAAAGCAGAGCTGTTATGGGCAGCTCTGGACATGCCCATAACTGCCCACACCACTGCATTACACACTAGCTGCAGATTTTGGGTACTACTGGTATTTAAGGGTAGCCCCATGTAGAAAGTGTTGCAGTAGTCCATGCAGTGTGTGTGTGTGTGTGTGTGGGGATGTTTGAATGCTTATTGCATGGACTAGCATTTATAACCATGTTGGGGAAAAACATGATTATAAATAGCTTTGATTAAGACAGAATTTACATCAGAGATGAACAGATTAATCTAAATCTAGACTCTTCACAGTTTGCAATAAAATCATACATCTTTAAAAATGCCCAATGTATACTTATATACATAGATACTTATATTTACAGTAATTGTACATAACACTATATTATATGCATTTTCTACACATTGTTTTCTTATATGCAGGTCTTCAAACACAGTTTTTTCAAACATTCACTTTTCTTAATACAAATTTAAACCAAGAAGTGGAGACAGATTGTATCAAATTTCATGAATTAACATGATACCAGATTCTATTTTGATAATTTGAATGATTAATTCATATTAACATTAGAACTGTATAACCTCATATATGACTACAGGAAAGAAAACAAGGGAATCCTTAACTGAACTGTCTTTTAGATATAGTGTTTTCACTATATCTAACACTGGAAAATGTTTGGTATATCTTAAACCCTATATCCAAAGCCATGGCCACCTTTAAGTAAGTCTTCCAATAATGCTAGCCAAGCATTTAGCTTGAGGCTTATCTCTGATTAAGCAGGCTTAAAATTTTGCTGTTAAGTCCAAGTACATAGTATCTTGGAAAAGAGATTGCTTTGTAACATATGTCTTCTTTAAACGTTGAAGTTTAACATGTCCTTCCTCTAATTATTTATTCATTTTCCAAGAAGCAGATGTTTCTGAGAACCTTAAACACTTATCAGAAGAAGCTTGCTTCTACTGTTTTTAGTTCTCTACATCTGGGGAAACTGTAAGGTATATTTTAAGGTATATTTCTTGGGAATGGGAAATATTTAATTAACAAATCATGTATTTAATTTAGCTGTGCAGTATTTAGACTTGATCTCCAAAATATGCTTCAGAGTACACAGGAATATCAATAAAGTGTCAGTCTACAATCTAAAGCAATCACTCCTTTTTCTAGGATCATATGACACAGCTGCTTTCAAGATTTGTTGAGTTGATAGATACTCCTTTTGAACTACTGCATGCTTGGATATACCTTTTGGGGATCAAATCCAACTACTACACAGCTCTGATATTTAACATCTCCATGTAATGCACATTATTTCCATATATTTTAGGGTTAAAACAAGTTTCTAATATAAAATGTTACCGGTACTTTTCCTAATATTACTTTGCCTCTCCACTCAGTTAAATGTAATTTATGAGGTTGTTTCTAATCATGCACTCAGGTATAGTGCCCTGTCTATATGAAAGGAATCATATGTGGGGAAAAAGTGATGCAAATAAATATAAGCTGCTGGTCATTCTGCTTGTAACAGTGAGTCATAATTCTAAATGTTACCTTTTCATCGTGTTTTGCCAAATGGATCTGCATTTCTCTGGGCAAAATCCCTAATAGCCAGTTTTCCTTTTTAATTTTGAACTAAAAATCAGTGATTTTTACACTGATTTATAAATATGGTCTGAAAAAAGACCTCATAATCTAAGAAGAGTGAGTAACATGACCTATATGCCCTTCTCTCTTAATTGGGACAGAGAAAATACTAGGAATGCCATTGTTTCTTCCTTTGTTCATATAAAACACTCCAGGGTCAAATGGGGGGATGGGGGAGGTTTGCCACCTTTGTTGTTGGTTCTGTGAATGCATTATGAGGTCCAGGGAGGGAGGATGTGGCTGTGATGCCTGATTATTAGTGCAACAGCCAGGAACTAAGTGATTACTGGTGCCACACTTGTTTATCTAAACAAGTTCTGGATCACCACCTCTCATCACTGCTATTAAACAGTAGATGCCATGACAAGCTTTCCCAGTAAAAAAATCATTTCAAAAGAGAGGCTTCCCCTTCCTTGCAGAGATTTCATTTGTTATTCATTATAATAGCGTGGATCTTAATGAATTCATTTGGTATTCATGTGGATGTCATACGGATTTCCAGCAATGTTCCACTGTAATTTAGCATGGGTTAATGGACACCTCTATTAAAGTGTTATTGAAAGTTTGACATTCAAATAACCCAGTCTAAAATCAGGCAAACATATATTAAAGCTGAAGGGGAGGGGAGAGGAGGGGAAATCTCCTTCCTCCTTCCCCCAAGTACATTTGCAAAAGTCAAACATGACAAGCCAATTTAAGGTAGTTATTTCACTCTGGCTGGAGAGACAGCCATTTTATTGCAAATACGCTTTGGATGTTATACATTACTTTTGCCCCTAAGTTAATTCTGGAATTAGCTACTTCACTGTTGCACTGGAACATTCCAAACTAGTTATGTCAATTATACATATAATGTATTGAACCCCAAAGGAGCACAAAGTACCTTTTTTAATAAGGCTGATGCAAAATCTCAGGAAGCAGCTCTTCCTACTGAGGAGGAGCCACTCCTTCTCTTCACAAAAACTGTGATTTTATTCCCTCAAAATATTACCTCTTGACATGATAATCTACTTTTAAGATCATTGTCATTTATGTCAGTGGAGATAGTTAATTTCTAAATTGAGAAGGAATATGTGTGTAAATACGTGCATAAAAACTGTACATATTGTACATTATGTGTGAATCAGAATAGAATACAGAATAATAAAGTTGGAACAGACCTTAGAGGTCTTTTAGTTCAACCCCCTACTCAAATAGGAGCCCCTATACCATTTCAGGCAAGTGGCTGTCCAGTCTCTTCCTAAAAGCCTCCGCTGTTGGAGCACCCACAACTTTTAAATGTGCTGGCTAATTGTTCTCACTATTAGGAAATTTCTTCTTAGTTGCTTCTCTTCCTGATTAGTTTCCATTCATTGCTTCTTGTCTTGCCTTTTGATGCTTTGAAAAATATGTTGACCTCCTTCTTCTTTGTGGCAGCCCCTCAAATACTGGAATACTGCTGTCGCCCCTAGTCTTTTCTCTAGACTAGCCATATCCAATTACTGCAACTGCTCTTCTTATGTTCTAATCTTCTTTGTTGCTCTTTTCTGCAGGGTAAATGTTTTAGAGGTTGCATGATCCATGGAGTGGTCATGCCCATTTTTCACTCTGATTATTTATTTATTTATTTATTAAATTTTTATACCGCCCTTCTCCCGAAGGACTCAGGGTGGTGTACAGGGCAATAAATATAAAAACGAAATACAAAAGTTAAAAAACTATTAAATAATATGCCCGAATATAAAACAGTAATTAAAAGACATATTAAAACCCCAACCCTAACCCATCAAACCAGGTCAGATTGCTCGAATAAATAAGTTTTTAGATCGCGCCGGAAGGAGCGAAGGTCGGGGGCCATCCGGAGCTCAACCGGCAAGCGGTTCCACAGGTCTGGCGTGCCCACAGAGAACACCCTCCCCCTAGGGGCCACCAATCGACATTCTTTGATCGGAGGCACCCTAAGGAGGCCCTCTCTGTGGGAGCGCACTGGACGGAGGGAAGTTGACGCTGGCTGCAGGTGTTGCCGTAGGTAATCCGGACCCATGCCATGTAGGGCTTTGTAAGTCATTATGCCCTCTTCATGCTTTGGGACATTGAGATGAGACAATACACCAACCAAAACAACGCACCAAGAAGGAACATACTTTATGGTGAGTGGATACAGACACCAAAATGTCTAGATTATAAAGTACTGCCCGGTTTGCCAGTAGATTTTCAGGTCTAATTTAAACCACTGGTTGTTACATTTAAAGCCCTAACTGTTGCAGCAATGAAATACATCAGACAATGCCCTGTCAGAAATGAATCTGCCTGTCTGGTTAGATTATCTAGAGAGAGTCTGTTGGGGATCTCCCTTCCTTTAGAGGTTCATGGTCTTCGGACAGATCAGTGTTTCTCAACTTTAGCAACTTTAAGATAGGCCTTCTCATTCACAGTCCTTACTTAGTGGAATGTCCTCCACCCAGAGGTTTGAGGACGGGAAAAACATTGTTCCAAGCAGCCTTAGGCCCAGCTGATTGAGGATGGTAAGAAGGAAATGAAAACAGCAATAAGCAGCGATAATCTGATGATTGTTGCTGCTTAGTGTTGTTTTCTTTTCCTTTTAAACTTATATTGTTTACATCTTACATTGCTATGGATTATAACTATGGCATAAATATATAAATAAAATATCAACATAATATATAAATGAGCCTATAGTTGTTCAAACTACCTGCACAATTATTTAGACTAATAGCTTGTAGAAGACCTGTAGTGCATACAAGATTAACTTCTTTATTCAGTTGGTTGATTGAGCATATAAAATGTGAGATATATTTAGGTCTACTCCCTCCTTTATTTAAATTGACTATACAATCATAATGCTGTATACAGGCCTGAATTCCCTGTAAAAATCTGCAAGTTCATTTACTATGGTAAAAAAAAAACCTTTTGTAGAATTTATTTATTTATTTGTTGAAATCTTGTGGTATGGCTGTTTCCACAGTTAAATAAGAATTTAAATGGAGGAAAGCAGTCAGAGACAAAGAATTACCACAGAAACCTTTAAAAATCAAAAGAATATATATCATGTAGAATCTATGTGATGCTGTGGTTTACTACTGAGAATTATTAGCCACTTCTGTGTCAAGACCTTTGGTGTGTTGTTGAGTAATGCAGTTCTCCAACAGTGAAACTTAAAAGCTTAATGCTACCTCATCATGGATTTTATGTGTAACTGCCCACAAAAGCCCAGCCTATATAAAACACAGCATGTAATGGTAATGTTGTAAAAAAACAAAAAGCCTCAAAAATGACAGATGTTTCATGTAAACAGCAACATTTTGCTTCCATTAGCTGTATCAGAATTACACCACCATACAAACAAACATGCACAAAATACACTGTAGCTATGATTTCATTCTCTTTGGCTGGCCTCTCTGTGAACAGTGTTATTCCTTATTGTTTGCCTGCATGGACTAGGTCAAAACCACAGGATGGAATTCACTTGATGAGCTTGAACCTTTTGACTCCTTAAAAGATTCCCTTTAATTTCTACTTGTCATTGATCTGCTTCAATATGTCTGGGCCAAAAGTATCATCAAATCAGTAATGCTGGAAGGAACATCTAATCCAATCTCCTACTTAAAGCAGTATTTAGAATGGAGGATATAAGTAAAACAATATCCTTCACTAGTGGCTGTTCCTCTTCTGCTTAACTATTTTCAATGAAAGAGAGCTTATTGATTCTTGGGCCTGTCTGCCATTTTATGAGAGCTTCTATTTTTGGAAAAATTATCTGAAATATATTCCCAATCAAGGGCAACTCATTTTCCATTTCTATCCACTGGGGCAATATTAGTATGGTGGCTTTTATAGCTCATTCTGATAAATATTGAAGGATTTGTAACAATTGTCCAAATAAAATTCAACAAAAAGAAGATCCCAGCCTAAGTCCAACCACAAATATTAAAGAATGTAACAATATCTATAGAAATAAAGCCAGTTTAGTTTATAATAGCAAACATCTGTACACTTTCTAGTTATCAACAACAGAATCGTAACTGGTCAGAATGAAACATGAATTGCCAGTCTTCCCAAATAACTATCTAACCTGTTTATGCATCATGATGTCTAGTGTCATTATTTTGTGCATTAACAAGATACTCAATATAATGCACCAATTAGAAACCAATATTGTACTTATTCAGATGTGCATATTCTGCCTTTTGGTCTAAAATAATATATAAACATAGTGAGTAATAAGCAAAACTGAAGCATGGCAAAGCCAAATTGATTAGAGAAATACAATACGATTTCAGATTTCTATTATTATTATTATTACTATTAGTCATGGTTTGTATTTCTTCCCTTGTTCCATCCATGGGACTTCTCCTGGTCATATAATCTATTATTTAACAGGCACATGTGAAAACTGTGCAGAACAAGCATATATAATGCAAAATTTAAAAGAGTAACCCCTCAATATGAATGAAACATAGATTCCCTTCCCAGGTAATGCACTGGGATTCCTAAACTTTTGTGTAGCCCATCCCTCTCCCATCAATATCTACACTAAAAGAACAAACTTCTAAATCTCAAAAAAATAAATGAGATTCTGCTATGAAAATTTCATGAAAACCTCATTAAAGCTGCCAGACAAAAGTATCTAACCACATCTTAGGCTACGTCAGACACAGAATATTCAGTACTTTGGTCTGTAGTAATGTGTGAGCCAGTTGGAGAATAAATTTGGCGGCCAGCCTCCTCAGAAAACTTGGAAATGTAGGCAGTGTTCATTGCATATTTGCAAAGAATTCTTTGTAATTAGAATCCTATATATCCTAACTTCTGCTAAACCTGCTAACACCTAACACCTGCTAAAATTATTTGGATATAAAAAATTGAACTGTCCAAAGGTCTAATTTATTTAAGGGTTGGACAGAGGGTAACTGAAAAACCCTGTTTTAGGACCAAGTCCTAGATTCCTAAAGTACATTGAAAATAAATGATGTAAATGTGATACAAGTTCCCTGGTAGAAAAATAGAAATTATATTTATCAGCTGTTTGCAAGAAAGAACCATCTTCAATCTGACTTTTTCCACTGATCAGCAAAATAAAGCTTTTTATACTTTCTTCCAGAATGGAGAGCTACATGTTAGAGAAATAAAATAATTTTTGGAAATAAATTAATGAGAAACATCAAAATGCACTTTACCATGGCATGGACAGCAGAAATGCGATCCCGTCATATTTGTATTTCCTGAATTAAAAATTTGAACCTAAAATCCCAATATCTGGGCAGTGATTAGTTTTTAAATTAAAATATATTAACATCAGCATGAAGGTTTGGTTTAAAATTTCTTTTCAAAAAATAACCAATCATGATTAGGGGAAGTAGCATATACTGTAAAAGAATAGGTAAAGGTAAAGGTTCCCCCGCACATGCGTGCTAGTCGTTTCCAACTCAGGGGCCGGTGCTCATATCCGTTTCAAAGCCGAAGAGCCAGCATTTGTCCGAGGATGTCTCCGTGGTCATGTGGCCGGCATGACTAGATGCCAAAGGCGCACGGAACACTGTTACCTTCTCACCGTAGTGGTCTCTATTTTTCTACTTGCATTTTTACGTGCTTTCGAACTGCTAGGTTGGCAGAAGCTGGGACAAGTAACAGGCACTCACTCTGTTATGCGGCACTCGGGATTCGACCCACCAAACTGCCAACCTTCTGATCGACAAGCTCAGCGTCCTAACCCACTGAGCCACCGTGAATAGTTGTCAATAAAAACAGATACAGATTGTTGAAGCTTTATTTTAAAAAAAAACAGTTAAAACATATTGCCTGTAATGATGCCTTAATGTTTTATACAGATCTGCATATTACTATTGCAACAAAACAACCTTTGGTTAATGAAATGATTCTGTTGCAGTGTGGGATTCAAATATGTGAACAACCGGTTCTCTGTGTGGATGCTGCTTCCGGAAGTCCATTCTGGGCCTGGGCAACAAAAAATTAGCTACCGGTTTTGTCAAAGTAGTGTGAACTGGCTGAATCTCACCACTGTTCTGTTATCATATATACCATTTTCTACAAAAAGCTTGGCCTATATAGCTAGAAGTATATGGCTGTGCATGTATCGTCCATAGTTCATTGAGGGAGGCATTTTTCAGTGATCTTTAGTAAGGTCTACATTTTTTCTCTGTGTTCTTAGGTTTTCTTTCTGAAGTTATCCTTTAAGTTGGACAAGGCAAGCAAAGTATTCCCTTGTTTTTTTTAAAAAGGCAGTGGTTTTCATTAGTATTATTATTATTACTTCAGGCAGCTCATGTTTATGAGGTATTAAGTATGGTTTCTAGATCAAAATATTTTTTATTAAATATAGAGCTTTAAAGGAAAGAAGTTAGCTGAAACAGGATTCTGTATATCCTTGGGGTAGCAAAAATGCTCAGCTTTGCATTGTAGCCTTCGCACAGTAAAAAGACAAACCACAAACTGTCAGGTATTCAAAAGCAATGAACAACAAACTGTAATGCTTCATTTGGTAGGCCATGCACAAAATATGTACTGATGGCATATCAAAGCATTATTTTCCAGGAAACCAGACCTGAGAGAGAAAGAAAGGAGGGAAAAAACAGTGCTTACTTTGGTATTTTGGTTAGCTAGCTAATGTTAGCCTTATACAGACATTCACCTGAAAATTTAAAACAAGATAAGCCATGGTTAATATCTAACCTGCATATATTTATCAAGAATATAGCAAGGAAAAAAGAAGGAAAAAAATGTTTGCACCTGTCTCTACTATTGAAATTATAGGACAAAAGCCACATCTGGATTTATGTTTGCAAAATCAAAAGGTGTCTGAGGATGTAACAACAATATAATCTTGCCATTATATTAAAAACAATAAACAAATCATTGGGTTAAGATGACATCAGAAACATAATACATGTGAAATTCCTGTTCTTCATACAAAAATACAAATCATTTAATCAATACCTTCCCTCACTGCAAAGATGATCATATGACACCAGTATTTAAAAATTGTTTTCATGGATGGGGAAATTTAGGAAATTATGGAAAGCATTAATAACAAGCCAGAAATTCTGATACATTTTCAGATAATTCTTTCCTTTTATGATCCAGCATTACTATCAATTCTACCAAATGTTACATGAGCAAAAGATGTTAATGTATGAAGTTGCAATAGTGCCGGTAAAGAAGTTGATGCAAACTAAAATTGGATAGCAATGAACTTGAAAAACAAACATACAAAAAACATTTTTAGCATCTCGATGTCAATAAATTTTCCTAAGAATCCATAAATATGCATATATTCTCAAACAGCATGAACAATTAAAATACACCATTGTTTTTCTCATATTGTGCTAAACCACAAGCTGAACTTAGAAGACAGAATGAGTCTGGCACAAGATATGTATCCAGTCATCTATTCACACAGATGCTTTTTATTGGCTGTATTTTTTAAACACACGAGGCTTAGCACTACATGAAACCATGCAGAACAGATGCACAGGGAGGTCAGTCAAAGCCAAACTACTCAGTACACAGCTTTAAAGCATCATGACACCGCACTCTGGGGTGATATATGAAGGATCATGCTAGGCTGCCCCTGCTGAATGGCTCTGTGAATGATATATGCTTGGGGGACAGAGGTAACTGGGCAATTGGGGGAGCATTTTAGCAACAATTCAGCTAACAATTGTAACTCACATGTGTGACTGGTTTCCTGGAAACCACAGGAGTGGGAAGTCAAACAGCAAGTATAATAGCAGAGTAATGTGTTAAATGTTAACTCCGTGAGTCCACCTGGAAAAGGGGAAACACTGTGCATGCATGTGTGTGTTTAATATCACATTTTCCATTAATCAGAGCAGGGATACAATTTCCCCACAATATTGTAGCAATAGAACTGCATTGCTTTTCAATGTCTTGAATATGAATGCAATATCATGAGGATTTTGACATCAATATAGGATGATGAATATAGATCATTTATCAAGAGGCCAAGCAGTCAATTAAAGTATTCCAATGGTAATATTGCACACTGTGCTGGCCAGAAAGGAAATAATTTGCATTCTGCAACACCTGTTTCTTTTTGTATTAAAAGCATAGGGAGCTTGTGGCCTGACAGGGGTGGTTGACTTAGAAGAACCCAGATAGTGTGGCATGTACAGCCTGGTAAGAGCTATTGTTCAATAATTCTTAGAAAGTCCTAAGTTCCTTTGATATTCTGTATCATCTCCTGTTGAATGTTATATATATATATATAACCCAAGAGGTAACAAGGATTTTGATTCTCATTGATATAATAAACTAAATAATGGGATATATGGAACTACAATTTATATGCAACCTAAGTGATAATTTGCAATGGTGTAAGGGTAACCACATGATATGTTCATTGTCTAAGCTGATATAAATTAATATTATAGAATAGAATGGAATGGAATGGAATGGAATGGAATGGAATGGAATGGAATGGAATAGAATAGAGCTGGAAGGGACCTTGGAGGTCTTCTAGTCCAGCCCCCCACTCAAGCAGGAGAACCTATACCATCTCAGACAAGTGAGTGTCCAGTCTCTTCTTAAAAACCAGTGATGGAGTGCCCACAATTTCTGAAGGCAAGCTGTTCCACTGGTTAATTGTCCTCACTGTTAAGAACTTTCTCCTTAATTCCAGGTTGCTTCTCTCTTTGATCAGTTTCCAGCCAGTGTTTCTTGTCGTGCCCTGTGATGCTCTGGAGAATAATTTGACCCCTCTTCTTTGTAGCAGCCCCTCAAATACTGGAATACTGCTATCATGTTATGCCTATTTTTTCTTTTCTTTAGACTAGCCAAACCCAAGTTCTGATTCTGTCTTGATTCTATGCCTCTGTTTATACAACCCAGGATTGTATTAGCTTTTTTTGCTGCTGCTGCACACTGCTGCCTCATAGTCAAGTGATTGTCCACTAAGATTCCAAGGTCCCTCTCACAGTTGCTGTTTTTGAGCCAGGTGTCGCCCAATCTTTGCTTGTACCTTTGATTTTTCCTGCCTAAATATAAAACTTTGCTTTTCTCCAGGTTTACTACAGGTTTACTGCAGTTATTTATATATAACTCTCTATGTTTATTCTTGAAATTCTAGGTGGTTTACAAAATAGTAACAGCAAATGTATAAAATCTCTTGCACAACAAATCAATCTCCATGAATAATAAAAAAAAGTATTTAAAACCAATTAAAGTAATGTGTAAAGGCATGATTAATAGAATTAATTAAAATCTTCAACTCACCAGGTAGCAATAAGTAATTTTTTTCTTTCAACTTCAGTCCTTCCATCTACAATATGGGCATAATAATACTTACTGCCCTTGTTGTTAGGATGATCATGAATGTTATACCCAAACTTAAATGTTTGCATTTATATCAATCACTGTAATTTAGTTTGATAGTCAATATTTTCCCAATTTCTTTTTTCCTAGCATCAAATCAAATTTTTCTGGGTAGAATTCAGGGCTGTTGGATTTTTGCAAAATAGAACATCTTGCCTTTCACTATAACTATCCTCTCTTCAAATATCAGAATTTACCCCAGGTTCCTATATTTCAAATCACTCTCACCAGGGAATAAATACATCAGGGAACTCTATAGAGATCTTTAAATCTTCTAGGGTTAGCCATCAAAGTAACTGTAGAATGAAAAACAGAAACAGAAAATAACAGCAACACCTTCTCAGAAACACCAGCAAAAGAAATCCTGGCATTCTGAAAACAAGGGTAGAAAAACAGAGGCTTTTTTTGGCATGGAAAGAAAACTTATGGGAAATTCAAGGAAAAGCAAACAGTATTAATTATAACTAGGTAATGCATTTGAAATTTTATGAATATTTGAAAATGTTATAGGACTGTTAAGTATCATGCATGATATTGGAACCAGATGTATTCATTTATAGAGCAGAACTGTTGAAATAAGTAAAACTTAGCTATCCATTACTAATATCCCTTGATTTCTATGAGTCTACACTAAATATGTCAGTCTGTTATTGGCTTTTGGGGTTGGTTCAATTTATTCTGAGAATAGTTTTGCTTCAAAAAATAATTGTTCACAATAACTGATTTTTTTTTGTTTTAGGATTAGCTTCAGAAGGGGAAGCCACCTCCCATTTTGTGAACTATCTCATGTCTCATTATTTCATCTTGGACTCCATGTACAAATATATATACAAAATGCCTACTTTGTGCAAGGATTACCAACATTATTTCTTATATTATAGTAGTAATGAGATATTTTAAGATTAAAAATCAACACAGTATGCATCATTAGACAAAAGAAAGAAGATGGGAGATACCCATATATTTAGATATTATTTTCCCCAGTAGAATAATTTGACTCTTTTTGTGCATGAAAAATAAAAGAGCTGTCTGGTCACAATGGGATTAGATAATATTCTGTAATACCTGATGAGACTATATGGTCCTCTAAAATAAATCCTTTTGTATCATTACAATAATTGATGTCTTATATATGGAAAAATAATTCCATTGTAATGAGTGTTGTTTGAGATGAGCATAATCCATAGGCCAAAGTATATTTGTTATACGTAAGATATTCTCTTTTTTAAATTACCGGTATCTTGAACTCCATGCTTTTAAAATAGGCTCTCTGCAGATTCTACCTTAACTTACCCAGAATTTATCATACAGTTGCTGTTCATAAAACATCAATAGGCAAATGACACTTATCTCTGTTTTCTTTTTCTCTCTGCTTGCACAAGGAATCCTAATAAACTGTTAAGCTAGAGGTAGTTTTAGGATGGAGAGCACTGAGAAAAGTGTCGTCAAAATGACCGAGACCAATTTGCCTCTAAAAGTAAGAACTCAAGAGGGCAGCTGAACCAGGACTAACCTATTGTATTTTTCTATATTTACTAACTTTGCCATAGCAATTCCTTGGACATTTCTTCTGAAACCTTTGTTATTCCCATTTTCTATAGGACAGAACTGGGCGTACCACATAGCTTGTTGTTCTCTTTTTCCCCTGCTCCCTTCCTTAGCTATCTAACAAGCTATTCTCAACTGTATATAAGGCACAGTCCTCATATCTGTTCTGAAATAAAATTCAATTCCCAATACTATTCACTTCTATGGATTGGATCTATAACCTTGAAGAAAGGAGGAAGAGTGCAACCAAGACTATGGTCAGATAAAAGAAATCTTGAGTCCAGGGCTGAAATATAATTTGAAGAAGTGCCTCAGACTGGCCCCTCTCGAGTTCTCACGAAGATAAAAGGAGGTGGGAAATGCATTTAAACTTGCAAGTTTCTGTTATTGTCACCATCAAATAAAGGTAGTATTAACATTCATAATTTGGTTTCCTAGTCTGGTCTACATTGAAGAGTTGATAATATAAAATGGGGGGAGATCTCTTTTGCCCTTTGCCTCAGGGTTAGGTATCATGGATAGCCCTGTAAAAGTCTTCCAAGATGTATTTCTTTCTGGCTTCATTTAGCCACACATGAGGTTTTGTGGAAATCATAGTTGATATCTTAGATATGCACTCTGTTGTATATTTCCATCCACTTTTTTAAAAAATGAGCTCTCTCCCTTTAAGATCTGGAGCCTTCTTGTTTTCCTGGCAGGTTTCCACTGGCAACTTCAGAATCCTGCATCAGGCTCTCAACACCTGATTAAATATTAATTCAAAGGTGGGGGCCTCACTCTTTTATGATCCTTTCCCTTGAAACCCCTATTAGTAAATCACAGTCCGGCATGAGAGGAAATGTGGCCATTCCATTACCCTCAGTTCACAAAGGGGCATTAATTCTTAATAAACTTGCCTGATTATAATAATACTTGAAGGATGCAAAATAATGGATAGACAGGTTTACGTCCATGCCTAAGATTAAACACATGTGTGGCCCAGGGAGAGAGAGATGGGGGCAGGAGGCTGAGAAAGAAATGGAAGGGAAACGGTGGCTCGAATTCTCAATGAAAGTGGGTGTAGTGCTGTTAAGTTTTCTATAGGTCCCTGTTTAGCTATTCATTTTCCTATTTTCAATGTTGCAAATTTTAAGCCTTTTTAGCCCTGTTGAGTTATGTATAAAGTGCCTACTTTGTGCAAGAACAATCAACATCATTTATGATATTATAATAGCAATAAGATATTTTAAGATTAAAAATCAAACACAGTATGCATCATTACACAAAAAGGGGAGATGGGAAATACCCATCTGTTTAGATATTATTTTCCCCACTAGAATAATCTGACACTTTTTGTGTGAGAAATAAAAGAGCTGTCTGGTCACAATGGGATTAGAGAACATCCTGTAATACCTGGTGAGAGAATGTGTTCCTCTAAAATAAATCCTTTACTATCATATCAATTGATGTCCTACACATGGGGGAGAATCCCACTGAAATGTGTGTGAGATCAACATAATCTACAAGCCAAAGAAAATTTATCATATGCAGATGATGTTCTCTTTTTAAATCATATGTGCTGCCCTCTCCATCCAGTTCAAAACCAACCTCTAAAACTTCCAGGATGCTTTAGATTGCAAACTTAGTCTATAGGATGATTGGAAATCTGGAAACTGAATAATAATACTTGAAGGATGCAAAATAAAATTTTGCAAAATTTTAGGAAAACACCAAGTTTGGAAGTTGCATGTTAATAAGTTATTCTCAAGCATACACAATTCATTTTAGGAAACTGACTGTGCTTATGTGGAAGAAAGAGGGGGGAGATTTCAACTCATAAGAAAACAGCCTTGCTTAGTACATTTCATCAAAATGTTTTGAGTGTTTCATACTCCAATGGAACAAATCTCAAAACCCATTTAATGTTCCACTAAAGGAATCTCAAATACTCTTGCTCTCCCCCTTTTTTACCTAGGGGTGTAATAGTAGATGATAGTCCATGAGTGCTGCCTACTATCCGGTCTGCAGGAAATATATCCAATAGGCTGATATTTGGAAATATAACAAATATTGTTTTAGTGCTACTGGGTTGGTTGGCTATTTCCTTCTTGCATGTTCATACTTGATGGTCATTGAGTGAAGCAATTAGCTTAGTGCTTGAATCACCGGGAAAGAAACACAAAGAATTTTACATCAAGTCTAATTCAGTACTATTAATTTTATTTTGCATAGTCAGGTGGGAGTGATCTGGTGTGAATAATTAATACATTGTTTTTTAAAAAAAAAGCCAAGAGATTTATCTTTGCAGATGTATTTGTATTTGCTCTTGAACTGTTTAGTTTTTTCTGTTAAATTTCTTACTCTGTATTTGGTATTATTCTGGAGGGGAGGATATACTCAGAGGCTAGAATAGTGAGTACTGATGAATGTTTAACTCCCAAAAGAAATTTAAATGCCTCATAAATTAGTAGGACTAGTGACATTTGGAATGTTAGAAATGCATAGCTATAACTCAAGTCTGGAGTAGCCATGACAAAAATATGCTCTCATTTCTTTAGTTTTCTTTATTAGATTAGCACAGAATAATCTCACCATTTTAACTGTACCTTTAACTATGTTAAGTTTCCCTATTGAGTAGTTCAAAATGGCAATAAGTGGGGAAAGAAAAATAAGATAAGACAAGGTAACTTTTATTGTAATTTTTTGCTGTGGGCACACTGACACACATTAAAAATGAAATTCTCTTTCCTGGTCCCAAAAGTGTACACATATATAACACACATATAAACATACTATATACAACATATGTATACCTACACCCTTACATATAAATATGTATAAATATTAATCACTGTCCACATTGAATACAAGGAGGAAGCTTGAGAGATCACAAGGTTAATACTGTATGGAACAAAATTGTGACTGAATCTGGATGTTCTGCTTCGGAAGCCTCTTCCTAGAAGATAACAAGGAAAATAGGTTGTGAAGAGGATGTCTAGTGACCCAGGGAATCTTGCAGACCCTGCTCAAGCAATGCTTATATGCTAATAATCTTTTCTGCCATTCTCACCACTCTCTGCAGTGCCTTCCTATCTGAAGCAGTGATGCTTCCAAACCATGTTCAAATTGATTGGATGGCAATACCAATTTTAACAAAATGCATAATACCTGAAGGTTTGTTGTTGTTGTTGTTAGCTGCGAAGTCGTGTCCGACCCATCGCGACCCTATGGACAACATTCCTCCAGGCCTTCCTGTCCTCTACCATCTTCTGGAGTCCCTTTAAGCTCACGCCTACTGCTTCAGTGACTCCATCCAGCACCTCATTCTCTGTCATCCCCTTCTTCTATTGCCCTCAATCTTTCCCAGCATTAGGCTCTTCTCCAGTGAGTCCTTCCTTCTCATTAGGTGGCCAAAGTATTTGAGTTTTAGCTTCAGGATCTGGCCTTCTAAAGCAGTGTTTTTCAACCTTTTTTGGGCAAAGGCACACTAGTTTCGGGACGCGGTGGCTCAGTGGGTTAGGATGCTGAGCTTGTCGATCTGAAGGTCGGCAGTTTGGCGGGTCGAATCCCGAGTGCCGCATAACAGAGTGAGCGCCTGTTACTCGTCCCAGCTTCTGCCAACAAAGCAGTTCGAAAGCACATAAAAATGCAAGTAGAAAAATAGGGACCACTACAGTGGGAAGGTAACAGCGTTCCGTGCGCCTTTGGCGTCTAGTCATGCCGGCCACATGACCACGGAGACGTCCTCGGACAAGCGCTGGCTCTTCGGCTTTGAAACGGAGATGAGCACCGGCCCCTAGAGTCGGAAACGACTAGCACGCATGTGCGGGGGAACCTTTACCTTTACCTTTA
Source organism: Vipera berus (assembly GCF_964194415.1). Lineage (NCBI taxonomy): Eukaryota > Metazoa > Chordata > Lepidosauria > Squamata > Viperidae > Vipera > Vipera berus. The sequence goes on from NC_138204.1 coordinate 27,159,682, forward strand.
CCTTACACTTGTTTCATGAAAAAAATCACGAGGCACTCCACCATTAGAAAATGTTAAAAAATTTAACTCTGTGCCTATATTGACTATATATAAAGTAACTCTCTTGAATAGGAATCAAATAAACACAAAGAAAGTATTTTATAATTACTTTTCAATTTTTCCCACGGCACACCAGGCAACATCTCGCGGCACACTAGTGTGCCGCGGAACAGTTCTAAAGAGCAGTCAGGATTGATCTCCTCTAGGACTGACCGGTTTGATCGCCTTGCGGTCCAAGGGACTCGCAGGAGTCTTCTCCAGCACCACAGTTCAAAGGCCTCAATTCTTTGGCGCTCAGCCTTTCTTATGGTCCAACTTTCACTGCCATACATTGCAACTGGGAAGACCATAGCCTTGACTATACACACTTTTGTTGACAGGGTGATGTCTCTGCTTTTTAGTGTGCTGTCTAGATTTGCCATGGCTTTCCTCCCCAGGAGCAAGCGTCTTTTAATTTCTTGGCTACAGTCCCCATCTGCAGTGATCTTGGAGCCCAGGAAAATAAAATCTGTCACTACCTCCATTTCTTCCCCATCTATTTGCCAGGAATTGAGAGGGCCAGATGCCATGATCTTGGTTTTCTTAATGTTAAGTTTCAACCCAAGTTTTGCACTCTCCTTCTTCACTTGCAACAAGAGGCTCTTTAGTTCTTCTTCACTTTCTGCCATTAGAGTGGTATCATCTGCGTATCTTAGGTTGTTGATATTTCTTCCGGCAATCTTAATTCCAACTTTTGATTCATCTAGCCCTGCCTTTCTCATGATGTGCTCTGCATATAAGTTAAATAGGCAGGGCGACAGTATACAGCCTTGCCGGACTCCTTTCCCAATTTTGAACCAATCAGTGGTTCCGTGTCCAGTTCTCACTGTTGCTTCTTGACCCGCATATAGGTTTCTCAAGAGACAAATAAGATGGTCTGGTACTCCCATCTCTTTAAGAACTTGCCACAGTTTGTTATGATCCACACAATCAAAGGCTTTAGCATAGTCAATGAAGCAGAAGTAGATGTTTTTCTGGAACTCCCTAGCTTTCTCCATGATCCAGCGTATGTTGGCAATTTGATCTCTAGTTCCTCTGCCTCTTCGAAATCCTGCCTGCACTTCTGGTAGTTCTCGATCCACATACTGCTGAAGTCTAGCTTGTAGGATTTTAAGCATGACTTTACTAGCATGAGAAATGAGTGCAATGGTGCGATAGTTTGAACATTCTTTGGCACTGCCTTTCTTTGGAATTGGAATGTAAACTGATCTTTTCCAATCCTGTGGCCACTGTTGACTTTTCCAAATTTGCTGGCAAATTGAGTGTAGCACTTTTACTGCATCGTCTTTTAAGATTTTGAATAGCTCAGCTGGAATACTGTCACCTCCACTAGCTTTGTTGTTGCTCAGCTTTTCTAAGGCCCACTTCACTTCACATTCTAGGATGTCTGGCTCGAGGTTAGTGACCACCTCATTGTGATTATCAGGGACATTAAGCTCATTCTTGTATAGTTCTTCTGTGTAATTTTGCCACCTCTTCTTAATCTCTTCTGCCTCTGCTAGGTCCCTGCCATTTTGGTCCTTTATCATGCCCATTTTTGCATTAAACGTTCCCTTCATTTCTCCAATTTTCTTGAAAAGATCTCTGGTCCTCCCTATTCTATTGTTTTCTTCTATTTCTTTGCACTGTTCATTTAAGAAGGCATTCTTATCTCTTCTAGCTATTCTCTGGAATTCTGCATTCAATTGGGTGTATCTTTCTTTTTCTCCCTTGCCTTTCGCTTCCCTCCTTTCCTCAGCTATTTGCAAAGCTTCCTCAGACAGCCATTTTGCTTTCTTGCATTTCTTTTTCTTTGGGATGGTTTTGGTTGCTACCTCTTGTACAATGTTGTGAACCTCTGTCCATAGTTCTTCAGGCACTCTGTCTATCAGATCTAATTCCTTAAATCTATTTGTCACCTCTACTGTATATTCAACAGGGATATGATTTAATTCATACCTGAGTGGCCTAGTGCTTTTCCCTACTTTCTTCAGTTTAAGCCTAAACTTTGCAAGGAGAAGCTCATGGTCTGAGCCACAGTCAGCTCCTGGTCTTGTTTTTACTGACTGTATAGAGCTTCTCCATCTTTGGCTGCAGAGCATATAGTCAATCTGATTTCTGTGTTGACCATCTGGTGATGTCCATGTGTAGAGCCGTCTCTTGGGTTGTTGGAAAAGAGTGTTTGCTATGACCATCGTATTCTCTTGACAGAATTCTATCAGCCTGTGCCCTGCTTCATTTTGCACTCCAAGGCCAAACTTGCCTGTTATTCCAGTTATCTTTTGGCTTCCTACTTTAGCATTCCAATCCCCCATGATGATAAGGACATCATTTTTTGGTGTTAGTTCTATAAGGTGCTGTAGGGCTTCATAGAACTGGTCAATTTCATCCTCTTCAGCACTGGTGGTTGGGGCATAGACCTGGACTACTGTGATATTGAATGGTTTGCCTTGGATTCGAACTGAGATCATTCTGTCATTTTGAGGATTGTATCCCAGTATTGCTTTTCCTACTCTTTTATTGACTATGAAGGCTACTCCATTTCTTCTGAAGGATTCTTGCCCACAGTAGTATACCTGATGGTCATCTGAATTAAATTCACCCATTCCTGTCCATTTTAGTTCGCTGATACCTAAGATGTCAATGTTCAGTCTTGTCATCTCTTGTTTGACCACGTCCAGTTTTCCTTGATTCATGGATCTTACATTCCAGGTTCCTATGGAGAAAAAATCTTTACAGCATCGGACTTTCCTTTCACCACCAGACACATCCACAGCTGAGCGTCCTTTCGGCTTTGGCCCAGTCGCTTCATTCTTTCTGGCGCTACTAGTACTAGCCCTCTGCTCTTCCCCAGTAGCATATTGGACGCCTTCCGACCTGAGGGGCTCATCTTCCAGCGTCATATCGTTTTGCCTTTTGGTACTGTCCATAGGGTTTTCATGGCAAAGATACTGGAGTGGGTTGCCATTTCCTTCTCCAGTGGATCACATTTTGTCAGAACTCTCTGCTATGACCTGTCCGTCTTGGGTGGCCCTGCACGGCATAGCTCATAGCTTCATTGAATTACGCAAGCCCCTTCGCCACGACAAGGCAGTAATCCATGAAGGGGCCTGAAGGTTTGCTTTTAGCTAAATACTTGAAAGCATATTTTTTTGCTCTGGCTATCTTGGCTCTTAAGACATGGGTGTCAAAATCACCGCATCACATGACGTGTCACAACGTATCACGACTTTTTTTGCATTGCTGGAGCTGGGGTGGGCATATGATGCAACCAGCCCACAGGCCAGCAGTTTGACACCCCTGCTCTAAGATCACTAGAGCTTGTATTAAAACACTCCAGAAAAACAACTGTTGACTTTTCCAAATAAAGAGAAAGAAGATCATAATGGATATTTCAAACATAGCTCTAATTCGCACGTGTATAAGTTTCCTCTGGGAGGCTTAAACTAGGAAAAGATGGATTCAAAACATACAGATGGTCCTCGACTTACAACAGTCATTTAGTGTTCGAAATTACAACAGCACTGAAAAAAGTGACTTATGGCCATTTTTCACACTTATGACTGTTGCAGCATCCCCAGGGTCACTGATCAAAATTTGGATGCTTGGTCACTGACTCATATTTATGACCGTTACAGTGCCCTAGGGTCATGGGATAACCTTTTGTGACCTTCTGACAAGTAAAGCCAATGGGGAAGCCAGATTCACTTAACAGCTGCAGTGATTCACTTAACAACTGTGGCAAGAAAGGTTGTAAAATATGGCAAAATTCACTTAGCAACTATCTCACTTAGCAACATAAATTTTGGGTTCAATTGTGGTCGTAAGTCGAGGATTACCTGTATTCAGGTACCAGTGCACTGCATAATAATGACCAAGACATTTTCTATCTTTCAAACTTATTGCTTCAATGCAAAAGGAGAAAGAGAATTGCATTCACCACCTGAATAGTTTTGAAAAAGGATGAGATTAAAACAAAAAATAGTCAGACTAAAAGAAAATGGAGTGGTTTTTTTAAAAAAAATAAAATTTGTAGGCCAGACCCACTTGCTTGACTTTCACAAATAAGTTTATACTCAGGGATGGATTTTTTTCCCTCTCTCTTTCAAGGCAGCAATAAAAAATATTGAACAAAATAATTTTATAGGACAAAAAAAATCAGTGACAATAAAAGCCAACAATACAGTACATAGGCTAGGAAAGCAAATAGTGCAGCTTCATAAAGGTCTGGTAATAAGAAATAGCTTTCCAAACTTTTATTTTATTTTTTTAAAATGACTTTGACCTGCAAATTGTCAAATTTTTCTGAGGGGAAAGCCCTGATACTGAAACTCACCCTAATACTAATTTTATTTGTATACAATGGATTACATCTTTTTTTGTTAAAAGCTTTAATTTTTCCATGCTTTCTAATTAAAAGAGGTATATACAATATGATTTCTGTGAAGAAAATCTGTGATCATTAAGACTCAGCACTTTCCTGATAGCACATAATTATATATGCTGTGCAAAGTATATGTACAAGACCATAGAAAAACTTCTACATATCTACTGTAGATGTTTTAGAATACTTAAAAGAACCATTCTAATATCTTTCTTATAATGCTCTATCAGCATGGAGAATATTTTCACAAAAAGATGAACAAAAATGTATTTGTACCCTTTTCTTTCTTCAATAAATGCATTGATGCAAGTTATTTTTTTCTAATATAATTTGTGTCTCATTTATTTAAAGTATTTCTATCTCATCTGTCATAGAAAGTAAAGTGCTAAATTTGAAGGAATAACTGATTTCCAAAACAGGGAAACAAGTGCTAGTTTCAGAGGAGAAAAAAAATGGTGGTAGCTGCAATCATTTAAGCCCCACCCTTTTTAATGCATATAAAAAGGACAGTTATCAGTTGCACAGTTTCAGCTGCCATTTTGCCTCGCAGACTCCCTGAAGAGCAGTTTGGTCTAGTGCACAGGTCTGCAACCCGCGGCTCCGGAGCCGCATGCGGCTCTTTCAGCCGTCTCCTGCGGCTCCCAGTCCTCTGCCATGTGCAGTCCAAAAAAAAAAAAGTGGGACTAAAAAAGTTCAACCAATCAATTCAAATATGCAGGGTAGGTGCATATTATTAATAATAATATCTCACCTTGGCTCCACTCTTCAGTCAAACCCTGTTATGCACATGCGCGCATGTATGCACATGCGCACACATTTTTTGCGGCTCCCAGTTTTTCCTTTTGTGAGGGAACCGGTTACAAGTGGCTCTTTCACTGTTTCAGGTTGCTGACCCCTGGTCTAGTGATTAAGGAACCAGGTTAAAAGCCAGGAAACTGAGTTCTAGTCCTGCCTACGGCATGAAAGCCATCTCATTGACTTGGAGCAAGTCATTTTCTAGCCCATTCACAGGGTTGTTTTTGTGGGGGAAAATAGGAAGGGAAATCGATATTATGTGTGTTTGCCACCCTGAGTTATTCATAAAAATAATAAAAGCAGGAAATGAAGAAATAGTGCAAATCTAATTTACGTTTCCTACATCTCTCTTATATCTCAACTACAAGTGTATTTGTATGTGTGTGAATATACTGAAATATGTATTCTGAAATATATATATATGTATATTATATGTATACTGTTTAGGTATTCTGAATATTTTGTGATCATCTCTCCATGTCAACTACCTTTTAACAGCTCTGACTACATCTCCTTTCATTGCTTCTGATGAAATGGAACCATAAATTTGAAAACAAAAGTGCCTAAAGAGTTAAACAAGACAATAAATTTCTAGCTTTTCCTGATCACGTAACTGGTAACCAAAAATAGACCAAGAGCGTTAGCATCACTCATGGTTTCTTGTTAATTGTCCTGTTTTAGATACAGATGTTTTTCACTTCCAGACAGTGACTTTTTTTTTGTACAAAATATGCAGCTTTGGCATTTCTGAACACAGTAAAACTTTGATTTGCTGTGCTGAGATAAACATCAAATCCCAGTAAGCAGTTGCCTTTTTGTCTTTCATGAGCAATAAAGAAACAAGATTTCTTTTAAGGACTGCTTGTGAAATCAGGAATTTTCTTTGTTTTCCCAAGAGAAGACTGGGTTGAACGTTTTTAATGTGACTGAGTTTTTCTTTCCTCGTTTTTTTTTACTTTCTCAACACAGAAAATAGAAGAAAATTAACAGTAGAATTGATAGATTCATTTGAACTTTGTTGGTTAACAGGGCAATTTTGGTTAACTTTAATATTTAAAAAAACTAGACTGTTTAATTTGCCCTCAATCCTTAAAAGTTTAGTGTATTAAAAAAAATTATAAGGTGCTTAATCTAGTCCAAAAAACAACTTGTAGATGAGAGATTGCTTTTTAAAAAAAAAAAAAAAACTCTTAATACATTATGTTGGAGCTTTTGCTTCAATCAAGTTTCCAAGGCTCCATTCTTTAATTTGGGTAGATCCAGATATGATGGAATTTGCTGCATGTACATCTGAGAGCATATATGTGCTGGCTACAAATTCTTAAAATTACAGACATAACACATCTAAACAGCCTATAAAAGAGGGTCGAACACCAGCATAAAATATAAACAAAACTGTTTACTAATCCACTTAGCTTTCGTTAGCTAACTGCCAACGTTGTCAGGTAAAAGCCGGAGTTCAGGGAGATTGCTTATAAAGCCGGTGGTTTTTGCGCCCTGCTCATTGAGCAGGTCACTAGTCTACTCATCCCAATCGACCGTATAGTTCCTAGCTGTCCCACATTAATGTTTGTAAGCTCGGGAGTCACTTTCTCACTCATAGTCGCTCTCCTTGTCTGCCTGGTTCATGTCCGAATGCCCATAGGTTGCCCCCCCTAGCAGCTCTTGTTTTGTGACCTCCACTATTATTTATATATAATAAATTTGAAATGCTGACAAAGAATTAAAGGGAGACTGATATAGCTATTTCAAGCTTCTTTGCTCTCATCTGTCAGATATATATACATATACATATACACATATATACATACATATATAACATATATATATAAGGTAAAGGTAAAGGTTCCCCTGCACATGCGTGCTAGTCGTTTCCAACTCTAGGGGCCGGTGCTCATCTCCGTTTCAAAGCCAAAGAGCCAGCGCTTGTCTGAGGACGTCTCCGTGGTCATGTGGCCAGCATGACTAGACACCAAAGGCGCACAGAACGCTGTTACCTTCCCACCGTAGTGGTCCCTATTTTTCTACTTGCATTTTTACATGCTTTCGAACTGCTAGGTTGGCAGAAGCTGGGACGAGTAACAGGCACTCACTCTGTTACGTGGCACTCGGGATTCGACCCGCCAAACTGCCGACCTTCCGATCGACAAGCTCAGCGTCCTAACCCACTGAGCCACCGCGTCCCTTCAATATATATATATATATATATATATATATATATATATATATATATATATATATATATATATATATATATATATATATATATATATATATATATATATATATATATATAACAAAATCTATTCTCTATTTTTTTCTGTGATTGGATTCATGCACATCAAATTAATCTACATTCCAAATTGAGGTTTCAACAATATTTGAGCTCAGCATCTCTGTTTGGTAAACCATGGTTAATAGCTTAGTGGATGAAGCTACTGTGATTTGTTCAACCAAAATGTTTGTCTAGGGCCAACTGATGCCATTAGAGATATGGATGTGATATGAATGTGTTTTACATATGACTGAAGTGAATTTCCACAATAAAACCAGGAAGATAAGTTATTTGAAGAAAACCAAAAAGGATGAAATAGTCCTAATAGCCCTAATACAACAATTCACTCCTATCAGTGCATGCTGATCTTACTCATTTATCAGCAGAAACACTTAAATCCATGAAACCCCCACTGGCACTTGCACAACCTCTGCCCAACAACTTTAACATCAACTGCCAATGGAAGTCTGGACTGCCCCCGACCTTCATTCATTTCGCCGGGACCTAAAAACCTGGCTCTTTGAGCTATCTGGTCTGGACTGAGGGTTTTTAATGTTTTTAAATTGTGATTTTAATTTTTTGGGGGCTAGACTTAATTTTATTTTATTTTAATTTTATATTGTATTGTTTTTAAATTTTGCCCTGTAAACCGCTCTGAGTCCTTCGGGAGTAGGGCGGTATATAAACCGAATAAATAAATAAATAAATAAATAATTCCCTGTGGAAAGCCAAATGGGTCACTGAACACCCAGTCATACTCTAAGAAACCATATAAATGACCCTACAAAAAAGTTGCCATGTCAGCAATTGATAATCCTGAATAAGATTCACATCTCACACAGCATAAATGGGGCATAGTATTCTCCTCTCAGTTTGAATGCAGAATCCCATGTCAACTGTAGATCGTGACCATCTGCAAACTGAGGGCATATATTAGTCCAGTATCTGATTAACATAAACGATGCTGAACTTCAGTGGTTAGATGGCCTAGACATTGATATTTGAACATCAACCTTTTTAACATTTATATTATAATTTAATTAAAATGTTAATATATATTGCTAGTCCATGTATGATATGCCATACGCTAAATAGATACATCCTAATAGGAACTACCTTATTTGCATGCTGTGCCTACCCTTTATCAGAATTCTTCTTGCCCAAATAAATTACACTTAACTTACATACATTAACAGGTCTACTAATCTTCTCATAGTAGCACCTTGCTAGAAATTCCTTCTCCTGGAGGTGCATGCTTTCCTACCCTAACATTTAAGTCAATAGAGAACCATAGAATGTTGTATTCCAATTAATTTGGCATATAACAAGAGACCATAATGGCAGGAATGAAGTCCTACAATTAATACAAAAATTTAAGTCATACTATTATATTCACATTTTAATCTGAGAAACAGTGAAAGAAAATGGGAGAGGCAATATTTTATTGGGACAATTCCTTTTTCTTTTCAGGAATAGATAATCTTGTCCTAGGCAGATTTTGTTCAACTCCTCCAACAGTTCTTTGTCATTGCCAAAGCAGGGAGGAGGGTTGATGGGAATTGGAACCCAAAACTTCTGCAGGTGACCAGATTGCCTTTCTGCCTCCTTCATCACTATGTTATTTAAAAACGAAATTGTGTTCTGTCAGCCTAGTTCCAAAAATAATGGACTTCTGGGAACTGTCTAGAAGTTATGCCTATGTAAACAGCTATATGCCAATTTAAGCAGGCAACTGAATAACAATGTTGTATAAAATAGACTCCTTATATAATACATTCTGAATACAGAGATGCACATAATACAGTGCTATGTACAGTTCACATACAGTTTCATATTAAAGAGCATGGATGATTAAAATTATTTAGTTTCTTTTGAATCCCAGCTAATCTCATCCCACCACTGCATAAACCACAATGTACCTTCCACATTCATTGAATTTTGGAAAGCTATTTACCCAGCAAGTCAATATTGTGCATTAGACAGACATCTGTGCAAGTATTCATGAAAATAACATCCCTTATTATAATATTTTTTTTAAAAAAACTGTACACATGAGGAAAAACTGCAAACAAAATTTGAGAGTTTTGAGAAAATGCAAAAAATTCATACTTTTGTAAAATGTGAACTTTAGGAGGGAAAATATTTCCCCAACTAGCACTGCAACAGAAAAATGAGAAATTGGGACAAAATGAAATTGACCAATTTCATGGTCAATTGTCTGTTGCAAGGTATATCCTTCAGTCCACTGACAATGCAGAACACTAATAATTTTGTTCTTTAAAACATAACACTGAGGGCTCACACCACAGGTTTTCTCCTCCTCTCCTAATTCTTGCAGTCCATGCTTCTCTGCAAATATGCTTCACAGTGCCCCACAGCAAAGAAACATAAAAGTCCTACTTCTTCATTCCATGACAGAATTATTTCCATAAGCAGGACCTCTGTTAATTTCTTTCTAATTTGGGAATTATAAACTGCATAGTTTTAGCATGCTCTCTCTCTCTCAGCCACTTTTTATGTGGAACTAAAATATGTTTAGGTAAAAGGACTATCTTACACTTAAAAAGCCACATCTTTCTTTAAACTCAACTAATATGCAAGCTCTATTTAATTGGCCACATTCTTTACTAATCCCAAGGGATTTCTAAAATCACCCCAATAACAAAGAAAACTTAAAGAGAAATGGAGTTTATCAGAGCTAATCCCCAGATCTGAATAGAAGGTCTTGTTATTTTGAGCTATATGGTCTGCTGTCATTTACTAATCCAGGACTTTGCTTGGAATCTTGTTTCTTTTTATTGAAAAGTTTTACAATACATTTTTTTTAACAAAACAAAAACCCTCCCAACCCCCTCCCCTCTCCCCAACCCTCCCCAACACCTCCCTCCCTTCCCCCTCCCCCCTCCCCAACTTCCCAGAGCTAAATACAGGGTATAAAAATACAAACAATCATAATCTACCTTATGCAAACAACAATAAACTATTAAATCTATCGCACTTTAACTCTTATAAAATAACTACAAGCAATGTAAATATCACATCAATACTTATTCAAATGCTAGGTGAAACTTTTTAGTCCCATATTTATTCTGGATATAATCAATCCATTTTTTCCACTCCACAATATATCTCTGTTGCGAATGGTCTTTCAAGTACGCTGAGATCTTTGCCATTTCCGCCAGGTTGGAAACTTTTAAAGTTCATTCTTCTATAGTCGGCAGTTCTTCCTTCTTCCAATATTGCCCTACTAAAAGTTTTGCTGCCGTAATTAAATTCAACATCAACTTAGTGTCCACAACAGTAGTATCAGTAATAATGCCCAGTAAAAACAATTGCGGACAAAACTTTATCCTTTTCTTAAATATCTTTTGCATATTCCACCAGATTTTAATCCAAAAAGCTTTAAGCTTTTTACAGGTCCACCATATATGAAAATACGTTGCATCTTCACCACCACACCTCCAACATTTAGGCTGGCAGTTCGGATACATACTTGCTAATTTTTTAGGATCTAAGTGCCACCTATAAAACATTTTATAAAAGTTCTCTCTTAAGTTTTGAGCTTGCGTAAATTTTACATTTCTTGTTTCTTCAATTCTTGTTAAATTTTCCCAAAAATTAGGTTTCAGATAAAAATTTTATAGAGGATATTTTGGTCATGAGTCTCAAACTCTGAATCTCTAAAGAAAGCATACACATTTTTATCTTTAATATATTTATTCAAGAGATGAGTGAAGATATTAGATTTTTATCCAAAGTGTTTCAATGGATAGTATTTAGTTTGCTGACAGTACAGTTCTATGTAGATTTATGTGAGCGTAAGCTATGCTGAATTCACTCAACTGCTCCAGAGCCTCTCCAAAACTTAATCTTATTAACTATATTCAATTTAATTAAAATTAAATCAAATTAAGTTTTCTTTATCTGGCTGCATTCTAAGATGTGGCTGGCATGCCCATTTAAAAGCAAAATGAAAGATCTCTTTCTGTGAGTAGAAGACTGACCAATCCATAACTCTTTAAAGCAGTTATAAGACACTTGCAGGCAGTGGTGGGATTCAAATATGTGAGCAACCAGTTCTCTGTGTGGATGCCACTTCCGGAAGTCCATTCTGGGCCTGGGCAACAAAAAATTAGCTATGGTTCTGCTGAAGTAGTGCGAACTGGCTGAATCCCACCACTGCTTTCAGGTGTTTAAAACTGAGGAGGCACAATTTAAACCCCTCACAGTCATGAAAACTCACTTGATGACCTTGGAGCCCATTACTTCCTTTCAATCCAATATATTTGCCATTGCAGAAATAAAATGAAGAGAAAATGTTCATATGAGCCCATGGAATATAAATGTAAAAAATAAATATGCTTCTCCCCCCTCCCCCCCAAAAAACCTGGCAAACGTAAAATGATGCATAGTATAGGCTAATCCCATTCTCACCCATTCATTGAAACAATAGCCATCCTGGTGAATCTTATATCTGGCCATTCACAAATCAATAACCACTCTGGTAAATCCTGATTTTGTTTATTCATATGTTTCATCTCAATATTCTTTCAATATCAACAGTGTTCTCTGTATACCACAGATGGGAAGCTCAATTCAAGACAGAGAGGCCAATCCATGGTCACCATGTTACAAAAAAAATGTTGAGACTTTGGGAAAAGTGCAAAGAACAGCAACAAAGATGATTAAGGACCTGGAGGTAAAAACATATAATGAAAAGTTGCAGGAATTGGATAAGAAAGACTAGGGATGACATGATAGCAGTATTCCAGTATTTGAGGTCCTGCCATAGAAAAGAGGGGGTCAACTTATTTTTTAAAGCACCATAAGGCAAAATAAGAAACAGTGGATGGCAACTAATCAAGGAGACAAGCAACTTGGAATTAAGGAGAAACCTCCTCACAGTGAGGACAGTTAACCAGTGGAACATCTTCACTGGTTCACTGGAGATTCATCACGAGAGGGTTTTTTTTAAAAAAACACAAAAGACTGGACAACCACCTATCTTAAATGATATAGGGTCTCCTGCTTGAGCAGGGGATTGGACTAGACAAGACTAGACTAGACTAGACTAGACTAGACTAGACTAGACTAGACTAGACTAGACTAGACTAGACTAGAATAGAATAGAATAGAATAGAATAGAATAGAATAGAATAGAATAGAATAGAATAGAATAGAATAGAATAGAATAGAATAGAATAGATAGAGCTGGAAGGGAGGTCTTCTATTCCAGCCCCCCACTCAAGCAGGAGAACCTATACCATTTCGGACAAGTGACTGTGCAGTCTCTTCTTAAAAACCTCAGTGATTGAGCACCCATGATTTCTGAAGGCAAGCTGTTCCACTGGTTAATTGTCCTCACTGTTAGACACTTTCTCCTTGATTCCAGGATGCTTCTCTCTTTGATCAGTTTCCAGCCATTGTTTCTTGTCCTGCCCTCTGGTCTTTGGAGAATAATTTGACCCCCTCTTCTTTGATTGATTGATTGTGGGTTAATAGATGAATGAATGAGATCAGAAGCAGAACAACCACAGTTCACTGTTTAGATTCATAACCACTGCTCTATAGACGCTGCAGTGGACTGCACAGTTTAGCTTCATAGCCACTCGATCCCTAAAGAAAGATTCTACATGCATTGGCAATGTCCTAGGAAAAGGCAAAAACAGTTTATCATTTTAGAAAAAAATGCACAAATGATGCGTGTATAATGTGATGTTATCTAACAATTTTTGACAATGTTTTACAAAAAAACCCCTATGTGTTTGAAATACTGAAGCCAATTTTATTAAGTATTGCATCTCATTTTTTAAAAAAGGTGGGGGAAGCAAAACTGGAAAGAAAGAAAAATAGCCATTTCTTTTAATCTACTGACAAAAAGGAGCCACTTCTACATCTGAAAATCAGCTTGTTATTGATTCTATCCATGTTAATATTCATGAAGCTCTATCACAGGACTGGAGATTTTAACACAGTGCCCCCATGCTTTAAATCAATTCCCATTGATTTCAATTGGCTTTTCCCATCCAAGCATCGATCATGTCCTTTGCTTTAGAAAACCCCCCCCCCAAGGTCCTTTGAAGCACACTTGCAGCATAATGAGCTCATAGGGATCACTCAAGTCTGAGATGGAGATAGACAGACACACTATTTTCTACAAAAGCCAGGATGCATTGAAAAGACTTCTCAAAACAACTCTTCCAGTGGTTCCAAAACTATTTAGACCATCTCTGTGCAGGGATCTCAATAAAAGTATTCCTTACAGATGGGTATCTTCAGCCCAAAATATATCTCATAAAGTACCCTCTAATCTAGCTAATTAATTGTTCTCTTGTCAAATTTCTTATCCTCTCCTTTTTTCTCCATAGAAGCCTTACATTCAGCTATATAGCATATCCCTGGAGACAAAATGCTGAAGTTATAATGGATGATCATTCACTCATCTCACTTGACTTTCCTCTGAAGATTCAGTTAAGAAAGAAAGGCCAGTTTCATTTTCCCCATTTTAGCTTTACTGTATAGAAAAGTGGCCTTACATGCAGAACAGAGGTTCACTGCTCAGAGTTATCCATACTGGCTAGCAGCAACTTTTTTATGATTTTAGTTTGGAATCTTCCTAGGCCAGTGGTGGCAAACCTTTTTGAGACTGACTGCCCAAACTGCATCCTGAAGCCCACTTATGCATCGCTGGGTGCCGGGGGCATGGCCACCGAGTGGGCAATGCATCAGCGACCCAATCTGGGCATCAGAGGCCTGCAAAATCGGCCGGGGGCAGGGAGCGAAATCACACTGCAGCCCTAGATCTGGGCAGCAGAAGCATTTTGCAGGCCTCTGATGCCCGGATCGGGCCTCTGGAGCATTGTAAAATCGCCCCACGGCCATGGATGCAAATTTCAGAAGCTTTGAAAACACTTCTGCTGCTCAGAGCGGCTGGGGGGGGGAAGCAAAATTGCTCTGCACACCTAGATCTGGGCAGCAGAAGCATTTTGCAGGCCTCTGATGCCTGGATCGGACCACTGGAGCATCATAAAATAATTGGGGGGGTGAAAAATTGCTCCGGAGGCTTACCTGGACTCATACTGCAGCAGCCTCCACCATCCAGCCTGGTTCTGCCCAGCTCTTGCAGCTGCTCCCTGACTCTCAGTGCAGAGAGAAAGAGAGCAAGAGCGCAGGAGCACGTGGAGATGGGGTGGGGCAGCCTGGCCCCACCTCCCTCTTGGGTGATGGCACGCATGCCCACAAGGACGGCTCCACGTGCCACCTGTGGCATGCGTGCCATAGGTTCGCCACCCCTGTCCTAGGCACTGGGTTTGCCTAATGGGCAAAAAGTTGGAACATGAATTGCTAAAGCAAAATTGAAGATGCTAAAATTAGATCTTCCAAAAGAAAAGGACAGATGCTATAGCTGAGTTCTCAGATGAGCGAAATCTTAGTGAACCAGCATATCACAGCAAACTTTGTCTACTTGACTACTAGTACTTATTCTGGAATAAACTCTTCAAGATTTCACATAAATCCCAGCTTTGCCAGAAATGTCAGGAATTGAACCTGAAACATTTTGCATGTCAGTTATATGTTCTACTAAACATTTTTACAAAGAGCCTGTGAAGAAATAGCTAATTTCTTCCTGGAAATTTCCTCATTTAAACTAGGAAAAAATCATTGGTACACAATAATTGCTCTTTTCTTTCACTCCTCTTTCATAAAGTGTCTAGTTTATGTGGCTATCCAAACTTTTTGTTTTCCCTTTCAGAAGAACCTTCCTGTCTATGAGTGGACTACTCCTATCTTTTTTTGCAATCATAGAAGGCCGGACATTGCTGTACTCAATAGGAGGAAAGACTTGTAATTAAATAGACCCTCTGTTGTTTACAAAACTACTTATAAATACACAGGAAGGCATTTCAAACAGTCAAATTTAATTAAATATAAAGGTGGGGGTGATGATGCTTGGTACAGATTGGTGGGGGCAGGAAATAACAATGTGTAATGAAAGTATTCTCAAATCTTTTTTAAAATGGCAATTAACAAAGAAATTTTTCCCTAGGAATCAATCCTATATACTTTTTTTTCTTTTAATTTTTGGCTATACTAAAGTTTTTCTTCAAATTTACACTTTACAAAACTGGATTAAAATGTGTTATCATTACAAAAATATAAAGGAATGGCTGTTGTATTTATTTAGCTATTCTGCAGAGAAAATCTGCTGATAAAAAAACCCCCTATCATTCGGGTTTTCTGAAATCTTAACCAAGGATTTGGACAGAGTTCAACTGCTTTTATAAGTATCAGCAAAATGGCAAAATCTGTCTCAATAAATATGGCAACTTTCACAAACTATAGAAGAAATCTTGTGATCTGTCTGTCTGTCTAGCTAGCTAGCTAATCTATCATCTATTTCCATCTATCTCTTGAAGGCACTCTTGTTACTAAAACAGAACCAGTAGACTTGCCATCAAGTTTCATCTGCAGCAAAATATTTGAAATGAAATTAGAAGGTTTTTGATGATGCATAGAGACCACAATAGAGCAACAAACACTAGCAAAGTTCCTCGGAAGAGTTTTACTTAACTAGATGTAATACTGACAACATGATTAATAATCAGTACAAATAATCTTTTTCTACTAGGAGCAATTAAATAAATGCAAATAAAAACAACCTCCCAAAGGATTCCTCTCTTCCAAGTAATGACTGAAATGGACTCTAGCTGAGGAGATCCTATGGAAAAGACTGAGGCAGTCTTACCTGGTTATCCAACATACATTTCACTTAGTTAACCCTAAGGAAGTGGGCAGAGCTTGGGTTCTGCATTGTGTGTCTTGTATCAATTTCCCTTTTGTTGGTCAGGCCAACAGGGAAGTGTCATGTTGTTGGATCCAAGAACTGACAAATACTTTCTTGTGAAAGGGGTGATTCTACCTACTTTGAAAGAAGCAGCAATCTGTCCTGTCTGCAAGAAGCCATCCTTGAACCCAATTTTTGTCTAGTCTTCATGTTGGTATCTCCTGATTAACAATTTGAGAGGAACTTGGAGCAATTCATCCAAGTAAAAAGACTATAGCTATACCATTCTCAGTAACACCTTAATTGGGATACTAAATGTAAAGTCAATTGCTTTAGCATGATGGGAGGCAAATGAATATGAAGAGTGGACAAATCAAATAAAGAGAACAAAACTTTACAGATATTAAGACCCAGCTAGAACACAGCATCTGGCTGATCTTAGCTAATCTCAGAAATATTAAGTATGGTCAGACTTGGTTAACATTTAGATGGGACCCTAGAGAAACCTAAAGTTGCAGACTAGACTAGGAATTTAAAAAGAAAAACAGAAGAAAATGTCTTCTGGAAACCACTTTCATACATTGCTAATAAACTACCTGGACATATCCATGAAGTTAACAAGAATCGAGCTAGACTCAAAGCAGATTTTACAACTTTTATAAGGTTTTAAAATACATGATTTTTCTTTGAATGTGGCTATTTTCTGCTTTGATCATGTCCACCCATCACAAGACCCTCACTAGACACACTCACACAAAGCTCTTATAAACAGAAGAAAACTGACACTGACATGCCCTAAACTCCACTGAAGTTTTTACCTAGCCTGGTAATGAAACATTTGGAAACCAGCCCCACAAACCAGAGAACAAATCTTCATCCCCATCCTACACCCGATCTACAGATGTTTGCCACTATTGCAAACTTTTTCTTATTCCAGACCAAATATTCAAGGCCAAACTCAAAAGTGCTAATTCTATGTTTCTTAATTCTTTCTGAAGACATCTCTTATGTGGTGGTTATACAGGAAGAATCTAATTTCTATTTGGAGACACAGTAGAAATATGTATTGTGCCTATACAATCCTGACCATTTTTAAATTCATTCAGCCTTTAAGTTTGGAGCAAAGGAATGTCAGATCTTGAACAAGCTGGTGCCTGTTGGCCCATGTTCTGACAAATAGCCCCAACAAAGATGATTTATTTACAGTAGTTAATACAATTGGTAGTAATAACTTTATAGGCAACCTCTAAGTGCAGGCGAGATGAAAAATTTACTAAATTGGAGTATAAAAATTCATAAGAAAATGTACAAAATCAATATTTCATGGGCCTTGCTTTACCTTGCCTTATACAAATCTACTCCAGAGCATGCATTAAAATTTAAACCAGCTCCACACGACAAAGTTCAAATACAGGGGCTATTTCATATTAGTTTAACTTTGGAGGAGATATATGTATGTATGTATGTATGTATGTATGTATGTATGTATGTATGTATGTGTGTATATGTGTGTGTGTGTGTGTGTGTGTGTGTGTATTCTTAATAATTTTAAAAATACGAATCCCAGGCATATATACTTAAACTATAAAATCTTCGAACACCGGTATGGATAAAAAACAGTTGTTTAGTGTGTGTGTGTGTGTGTGTGTGTGTGTGTGTTCTTAATAATTTTAAAAATACGAATCCCAGGCATATATACTTAAACTATAAAATCTTCGAACACCAGGATGGATATAAAACAGTCATTTATTGCTAAAAGATCATAATAAGCAATAAAAAGTAACTGTTAAAGCATATCTACCTAATCTAAGCTTTCGCTGGTTCTCTGCCAGTGTCATCAGAGAAAGCATTGAAGGTTTGAAAAACCATTGGTAAGCCTGTTTGGTTCCACGCTCTGCTCATTGGCCATGTGATGGACCTTGCTCTAGCCAATCGTGATTGTTCTGACTGTCTCGCATCGCTTCCCTTGCAATCTGGTCTTACTGTCCCTTTTTTTAATCTTTCTCCTCCCTATCTGTTTTAGTCTGACTACCTTAACTGATCTTGTTTTCTTTTGTTGTTCCTCATCCAATGTCATAGCTGTTGGTATTTGTATATCCTTGTTCTTTGTGTCCTCCTTCTCTACCCTCCTTGCTTGTGATTGGCCATTCTGTGCTATGCCTGGGTTTCCCTCTTGGCTCCCTTTCGTGATTTCTGTAAACAGCTCCCCGCCCCAATTCACTTGCACGTATGACTTTCTTTCAGTGCTTATCCACTGATCTTTATCTGATCCCTGGACTAGCCACCCCATTTTTTTTGTTTATTTATATGCCGCCCTTACTTTCTGCTATCTGATTTAGTTGATCTTGCTGTATTTGGACGTTCTTTGTGTGTTGGTGTGTATGTGTGTTGTGGCGCTCTCTTTCCTTGGTTTGCCCATATCTGTTCAATTGGGGTTGTCTTCAGATCATTCCTTGTCTTCTTGGCTAGTTGTTGCATGATCGGTATCTTCTTTTCCGTATGAGTTGCATTATCCTCTGTTCGCTGTATTTCTTTCGATGGGTCATGCGTTCGCTGGTTATTTTCCTGGCCTTGGGATGGTTGCTTTCGTCTGTTCATTGTGCCTATTTGTCCATCCATTCCTGTTAAGCTCCTGTCTTCCGGGTGCTCTCCATCTGTTTGTGTGTGTACGTGATGTTGTCTTCTCTTCCCTCGCTCTATCCACCTCCGATCTTCGGGAGTTATTGCATGATTGTTTGTCATCTGTTCCTGTTTTTCGGGCTCGGTGGGTTGTGTTTTAGATATCTCTTCCGGTGTCCTGGTTGTCCAACTTTGATTTCTTTTGGTTTCTCTCCTTTTTATCGTGGGTAGACCTTTCTGTTGCTGTTGATGTGCTTTTAATGCCTGGTAGACGGGTGGCAATTCTATGTGGCGATTAATTGTAAATTTATCTGAGAAACAGACTTCCTTAAGTAATCTGCCTCCTTTGGAGGTGTCTTGGGCAATGGTCTGTGCCCCTGCAAAGTCGAAGGAGTAGTTATTATTGTCCATATCATCCATATTTGTGAATATTGTTCATGTCTTTTTATGGCAAGCTTATGTTCATGGATTCTTGTCTTTAGTTGTTTGGATGTTTCTCCGATATAGCTATAATGGCAGTCATTGCATCTCACCCTATAGATTACTGATGATTTTTCTTTTTCAGATAGTTGTTCTTTTGGGTGCATCAACTTGGTACGGAGTGTCTGGTTTGGCTGGTGTGCCACATTAATGTTGTGTGGTGCCATTATTCTTGCCATTGCCTCTGAAACTCCATTTATGTATGGAATTGTCATCCAAGTTGTATTTGCCAAGCCATTTTGTGTTAAACGTGGTTCTTGGTGCCGACTGTAATGCCAAATAAAATTTGTTGGGTAGCCGTTATGTCTGCATACCCGATATAGATGATCAAGTTCCTTGTCCTTGGCTCTTTTCGTGTTACAGTGTGTGTCTAAACGTTTGAATAATGTTCGGATGCAGGAGATCTTGTGGGACGTGGGGTGATTACTTTTATAATTTAGCATCCTATCTGTGTGTGTCCCTTTTCTGTAAACAGATGTATGGAGGGTGCATATAAATAAACAAAAAACATTGGGGTGACTAGTCCAGGGATCAGATAAATATCAGTGGATAAGCACTGAAAGAAAGTCATACGTGCAAGTGAATTGGGGCGGGGAGCTGTTTGCAGAAATCACGAAAGGGAGCTAAGAGGGAAACCCAGGCATAGCACAGAATGGCCAATCACAAGCAAGGAGGGTAGAGAAGGAGGACACAGAGAACAAGGAAATACAAATACCAACAGCTATGACATTGGATGAGGAACAACAAAAGAAAACAAGATCAGTTAAGGTAGTCAGACCAAAACAGATAGGGAGGAGAAAGATTAAAAAAAGGGACAGTAAGACCAGATTGCAAGGGAAGTGGTGCGAGACAGTCAGAACAATCAAGATGGCTAGAGCAAGGTCCATCACATGGCCAATGAGCAGAGCGCGGAACCAAACAGGCTTAACAACGGTTTTTCAAACCTTCAATGCTTTCTCTGATGACACTGGCAGAGAACCAGCAAAAGCTTAGATTAGGTAGATATGCTTTAAATGGTTACTTTTTGTTGCTTATTATGATCTTTTAACAATAAACAACTGTTTTTTATCCATCCCGGTGTTCAAAGATTTTATACTTTAAATACACACACACACACACACACACACACACACACACACACACTTTTATAAAGCAAGAAAAATAACTTTGGGAACTCAGTACCCATATTATGGGCAGTGTAGCACTGTTCTTCTTTCATTTCAGTGTGTATCTATCTGTGTTAATTGCATAGAAATTAATATTAATTGTATGGATTATTCAATTACAGTCTGTTTTAAAAGCAAAAATAATGATAAATCATAATTACACAAGAAGAACGTTTTTATTGTACTTTTTCAAACCTTTTTCCAATAGTGTTGAGGTTGACTTTCTTTTGATTTGGCTTCTTAATTCTGAGAATCAGGTTCCATGGGTGAATGGCAGAATTATGCTATGTAGAAGGTCCTGGATGTAACCTTCAATGCCTTTTCCTGAAAGAGGCAGTAGATTAGTTGATCATGATCCCTACTTATGCATTGGAAGTTCTGCTGGACAACAAATTATCTGACTTAATAGCCAGCTATCAACACTCCAATCAACATCTAAAAGCCACACACAACAGGCACCATATAAATACCACACAGAGAATAGCCCAAAGCACACAGTCTGCTAGAGAGAAATTCCCTGAGGATGGACTCCAGCATGCGTCTGAAAGCTTGGAAGACTAAACCTCTGGTCCCGGTGATTGACATATATTGGATCCTGCAACAAACTATCTGTTCAAATCCAATCCATGTTTAATCTGGAAAAAAGATTAATGTAAACACAGGTAATGTAAATCCCTTTTTTTCCCCTGCAGTAGCAGAATAAATTTTAGTTCTACTTAATTTGCAGGGTACATTTCTAATTGGCCAGTTATCCTAATAAATCTACATATGTAAACATTTGGTATCCTCTGTTAGTGAAGCCCCCCTATAACAAGGCTGGGAAAGATTCCTGCTTGACAGTTTTTTCTAGTCTGAGCTAAGAAAGTGAAATTCAGTTAGGAAGCACCTGCCTCTGTTCAAAAGTACTTCATTCTGTCTGGAAAATCTTATTTGGTGTATCTGAACCACTAGAAACAGTCATTGACCTTTTCCTTTTTCTCTTAACAAGCTATTGGAGCTACAAGCTTCTAACATTTTTTTGGCTTTAATCTTGCATTTCCCACAAACCAACTGTTGATTGAGTGCCTATTATTATGATCATTGGTCTGTTATAGATTGATAAATGATACATATTTTAGTTTAGTAATTATATAGCCTTCCAAATTCTCCCCTGAACCTACATGAACTACTTTTCAACATGCACAAAGTAAGGATTTGTGCACATCTCAATGAAATAGTTTATTTATTCATATGGAAGAGATACCATCTTAGATTTTAGTATCCTTAATCTGACCCAATGCAAAGAGAGTCCTAATTAAAAAACATTCTATCCCCACCTCTTCTAGCCATATCTGAAAAGACCATCAGGAAAGGCACATATTAAAATCCCTTTTTAAATTAGGAATTCAGCCACATAATTTTCACTTAGCCCAGCTAAGCAAAACCAGTACTTGTGTGGAAGACCACTAAGAAATCTTAGGTTAAAAGCTAGACTGGATTTAAAAAAAAAGATATTCCAGGAGAGGTCTGTGGCAAACCATTTTTATACTGTTGCCAGGAAAACACTTTGAACATATCCATGAAGCCTTTAGGAGGTGAACTCAATCAGAAGAATTTGTTTGTTTGTTTGTTTTCATTTTCAACAGTACTAAGAAATATATTTTCAACAGCACTAAGAAATATATTCAATGGTGAAAAAAGTAAGGTTCTACATTTAGGCAAGAAAAAAACAAATGTACAAGTACAGTATAGGACATACCACACTCAATAATAGTAACTGTGAGAGGGATCTTGGAGTTGAAGTGGACAGTCACTTCAATATGAGCCAGCAGTGTGCTGCAGCTGCCAAAAAAGCCAACACAAGGCTGCATTAACAGAGGGATAGAATCAAGATCATGTGAAGTGTTAATACCACTTTATAATGCCTTGGTAAGGCCACACTTGGAATACTGCATCCAGTTTTGGTCAACACGATGTAAAAAAAGATGTTAAGACTCTAGAAAGTATACAGAGAAGGGCAACAAAGATGAACAGGGGACTGGAGGCTAGAACATATAAAGAACGGTTGCTGGAATTGGGTATGTCTAGTTTACTCAAGAGAAGAACTAGTGATGACATGATAGCAGTGTTCCAAATCTCAGGTGTTGCCACAAAGGAGAGAGTCAAGCTATTCTCCAAAGTGCCTGAAGGCAAGACAAGGAGCAATGGATGGAAACTAATCAAGGATAGGAGCAATCTAGAACTAATTAGAAATTTTCTGACAGTTAGAACAATTAATCAGTGGAACAACCTGCCTCCAGAAGTTGTGAATGCTCCAACACTGGAGGTTTTTAAGGAGAGACTGGACAACCATTTGTCTGAAATGGTATAGCGTTTCCTGCCTGAGCAGGGTGTTGGACTAGAAGACTTCCAAAGTTTCTTCCAATATTATTGCTGTGTTGTTGTTGTTGTTGGTGGTGGTGGTGGTGGTGGTGGTGGTGGTGGTAGTTAAAAGATAGAGATGGAAAAGTAATGGTTCAGGAAGATTGTTTCAGTTATTCCTCATTGTGCCCTGAGCCAGTTAGCGAAAGTGTCAAAGAAATATTTTCTATAGATTAGCATTTTTTGCAATTAAAAGGTTCAATATATGCCAAAGTTTATTTTTCTTATCTAAATTTTGCCCCAATACCAAAAATATAATGTTTGCAAACATATTTCTTCAGCAATATCCATGTTTTGAAGTTACCATAAGGAAAGAATTGTTCTCAACTTGAAAGAAACTGTTTTAACTTCAGAAGGTTAGCTGATTCCATACACTTCTCCAGTAAACTCACTTTATAGGATGAGATGTCATCCACCCATTTATACAGGTTTACAGTATAGAGCCAGTTTGATCTAGTGGTAAAGACACCAAGCTAGAAACTAGGAGCCTAAGTTCCAATCCTACCTTGGGTAACAACCCTAGTGTCAACAGAGGAACTCTGCATATCAGTGGAAGAGTTTGGGGGAAGATAGCAAAGATACATGCCTGTAGCTTTATCTTAGATCATGGGTAGGCAACCTTGGTTCTTTTATGACTCATGGACTTCAACTCCCAGAATTCCTGGGAACCAACATGTCTGGCTCAGGAATTCTGGGAGTTGAAGTCCACGAGTCATAAAAGAGCCAAGGTTGCCAACCCCTGTCTTAGATAAACTTGACTCAAGCTGTAGCGCAATAGTTTGGTAACCAATGACCCAGGACTGTATGTACACCTACCCCAATCCTCTGAGATTAAGCCACCAAAATGTCAGTGCTATAGTTCTGGGCCTTTGGAGCTGCAAGATGAAACTAGGAACGAGTTTCTTCTAGAAGACTACCTTGCTTCTCTTCCTATCTTAATGTTCTCCAAGATCAAAGTAGGCCAAAACTTTCAATCATAATCCTTCTAAGTGTCATACCAAAATTGCTTGCTCTCCTGCAGACTTTATAAGGATGAAGACTGATCTATAATTTCCAAGCTTTCAAATATTCACATCCTTGGTTTTAGGGAAGGGACAGTACATTAAATGCAGTTTTTGTTCACTGAAATTGAGCCCAAGCTCTATAATTTAATTAAAGTACATGGAAAATTCCACTGAAGGACTCCCTAAATGTGGCATTTTCCATTTAAATTCCTTTCCATCATTCATCCGGTTCTAATGTCTTCCTAAGGAGCATCCTGTGTTTTGATTGCACACTTTAAGATAATATTGTGAAGATTAAAATTACCAAATACATTATGACTGCATGAGACAGTCACATACTGTACAAGAACTATTTATTACATTTTTATTCTGGATGCCATGTATGATTGTATTCCTCTTTTTCATTCTCCCCAAATACTCAGGAAGCAGATTCAACTGAGAGATTGTTCTTGGCAGTATTGCATCTCTCCCATTAGGCAATTTCAAGAGCACCATTCTTCTCCTCAAAACTGCAATATAAGCTAAAGTGAAACTACTCTGCAAAAGATCTGAGTCTTTTAGTTAAAATTAACAACTAATAAAAAGAAGGCAGCAGAAGTATAACCAGCTGGAATTCAATTAGTCCAGTAGATTTTCCAAAAATATCCACTAATGGGGCTGGAAAAGGATACTTTAATTTTAGTAATTTCATATGTTTCTGCAATAATTGCAGTTCATCTGCTACCATGTTATTTTTCCATAGGGACTTCATGGATCATTATACGTTACAGAACAGGATGCAATCCAACAGGGGCAGACAGGCAATCAGGCCTCTCTCTCTCTCTATCTCTCTCTCTATCTCTTGTACAGCTAAAGCTGCAGTCACTCTGATTATTTAATATTTTCCTATTTATGTCCCTCTTTTTTGCAATCGGTGAGTTATGCATCCCAGCAAAATTACTGGCTTAATGCTATCCTCTCTGTCTTTTTTCAGATGCCAAACTAGCCCAACATCAATTGGGGGCATATTTCTTCCAGGGAATCTGCACTATTATTTCTGGGAGGGCTGACCAATTGACAGGAAGGAAACTATGTTGCAAAGGCAAACCATCAGCATTGTGTCCACTGCAATATTCCATAAATAAATATAGAAATCTGCAATTAAATATCCGCTATGCCCACCCTTTCTAAAAAGAAAGAGAAAAGATAAACTTGTGCTTGTTATATTTCCTACTGTTTTCTGTTCAGTCTGAAACATTTCTCTAATCCAAGAAACAGTAAGTATAATAAAAATTTTGGCACCTAAACATTAGTATGCTTACTGATGGGTTTTTTTTCCCTTTCCTGATTGAAAATTGAATAATCTGATAAGCAAGGAAGCAGGAAGGGGAGAAAACCAAGTAACTGGTTCTATCAGAGAGTGTTGCTGACATCCCATACTTGAAGAAAGTATCAAACTTTTCCTCTAAACCAGACATGTCAAACTCGCACGTCACGTGACATCACGCAATGTATCAGGACAGTTTTGCCATTGGCGCCAATGGGATGGGTGTGGCTTCTGCGTGGCACATCTGGTCCGTGGGCCAGCAGTTTGACACCCCTGCTCTAAAAACCTAAAGGTATTAGGATGGAAAGGGAGACATAGGGTTCCTTACAAAGCAAAATATTCTCAGCATTGTTTCTTTGGAAAGCTGTCCAATCCATCTGTATTTTAGGAATCATAAGAAGAAAGAGCAAGTCTTGACAATTATCTGAAAGCAGAATGAGCAGACACAAAATGATATTCTATTTGCTGTGATAAGTAGCTTCATGCTTAACAAATAAAACAATTTGGTTGTAGTTCATGATAAAAAATTTGAAAAAATAGCTCCATGTTTTGGGGCGCTACCATATTTTTTCTTTACAACTCATACTGACACATATATAGATAGTCCTCAACTTATGACCACAATTGAGCCCAACATTTCTGTTGTTAAGTGAAACATTTTTAAGTGAGTTTTGCCCCATTATACATCTTGGGTTTAGACTTGGGTTTCAACTTTTTCCACACTTGTTAAGGAATCGCTGAAGTTGCTAAGTTAGTAATATAGTTAAGTGAATCTGGCTGTCAACTACACGTCCTTGATGAAAGCAAACACGAATCTTCAACAGGAACGTGTGACAAAACAGAGGTTGCTTTATTCAGCTCCAATACACATAAAGTGAAAACAAAGTCAGTGTTGGTAACACATCGCTCCCAACGCTTACATAGTCACCAGGTACAGAGCTCCGCCCTCAATCCATAGACCAACATCCTCCCACAATTCCATATAACCCCTCCTCCCCCTACAGCTCTGTTTACTGCTGTCTCCAGATGCCAACCCCACACGCATTCGTCAGCCTGTTTCCCCCCTATCCAGCTGCCCACCCCCAACCAGGTAAGTAGACCATGTAACCCTCACCCTTATTCCTAAATGTCTGGCCCCACCGTGCCCAGCTGCACATGGAACGCCGCAGCGCAAACCCGAAGAAGCCTGTTCCTGAGCTCTTCTGGTTGGCAGCCATCCTGCCAGGGGCCTCCAAATGCTCTGTTGCCCCCCACAAGGTCCCCACACATACCTGGTCAGCAGCAGAGCCACCAGGATGCTCCAGTTGCCACGTAGCCCTCTCCAATGCCTCCTGAATCAGCTGTTCGGTGGCAGGCCTCGCAGGAGGGCCCGTTTGCACAGCTGTGCCTACCAGCATTTCCGGAAGCAGCTGGCAGGTGGCCGAAGAAGCAGGAAGCAGCTGGCAGTCGGCCGAAGAAGCAGGAGGCCCAGGAAGGCCCGCGGCGTCCATGGGGAAGGGAGAAGGATGCAGCTGCCCGGCAGTAGGCCCCACAGGTGGACAGGCAGAAGCAGGGGTGCAAACTGGAACTGGGGGAGAGGGGCCAGCGTGAGAGACCACCTCCCACTGAATGTCGGGCCCATGGGGCTTGACAGGCAGCTACCCCTACCAGGGCTCCACCTGGAAGACAAGAGTTTACACATGAGTGATCGTCCACCCAACCAGATGGTTCTGCTCTTCCCCCACCTGGCTTTCCCGGATGCTGGCGATGAAATGCCCAAACTAAATGAGCTGCATTGACATCCATCTCCTTCACCCACAAGGCTTTTGTCATGGGATAACCCTCCCACAATATTAGATATTGCAACCTCCCCCTCCGCATCCTAGAGTCGAGGATTTCCTGGACTGTCATGTATAGGTCCTGGACCCCCCTCCTCTGGTCCATGGGGTGATACCCCGGCCAGCTTTAGCAGGCTGCTGTGAAAGACTGGGTGTATCTTACCCAGATACTTGGGTAGCTGGAGCCACACCATCACAGGGTTAATGACTTGAGTTACCCTGAAAGGCCCTAGGAACTTGGGACCTAGTTTTTTTATAGGGTACTTGAAGCTGCAGATAGTTAGTGGACAAATCCCCCACCTGGAAGGGTTTAAAGGGTCTCCTTTTCTTATCCACCTGTTCTTTACTCGTCTCTGCAGCCTTAACTAGGGCTTTTTTACTGTCTCCCACACTGCCCCCACCTGTCTCATCCATTCTCTGGTTTGGCATGGCAGAGGCTTCCCCTGGACATACTCGGGAATGGGGACAAAGTCATGGCCAGACACCACCCTGAATGGGGAGAACCCAGTGCTGCTGTGCACTGAGTGATTATGTGCCACCTCAGCAAACGCCAACAAGTCCACCCAATTAGATTGCTGGTACAACACATAGCATCATAGATATTGCTCCACCATGGCGTTTGCTCGCTCTGCTCCCCATTGGTACTCGGATGGTATGCTGAACTGTGGCCTTGGGAGGATCCTATAAAGTGAACAAACTCCCTCCAGAATTGAGCTGTAAACTGCACCCCTCGATCCGAGATGATCCATCAGGGCACTCCATGTAGGCGGTATATGTGGGTGATGAATATCCATGCCAGCCGCCTAGCAGACAGTAAAATCTTGCATGGCACAAAATACACTTGTTTAGAAAACAGGTTGATAACCATCCAAATGACATTATAGCTGTGGCTCTCCAGCAATTCAACTACAAAGTCCATTGCAATGTCTAGTAGGGCCTGCTACAGTTTGG
This sequence comes from Vipera berus, assembly GCF_964194415.1. Classification (NCBI taxonomy): domain Eukaryota; kingdom Metazoa; phylum Chordata; class Lepidosauria; order Squamata; family Viperidae; genus Vipera; species Vipera berus. Next base: position 27,187,721 of record NC_138204.1, read on the forward strand.
AGTAACCCTAACAGCTTCCCCGTATGAGGTTTCACAGTGGCACAGGTGTGACAACCTCGGACGTGGTCTTTGATCTCTTGTTTCATACGCGGCCACCAAAACTGCCGGTGAGCCAAATGTAAGGTTTTTAAAAACCCAAAATGTCCTGCCTGCTTGGCGTTGTGACACTGATACAGCACCCCCTGTCTCATTGTTTGAGGTACATAGATCTTATCCCCATGCCAGGCCAGCCCATCCCATCTTGTCAAAATGTTCGGATGGCTTTGCAACCAGGTATCTCCCTGGAGCGCTTTCTGTAAGTCATGGATCAGGTCATCCGTTGCTAAGCGAGATACAGCTCCTGCCACCTCTTGTTGGCAAGGGGGCATAATCGCTTACACCACTTCCTCCCTCTTGCTTTTGTACTGTGGTTGTTGTGAGAGCACGTCAGCCAGGAAGTTCTTTCCTCCCAGCACGTATTTTAGGGTAAAATGGAAATGCCAAAAATATTGGGCACATCTGACGTGTTTTGCAGACAATCGTCTTGGTGTTTGTAACACCTCCAGGTTTTTATGATCGGTCCACACCTCAAATGGGGCTCTAGCCCCCTCTAGGAGATGTCGCCAAATCTCAAGTGCCCAATGTATGGCAAAGGCGTCTCTCTCCCAGATTGCCCAAGCTCGTTTGGTGTTTGTCAGCTTTCTGGAAGTGTAAGCACACGGTTGCAAGGACCCATGCCTATTCCATTGCAGGAGGACGGCTCCCACCACAACATCGCTGGTGTCCACCTGCACAACAAACGGCAGTTCGGGGTCCGGGTGAAGCAAAATGGGTTCTCTGGCAAACAGGGCCTTCAAAGCCTAAAAAGCCTGTTGGCATGCTGTAGATCATGCTAGTTTTTGCCCAGGACGAGGCTTTATCGCTGTTTACCATGTGCACAGGAGGTCTGTAAGGTGCAATGCTATCAAACCAAAGGATGGGATGAATTGCCAATAGAAATTGGCAAACCCCAAAAAGCTTTGTAGTTGGCGATGAGTCCTTGGTGCCTGCCATTCCAGAATGGCTTCAACCTTCTTGGGGTCCATCTCCACTCCTGCCTCAGATATTCTGTACCCCAAATAGTCCAACTGGGTCCTGTGGAACTCACACTTAGGTAGCTTCACATACAGCCGAGCCTGCAACAACTTTTGCAGCACCTTTCTTACCAGGACGATGTGTTCCTCCATAGTGGTGTTGTATATGAGGATGTCATCCAAATACACTAGTACTCCTCGGTACAGATGTTCATGCAACACCTGATTAATTAGCTGCATGAATACCGCAGGAGTACCTTGCAATCCAAACGGTTAACCTGGAATTGGTAGCTACCGAGTGGACAGTTAAATGCTGTCTTCCATTCATCGCCATGCTTAATCCGCAACCTGTAGTATGCCTTCCTCAGGTCCAGCTTTGTGAATATCCTTCCTTTCACCAGATGGGCTAGAAGGTCTTTCATCAGGGGAAGGGGGTACAGGTGTTCCACACATACCCCATTGATGCCTCAGAAGTCTACACATAGCCATAAGGAGCCGTCCTTCTTTTCCTTAAACAGGACAGGTGCCGCTATTTGGGAACGGGCCCATTGGATGAAACCCCTTTCCAGGTTCCAATCGATATACCGTTGCAGTTCCTCCATTTCCCGTGGTATCATAGTGTACATACGGGGTTTGGGTAATTTGACCCCTGGCTCCAATTCAATGGCACAATTCGTTGGTCGATGGGGTGGCAGGATGTCACATTCTTGCTCATTGAACACATCGGCCAGATCAGAGTACACCTGTGGGACCTGGGCCTCCTGTCCAGCCTCTGCCTTACAGGCTCCCACCCCTTGAGCTTTCCCTTCTGGTCTTATGGGGTCATGAACTGGAGGCTGACGTCCTATCCCGATACGTAGGTGATGGTAACCTCCATCCCACCAAATTGTTGGACCCCATTTATCGAGCCTGGTAAGCCCTAAAATCACTGCCTCAGTCATAGAGGGTACTACTATGAACCGAAGGATCTCCCAGTGCTCCCTCATCTCCATCCGAACAGGCTCTGTCACATGAGTAACAGGTGCCCCTCCCAAAAGGGACCCATCCACCTTCTCGAACCTGAGTGGGATGGCTAATCGTCCCATCTTAATGCCCACCTTGGACACCACCACTTTACTAATAAGGCAGCAGGTACTACCAGAGTCAATTAAAGCCTGGTATGCACCCTTCTGTCCTGTCTGTGGGCTTACCAACACAATAGGGATTGCAAAGGGACACACCAGCACACTCACCATAGGATCCTCATTTGACTCATCTGCACTGTCGTAGATCATCGGTTGATGTCCAGCAGCCATTGGTGTTTCCACCCCGGTCTGGGACGCCCGCCTAGGCATCTCGCCCACCTGCTGTTGTGCTGCTCGTGTTCGTTCCACAAGCTTCCTGGGTGTAATGCCGTGTGTTCCAGGTTTTGTTGGGACTGCTCGGGGCACCGGGACTGGACACTCAGCCACCCTATGTCCCAGGTGATCACAACGGAAACATCTAATCAGTGACCGAGTTGCTGGACTAGAAGGCCTTGGTGTTACAGTTGAGGTCTTCTGTCCTTCCTCCTTTGCCTTCTCAGTTGATCTTCGGAATCCAGGCACGCTCTCTGTTCTCCCCTGGAACTCCTGCAACCCTACGTCCAGCTGTACTGTCACCTGAAACCAGTCCTGTAATCTGTTTGGGATGCCGGAGACGATGCATGCCCTGTGAAGAGCCCCATCCAGACCCACCCTGAAATGGTGGACCAGAAGGCATTCTGGCCATGATCATAATTTACCAGCCACCCGCCGGAACTCACAGACATAGTCGATAACAGGTCTGCTGCCCTTTCTCAGACCCACCATTTCAGCCTTGGCTCTTTGGACCCAAGAGACGTCTTTGAACCATGCCCATAATGCCTCCAGGAAGAGACCAACATCACCCAGTTCTCTGGTGTGGTCGCTGTATAAATCCGCTGCCCAGGCTGCAGCCTTGCCCTGCAGGCTAGCTGTCACTGCCACCACCATCGCATAAGCCGGGGCATACCTGTCCAGATGACTGATGGCGTGGCTTAAAAACAGCCAGGCAGTCAGGATGCCCATCAAAGGACATAGGCAGTGATGGCGGACCCCATACCACACCCCATGGTCCCGTCTTTGGCCCTGGCCCTTGTGGAGTGGTATCATAGCATTGGGAAGCCACTGCCTGCCAGTCCAAGGCACTGGTTGGTCTTGCTGCCTGTCGGGTAGACACTCCATCTGCTGTTGGCTGGCATCAGGACCAATCCATGTTGTCACTGCCAGGATGTGAGCAGCAGTACCCTCCCCTGGGACATACCATGACTGGGCAGATTCCGGAACCACGGACTGGCCAGCTGGAAACTAGACGACCCCGAGCGAACTGGCTGAGTCTCAGTGTGCAACCACTGCATTGTGTCATGTTCAGCCTCTGGGGTCGGCCATGGCATGGGCTCCTGGTACCCTATCTCACTGAACCTATCCCAGAGTATCTCCATAGTTTGCCTGCCCAGCGCTGTGAAGTAACTCCACTCCTCCTCTTCATCATCGGTGAGACATCGTTCTCTTCACTCGGTTAACGGACCCCTTGGCCTTGCTGTTTGTCCCTGACCAAGGTCCATGTGGCCAAGAGCAGGGCTGAACCACCATTCCCCTCCACAGGTATGGTCTCCTGCCTCCTGGGAATCATCAACTGTGGCTACCGGCAGTGGGTCCCGTACCTTGGGTCTAACCACTGGCTGAGCTTCTCCTAACTCTGCCACTTTAATAGGTGCTGCAGCTCCAGCTGGCTCTCCTTGATCAGCCACCGGGGCAACCCCCTGTGTTCCCTCTGCCATGCCTACACTTGAGCAAAAGGACAGGTAGAGGTGAACAGGAAAAATAAAGGAACGCTGACTTACTGTCAACTACACGTCCTCAATGAAAGCAAACACGAATCTTCAACAGGAACGTGTGACAAAACAGAGGTTGCTTTATTCAGCTCCAATACACATAAAGTGAAAACAAAGTCAGCGTTGGTAGCACATCTCTCCTAACACTTACATAGTTGCCAGGTACAGGTCTCTGCCCTCAATCCATACACCAACATCCGCCCACAATTCCATATAATTCCTCCTCCCCCCTACAGCTCTGTTTACTGCTGTCTCCAGATGCCAACCCCACACACATTCGTCAGCCTGTTTCCCCCTATCCAGCTGCCCACCCCCATCCAGGTAAGTAGACCATGTAACCCTCACCCTTATTCCTAAATGTCTGGCCCCACCGTGCCCAGCTGCACAAGGAATGCCGCAGCCCAAACTGCCCTCTGCAAACCCAAAGAAGCCTGTTCCTGGGCTCTTCTGGTTGGCAGCCATCCTGGCAGGGGCCTCCAAATGCTCTGCTGCCCCCCCCCCACATAACCGGTTGGCAGCAGAGCCACCAGGATGCTCCAGTTGCCACGTAGTCCTCTCCAACGCCTCCTGAATCAGCTGTTCGGTGGCAGCCCCCTATAACACCTCCTGAATCAGCTGTTCGGTGGCAGGCCCAGCAGGAGGACCTGTTTGCGCAGCTGTGCCTACCAGCATTTCCGGAAGCAGCTGGCAGTTGGCCGAAGAAGCAAGAAGCAGCTGGCAGTCGGCCGAAGAAGCAGGACGCCCAGGAAGGCCGGCGGCGTCCATGGGGAAGGGAGAAGGATGCAGCTGCCTGGCGGTAGGCACCACGGGTGGACTGGCAGAAGCATGGGTGCTGACTGGAACTGGGGGAGAGGGGCCAGCGCAAGAGACCGCCTCCCCCACTGAATGTTGGGCCCACGGGGCTCGACACTGGCTTGACTTTGTTTGTCAGAAGGTTACAGAAGGTGATCACATGACCCCAGGACACTGCAACCATCATAAATATGAGTCTGTTCCCAAGCCTCTGAATTTTGATTATGGGAGTGCTTCAATGGTCATGAGTGTGAAAAACAGTCATAAGTCACTTTTTTAAAATCCTGTTGTAACTTCAAATAATCATTAAATGAACTGTTGTAAATTGAGGACTACCTGTACATGAATAATGGAATTTAGTATGTCTGGTTGCTGAGGTCACAGAATCTTATAGATTTGCTTGAGAGCGGCTTGTTGCGTATGACCATCAGAATATAGGAGGCAGACAAATCAGGAATCAAACATTTGATCTGTATAATTTAGTCATGTCAGCACTGACAGATAGTAACACTTCAAGGTTTCAGGAAGGTATTCCTCCAGCTATAGGTGAACCTGAAAACCTTCTTCAGGGAAGATTCTTCCATTGAATTAGGTCTCTTTTCAGATCACCAGGCAGTAGAGAGTGTGAGGAAGTTCAAACCCAACAGATTAAGTTAAAGCAGAATATCATTTGGTTTTGTCTGGTCAACACATACCATAGAGTTCACTTCATTGTTTAGAATTAAGCAGTGAACAGTTCTGGGGAAAAAAATCAATCTAAGCTTTTTTTTCCCCCTTTTATCAAGCTTTGCCAAAGACACATTTGATTTTTGTTCATGCCAGTATTTGCCCACATTTCACAGACCTGCCACAAGCCTCTGTCCATCCATCTTGTAACCAATCCTCTTTCCCTGCTCCTGACTGGATTCCATGTTTTTTTCTTGCCAGGAGTCTGTGGGTCAGGGTCTCTCTTGGCAATTCAGCGAGCTCTGCCTGACAAGAAAACTGAAGTATGTTCCTAGAAGCTCTTATCAGGAAACAATGTGTCAAACAAGATGAAACTAGCTCTCCATTCTTGGAAGACTTACTACAATTTCCCTTATGCCGATAGAAGCAATGTTAACACTAACCAGCTATGAAGCCTGCAGTGCAGATATACATTTCACCTCTCATTAACAAACATTATAAATGCTGTTCTCTGCTGAAAGCTGTGCAGGATTCCCATTTTGCCATTTACTACAAACATCTCTGGATAAATCTGTTAGTAATGTTGATTTCTTTGGTAGACCTGCTTGGGGGGAAAGAGGAAGGAGCAATGACAACACAGTTGTTGTTTTTTCCTGCAGCATAGGCAATCTGCACACCAACTTTGCTTTTCACAAAAAAGACACGTCAGACGGGAAAAAAGGCTACCAGAGTCTATTATTGTGGCAGTTTCAGACAAGCTACCAATAACTGGTGCCCTCTGGAAACAATATGATGGGAACCCCCACCTCCAATTATTTTAATTAGGGGACTGGAAGCTAAAAGATATAAAGAATGGTTGCTGGAATTGGGTATGTCTAGTTTAATGAAAAGAGAGACTAGGGGTGACATGATCGCAATGTTCAAATATTTAAGGGGCTACCACAAAGAAGAGGGGGGTTCAACTTATTTTCCAAAGCTCTAGGAAGCAGGGAAAAAATATCAATGGACAGAAACTAATCAAGGAGAGAAGCAATCTAGAACTAGACAGCATTTTCCTGGCAATTACAACAATTGGTCAGTGGAACAATTTGCCTCCAGAAGTTGTGAATGTTCCAATACTGGAAGTTTTTAAAAAGATATTGGATAACCATCTGTCTGAAATGGTATAGGGCTTCCTTCCTGAGTAGGGGGTTAGACTAGAAGACCTCAAAGGTTCCTTCCAACTCTGTTGTTCTGTTAAATTCTATTAAAATTTTCAAAGATTGTTTGTTTTCCACAAAATTTGTTGCTCTACTTTAGTTGTTATCCTAGGCCACAGGTGTCAAACTCGCCACATCATGTGACATGTTGCGACATATCATGACTTTTTTCTCAATGCCAGAGCTGGGGTGGGCGCAGCCTCAGCATAATGCAACTGGCCTGCAAGCCAGCAGTTAGTGCAATACCCATTGCACTAATTTGGACCAGCCACTCCTGCAATGTCAGATACAATGCACAAAATGGGGAAAATTGGTTTTGTTCTCTTAAAAACCATGTCAGGGGTGCCTAAATCTATGGAGTGAAGGGTTTTTCTTTCCTAGGATTTGAGTAGAGACAACCCTGACACCACACAAATTTATGGTATGGCAGTAAGAAATAGGCCATAAATGGAAAAATTATGGACTGAGTCACCTTGTCCCTACTTGTACTAAAATATTTATAACTAAGGTTTTGCAATGCAGGATTCCTTTTATTTATAATTTTGAGAAGTACGTCCAATCCTTAATAAATAAGTGATCCCCAGATGTATCACAAAACAGTTGTTTTTTTAATACTTGGCTTTTAGTAATTTCCTTTATTTATGTAAACAGCCAAAGGACATGGTAAGATGGAGCCTAAAATATCACAAGATGGAAACTAACAAAGATCTAAAAAGAAACTAAAGCAAGCATTTTGTTAATAGGGAGTCACTTGGAGGGTGGGGAGATTAAACAATGTTGTGTTAAAACTATTAAGGAACCTAAGAACCACCACACAACCAAAATAAAATATAGCTATGGCCATGTTGGTTTTCCTAATACATCTCCTAATGATTTTTTATTATTATTATTCTTGAGATTTACCAGAGAATTTTCAGAAACATTCATGGAAACTCCAAATGAGAGCAAAATATGGGGGAACAACCCTCCTTCCCATCAGTTTCTCTATTGCTAAAACTTTGGCCAGGAGGACATCTATTGGAGAAAATCAATAGTTAAGAACTTTTGACTTCCAAAGCTATTTGGAAGAAAGCTTGAACATGCTACAGAATAAAAAAGAGAAACGACCAACTAAACTTTAAACTGTTCCAGTAAGTGGCTATAAAATTTATAGCGCTGACAGAGATCAATCATAATAGAGAGATGTTTTCAGCTTCATTCCTACGATGACATTACCATGTTCTTCATCTGTCAGTTATGCCTACAAAAGTAAGTGATTCTGATTTTTTTAAAAAAGCTTTCTGCATACTGCCTATAAATGACATCTGCTTATCTAAAGGTTTTTTAGGCAGCTGAGTCAATTTTTTCATGTATTTAAAGTAAGTTTGTTGTATTAAATAAAAGTGCTATCAAGCTTAAATATTTATGTTTTGGAAAATGTCATTTATTTTAGTTAAGAACTACTCCAATACTGGTTTAATTTAATCTTTTGAACCTAAGAAACCCAGACTTAAATAAACTAATGCATATCACTTGATTGGGAGATGATAGTTGTAACTCTTATCCTCAGCACAGTCTTTTATTATTTCTCATTTTAAAAAGGCCTACTATTGTAAACTATATTATAGATTATTATTTTTTAATTGTATTGCATCATCATAGTACCATCTTGATTTTTTTTAACTTTTACTGCATTTGGTCATGATGATACCTCACTTTGTTTGCAAGACTGATTTGTTCTACACAGGCTGATTCCTAGAAAGGAATTATTTTCAATCAATTATGGGTTTTATTGCTTTGCTACTGTTTTGTCCTGGATTCATATGACCTGGGTTAAATTCCTGAGTGCTGACTCTACCACAATTCTTTTCTACAGTTTGAATCAAATTATGGAAATATTAATCAAGGTCACTGGTATCGGGATGTGTTTTCTTCTAAAATGCTTCTTTTTCATGTGATAGCTGCCCAAAATAAATGGCTGAGCAATAACTGATGAGAAAGACTAACAAATGCATTTTCAAAAAGGCATCTGGACTGTTTTTTTTTCCTTGGGAGAGAAGAAGAAAATGTTTTGCTTCTCAAACAAGAAGCTTCATCAGTTTTCATGGTGGGGGAGGGGGGAATGGAAGGATCGGTACTGACAGTTGTATTTCTTTGCAGACATGTGGTCAATTACCACTCTCTGTGAGAGCGCTGGAGGCCACTCAAGAGGAGGGGGTTTAGCCTGATACCACCTATCTCCAATCTATAACGCAGCTCTTGCAGCTGTGCCAGGAAGATTCCACAACCAATTGCACTCTGAAGGCAAAGATAAACTGCCAAATGGCCTCAAGAGAGTGCTAACGGACCAGATGACTGAAAAGAAATACAGTCCTTCCATTCCTCCCTTCCAACCGATCAGAAACTACCCTTTCATCCCCCACCCTCACCTAGTCTCACCTGTCAGTAGCTATCCTTCCATCCTTACCCTCCCACCTTCACAACTTATGAAGTTTCTTCAATGAGAAACTAAACATTTTTTTTTCTTCTTCCTCAAGGAAAAAAAAACAGTTGCCTTTGGAACAAGCACTTTTGAGACAATTGACTGAGAAACTCCACAGACATACAATAACTGTCCAGCTATTATTTCTATTATCAGAGGTAATTAATTCTTCCTAACACATTTAGTTCCATGAGCTTTTATTTAATTTTTATCTTAATTCAATTCAATTCAAGGGGTCAAGTTTGGCCTCATAAGCTGCCTTGATTTTACTTACTTTTATTTCTCTGGTTTATTTTAATTTTACTTTTCTTCTGACATTATTAAAAATTGTTTTATTATTAAAACATGATAATAAAATATTACTTAATATTTTATGCTTGATACTTAAATATTAAATATATTTAATGTTCATTAATTAATAACTATTTAAAAGTAATTAAAATATTTGATAGATCCTGAAGTTGAAACTCAAATACTTTGGCCACCTAATGATAAGGAAGGACCCACTGGAGAAGATCCTAATGCTGGGAAAGATTAAGGACAAGAGAAGAAGGGGACGACAGAGAATGAGGTGGCTGGATGGAGTCACGGAAGCAGTAGGCGTGAGCTTTAAAGGGACTCCAGAAGATGGTAGAGGACAGGAAGGCCTGGAGGAACATTGTCCATGGGGTCGCGATGGGTCATACACGATTTCACAACTAAGAACAAAAAAAATTGATATTTGAAATAGTAATATTTTAATATTTTAATAAAATATAAAAATATTTTTTAAATAGCCAGAATGGTGTAGTGCAGGGCTTTTCAACCAGTGGTACGTGTACCACCTATGGTACATTAGCACATGGCAGGTGGTACCACCTGCCATGTGCTAATGTACCACAGGTGGTACATGGCCCTGCCAGCCAAGTGTAGTGGGGGAGGGAATGAGCCAGCACAACACAGGACTTACTGTAAGATAGTCTTCTGGAGCTGCAGAGTGGCTGGGGTGAGGCAAAGGCCCAAGGCTCACTTCCGGCTCACCCAGATGAGAAAGGAGGAGGAGGGGGAGGAGACAGGAGAGGCTATAAAAGGAGGCAGCTTGGACAGGAGAGGGAGAGAGAAAAAAAGAGGCAGCCTTGGGAGGAGGTGGAGTCAGCTCTAGTTGCACCAAAGGGAAAGAAGAAGGAGGAGGGTAGAGGAAGAGGAGATCAAGCAGGCTGGCCATGAGCCAATCTACAACTTCTGTGGCAGCCATCTTTGCTGGCAGCAACAAACAGGCAAGAAATGCTATAGGGGAGGAGTCACCCTCCACAAGGAATGAAGAAAGGCAGCAATGAAGAAAGGCAGCATCAGCTGGAGGTGAGGCACAGAGGGAGGCAGGGAGATAGAGAGTGGAAGGATTCTTATGTGCTTTTGTGACTTTGAAGTTCTGGGATTTGTGCAATATGGGCTTTGTGTTCTTAAGGAGTGTTAAGGGAAGGAAGTCCCGCCTTAGTACTTGGCCACCAGCAACCCTGCCATTGACTTTGCTTGTCAAAAGTTTGCAATGACCCTGGAACACTGTGACCATAATAAATATAAATCAGTTGCCAAACATTCAAATATAAATCACATGACCCTGGTCATGCTACAATGGTCATAAGTGTGAAAAATGGTCATAAGTTATTTTAGTGCAATTGCAACTTTGAACCGTTTTTTTTGGTCATCAAGTTTTTGACACCTTGCTAGGTGGTACTTGAATATTGCCATATCCTAAAAGTGGTACAATCAGTGAAAAGGTTGAAAAGCCCTGCTCTGGCCTCTGCTGCCCTGGCCCCAGCTCTACCCAGCCTGGTGGCCCCAAAGGCATGGGCACAGGAGGTGGTGCATGCACAGGGGCTGACAGGATATGGCAGAAGGGGCTGCATAGCCCTCTGTGTATATGGGCCGACCCTCCAGCAGCAGTGCTGCAGCAGCACCGGCAGCACACAGAGTTGGGGGAGCACCTCATGTGGACCGCTGGACATACCTACTCCATCCCATCTCTTTTTGGTTGGAGAGCTGGTCATCACTGGTCATCTCCTCAGCCCCCTTGAGGGTCTTCCCCTTGGCCCACAGGTGAAGCGCATTCCTTTCGCACACCTTGTTACCTACTGTGGCCACCATCCGCTCATGCAGGTCCATTAGGCTGCTGCTCAGAGTTGCAGGCCCACCTAGCACAAAGGAGGAAAAGTGGTAGGCTAGGAAGCCCCACGTAGAGAAGGTAGAGCATGCCCAGGGCCACCGGCAAAAGGCCACCCCAAATGGGGAAAGCCAGATCCTCATCAGTGTCATGGCTGCCCAGGCCCAGCAGAGATGGAGGAGAGGCATGCAGCTGGGACTGGGGGGCCATAGCACTGATGGGGATCTGGCTTTCCCCACTCAGGGTGGCCTTTGGCTTGCTGGGCATGGGCGTGCTCTACCACCTCTACTCGAGCTTGCTAACTGGCCATTTTACCTCCTTTGTGTTGGGCAGGCCAGGTGCTGTGGGCAGCGGAGGCAGCCTAATGGACCTACGTGAACTGCTGGCAGTGGAAGCCTGAGGCAGGGCCAATGTGCATCAGCTGCATGAGGGAAACAGGCTCCATGCCTGTTCTGCAAGGTGGATGAGGAGATGACCAGAAGTGACTTGCTCTCCAACTGCAAGCAAAAACAGATGGGACATAGTAGGCACGTCTGGCGGTCTGCATCACATGCCTCCCCCCTCCCCTTCTCCACCTGCTGCTGGAGGGCTGGCCCAGTATTGGCAGTGGGTTGTGGAGCCCCAGAGTGCACTGGGTGAGGGGCCAGCAGGCTGTGGCTGCTGATGGACACTGTCGGCCCTCATACACTCACTGCCTCTGTGTGTGGGGGCCGATGGTGTCAGGCAGCAGCCGCCCTGGCCCCTGTCTTGCCTTGCCTTGCCACATGGCAATGGCACCCCCCTGCCCCTGCCTCACCTCATCCCACAAGACAAGTCTCCTGCCCTCCGCCCCACCCATCAGAGACCCCCCTGGATCTCCCCCAACCCTGCCCAGCTCCCATAGGCATCCCCAGGAGCAACATCATGGTGGCCACGAGCAACATCATGGTGGCCACACCCACCTCAGCCACACCCATGCAGTCTACAATGACCACCATAGACACACCAACCCAGTGGGCCATTCCCCCCACCCCCCATGAGGGCACCATAATGCTGATGCAGCCCTGGCACTTTGTGATAAATAAGTGGGTTTTGGGTTGCAGTTTGGGCACTCAGTCTCTAAAAGGTTCGCCATCGCTGGCATAGAGCCTCAGTAGGCAGAGCACATTTGCAGTAAGGGAAGATCCAGTACAAACAAATGCACATCTTTTTTGGATTTAAAAGAAATTGCAAAGCAATGTAAAAATAGATTTATGATTTAGATTTGTTAAGCTAAAATGAGCCAAATGTAGACAACTCATACTAATAACGCATAAATAACATTTACATTTTATCTCTCCTGGATTTCCTTCACTGGGTGACTTCAGATTATAGTATTATGAAAGAATGGAGGAAAAAAACACTTTCTTAACTATATATTCTACACTATTAAAAGAAAAAGATTAGGCAACTTGAGGGCAGACTCTCCTTTGAACAATTCACAAGTAGAATTTCTTACTTTTTCAACAAAACCTATGGCTGTTTTTCTGCACCATGAAGTGGTGCAGTTTTATTTCCATGTGCACCTGTATTTGTGCATGTGCAAGACAACCCCTGCCTATTCAAAGAGGTAATCTGATTCACTTATCAGAAGCAGAAGGTGGTGCCTTGCAACTTCTCATGAAGGTTTTTGTTAGCAGCAGGTGAATTAGCTGATTCAGCATGATAAGCCAGACACCACTGGCATGTACAAGCCACCACAGACAGAGCAGTTTCAGAGCACTGACCGTGACTGTACGTACGTGTGTGTGTGTGTGTGTGTGTGTGTGTGTGTAAAATCAGGTGAGAGTTACTAGGCTGCTCCTTGGATATTCTTCCACTTGTACAGAAGAAGGTAAATGTGCTGTGCTCTTCTATTATTTAGCACTGCCTAGGGTTTTGTTTTCTTCTTACGGCCCTTTTGTGCTCACAGATGTTTTAATTACTATGGAAAGGGAGTAGATTATTCTAGCCATATGTCTCCATTCCACATAAATAAGGACTGTTGCCGGCCTACTGTTGTTTCTCGGGACTGTCAACGATCCCAGTGACATTAAAGCTGTCAGGCCAGATAAGCATCTTCTCCCCTTCAGTGAGCATGCTAATTCAGAAAACACAGAGACTGATAACCATGAAAATGTTCCACCTAGACATCATAATGGTCCCACCGCAAAATGGTTCCTTCAGGAATTCGAGTAGGAGCTTGATTCGAGTTGAAACATCAACAAAGAGAAAAAGAGGGATCGCACAGGCAGATATTTGTATGGCATGTATCTGATTCAGGGTAGGTTCCCAGCATTTTTAAATTCAGAAGTTAAGGTAAAGGATTTGAAACCATCTGTCTCTGTCAGAACTGCTTGATGTTTAAAATTCAGTTCTACTTTTACAATGATCTCGACCAATGCTAATGATTGGTGAATCCTTATTGATATCCGGTGATATTACGCACACATTATATTAAGCCTGGAGTCACATTATAAATTAGAATGGTTATTATAGTTTTGCTATGGGCATTATTGAAACAAATTCTTGACATGATTTTCTAAATCTTCGTAGCAATTCAGAAAACTGATTGCAGATTCTTGCTGGTATTGTGCTTCGATGATAAGTGATAAAGTTTTTATTGTGGTTGTTGTTTTGAACTTTATACAAACACCAAAACACACATGCTTGAACTTAGGCAAGAGGACTTCCTAAGAGGATGGGATAGACAGCTAATTGCAGGAAATATCCAGCTATGTAAGCTATAGAGAAAATTATTCTCCCTATCTTCCCTCCCTCCGTGTTTTTCTTTTAACTTTTCTGTCTAATAAATTAGGGAATTTTTATACAAAGTTTTCTCTGAAAGAAAGATTTATTCATTCGAGTGAATTATATGCTGCCTTTCTTTTAAGACAGACACGTCAAACTCGTGACGTCACGTGACATACAATGTATCGGAACTTTTTCCCCATTGCCAGCAAAGGGGTAGACAAGGTTTCATTGTGATGCGTCCGGCCTGTAGGCCGGCAGTTTGACACGCCTGTTTTAAGAGCTCTTAAAGTGACAGGCATAGAATTTCCTTTTCCTTTTTCTCCATAATAGGCCACTTGAGACGTAGGTTGGGCTGAGAATGACTGGTTCAAAGTCATCATGGAATCTTCTATGATTAAGGATGATTTAGCACCTAGGTTTTTCTGTGTCAGGTGAATCTTAATCAAACTGCATATTTATGTGTGACAGAAGATTCTATGAAGTTCCTTATTGTACTAGTGTCCCCTATGTCCTCTAGCAGTATTTCCAAGTCCATCTGGGTCTGTAGAGTAATAGGAATTATTAAATGACAGTGTGTGACACCATATACCTAGGTCACTTGTGGATTAGACCCCTGCCACTAAGAAAGGTCAGGCAATTACACAAAAATGGTTATGAACAGAACTCCGATGGACAGGGTAATGCCACAAGTTTTCAAGTAAGCAGTGGTAGCCAGTTCTGCTCAAGAAGGTTTCCCTTTACCCAACTATTTTTGAAAATTATTCCCCTGTCTCCAACCTTCCCTTTTGGAGAAAGTTTATTAATAGGTTGCTGGAACTGCAATTGCAGAAAGTTCTGGATGAATATTATCTGGATTTTTTTAGTCAGTATTCAAATTTGTGTATGGAGTAAAAAGCACATTGATCACTCTTATGGATGGGTCTGAGGCAGGACTAGAAAAGGGAGAGGTGACACTCCTGTCCTGTTACATCTCTCAGCTACATTTGATATCATTAACCATGGTATCCTATTGAGCTGATGACAAGTTTTGCCTCTGTTAGTACTATTCTATGTACTGCTTAAAGTTTTAACTCAATGTTTTCATGCTTCATATGTTGCTTAGAGCATATGGGAACTGAGTAGCTTGGAAACCTATTTGGTCATTTATTATACAAATTTATAATTTTTTATTGAATACACTTTTAGAACAGGAAGGATGAATAACATAGTTTCTCATTTACATATGAGAAACTGAAGTAGAAAAACTTATCTACCTATGACTAAAAATGACCTTGTTGTTAAAAGATATATGTGATCTACCAAATTTTATTCTTCCTTTCTAGTCACAGTGTTACATTAAATCTAGTCCACATTAATGAATATTTAATCAAATATTTAATCAAATTAATATGAAGGGTATACATGCAAATCCACTCCAAAGTTATTTGTAATCTACACTGTAACATATTTTGCTTGTGTATTGGTTGCAAGGCAGTATAGAATAGAATCATAGCTTTAGACACCACAATGTGATAGTCATAATTAGTCATGACTTGGCTAACATTTACATGGAATTAGGTATATCTCCTTCCCACGACATAGTTTGTCTAAGCAGATAGAAAACTAAAGTCACTCAGTAAATACAGTTCCATGATTTTTCTAGCCAAGATATAGAACTCTACAATGTCAGTAATTGAGAAATAACTGCCAGTTACAATGTGAGAAACATC
This sequence comes from Vipera berus, assembly GCF_964194415.1. NCBI lineage: Eukaryota > Metazoa > Chordata > Lepidosauria > Squamata > Viperidae > Vipera > Vipera berus. The sequence continues at coordinate 27,203,363 of NC_138204.1, forward strand.
GCACTGGAAGGGAAGATTAAGAAACCACTCAAGAAAATTGAAATAACTGTGAGAAAAAAAGGCCTACATCAAATCAAGTAAACAGCTACTGTAGAGGAACTCTGACTCCTTCTTGAGGATAGAGGTAATTGGACATTCCGCTAGAGGGCACTCCTGTATGGGTCTTTAGTTTCCTTACACCCACATGGGACAATGCAAGGGTGAGTCCTTCACCATCCTAATCTTTTAATGCAGAATCTGAAAACACTCCTCAGAATTCTATTTGGAATCTAGGACTCCAAAAAGCCATGCAGCATACAGTATGTCATACGGTTTGGGCAATGCAAATATTTTAAGAATTGTTTTATTGTTCCACATTTTCATTTTTCAGAGTATATCTTAAAGTTATAGCAAGAACAAGATGCAATAAGAAAAACAGAAGGAAAAGGTAAGACATACAAAATCACACAGAATAAAAAAAAGGAATAACCCCAACAATAGTAAGATCAGCAAAACATTGATTGGGATGTTGATAGAGCCTGATGTTTTCCTCTCTGTGGTATTTATAGGTTTGTCATTTATTGTTTAACTCATTTTTTTTCTTGACAGAAAATTCCCTAACAATGATTTTTAAAGTGAAAAGTGATACTTCTTCAACATGAGGCAGTGTTACGGTATTTGCTTATATCCCTGAACATTAGAAATTTGAAAGATGAAACCGAAACTTATATGTTGGAGCAACCCACATGTTCAAACTGCTTTTGTAGTATTAATATGTGCAAGAAATATCTTCTGCCATATTTATTGCCCAAACCAGCCAGGGACACAACTTTGGTAATTCATGTAAGAAGACTTTTTTTTTCAGAGATCATAAGATTTCTCCCCACCACCACGACCAAATAATAATAGTGGCCAAGGTGTTGCTTTTTTAATGAGGTTCTATCTTTGACCATACAGCAATTGATCTACAGAAGCTATATTTATTTAATATATATCAGGGACTGTACCATAGTATCACTGAATGATCCCAATAAGGGATCAAGTTGCTCTGCTCAACAACTGGTTCTACCATGAACAATTGTATTTCTAGGGAGTGTATTTTCAAGACCATTTTAGAATCATGCAAGATTCAGGATGCAACAGAAGGTTAGATAGGTCATGGTAAAGGAATCCATGGAGAGATATTGAATAGTAAATCAAGAGAAAATCACTTCACAAAGGTGCCATAGCTTCTGCTGAAGGCACATGTACTGAGCACAACCCATTCTGCCTTCTTGTTGTAAATATCTTTAATCAGGCTGCACTTATCTCTTCTTCACACTGCAGAGATAGGCTATCTTTTGGAAACTAGGAGTTATTCTAAACAGTTTTGAGGAAGACAAGGGTTGGCATTATTTCATATAAATAGATACCAACAGGATTGCTTTTGTTGCTATGTTTTAAGAAACTGTTCTTAATCAGTGGCTCAGGATGTTACTTCAGTATTTATGTTTCCTGCATCAGAATGATCAAAAACTGTGCTAATAGCTTTTTGGAAGCTTAAAAAAAATGAGACTTAGACATGCCATAAAGTCTCTTCCAACTCAGTCTTGAAAGATCTTCAAGTCAATTTCAATCCTAAATATTATATTACTAAAAGTTTAGTCCAACTCCCAGATTACATATATTCCTTTAAATCCATAAATGAAGCCATGGTAAAAATATTATATAAACCACATACTGAGATGTTTTCTATACCTTTTTTATAATTATTACTATGATCATCTGATAAATGTGATCTTTAGCCAATCCTAATGTTAACTCAGTTGTTCTGTACTTCCCAGAATAACATACAGATAGGAATTCAACAAGCCTTTGGATTTTGCTATTCTCCAAAGGTCATGGTTCAATCCCCAGATTAAAAGAGGATTTAAAATACATTTATAAAAATGTTTTTAGAATAATTTACATTTGGAAATAAAGTGTTTATATTACAGACATATACAAATGTGTTCTTGAAAGTTATTTTGTAAAAAAATGTTTCTTACTAATATATGTCAGTTCTATATACAGTTTTTTTAAGAGAACTGTAGATTAATGTGGAATCAAGATGGAAATGAACTATTTATAAATACATGTGAAAATGATAAAGAACAGAACGGTTCATCCATTATTTGTATTTCATATATAGCAATAACACTTAAAGTTGGATCCATTTTTAGTCATACTTAGAGCAATACATTGAAATCAGTGGAAATTAAGTCCCGTTATTTCAGTGGTTCTAAGTATTCCTAAATGTAACTCTCAAAGTCTCATAAAAATACTTTGTTAATGTTGTGCCTAAAATTTCTTCCACATTTTTTCATTATTTTTTTTATCAATCAGCCATTTAAAGATAATCAAAAGGAGATGAATTTTTATGTGGACTTCCATAGATGCCAGATAAGGGTCTTTAACTTGCTTTAGCTAATAGTGGATGAGTACTTTGTTCATAATACCATCATTTTTTTCCCCAATGGTCTGCATCTTCCTGGTCTGACTGCATTTCAACTGAATCCTAAGTGAACATTTAATTTAAAAAAAATATCCTTTCTAAATCAGAAAGTTTGAGAAGCCAGGGAGACTGCAAAGCAATGAGAGAGAGAAAGAAAAATGTGCATAGCATCTTCAACCATTTAACACTGATAAGGAAAGTTTCAAGCCATTATCCCAAACAAATGGTACTGAAAAATGGTTCAAGCCAATGCTGCTTTTATGGGGGAAGAAATGTGGGAGGAAATTGGAAGATAGATCCATGTTCCATTTCTCTGAAATACTTAATTATTTAGAAATCCTTATATTAATTCCATAATTAGAAATTCTTCATTTATCTCAGATGTTAGCTGTTATGTGTCTTTTTTCCAATCTATCTAGAAACATTTGGCCTGTGACCAGAAATAAAATGATAATAAAAATATTAATAAATACTTGACCATACTCTTTTTTCATCTAGATTATTATGAAAATGTTTTACTGATTTACTTATATTCTCCTTAATATTAAAACTATTTCTACAAAAAATGTAGAGTCAAATCAAGATTGTCTATAGCTTATTTTTATCAGCATTTGACTGCATCCTTTAATAAAATTGCATGAAGGGCAATGACAGAAAGGAAACTGAAGGATGTGTTAAACTGGACAATGGAATGGAAATTTCCAATTAAAAACAAGATGAAGTTTGGCAAAAAAAATCTCAAAAAACAGGAATTAAGGAGCATATCCATCCCCAACACAAGCTGAGGTTGTCAATGGAGAATTCTAATCCAGAATAAGAAATTGTATTCCATGTTAATAATAATTCTATTCCTGTCCTGGTTGGACAAGAAATTACCCTCTAAGTTTTCAGATCAAAGTCTATATTGATGTGTTGATGTGTTCTCCCTATGACTAAGAAATCTGTGTAAATTGGGTTTTCAGACATAGTCATGGTCCCCATCTTCCTTGTCCCTCTTTGGTTGCCCCTGGGCAGATGGACAATTTGAAGCAGGAACTCTGTTTCACATATGTCTTTTATCCATTCAATGATGTTAATTACAAATCTAGAAAAAAATTGCTAGCTTTCATAAAACCATCCATATATCCAATTTTTAATTACTCTGGGGAAAACAGGTACCCTCTCCATTTTCATTTCAAAAGCATTTCAATGGGAAGCCTACTATTTGGGAAATTGCTGTTTTCAATAACATTCTTTGACAAGTTCATTCTGCCTTCAAAAGAATAAACTAAATAAAATGTATGGGTGATAGAAACTGAAATACTTCACTTCATAACTACAATTAACGACTATTAATTAAAAGCTGAAAGATAAATGAGCCATGAGATCCATTTATTCCTAAATTGGGAATATTTAAATTCACAGTAGGCTACCAGCTCATTTTTCATTGCAAAGTCTGACACTGCAAGAGTTGAAGGCAGACCAGCAGGAATCACTTGCTTGGAATAAGCAAATAGCTGTAAGTGTGAAGTGAGTGATGTAGTCACTATACTCAGCATATTGGAACTGTGAAGGCCTATATACAGATTCCTATTTAAGAATGTCTCTTTTAGCTAAGCTATATTGTTTTTTTGTTCAAGATGGTCTATTTAAAATCACTGTGGTTTAGAATGTGTGATATTGGAAAAAGTAACGATAGGATCCCAAGCAGTAGGTGTGTTAAGGCAAGGTAGTCTAACAAATCTGTGAAATCTTGAGTGTGTTCCCCTACTTCATCCCTTCCCTTCCTTCAGATCCTTCAAGATGACATCTCAGATTACCAAGCCAACATGGCCATTGCATGGACTTCCAGGAACTGAGGTTTATGCATTTGGAGACATTAAGTACAGTACTCTATTAAGAGAACAAATTTAAAGCCATTTTTGTAAGTTAAGGGATGCATGCTCCATCTACAGTATATCCCAAGAGTACGCATGGACATATATTCTGTCCATGATGACAAAGAAAATCTCAAATGAAGCCAAAATTACTTTTTGACTAGAAAAAAAATCATAATTCTTTGCACTATCAAGTTTTTTTATTGCATAAATTCCTGTTGGGTTTATAATTCATCTATGTATGAGGATGGGCCAGTAAAAGGAAAGGCAGATATCTCAAACAGAGGGAACATATCAAATGTTAAGAAATCACTGCAAACAACAAAAGACTTGATAGCCTCAATAATTAGCAAAATGTACAACTGGGCTCATGTGTCATCAGACAAATAAAATGTCTATGGAGATTCTCAGTCATCCAGGTCATGGTTGTCCCAAAGGTGCTTTTAACAAGAGGCAACTGCACTTTCTTGTTTTTCTTTGAAGACCTTTCACTTCTCTTCCAAGAAGCTTCTTCAGCAATGACTAGATGGTGGGGAATGGAACATATATGAGGTAGCCCCAAGTTATCTGGAGAACACAAGGATGATATATTATCTCTTGGAAAAAATTCTTTATGTTCCCAAATACCAGGACAATGTACAAATTTTCCCTAAGGCAGCAGCATAGAATATGATAAACAGCATTCTAAAATAGCCAAGACATAAATTTACTTATCAAACATGACCCTAAATAAACCAGTGATGAAGAAGACAATATCTTCAAAGTCGGTACTGTTTTATATTTCCTGTAGAACTAGCAACAACCCTTAAATGCTCCCAGAAATGGTAACTGGAATACACAAGATGAAGTGGATGTATCATTCATCTGACTCACTAAATCAGTTACTATATTAGGATGTTTTGAACTTGTACATTTCATTTCCAAGAAAAATGGAGATAAGGCATTTGTACACACATAAGAATAAAATTGAAAGGGGCCAAAATAAACAGATTTTCTTCCAGACTTTTGGGAGACAACATTCATAACCAATAATTAATTTGCCTCCTACAATCACTAATATTTTGAAAAAGTCCTAAATCTCTTATTCTGCATAAATGATTTTCTATGTTCAATAAAAGAGCAAGGATCTGACCTGTCCCTTGTTTTGAGCATGTCGTTGGGTGGAACCTGCAGGCATTATATTCTTTGTTGGGGAATTGTGAACAGAGAAATTTGCAGTACAGTATGTGCTAGTTTTCTGCATAAATATAATAAGGAAGACATAGGAGGACATGGCAGAGGGCTAAATCATTACTTGCAAGTGTTATATAGTAAAAGCCTAAATCAAATATAATCATTTGCTCCTGAACTAGTCAGAAGTCCTTCAACAACTTCACTATGCTTAAGATAAGATAAGATAATCTTTGTTGTCATTTTTTTACTGTGGGCACAACGGCACACATCAAAAATAAAATTTAGTTGCCCAATCTCAAAGTGAAACACATACATCACACACACCTAAAACATACTATATTCAACATATGTATAGACCCACACCCTTACATATACATAACAATAAAATATTAAATACTGTCCATCTTGAATATAAAACGGAAGGAGGAAGCCTGAGAGTTCACAAGGTTAATGCTGTATGGAATGAAACTATGGCTGAATCTGGATGTTCTGCTACGGATACCATGAAGCCTCCTCCCAGAAGGTAACAAGGAAAACAAGGAATGGAAATTGTCTGTGGCCATCTAGGAGGGAAGGATTACGAAAGGAAGCAAAATCAATAGCATCCCAGGGTCTCAGTGATTATGAGTTGCTGTTTCCTCCTCTAGTTTCCTAGTAGCAGGGGTTCATATTAAGTGTACAACTCAAAGATTCAGGGATGACTCAGTCAAATCACTTCTTTGAAATGAATGAATCAATTTGTTCAAGGTATTAAATCAGATGAGGTACTTCTGAATCAATTCAAAGATTTAGCGGACTTCCAGACATATACATAGTCACTTTTATGAAATTTCCTGTCCAAATTATTATGATTCAGGGCATATAATTAAATTAAATTGATTCTGAAATCAATTCTGAACCATAGATTTACATAAAATTGAATTAACTCTTCACTGAGTCAAAGCATAAAATGAACTCTTGGCAAGTATATATGTACGTATGTAAATAAGCATGTATATATGTAAGTGTGACTTATTAGGGATATATATTCAGTATATCCCTAAAAAGCCATACTTTTCTTTGGTTTTGTGGCTGAAAGCAGTGTGGATAATGATACAGCTGAGGGGCAAAGCTTTTTCATGCTATTCAGCTTTGTGAATATTAGGCTTCTAATGCAGAGGAAGTATGTTAAGACTTGCAGAAACATAATGCACCTATTTCACATTAAGCCCAAATGGTGAAATGCTAGAAGTCAGTCATTTTCCATAGAATATCAGTAGCATATTCTTGAGGTGGATGTCTCCATGCACTGTAAAAATATTGTCTATGGGATGTGAATCTTAAGCTGCTGCTCTTGATGCAAAATGAGGTAAGAAACCACAGCTTTTGTTATGACTGACCTCCATGGTTAGGGATGAATGAAGCTGTCAGTGTCGGTTTACTCAGATTTTGTTTCTATCCATTATAAATTCTTTTCACAGTAGTTTATAGTGCCCAGAAACTAGCTATAGAAAAGTTCATACTCACTTTTAAGTGTATTCCAAAAATGTTCATTTTTCAACGTACCTTTTCTGTTAAACATTATTTGCAGTGCAATATATATGTATCCATTTTTTGCATGCATTTAATATCTCCTAGAGGCACACATAACTGTTTTCACAACAACATTATGCACCAGATGAAACTTTCAGATTCTCTTCAAGGATATCCCAAGCATGTTGCAGTAATTCATTCTGCAGTTGACCAGAGCATAAGTGTGAGTAAAGCCTCAAAGTAGAGCAACACAGAAGTGATGTTAAAAATCCCTTCTAGCCATGACAGCCACCTGTTCCTCAAGCAAGAAATATAAATATAGAAGGCCCTTCAGATTGCACACTGGTCTGTCTGGGACAGTGCCAAACCATCCAGTAAAATCTCAGACCCACAAACTCAGAGCCCCCTACATCTTCCAATCACCATGACAAGATGTCAATCACATCGTTTAATTTGCCAGGGGTGATGTCAGCCCTCCCAGGTGAACCAGATCAAAAACAAACAAGATGAGCTAATTCTACTTTCATTGTAAAGCTAGCTCAGGGGTAGGCAACCTGGGGTAGCATAGCTGGCTCAGGAATTCTGGGAGTTGAAGTCCATGAATCATAGAAGAGCCAAGTTTGCCTACCCCTGGGCTAGCTTAACAGAAACTTCCAAGTATCAAAGTACAAATCTCCCACTGTCACATTTAACAGCCTGGCCCACTGGGGAAAATTATTATTAACTTTCTTTCTTTGACTGTTAAGCCACTGCAGGCTCCTCCCTCTCTTGTCTGATTGTCCTCTAGGGAGCATATCTTCCCCACACCCCTCAAAGTCATTCAATCATACCACCAGAAGTGGAGATATATAACTAGGTACCATAAGTATACTGAGGATACCTCATTCCATAGTAATGAATGATCTCACCGAAGCATTAATTGTTGCTGTCATTATTACTGCTGTTATTGCTGCAAACAATATTAAAATCTGAAGAGCACCATTTTTACCAGCAATAGGCTTGTGGATTTTTATCAGCAGTTAAAAATGTGATTCTAACTCCAATTTGAAATGAATTCAAATTGTGTCTATGTCTGGAGGTTTAATGTATATTTCTGTTTCCAATAATGTTTTCTGTCCTGAAAAATAATCTGTTATTTAAAAGCAGATTTTTTAAAAAGCCTTAGATAAATAATTTTGGGGACAAGTTTCCTCAGATCAAGTTGTGGATGATTTCATAGTGATATGATAACTTCAAGCAAAACAACATGTCGTATAACAAGATTCGTTGGCAGTTTTAATACTGTTTGCATGAACTGTATGCTTTCATACTCCTGAATCAAATAATTTTAGAATGCCATAGACTCTTACTAGATCTCTACATGAACTATTTTGTTTTCATAATGCACAATGGCCAAAAGAAGTCAAATCAGAAATATTGCCTCAGTGCACTTATTATAATGACGAGAGAGAGAGAGAGAGAGAGATTTCAGTGTTACCTGACTTTATGAGAGTCAAACATCTATATGCTAGAAGAGCTTAATGACTACATTGTATTTCCTGACTTATGGGAAATATCAAGAGGTATCATTTCCCCTCATCCTGACAGCTAGTCAATTGAATTGCATATGCTTTTGTGAAAAGAGCATGTCTGCTAGAAGATGCATATTATTCTGCACTTTGGACAGTCTGTAATATCAATCACAATGCATTACCAGTCAGAAAGCATGACAATGCCAAGGACTGCTATTTAAGGAAGAAGGTGAAGAAGATTACCAATAGCTAGCTATTTTCATTTCTTGAGTTTGAGGCTGGGCACAAAGGTAATGAAGAGTAGTATACATCTGCCAGTTAAGGTGGAACTCTTGGATACATTCCATGAAATAGGAAATTATTTAGCACTTCCACATAGTTTTGCCCATTATGGGCACTGGGCCATTAATTGTATTGGTGGTGTCCATGGATTCACTCAACAACTTGCAATTATATTCACAGGTGTACATTAGGGAACATTTTGATATACTTTCTCACATTCACTCTCTTTTTTAAATAGAGGCTATAATATAAATAGAGAAAAAGATGATAGTTACTGAGAAAGATATGGGAAAACAGAGAATAATAATAATAATAATAATAATAATAATAATAATAATAATAATAATAATAATAATAATAATAATAATAATAATAAGTTGGAAGGGACCTTGGAGGTCATCTAGTCCAACCCCCTACTCAGGCAGGAAACCCTATACCATTTCAGACAAATGGCTGTCCAATCTCTTCTTAAAGACTTCCAGTATTGGAGCATTCACAGCTTCTGGAGGTAGGTTGTTCCACTGATAATTGGATAGATGTTAATGAAACAGAGAAACATGAAAAGATGATTCTCAAGTGCTTATGTGTTAAAGCATGCAGCAATATAAAAATATAAATTCAGATAAGATACTGAAACCTGTCTTTTCCCCAAAATCCCGTTCCACTATAAACATTCTGGGATATACATGTAACCATTGGTTAAAGGGTTGGTGTTGCCAAGAAAACTTTGGTTTCCTGGATCACGGATTGCATTTCCTATGCGAAGGACTCTTGACAAGGGATAGGCTACACCTCATGAAAACAGGAAAAAATATACTTGGAAAAAGACTAGTCCAACTCATCAGGATGGCTTTAAACTAAAACTGAAGGGGAAGGATGACCAATCTCTAGAATTTCTAGAACCCAAAACCAATCACAAATCCCAAGAAAACAAATCAAACAATGAGGTAGGCAGTAATGATAAAAAAGAAAAACTCAAACAACCATAAGGAGATGCGGGAAATATACCCATGGATATGTATAAAAGTCTTAAATGCTTATATACAAATACTCAAAGCTTGGGGAACAAACACGGTGAACTAGAAGCAATAATACATGAGGAAGGGTATGACATAGTTGGCATAACAGAAACCTGGTGGGACAAAACCCATGAATAGAATGGACTGATGGATGGATACATTTTTTTTTAAAGAGACAGGTCTACAAAAAGAGGAGGGGAGTTGCACTATATGTAAGGTAGAACACTACATATCTACAGAAATGCAATGATCAAAGATAAGATCTCTCCAGAATATATATGGGTCAATATAAAAGAGAAAAAGTGACATTGCCATAGGTGTATATTATAGGCCACCCAACTAACCAATCAGAAAAAATAGATGAACTCTTTGCCAATCAGTTAACAAATGTATGTAGGAAGCAAATCACAGTAGTAATAGGAGACTTCAACTATCCATATATCAACTGGGAAACAACTCTGCAGTGAGCAGGAGATCAAACAAATTCCTAACCAACCTAGCCATCAACTTTGTCACCTAAACGGTTGAGGAGGGAACTAGACATAAAGCTACACTGGACTTAATCCTTACAAACAGAGAAGAAGTGATAGAGAGAATTTAAATTGTTGGAACCTTGGGTAAAAGTGACCACGTCATACTGGAATTTAATATAATGCAAACAGTAGCAATAGAAAACAATCCAATCAGTGTATTAAATTTCAAAAGAGCTGACTTTAACAAACTCAGAGAGAACCTAGGAAAGATCCCATGGATGAAAATCCTAAAGGGGAAAACAACCCAATAAGTGTGGGAAACCCTGAAAAATGCGATCCCAGACCAGCACAATACCATTGAGAAAGAAAAACAAGAAATTCAAGAAGAAACCAGCATGGCTGCACAAAAATCTCTCTGATAAACTGAAAGACAAAAAGGACAAATACAAAAAATGGAAAGAGGAGCACATAACTAAGGCTGATTATCAGCAGACAGTCAGAATATGCAAAGATGAAGTCAGGAAACCAAAGACTCAGAACAAACAAAGACTTGCAACAGAAATCAAGGACAATTAAAAAAAAGTTTCTTCCAACATATTAACCACAAGAAAAAAGTAAACGAAACTGTAGGTCCACTAAAGAAAGAAGATGGAAACGGAGAAAGCGGAGCTGCTTAACTCATACTTTGCATCAGTCTTCACACAAAAAGAAACTATAACGCAACATACAAAAAAAAAACCACTGCAAAAGATATACTAGAAACAAAAATTAAAATAAGCAAGAAAATGGTAAGAGAACTCCGATCCGACCTTGACGAATATAAATCACCAGGACCCAACAGATTACATCCCAGAGTTCTGAAAGTGCAGATGTTATCTCAGAACCATTGAACCACATCTTTCATTAATTCTGGAGCACCAAGGAAGTACCTGAGGATTGGAAAAGGGCTGATGTGGTTCCCATCTTTAAAAAGGGGGGAAAATGGACCCAGAAAACTATAGAACAATCAGTTTAACATCAGTACCTGGGAAGATCCAAGAAAAGATAATCAAAAAACAGATCTGAGAACAACTAGAAGCAAACAAAGTCATAATCAGTAGCCAGCATGGGTTTGATAAAAACAGATCATGTCAAACCAATCTTATTTCATTCTTTGATAAAGTGACTAAACTAGTAGACCAGCAAAATGTTGTGAATGTAGTATACTTAGATTTCAGTAGGGGATTTGATAACGCAGACCACAACATACTCCTTGGTAAGCTAGGAAAACGTGGAATAGACAGCATCACCACCAGATGGACTCTAGCTGGCTGACAAACCGTACTCAATAAGTAGTCCTCAGTGGCATTATATTCACATGAAGACATGTAAGCAGTGGGGTACCACAAGGTTCCATCTTAGGCCCATTTTCATAAATGACTTAGATGAGGGAATTGAAGGGGAACTCATCAGATTTGCAGATGACACCATGCTGACAGGAGTAGCCAACACCCCAGAAGACAAACTAAGGATCCAGAAAGATCTTGACAAACTTGAACAATGGGCCCTATCCAACAAAATGAAGAGAAAAGCAAAGTTTTACATTTAGGCAGGAAAAATCAAAGGTACAAGTACAGATTGGGTGAGACCTGGCTTAAAAACAGTAACTGTGAGAGAGACCTTGGAGTCCTAGTGGATGATCACTTGACTATGAGCCAGCAATGTGCAGCAGCAACCAAAAAAGCTAATACAATCCTGGGTTGTATAAACAGAGGCATAGAATCAAGATCACGCAACGTATTAGTACCACTTTATAAAACCCTAATAAGACTACACCTGGAATACTGCAGCCAATTTTGGTCACCATATCACAAAAAAGATGTTGAGAGTTTGGAAAGAGAGGAGCAACTAAGATGATCAAAGAAACCTGGAATTAAGGAAAAACTTTCTGACAGTGAGGACATCAACCAGCGGAACAGCTTACCTCCAGAAATCGTGGGTGCTCCATCACTGGAGATTTTTAAGAAATGACTAGACAATCATCTGTCTGAGATGGCATAGGTTCTCCTGCTTGAGCAGGGGCCTCCAAGGTCCCTTCCAGCTCTATTCTATTCTTAATTCTAATTTGTCAAAAAGATTAGTGCCTATCCTATTTGCTAAATGCCCCCTGCCTTTGGGGGAAAAGGTATTATTCTTCTAATTTAAGAATAATTTAACAAAAATACAGAATACCTGCTTGTACAGCATGAGTCAATTCATTTTAACCACCATAAGATAAAGCAACCAGGACATTCTTTGGGCTTTCTCATGCCCATTTCCTTTTCCTTGAACCTGGGCACAAAAACAGTGAAAGAATCATTAGTCAAGAGGAGAACACACATGTCTACACTTGTATAAGGTGGAAAGGAACAAGCATAAGAGATGTGGTTTGGGAAGAATGTTTTCCCTTGAGTAACAAATATTGCTGGACTTAGGATATTTGAGGGCATTTCAATAGTAGATGAAGTTCATTCTGTCATACATTCTTGCACGTGTATTTGAGCAAAAATGCTCAAATCAACCCACAATCACTAGTAAACAGATGGCAATGAGCAACAAGATATTTTCTATGCCAGCACCCTCTTCAAATGCACACTTTGCACATGTACAGTACAATTATGATTTTCACAAAAGTTGCTGATTAAATTCACTTACCTTAAGTTGAAAGATGCCAGTGACCCAAAAAGGATTGTAAAATGAGGCAAAATGAATAAATTGATTTTATGTGATTGAGAAACAGAAAAGAATGAAACACAGGTAGTACCTAGCTTATGGCCATTTGTTTAATGACTAGTCAAACATAAGAAATAGCTGGAAAAAAGTGACTTATGACTGGTCCTCACACTTACAACTGTCACAGCATCTCACAGGATCAAAATTTAGGTACTTGGCAACCGGCCTGTTTTCACAATGATTGCAGTATCCTGGTGTCACATGATCACCATTTGTAACTTTCCCAAGAGGCTTCTGACAAACAAAGACAATGGAGGAAGCAGATTTCCTTAACAATTGTATGACTTGTTCAATAGGTTAAAAAAGTTGTAAAATCAGACTCCACTTGCTTATCAACCATTTATTGATGGAAGTTCTTGTCCCAATTGTGATCATAGTTGACAACTACCTGCAAAGTTTTATACAGTATATGTAATAATTGTTTGATTTTTTTTGGAAAGAACAGCAAAATGAGAGAAATTGATTTTGGTATTTTCAAGTTTTCAGGGAAGAAAGGAAGCTGGTTTTCCTCCCAGAGATCTCCCACTTCCAATCAGAACCTGAATTTGGGAAAAGAAACAGAGAGAACACTGAACTACTGAAAAATGGCCATTTTGTCACTAAGTGTTGATGGTTCAGAATTGGGTACCCACTTCTGTGTTAAGAGGGAATAAGAATGATGGGCAGAGGGGGAAGGCGTCAACATAATTGATGTTGTATCATCTGCCACTGAAGAACAGAGTCAATACTATCACATCCTTCTCATAGACAATGTTGTCATTTAATGATGTAACAGGATGCCATCTCCATTCTACAGCAACACTAAGGATAACAGTAATTGTTGTGGGTGAAATTAGTAAAACAGATTAGAAAGAGAAATGAAACAACTGGTCTAAGGACATCCTTAATGCAATATACATCAGTTTTGAGCAGGGATTCAAATGTGACTTTTCCAAGCACAATATTTTACCATGCGAACACAGTAAGTGTCATTCCTTGAGTCAGCTATAGCAAAAGGATAACTAGAAGCCACATTGTGCTCACTAAGATCTCTCATGCCACTCTCCATAGTTGCAAGCCTACTAAGAGACATTGTGATGCTAACTTTCCACTTGCTCTCAGATACAAACATTAACATAGGCCTTGTTCTAAACTTTAATCTTGGTGGGTTTTGTTAAGCAACTAGCTTAATTTGATGCTTGTCTAATCAAAAGTAAGTCCCACAGAGATCAAGAGGATTTACTCCCCAGAAATGGCACACCCTGTTCATTCTTTTACTCCCAGCTTAAGGAACACTCATTTGGCAAGCAGGAGCTGCTTTGCTTGGGTGTAGGAGATTTTACTGTCAAGCTCATTCAGAGAAACATATGAGCTGTGAAATTCAACCAGTCAGATCTCTGCGCCCCCAAGGCGAGCTGGCCTTTATAACAGTTCAACCTATTAAGTGCTTGGATCATTTAATCCCACTTGCTCAGTTTAAAGAGAGGCTGAAAGACAAAACCTCTCATCCCTTCTTCTCTCCCAGGTCCAAACAAAAATAGCAATTAAATGCTATGCCAAAAATGGAGAGGAACCAGGATGGGAGGGGGAGAGAATTGCAATGGCCAGTTCAGCCTTCACTAGTTTTAGAAGATTTTAGTTAGGAAGCTGTCAATGCCAACCCCACAGCAGGAAATCCCCATTATTAACACTGGCACTGTGCACCCGATGACTAAAAAGTTATAGGAGTGGTTGTTCAATTGACATACTGTTCCCTCTAGATGCTGGTGGAAGAACCAGAACATATGTCTAAAGGTTTGCTCTCCATATCTCTCTCTCTCTCTCCTCCCTTCGCCCCCTCTTTTATGCCAGAAGGCTACATGTTCCAAGGCAAAGGTTACAACAGGGTCAAAGAAACATTCTCAGTCAAGAAAACACTGCTGCAGCTTGGGTCTTCACTGGGCTATGGAATAATCAAGGCTAGTGAGAGCTAAACTATGGAAAAGTGCTATTTACCAATCAAGATGTTGGTCCATCTAAATCAGTGTTGTTTATTCTGAGAGAAGAGCCTATCAGCTCAAATAGGGCCATGCATGGAGATGCTGGGGATTATATGTCAGGCTTTCACATGCAGAAATGATTAAGAGATCAGGCCAAGACTCATAAAATTCAGATCTGAATCTTCATTGAGAGATTTGAACCTAGGAACGCTCATCATAATCTACCTCACGGGGTTATAGTGAGGATGAAGTGAACAGAGAAGCCTCTGTCCTACTTGAAACATCTTAATAGGGTTAAAATGTTTAAGTAATGTATCTGTGTTTATTTTACTTTGAGCACAATGAAAGGAACTTCAGCAGTATACCAGGCTGAAGATACAGATGTCCCGCTGCTTCTTCCTTTATGTTGAAATACAGCAGATTCTGCTGTATTTAGAGGCTGGATTTTTTTTGCCAGGCTCTAAAGATTCAAGTTTTTAAAGAAAGTCATTACGTTATGAACAGCAAATCAGATCTTGCTCTTTCAGTTCAGCTTATTTAGAGAAATAAGGTGAGTTCTGATTTACAGAAAGACATCTGTAGAACAGGTTCTGAATTTGTTTGCCATTGGCATTATACTATTCATTATGATCTAATTTGTTTAATGTGTTGTTCTAAGAGTCAAAATATAGCACATTTGTCAGGAAAAGGAAAAAGAGAAATGAATTAAAAATGCTAAAATTAAAAAGAACAAAAATGAATTTAGAAATGTTATTGTAATGTATTGGGTTTTGTCTTACTACAGTAAAGAGTATTACGTGGGGTTAATTGCTGGAAGGTTGTTTAAGCAGGGAAGCTGGCTAACAGCTCCCAGCTCCTCAAGACAACCCGTCTCCAGAGCCGCCATTGGCTGCTTCTAGGGTGGCAATAGGTTGCTTTAAACCTATTGGCCGCCACCTAGAGGCCAGGGTATAAATAGCTGCATTTGCAGCCCTGTTTCTCAGTTCAGTTCCTGTAAGCAAATAAAGAATGATTCTTGCTGAACTCACTCACCTCATCTCTTCAATCAAGCACAGAACCCAGTATATAACAGTTACTACTTTCTTTTGCCTTCTGGTTTTGGTGCCTGTTCCCCAGCTGTATTGGGCTTCAAGTCTCAAAATTCTTATCAAACATGTACTGTATATTTGGCTATACTGGCTGAGAATTCTGGAAATGCTCACAGGGAGGCCACTAAGCAAGGAAAGGGGGAAGGTGATAAAAAGTAAGAGAAAATACAGCTGGAAAAACTGAAAGAAATACTCATAGCCTTATAGCCCACTGCAGCCTAAGTGTAAAGGTCAACTGGACCACCTTGAAAATCTCTTTCATTGGCTTAGTTTCTTTTTGTATCCATCCATAATTTGTTCAAAAGGAGGAAATGATGGCACTACTGATCTGTTTCTCATTGATTTGGAGAAGCTGAGGAAGAACTACACTAACAAAATATATTTTTATTCCCCCAAACACACCCACACCCACACAGACACACGCACAAACAGACACACACACACACACACACACATGCTATTTCTTTCTTTTCTCCAGCCAAAATTCAAACAGGAAACATTCAACAAGCCCACTTTCCACTGAGAACAGGCTGTGTTGTGAACCACCTTGGCTAGCTTATGAAATCATATTTCCAGGATCTGAAAGATGTTGCTGTGGCCCACCCACATCCTCACAGCAGCCCAAGCTCTCTCTCCTTAGCCACTCCATCCAGGCCTAAGGAGCACACAGCAAGAGAAATGTGGGTGGGCTTTTCGCATTCTGGATCCCTCAGAACTAAGGAAGTGGAACTTCAAAGGAAACAGCAATGGAAGGTCTTTCCAAAGCTGCCCAGCTTGGTGGAAAAGATGGTTAGTGGCTTCTTGCAGTCGTTCTCATTTCTTTTTTTTAAAGGTATTGATTTTGGATCAAAGGGAGGAACTCTTTCAGTCTCTCTCCTGCCCACGGATGCCCACAGGGATCACAAGAGCCAATATAAACCTGAAAAGAACTTCCAACATCAGACCTCTGAAGACCCAGGAACCATGCAAAATTCCAGGGCCTCATGACTGATGATGACAATGATATTACATAGAAACACTTATATGATGGACTGCAGCATTAGCATATTGCAGAAAAACAAACCCGTTCAGGGCCTAACCAACATCACGAAACCAGTTGGAACCCCTTAAATTCTGTGGGGAGAAGTTATTTCTGTGCCAGCACAACTGGCTTATGAAATGAATGGGAAAGACATTGTAGAAACCAGAAAGGTAAAAAAAAAAACTCACAGCAATGTTGACATAACATTAGTGTTGACTTATTGAGATTATTCTTATTTTTATTCTTACTTCTCTTTTTTTTAATTTAGATATTAATTTTATAAACCTCTACTAAGATTTAGGATTCCTGCTCACCACCATTTAAAAATCAAAAAAATCTGTTCCTTAATCTACAGCATATCATTCCAGAAAGTATTTTGAGGGCAGTAGAGTCTTGACTATTCCGTCATATTTCTTTCCTTAGTAATTGCTTCAGAAGCACCTACAGTTAAAGGAAATATTGTATTCACTCTGCATAGTTTTGTCTTCAGTAATAGTATTAAATACTCAGATATGATTGACTTCTAAGTTTGTGGCTTCACTGTTTTTATTACATGATTTTGAAGAAGTGCTCATTTAAACAATTAATCTAGGAATCATTCCCCTCTTACTGTTGTGTAGTGAGCTCTTTGCTGGCAATAAGCGAGATGAGAGGTTGCAAACAGGAACATTGCTTTATTGAGGCAAACAGGAAGACAACTGAAACAGAGGCTTCTGCGCAGCTACTTATACAGTTGGCCACTAGGCGGCAGCCAATAGGCTTAAAGGAACCCATTCCCGCCCCAAATCATCCAATGATCTTCTTGGAGACAGCAAGCCTGCAAGGAGACCCATGTTGCACTCCTGGACTTTGTCCATCTATGACCACCTCCCTGTTGTACTGGCTGATTGAGTCCTCAGAGCATTCCCTGTTTGGCTGCTGGTTTCTTGCTCTAATTGTTGACCTGCCACAAGGTACTCATTTAGTGGCCATTCTGCAAAATGCTTCCGCAGCTTATCAACATGGTGGTGAACAACTTGCCCCACATCCATAGCCACCTCATAAGAAAGAGGTCCTGAAATTTTGACAATTTTACCTGGCACCCACAAGTTCCCATGCCCGTAGTTCCGGGCCCACACCCCATCACCTACTTGCAACCCCCTTGGAGCCTTTGGGCATGTGGTGTCTGCTCTTACCTGGTCAGGAGGCAATCTGTCCAGTTTCATGATTAGCCTTGTCCCCCAGCAAAGCTCTGCTGGGCTCTTGCCCATTGCTGTGCAAGGCGTAGTGTGCTGGCAAAGCAGGAAATCAGCCAGCCTATGGTGCCAATCCCCAGTCACTATGCGCTTGAGTGACTCCTTTGTCATGCACACCATACGTTTGGCCTGCACATTAGTCAAGGGGTGAAAGGGACCCGATGTTGCATTCCTTATGAGGTTAGTCCTCAAGAAGGCCTGAAATTCTGCCACTGTGAACTGGGCCCCATTGTCCAAGACTGCGACGTCCGGCAGCCCATGTGTGGTAAAAAGCTTTCTAAGCACCTGGATGGTCCTAGCAGTAGTCATAGTAGATATAGGAATTACTTCCACCCATTTAGAGTGGCTGTCAACCACTATCAAAAACAGCTGTCCCTGAAAGGGCCCAGCGAAGTCAATGTGAATCCTTGACCATGGGAGAAGGGCGGTATATAAGTTTAAATAATAATAATAATAATAATAATAATAATAATAATAATAATAATAATGATGATGATGATGATGATGATGATGATGATGTCCTTGAGTAATAAGCAATGGGGACTTGAGTGCCATCACTTGACAAATGGCTTAGTACAGCCCCCACCCCATAAGGGGATGTGTCACACACAATGCATACAGGCAAGGTTTCATTAAAGTGAGTAAGCACTGAATTGGAGGACAGAGTGACTTTACTGCCTTAAAGCTATTTTTGTGGACCTTGGTCCACTTCCATGGGGTGTTTTTGTCTAAGAGCTCTGCCACTGTGGCCTTGTTAGGAAGGAACACATGGTAAAAATTTAGGAGGCCCAGGAATGCCTGAAGCTCTTCTTTGGACTTGGAGCTTGGAGCCAGCTGAATTGCCTTCAGCTTGGACTCTGCAGGATGGATGCCTTCAGCATCAATACAGAATCCCAAGAACTCAGTGGAAGGGACCCCAATTTTACACTTGTCCCTTTTCAGTTTGAGTCCCGCTGTGCGGAACCATTGAAGGACGACTTGTAGCCTCCTTGTGAGCACCTCAGTGGACTTACTGGCAATGAGCACATCGTCAAAGTAGGGGCAGACCCCTGGAATGCTCTTGAGCATACGCTCCATAACTCCCTGGAAGATTCCTGGGGCTACACTAACCCCAAATTGAAGGTGTTTGACTTTAAAAGCCCCCCCGTGTGTCACAATTGTTTGTGCAGCACTGTGGCCTCGTCCACAGGTAACTGCTGATAGGTCTGTGCCAAGTCTAACTTAGCAAACATGGTACCCCCTTGCAGTGATGCCAAAATGTGGCTAACGACTGGCACTGGGTACGTGTGCTGCTGCAGTGCTCGATTAATGGTGCACTTGTAATCAGCACAAATCCTGACCTCCCCATTGGCCTTAAGTGGCATGACAATGGGAGTTTCCCATTCACCCCCATGTACCCATGTACGGACTGCAGTACCCCCTGACTGAGTAGCTTGTCCAGCTCTGCATCGATTTTATGTTTTAGTGCAAATGGCACTCTATGGGGCTTGATCCTAATAGGCATTATGGCAGGATCAAGCTTAAAGGCTATCGGAGGGCCCTTGTACTCTCCCAGGCTCATGTCAAAAACATCTGCGAATTCTTCGCATATTGACGCCAAGTTCACCGCTTGTGTCCAGTGGATCCCAGTTACTTGAATGCCCAATGCATCAAACCAATCAAGCCCTATTAAGCTTGTTCTCTGGCACTCCACCACAATCACATCTAGGGGCCCCCAAAACCCCTTGAATTTGATGGCCAAGGTGGCCTCGCCTTTGACGGCTACTTGGGAATTTTGGAAGTCAGTTAGAATGATGTTGGATGGCCTAAGCTTGGCCCACCTCTTGCTGTGGTTGCACATGAACTGGAAAGTCTCCAGGGAAATAATGGATACAGCTGAACCAGTGTCCAGTTCCATCCTGCAAGGAACACCTTGCGGCTCGACTTGAAGCCGAAGTTTTGGCTTAAGGAGATGGTGAGTTCCAGTGCAGCAAACGCTCTGATGACTGGAGCAGAACCCTACTGTATGCTGCCCTGGGGCCCTGGTACCTCTCCTGATCAGATTGTCCAATTGGCAGTCCTTCTGGCGACCTCTACAGACTGCTGCAATGTGGCCGGATTTTCCACAGGCCCAACATGTGGCTGTTCAGAACTGGCAGTCCACTCGCTGGTGACAGCCGCCATAGCCCAAACACCAAAGGAAGGGAACTGCCTTGTAAGGGGGCTTCAGTTCCTTGTCGTGGTGTTGTTGGATCTTGTCAACATCTTCTGAATGCTCACCATCCTCGTGGTGGATGGCTTCCTCATGAGGAGTACTTTTGGTGGGCCGCAACGCCTTCATGGCCCCACCAGCAGCTTCATCCACCATGACTTCTTTTAGGGCTTCCTAGAGCGAGAGAGTCTCTTTTGCGAAAAGTTTTTGTTGAAGCTCTCTGCTTCTCTGATTCTAGTCTAGACTGTATGCCCAAGATGGAGGACGCGCTCGGCTGAGCTCCGCGAGCTCCAGATGATAGGCGTCCCCTGGGAGCCCCTCACAAGCCTTTATGGCTTGCTGAGATGGGATTGGGGTTTGCCGAGGGGCAATGTGGCAACGCGGAGGCTGACGAAGCCAGCAGCGGTCTTTTTGGATTTGTGCTGTTTGAGCGACCGGCTGCTGGCTGCTGGCCCTGCTACCTACCGGCTGCTTCCTCCCGCCGTTTCTTACTCTCTCCGGAGCGTTCGGGCTGCTCATATCTGGCGTGGCGCTCCCTGCTGCTTTCGGGCCGTCCGGGCCACTTTGGTTGTTCTCGGGCCGGCTCGGGCTGATGAGGAGGACGCCCGTCGGTGAGGAGTGTGCCCGTGAGGCCCGTTGGGCTGTCTGGTCAGCGGCGGTGATGATGGCGGCGGCGGCGTGGGCGTCGGCCTTGGCGCGGGTAGCAGCCTGCGCGACGATTTTTTGGGCCGCGCTCGGCGGTGATGACGATGGCGGCGGTGGCCCGGGTTTGGCGGCGACGGTGACGACGATATGCTCCGGACGCTCGGGAATTCACCAGCTGGCTTTAGGGCCATTTTTGTCTGTACCGGCGTTCCTGAGACTGTTGCCCCGTCTGCGGGGGCCGGCTGCTGACTCTGGTGCCTTTGGGCTTTTGATCTTTTCGCCGGCGGCGGGACTTCCATGTGGCCCCAAGCCGCCTTGGCCCGCTTTGGTGGTGGTGTCGCCCTCGGGCCGTTTTGGCGGTGGAGAGGGCGACTATTATTACTTACCTTGGCGACGATGGTTGACCTATACCCTTGCTTCAGGCTGCCTCTTATGGCGACGGCGTCTTCGGACCGCTTGGATGGCAAAGAGGACGACCGGGAGTTATCTTACCGGAGCAAGGACGACATGGGACTCCTGCATCGTGTATCATCTTTGGACTGCTCTTGCAGTGACGCCAGTGATTCAGACTATTTTTATTCTGGCCTGCCTACCCTCCTTGCCTTGGACACACTTTTTACCATCTGCCTGCCTATCCTCTCCCCTCTCCGTTTGGACTTTCGACATACCTGGGTATCGGCCACGGTGGGAGAGTGGCTGGACTTCTCCATTTGCAACCTCATAGAGGTGGGAGCTCTATGGGGTTTGCCTACCCAGAGGATACCTGGTCCACCCCCAGGAATGGAGTCTCTACCCGTTGTGAGAGAACGGGCTGCGGCCTGTCTTGGGGGCCACCCAACTGAGTGGCAGTGAAGTTGGGTGGGGATCCAGACTTCTGTCATGTTCAATCCTCCCATGGACAACTAAGGGATGCCTATCCTGGACTGTTTGGACTTTTTTATACTTATGCGGCAATATACGAGCACGCGTTTGTACGCCCTCAGGGGTGCCCCCCTCTCCTGGGTGCGACCTGCCTCCTTAAACGTTGATAACCTTGATGACGGGCCCGAGTTTTGGGTCTCTGAGAGATGGCTGGGCAGGGGCAGGGGCTGTCCATGTAAATCTAGAAAGCCTCTGATTATTTTTTTATCCAAATTTTTTATAGGGCTAGGGAGCGGGGTGGGAGATAGCGGTTGTTTGGCTATGGGGGGTGGCCGATCTACCATGGTTCAGACCAGCCTTGGGTCTGATAGCACGGGGGGAGAACGGGGTGGCGTTGTCGCCGGGGCTCATGAGCGGGTCGTGGGATTATCAATTCCCACGACGGGGAATGGCAGCAGGCGGATAGACAGGGGGCCGTATCGCTACCGGGAGGGCCGTCCCCGCTATTTGCAAGCGGTGAGGCGCTCCGACCCTCTGCTTCTTCCCCGAGATCCCGGGAACGAGGATGTGCAGCCTCCTGAGCTCCGGCTGGTGTACCTGAATGCCAGGTCCGTGGTTAATAAAGCTCCCCTCGTTAGGGATTTAGTTGAGGGTGAGCATGCGGACCTGGCTTGCATCACAGAGACTTGGTTGGGCCCAGAGGGTGGGGTCCCTTTGGTTGACCTCTGCCCACCAGGCTTCCGGGTGCTACACCAGCCACGAGCTCATGGTAGGGGTGGGGGAGTGGCGGTTACCATTAGGGAGACCTTATGTCCGCGGGAGGCCACCGTTTCTCAGATAGTCGGGTGTGAGTCTCTCTTTATGAGATTTGGTCCTGGGGCGCAGTTGGGCTTGCTGCTGGTGTACATTTCGCCTAGTCGCACAGCGGCAGCCCTGCCCGAGCTGCTCGATATCCTCTCGGGCTTGGTGGTTGAGTTTCCCAAACTTATAGTTTTGGGAGACTTCAATCTACCATCCCTGGGAGGTTCATCTGAGCTAGCTCAGGAGTTCATGGCTTCCATGGCGGCCATGGACCTGACGCAAGTAATTTCAGAGCCAACTCATGAGGGAGGCCACACCCTTGACCTGATTTTTTTATCTAGACGGTGGTTGGATGATCTAGGTGGGGGCTCTCCATTTATTATGCCCCTGTCATGGACCGATCATCATCTCCTGCGGCTGGTCTTCCGTTTTGCCACCCCCCGCCGTGGGGGCACGGAGCCAATTAGATGGTACCGCCCCAGACGCTTAATGGATCCTGATAGATTCCAAGCGGCGCTGGGGTCCCCACCTGCCTCCACTGCTCACAGCTCGGCGGATGCCTTAGTGGAAGCCTGGGAAAGGGCAGCCACTGAGGCACTTGACCGGGTTGTACCCTTGCGGCCCCTGACCCGGCGCAGATCCCAGCGAGCTCCATGGTTTTCCGCGGAGCTCCGGGAGATGAAGCGTCGGAAACGGGGCCTAGAGAGCTGCTGGAGGTCTAGCCGATCCGAACCCAACCGGTTGCGGTTAAGAACCTATATTAGGTCTTATCTCGCAGCGATGAGGGTGGCGAGGTGCAATTACTTCTCCACCCTCATCGCGTCCGCAGATAATCGCCCGGCCGCCTTGTTTAGGGTGACTCGCTCACTTCTTAATCAGGAGGTGAGGGAGGATCCCTTGCAGGGTCGTGCCGAGGAATTTAGTCAACATCTGTCGGATAAAATCGCTCGGATTCGGACCGGTTTGGACTCCAGCTGGGCAGAGTCAGGCGATCAGGACACGGGCGGTCTTGTCAATGTTACCTGGGAAGAGTTCGATTCTGTGACCCCTGATGAAGTGGACAGGATTATGGGGAGGCTGAGCTCCTCCACATGTTTGTTGGACCCGTGCCCTTCCTGGCTGGTTTATGCAGCTAGGGAGAGGACACGAGGCTGGCTCCAGGCGGTTATATCTGCTTCTTTGAGTGAGGGTTATTTCCCCACCGTCTTGAAGGAGGCGGTGGTGAGACCTCTCCTCAAGAAGCCTGCCTTGGACCCAGCTGTTTTGAACAACTTTCGTCCAGTCTCCAACCTTCGCTTTCTTGTGAAGGTTGTCGAGAGTGTGGTGGCGCATCAGCTCCCTCTGGTCCTGGATGAAGCGGATTATCTGGACCCCTACCAATCGGGTTTCAGGCCCGGGTACAGCACGGAGACGGCATTGGTCGCTCTGGTGAATGATCTCTGGAGGGCTCGGGATAGGGGATATTCCTCTGTCCTAGTCCTATTAGACCTCTCGGCGGCTTTCGATACCATCGACCATGGTATCCTGCTGCGGCGTCTCAGGGGATTGGGAGTGGGAGGCACAGTTCTTCAGTGGTTCTCCTCCTATCTCCTGGGACGCTCGCAGTCGGTGTTGGCAGGGGGGCAGAGATCGGCCCCTAGGTCTCTCGTTTGTGGAGTTCCTCAGGGGTCGGTTCTCTCGCCTCTCCTGTTCAACATCTACATGAAACCGCTGGGTGAGATCATTCGTGGTTTTGGAGTTGGGTATCATCAATATGCTGATGATACCCAACTTTTCTTTTCGACCCCAAACCACCCCAGTGATGCCCTCGCTGTGATGTCCCGTTGCCTGGAGGCGGTTCGGGTCTGGATGGGGAGGAACAGACTTCAACTCAACCCTGACAAGACTGAGTGGCTGTACATTCCGGCATCCCGGGACATTCAAAATGTTCCCTCTCTTTCTATGGGGGGTGAGCTCTTACCCCCCGTGGATAGGGCTCGCAACTTGGGAGTCCTCCTAGATTCACGGCTTACCCTGGAAGATCATATAGTGGCCGTGACTAGGGGGGCTTTCGCCCAGGTTCGCCTGGTGCGCCAGTTGCGGCCCTATCTGAACCGGGATGCCCTGTGTACGGTCACTCATGCGCTCGTGACCTCTCGCCTTGACTACTGTAATGCTCTCTACATGGGGCTTCCCTTGAAGACCACTCGGAGGCTCCAACTGGTACAGAATGCGGCCGCGAGAGTTGTCTTGGGAGTTTCCCGGTACTCCCATGTTACACCTTTGCTCCGCGAGCTGCATTGGTTACCAGTTGTCTTTCGGGTGAGGTTCAAGGTTTTGGTTACGATCTTTAAATCCCTACATGGCATGGGTCCGGGATACCTCAGGGACCACCTGCTGCCGGCATCAACTCCCCTCCGCCCTGTGCGTTCCCACAGAGAGGGCCTCCTCAGGGTGCCGCCAGTCAAGGAATGCCGACTGGTGGCCCCCAGGGGGAGGGCCTTCTCTGTGGGCGCTCCGGCATTATGGAACCAACTGCCGGTGGAGCTCCGGACGGCATCAGACCTCCGAACTTTCCGTCGTGGCCTGAAGACCCACCTATTTGAAATGGCTGGTCTGGCCTGACGGGGGATTATGGGTTTTAATTTGTCGTTTTAGATTTGTATTACTGTTTTTAACTGGGCATGGGTTTAATCTTTTTTTAATTTTTGTATTGTCTTTTTTATATATGCCCTGTGAACCGCCCTGAGTCCCTACCAAGGAGAAGGGCGGTATACAAATTAAATAAAACTTGAAACTTGAAACTTCTTAGTCCACAGATGAGTCAGTCACGAAGCCTTTCTTCCAAGTCCAAAAATTAGCAGAGGTGCGAAGCTTGTCTCAACGCTGCAATGAATTCTGTGGCCATCTCACCAGGTTGTTGAACTCACTGTTCGAAGGCATGCCTCCATGCTATTACTGACAGCTTCGGTTGGAAATGGTCGCTGAGCTGTTTCTTTAGGTCCACATAAGTAATAGACTCCAGCTATGCCAGTGCGACTAAGTTCTCTGTGATGTCGAATGTTGCAGACCCACAGACACAGAGGAGTGTTGCAGCCTTCAGGCCATCTTCGGCAATTTGGTTGGCGTGGAGGTAGTTCTCTATTCTTGAAATGTAGGACGACCGTCTCTCTGGGTGAGTGACATCAAATTCCTCAAGCTTTCTGACCTTTGCCATGGTGGCAAGGTCTTTGCCAAGGACTTCGCGGCTCGGGTCTCACATTGCCTCGTGCTGCTTCTCTTCGTAGGCCCTGGAACTGATCTACAGGTGGTGTGGTCACTAGCATGGCTTGCTAGGCCCACCGAAGGGGGGGGACGTGGTCCCTGCCAGGCACTGAGCTGCCCTCACCCCCTAGTGACTTCAAGCTCTTTTGTAGAAGCAGCATCCCACCTTCGGCGCCAGTGTTGTGTAGTGAGTTCTTTGCTGGCAATAAGCGAGATGACAGGCTGTAAACAGGAACATTGCTTTAGTGAGGCAAACAGGAACACAACTGAAACAGAGGCTTCTGCACAGCTACTTATATGGTTGGTCACTAGGCAGCAGCCAATAGGTTTATAGGAACCCATTCCCACCCCAAATCATCCAATGATCTTCTTGGAGATAGCAAGTCTGACTTAGCCAGTGACCGTTACACAGACACACCAATTGAGCAACCTTAAGCAGCATTCAAACAGATACGTGAAACAGTTCAAGTAAAATCCCAATACATTACACTGATGTTGTGAATACAGTTTATTTTGATAATACGCAAACTCTGTTATTCAGGTATTTTGATGTAAACAAATTGAGTCACATCCTGGCATTTTTCATTGCTCTATTTTTCCATAAACTTCTGGATCTCTCTGGGGACTTTTTTTCTCAGTAACCCTTTACAACTATTGTAATAATATCTTTCAGGACCCAGTCTGAGTCAGGACCAAAGGTTTATTCTTCCAAGCTTTCAGGCTCATGCTGGAGACCATCATCAGGAAACTTCTCTCTCTCCAAAATAACCATATTTTAATGATTATCATTCTAGCTGGAAGGGAACTTGGAGGTCATCTAGCCCAACCCCCTGTTCAAGTAGGAGAAACTATACAAATTGAGACAGGTGGCTGTTTATTCTCTTCTTAAAAACCTCCAGTGATGGAGCACCTACAACTTCTGAAGAAGCTGTTACACTGGTTAATTGTTTTCACTGTTAGGAAGTTTCTCCTTAATTCCAAGTTGCTTCTCTCCTTGATTAGTTTCCATCCATTGTTGGAAACTAATCAAGGAGATTATTATGCTACATGGGTCTCGAGTTCAAGGGGATATGATTAGAGAAGAAAAGGAAATCTGTCATGAACCTCAGGGGAACCAAATTGGAGAGTCAAAATGATAATATTCACGCTTTTATGAACAAAAAATCCAAGAATTTACTTTTTAAAATTTCTGAGATGGCCAAGGGGGTGTTTTCATTTTTATTTCATTTGAAAAAGCCCATCAGCTTTACAGAAGTACTGGGGTCTTTAAAGAGGATTTCCCAGCATTGTTTGGAATAGCCTTCTTTAGACTTTCTAAAAGGAAATGAAAGATGGAAGGGATCCTTCAGCCACTCATATTTAACAAGAAAAGTGCAGAACCCTGTACATTCGGTCCAATCTGGCATTTTTTTCCACATATTTTTAATTTTAAGATGCAGTAAAATGAAGTATTATTCTGCTCTGGAGTAAAAAGTAGATTAGACCTATACAGGTTCTTTCATCCCTAGAAACATACATTTTGTTAGAGCTATTTTAGTGTTGCTGCATATAGTGTAACCGACACATACAATCTTTAAAGATAGTAATATTCCAATCTCCATTCTCAACTCATCATAAAGATGGGAGGGGAGTTCACTGATAGTTAATTCTTATAGGTAATCTGTTGTGCTTTTTAATGCTATCCAGACACCTAACCTCAGAAAGATATATTTACTATGCAGGGGAGGGGGAATACAGAGTTTTGCCTTGTGCAAAAGAAGAATGTCTTACATCAAACCTCAGATTCAATAAATCACTAACTGACCTTGCCAATGAATTACAATTTGAGGTTAATTTCCATGTTGTAACTAGGACAAAATCCATGACTGAGGGAAGTGGTTCATTGATGACTCAACTGGCACAGCTCCTATTTTTGACTAAACCAATGGCCCCTGTCTGGCATGAAAAGATGGCACCATGCAATGCTTTCCAATCCTGCTCATAGGATAATCATGGGGGTGAAAGGGAAACAGAAAGAGAGAGAGAGAGAGAGAGATTCTGGTCACTAAATATTCATTTTGCAAAATCTTTGATGCAAGTTTAAAGGATTTAGGTTCATATAAGAAACTAAGAGGTAAATCATAACTAGCCACCTTATTTCCACAAAATTTAATTTTTGTATTAAGTGAAATAGCATCTTGCCTAGGTAACCAAGTTTTCTGAATAGTAAGCATTGCTTGTGGGTCTGGAAGAAATGACTCTCCGCTGAATCATTCACTGCTGGGTCCCTTCCACATTGCAGAAGAGAAATAGCCTGGGAAACCTGATCTAACAACTTCATACTTGTGTATGTTAGGAAGGAAGGAAGGAAGGAAGGAAGGAAGGAAGGAAGGAAGGAAGGAAGGAAGGAAGGAAGGAAGGAAGGAAGGAAGGAAGGAAGGAAATTAAACTATTCAATTACTTCATGCATGTATGGAGGTAAAATATATTTGTGTTGATTGCTGTGATGCCCTAAGATCAATACAGGATTAATTTTATCTTCTAATGGAAGCAAAACTCTTTAGTAACAGAAACCCATATTACCAAACAAAGCTGCATAATTTGTACAGACTCCAGGTGGCCTCTCTGATCAGGATGTGGTTATGAAGTTAATGCAATAACCCAAATAAAAAGATTAAGTCTTATCAAAATGTATTCATTTACTATTTAAGCAGAATTCAGTGAGAGGAACGGGGGAAGGAGAGAAAATATTCAAGAATTGTTCACTAGCAAGAATAGGTTTGACCAAGAAAAGTTAGCCAACAAACAACTTCCAAAGGGGTAGAAGAAGATAGGCATGAAAGACTTGACAAACTGCACAGCACAGATTCATGTAATTTTGTTACTTTTGTTCCTTAAAACAGACATTAAAGTGATATTTATTTAAAGCAAAAAAAAGATAGCCAAGTAAGTCAAACATTTGAGAAGAAAATTGTTCAATTTAAAACAAGCCAATGCCACAATATTGCTGCAATTTAACTTTTGTAACAAAGTTATTCAGAAGTCTTAAGTATACACCATGGATATTTTTAATATCATTGCTTTCTTTCTTTTTTCCAACTACAACCCTAATCTTTCAGATAACTAAGTCTTGATTTCAAGTGGCCTACTGCTGAAAGTCGGGGGTGTGATATGTATTCAGCATTGGATGATATAGCTTGCTGCCAATTTGGTAGCAAACTACACTACTGTATTTTAATAGTAAATGAGATAGAAAGTCTTGGAGAGTGACTTCAAACTCTCAGCGGCGACTATATGTAGCCGGAGGACCAGAGGTTTTATAATAATATTTTAAATGCAGCCTTCCAAACTTTGCTACTCTACCATCACTTTCAGGTGCCATATTACCAGAATGACTTCAGCAGTTCCTAACTCTCACTCAAAGGGCCACACTGTCAAACAATTTCTACATGTAAAGGACAAACTGCCTTTCCCTTGAGCATTGTGCTCAACTTCCTGAAACATACTCAGGTGGCTTAAAATTTGCTCAAATATTTTCACCAGATTTGTGTTGAATTTTAAACAAGGTCAAATTCTAATAACAACTTTGCCAAAACCAGGCTGGCTCTTTGAACCAAGAAAGGTAAGTATCCATACCCTCAATCATGATTCAGTCACAGGCATCAGGAAAACCTCCTGGGTAAGTATGTTGGAGATTGCCATTCCTGTTGCTGCAGGGAGGGAGGAATTTGATATTGATCACAGGAATTTTGAAATCAATTTTAATTAAATGAAACATTTCTATCTTGCCTTCTTTGTGTGGAACAGAAGCTGAGCCACATGATTTTATTTACATACATGCAGTATCTGATCAGGAAAAATGGCTATATGATCCTTGGATCCTCAGGGGTGGGAAATATGAACAGCACAGAGGAAAATAATTGTGACTTCCAGTCATTATTTTGGTTTGCTTCAATTTGTTTTCCATTATTCCCAAAGGCAGAGTACACACATTCACCTTTCTTTGCTAATAACATTTGAATAAGAGATGGCATGGGCAAAAGAGAAACTCTTGCAGATCAACTTTTTAAAATGGGACAAGCAAAAAGCTTATATGTGTTCATCTTTTTAAACAAGAAAGATCTTTGGAGATTACTTTTGTCCTAAAGTAGTTGCAGTTCCTAGCATTTTCTGACTGACCAACTGACATAGTCAATTGGTTTAGGCCCAATTTCCTCCAGATGTGCTAGAACTGATATACCAAGCAGCAGGGTCTTTGGGAATAGATTTGGAAATTTTCTCTAAGGCATGGGTGTCAAACTCGATTGTGTCATGTGACATATCATTTTTTTGCCTTTGTGGAACCAGGGTGGGCATGGCCTGTGTGTGACACATCTGGCCTGTGGGCCGCCAATTTGACACCCCTGATTTAAGCCATTCTATCCTCTTCTCATACTATTGCTTATTATCTATGAAGAACAAACCTGAGCTGCCAGTCTGATTTAGAATAAGGACATTACTTGTGTTTCTGTCTTATCCTCTTTCCTTTCTACTTTCAAAATGGCATCTATAAAGAAGATTCTCTCCACATAATTCAAAATACTTTTATTATTCACCCCTTAATCATACAACATTTAACACCTATTTCATTTTTTGGGGGGGAAGGAAAGTTGCTGTGGAGCAACCCTACAGAAAGCTGTTCTGGATTGGGCCAAATCTGTATTTAATCCATTATTTTGTTATATCTTACAGAGTTATTTGATGGGGTAAATACTATGCAGAGGATGTTGTTAATGTGATGTGCCGCATACATTTTCATCTTCATTATTCATTTGGGGTTTTCTATCATTGTGAGACTTTAAATAACTTTTCTAATCAGCTAAGAATTTTTGATTAACTTCCAACAAACTAGCTAGGTCTCAAAATCAGAAGTGTAAATTATGTTTAAATGAAGGCTTACTATTTAATTAAAAAGGGTCTCTATACCACCTAAACTGGTGTTTCTATGAATTACAGTGTTTCTGCCTCTTGAATCAATGTTTACATAAAAGCAGAAGTCTCTATCACTTATACCAGTTGTTTCTGAAATGATTTTTTTTTGCTTTCTGATGCTCCCAACCAGGGGGGCGGGGGGGGGGGGAGAGAGAGTTGCAGAGAAGGCCAATATCCAATAAGCATTTATACATAATCCCTTTTAGAACATCTCATTGAACACAAGTAGTTACTTAATGCAAACCCCTCTTCAGCTGCAGATTCTTTTGCTCCTGGTTTTCAGACCCAAAAAATTTGCTGCAGAAGAACTGATTTTTTAAAATCTTTCAATACTTACTGTTTTATTTTCAGCTAGATGTTGCCAAGAGTAAGGAGACAGACATATTAAGATCACCATTACAATTCTATTATAGTGAGATGTGGGCTACTTGTTGATTTATGGTAAAACTATGCCTGAATGCTGTACTTCATGACCCATTCATTGCAACTGAGCAGTCCTCCATGAACTTTCTCAAAATAGCTTGAGAAGTGGCTTAGCAATTCATATTTCTGCCTGATGAAAGTCTCTGACTGAGTGGTTTGGGTATGCTTAAGTGTGAATGGAAAAGCATGGTAAAAGGAATAGAAAGAAATATTTCGCACTCTATTTTCTCATTAAATTTCAATATTGGTTTCATTTATGTGCTTGTATTGTAACCTCAGCAAATACTGCATGATAGGAGTAGGCTACAACAAGAACTCTAGCCTGGAACCTTCCAGTTGTATTGGACGTCAACTTGCAGAATTCCCATCAATATATTTTTCTTGTAACTGAAAGGGGGGGGATTATCCTTCCTAAATAAGTTTCTAAATAAAAAGCTTCTTAAATCAATGCCATGCCTTTAAAAATGATTTTATTTCCGTAGCAGTTAAAATAAATTTGGATATATGCTTTTACAGAACAAAAGAACATATATATTAAGAAAATAAAATCCAGCAACAGAAAAGTTAAGTGCTTCAGGGTTATGGTACTCATCAAGACTTTCAAAATTTAAAAACAACAGCAAGTTTGCACTGCATATTCAGCTGTAGTTTTGACAAGTTAAGATTCTATAAACTAGACCATGACTTGTTGTGGTGGAGTGAATTCTGAAGATAATGTTTTGAAAATAACATCTATCCACCATGGAAAACGGGGTAAAAGGTCATACTCCTCCTAGTGGAGCCATAAATAAGGAGAGATAAGGATATAAAAGATGCTGAAAACATGCACTTCTCAGGGCAACAACATACTCTGTTTATTGTCCTTGTCTTGCAAATGTACTCTCCAAGGACTCGGTCATGTGCCACTGACTCACAGGATGCTGATGTTGGTGAAAATTAAGATGGGATTAATATTTCCCTCCCTCACTTCTAATCTTGCTCTTTATTTGTCCTGTTTTTATTCCTTAATCACAAGTAGAAAGCTAGATTAATGACTGTGAAGTTCTAGGAACTAAGCTCTAGGCCATACATTCATGATAAAACAAAGATCCAGTTCTATGCTACTTCCATGTGCTCACTTCATTCAACTAGTTTCCAGACAGATATTTATTACTATTTCTTAATATGTGCTTTTATAGGCTATGGGATAAGTCTGTGTGATACTTCAGAAATGTTTCATAAAGGGTGCTTCAGAACACATGAGAGTACAAACCTAGCACTACTCTGTAACTGTTTAAACACTGCATTACTGCAGTAATGTTCCTCTCCTGTTCCTCATAATGTTTACAAATGATAGTTTATTGCAGAAGTGAACAGCCAATGTTAGCACTGTTGGCAGGCTCAATGAACACCTTAAAATACTTGTGATTATTATACAGTGTGTATCACCACCCAGAATTTCTTGGATAGACAGGTGGCCATATAAATTGAGTTAATAAATAAAAAATAGTATGATTTTGAACTTCAAACTTTCACAGTAAGGGTAGACTCTTTGTCCACAAACTTCAAACAAGATTTCCACAATATCTTTCATGGGGAAACACCTGCACACTCTACACTTTTCCTCATAGGTCATTAGAAGATCTCTATCTTACACACCCACACCCATGCATATGTACTTGCTTTAATGCACTAATGCAAACAAGATTTTGTACACACTACAAATTCCACATTGTGAGACTTTCTACCATTTTCTAATACCTATCTCTATTTTTTATTGAATATGTTTTGGTTAAGGCTTTGTTGCCTAGTTGATTACTGCAAATCATTTAGAGTGCCCATATGTTTTGTTTTAGATAGAATAGTTTACTGTTTGAAAGACAGGTGGAAGATAATAAACCATGGATTTTGGAAGCCCTTGCTGGTCTTCTGAAGAGCTGTGAAGATTAGGCTCTTCAGAAAGGTATTTGGGGACAGTGATGATTGACCAACCTTCATTAGGCTCCATCAGGGCATATTGTTTTGATTCTGATTCTATTTTAATGTATTTATTGCTTCATTGATATTTAGAACTGAATAGGAAACAAGCCATGTGAGAATAAGTGAGTGCAATGAGTATAGAGGATGACCTTGACACAGAGAGGAAGATCTTTTACTAAGACAACAAACAGATAAATGTAGCTTAAACCCATTTAAAGAGAAATATTCATGAAATTGATTTAGGCAGATACCGTTAATTATTAAGAGGACAAAAGAGGGGAAGCGCTTGCAACTTGCTAGATTCTGTTAATATAACCATTCTAATAAAACTAATTTCAGGTCTACGTGGCATCTATTTCTTGGTTTTATCTACTTTGTAGCTCTGACAGTAACTAAATAGAAAAAATATCTTCTTTCTATAATTTGTATAATAGTTATTTTTGTACTCTGTTATTGAAAAAAAATCTGTATTTTTTTTCCTATCAGTTCTCACTCAGTTTGATGAAAAAAAATTACTCTCTTCAAAGTTTCTTCCAAGAAGAAGGTAATTTTGCTGAAATTTTCATGAGCAGAGTGTCTTATTCATTAGTTAATTTAAGGATGAGATGGATAAAGTATATGTGTAAATAAAGTCTGAAGCTCACTGATTTCATACATGTCATGATCAATCCCAAAGGAAGATATCACTGATTATTTCAAGCAGTGTTACTTCCATCCTTAAAGGGAAGCTCTGTCCTTGGGAAACTACTGAATAATTTCTCCATTCCTTGGAAACATTCAAAGAATCATCCTCGTAATTTCTTTTCCCACATATGCATAAATTCCCACATAGGCAACCATTCCAACTTACAAGTAGTCCTCGATTTACAATCATTCATTTAACAATGGTTTAAGTTGTCTCAGAAATATTGTCTCAGAAATATTGACAACTTCTACTTGCACTTACAACTGTTGCACTATTCCCATGGTCATGTGATCGCAAATTTGGATGCTTGGCAACTGGCTCGCATTTATGAGCAGTTGTAGCATCCTGTGGTCACATGATTGCAATTTGCAACCTTTTTTGCCAGTCTTCAGCAAAAAATCCAATCATTGGTGAAGCTGGATTCACTTAATGACTGTGGTAATTTGCTTAACCACTGCTGTAAAAATTGTTGTAAAGTCAGGTCTAACTTAACTTATAACCACAATGTCTTACAATGGAAATTCCAGCCCCAATTGTAGTTCTAAGTTAGTGGGCACATGTAATACAAAAGTCAAAATTCTCTTTATGGTCTACTGTACTAATGCATGGAAAGACTATAGCACAGAAACTGGCTTGCCTCGTAAATGATCTACAATGACATTACAAAGTATCACCATCTTACTGAAAAGAAAAGAGGAAACTTTGAAGACTGCAATATATTTCTGGCTTGCTTCTAAACCCATTAGATGTGCTTTAGTGATATTGCAGCAACAAAACTCTCCTTAGTGAAGAGATGGTCATTTGTGAATATGCTGGTACAGTGCCTTGCTTAGTTTAAATGTACATCTACATAAACACATATTTTGTAAATGTGGGTGATTTAAACTTGTGGTTTCCACATGGGGTTACACAATCATAGCTTAAACTATGGCACATTGTGAATAAATCATTATTATGCCAACACAGTGGAAGATTTATTTGCCAAATACTGTTAGGTTGGCTAAGGCAATATTATCTAACGATATTAGAGCCAATGTTTAACTTTTGTTAAAGCAAACTATTTCCAAAATATAAGGACACTGAGAATATACACCAAAAAGTATGCATACATATACACACATGTACACAAACACACCGATTTGTGCATGATATTAAGAGATTATATTACCACTGGCAAATGGAATACACTGGAATGTAGCTAAGGACAAACATGAAATATGACATTGGCTAAATTTATACTGGCTAGGCTGAATGAAAATTGAGGAGAAGGGAAGAAGATATTAATATGACTGGGGGATAAGCAGAAATAGGATAGGGGTTAAAAAAACATTGGAGAATACCTATAAAATGGCAATCAAAAATCAAATAATCATGAATAAAACAGACAAAAGCTATGAAAGTGAAAAGGCAGCTGAAAAAAGCCAATACAGAACTGAATCCCGAAGCTTCAAAGATTCAATTTATTTCATATGTGGTCATTGATTAAATAGCTGTAATATAATATAATAGCTGTTATATTATATAATCAAATATAACCATTGGTGAGTTTTAGCAGAAGCCAAATTGTAACTACCCTAATAAAATATTAGAGTGTATTATACTGCTGTAGTAGTCCAGTTTAAGAAATACAAAATCTACTGCAGGATTTACATACCCTCTTGCAGAAAATTATTTCAAGAAACCCATTGAAAACTAGCAAGGTTTATTTCTAAGTAAACGTGCAGGATTCTAGTATTAGGAATTTATTATGTTTGTTCTTGGACTCTTTCACTATACAGTAATAAACCTTTCAGTCATATTAATAACTTATGAATAAATGCTAGCAGAAATTTTGAGATCTTTTCTGAAACATTGTTACCTCCATTTTGACAGCTGATGGTTATTTGGGACAAGTCCTCCTTATCAGAGGAATTAAAGTGATCTTACCTGCTTTATAAAGATCTTGATACATTATTAGCCAAAGATAGTGTTTATATCATTGTCAAGAATCTCTGAATTTATCATTTCTGTAATTTGCTCTCTAGTACATAATCTCCTGTCACTGAATCACTTTTCTGTCATAGTTTTTACTATGTTCTATTTTATCTTGTTATTTTTGTTTATTTTATTACCTATTATCATATTATAAATTTTTTGTATACCAAAAGGTGCAACAAAATCTGTAATGTATTGGGCTTGTTTTGTTAACACCACGTGGTATTACTGGGAGGCTGTTGAGCAGGGAAGCTAGCTAATGGTTCCCAGCTCCTCAGACAACCCATCTCCAGCACTGCTATTGGTTGCCCCTAGGGCGGTAATAGATTGTTTCAAACCTATTGGCCGCCGCCTAGGGGCCAGGGTATAAATTGTGGCATCTGCAGCCCTGTTCTCTAGTTCAGATCCTGAAGCAATAAACCATGATCTTTGCTGAACTCACTCACCTCGTCTTCATTCCTGCGCAACGAACCCAGTACACAACACTGCCGATGAAGGTGGGATCCTGCTTCTCCTTCAGAGATTAAAGTCACTAGGGGAGAGGCAGCACACACCTGGCGGGAAAAACAATTCCACTCCCCTTACAGTTGGCTAGCCAAGCCATGCTAGCGACCACGCGCTCAGAGGACCAGTCCCTGAGCAATGGAGAGGCAGGATTCGAAGACGCTGAAAGCCAGCCACGAAGACCAGCACAATGCCAAAGGTTGGAAGGCTGCAAGAATATAACATCAAGCAACCAGAAGAATGGCCCTCGTACCTGTCCCAGGTCGAAAACTACCTTTGGGGCGAACCAGGTCGCAGAGGACAGACTGAAGGCCGCCATGCTGCTCTGTGTGTGTGGCCCAGCAACATTCAATCTACCCGAGAACCTGTTCATGCTCAGGCCATTGGAATCCGTCTACTACGCCGAATTGAAGAAGAAGCTCGGAGAACACTTCCAACCCAAGATGTTGGTGATTGCATGGTGCTATGCCTTCGAACAAAGAATACAGCAAATGGGAGAGACTGCATCCGGTACATTGAGGCCTACAGGCAGGCCACCCACCTGTGCCAATTTTCAGATGTCGAAGAGTGACTGCGAGACTGGCTCATCTGTGGCCTCCGCAACCGAGAGCTGCAGCAGAAGCTATTTGCCAGAGAGGTCCTATCGTTTGAGGATGCCCAGAAGGAAGTTATGGCAGATGAAGCCACCAGAGAAGCTGTTGAGGTATCCGGCCTGCCAAAACAACGCAACGCAAAGAAGCCATCCACCACGAGGACGCAGAACTCACAGAGGATCCCGAAGAAGACGCTGAAGTCAACAAGTTGCACAGACAACCCAACCAACAGCACCACAGCAGCAAGCAACAAGAGACTACTTACAAGGCAGATCCCTTGCCTAGATGTCCAGGTTGTGGCAGCTGCCACCAACGCTTGGACTGCAGGTTCTGGACAGCCACGTGCCAGGCCTGCGGAAAAACCTACCACATCGCATCTCTCTGCAGAGGTCGCCAGAGGGACCGGCCAGTGAATTGCCAGTCAGAAGATCCGACCAGGAGAGGTACCGGGGCCCCAGGGCCGTACAGCATGGGGTTTTGCTCAAGCCGCAGAAGCGTCTTCCGTACCAGGGCCCGACGCCCAATTAAGCCCAAGTATAGACTTCAGGTGGAGCTGCAAGGGGTCCCCTGTAAGATGGAGCTGGACACAGGCTCCGCCATTTCCATTATGTCTCTGGACACATTTAATTTCATGTGCAGTCACAATAAGAGATGGGCCAAGCTGAGGCCCTCTGAAAAAATTCTAACAGATTTTCAGAATGCCAAAGTCACAGTCAAGGGTGAAGCCACCTTGGCCATTAAATTTAAGAGGTTTTCAGGGCACCTGGATGTTGTCGTAGTAGGGGGCCAGAGAACGAGCCTAATTGGACTCGATTGGTTTGATGCACTAGGCATCCAAGTAACTGGAATCAACCGGACCCAAGACGCGAGTCTAGCAACAGTTTGCGAGGAATTCGCAGACATATTTGATTCAGCCCTAGGAACTTACATGGGCCCGCCAATAGCATTCAAACTAGACTCAAACGTAGTTCCCTCGCAGGGTCCCAGTTGCCCTCAAGCACAAAATAGACATGGAACTAGACAAGCTTGTTGATCAGGGCGTTTTGCAACCAGTAGATGGTGGGGAGTGGGAAACTCCTATTGTAACACCACTTAAAGCCAACGGGGAAGTCAGAATATGCGCAGACTATAAATGCACAATTAACCAGGCCCTTAAACAGCACGCATACCCAGTCCTAGTAGTGAGTCACATCCTGGCATCTTTGCAGGGTGGCACCACTTTTGCAAAATTAGATTTGGCGCAGGGCTATCAGCAACTACCTGTTGATGAGGCCACGGCCACAGCACAGATAATAGTAACCCACAGGGGGCATTCAAAGTTAAGCGCCTCTCAATTTGGGGTCAGTGTAGCCCCGGGCATTTTTCAAGGAATCATGGAACGCACACTCAAGCGCATTCCAGGGGTCTGCCCCTATTTTGATGATGTGCTTATTGCTGGAGAATCCACAGAAGTGCTAGCAAGGAGGTTCAAAGCCATCCTGCAAAGGCTGTGTGAAGCAGGCCTCAAACTAAAAAAGAGCAAGTGCAGTATTGGGGTCCCTTCAACCGAATTTTTGGGCTTTCACATTGATGCTGATGGCATCCACCCTGCTGAGTCCAAGGTGAAAGCCATTCAGATGGCACCTAGTCCTAAAACAAAAAGACAGCTGCAAGCATTCTTGGGCCTCCTCAACTTCTACCACATATTCCTTCCTAACAAGGCCGCAGTGGCAGAGCCACTTCACAGGCTCTTAGATAAAAAAGTTTCTTGGAAATGGACTAGCATTCATGAAAAAAGTTTTCAGGACCTGAAGGCACTTTTGTCGGTCAGTTCCACTATCACCCATTTCAAGGAGTCTAAACCAGTTTGCTTAGCATGTGATGCATCCCCATACAGGGTAGGTGCAGTCTTGAGTCACTAAGAGAAAGATGGAACTCAAGTTCCCATTGCTTTTTATTCGAGGACACTGTCCTCTGCTGAGAGTAATTACACTCAAATTGACAAAGAGGCATTGGCCATTGTAGCTGGAGTTAAAAAATTCCACAACTACTTATATGGCAGGGACTTCACAGTCTTCACAGACCACAAACCACTATTGGGATTATTCACTACAGACAGACAGACACCCCACATATTATCCCCCAGAATGCTGAGATGGTCTATTTTTTATTGGCTTATACCTTTAAGCTGATTCATAAACCCGGCAAAGAAATGGGCCATGCAGATGGCCTGAGCAGGCTTCTACTGCCACAAATCGAACCAGATCCAGCCCCAGCAACCCATGTTTTGTCCATTCAGGACTTGCCAGAGTTTCCCCTCCACGCAGGGGAGAAACGGCAGCTGACAAGACACTAAGTAGAGTGCTTTCTTGGGTACACACAGGGTGGCTGGATAAAAGCCCAGACCCTGAATTTCAGAGTTATTTTACAAGGAGACATGAGCTATCAGCTCACAAGGGTTGTATCCTATGGGGGAACAGGGTCATAGTTCCTATCTCACTAAGAGACAGGGTTTTACAATCCCTACATGAAGGCCATCTGGGTATTGTTCGTATGAAAGCTTTAGCTAGAAGCTACTTATGGTGGCCAGGATTAGATAAGACCATTGAGACCCAGGTGCATGGCTGTTACACATGCCAGCAATCAAGGCCTGAAATGCCGCTTGCTCCAGTTCACAGGTGGGAGGACACTCAGACTCCCTGGTCTAGTATTCACATAGATTTCGCTGGGCCCTTTCAGGGACAGCTCTTCCTCCTAGTGGTCAACAGCCACTCTAAATGGCTAGAAGTAATACCAGTTGCAAACATAACTACTGCTAGGACCATCCAGGTGCTTAGGAAACTCTTTGCCACGCACGGGCTACCGGACATTGTAGTGTCCGACAATGGAGCCCAATTTACTGAGGCAGAATTTCAGGTGCTCCTGAGAGCGAACCTCATCAAGCATGCAACGTCGGCCCCATTTCACCCTTCTACTAATGGTCAAGCTGAACGCACCACTAAAGAGTCACTGAAGCATATAGTGACTGGGGACTGGCACCACAGACTGGCAGATTTTTTGCTGTGCCAACATTCCATGCCATGCATGGCTACAGGAAAAAGCCCAGCAGAGCTGTGCTGGGGGAGGCGACTGATCATGAAACTGGACAGGTTGCACTCAGACCGGGTGGCAGCAGAAGCCTCTTGCCCAAAACCCCCATGGGGGCTGCAAGTGGGCGACGGGGTGTGGGCCAGGAACTATGGGCATGGGAATTTGTGTGTGCCAGGAAAAATCACTAAAATGTCAGGCCCTCTCTCCTATGAAGTGGGCCTAGAGGGTGGGCGAGTTGTCCAGCACCACATCAATCAGCTTAGGAAGCATTTCCCAGAACGGCCACAAAGTGAGGACTTTGTCATAAGTCCTTACCAAGGGCCACAAACTGGCAGCCAAGCCGATCCAGACATAGACTTTGAAGGCTTAAACAGCCAAAGCAATGGGGAGTTGGCCATAGAGGAGGGGAGTCCAGAAGTGCAACATGGGTCCCCTGATGGAGAAAGCCAACCTGAGTCATACAGCCGCTGTGCTAACTCTGCTGAACAAACTGACTCTGGGGTGGACCAACCTGGAAGGGCCAGCCAGAGAGCACCAAGCCATCCTGAATTGTTTGAACTGAGAGACACTGGTCTACCCAGCCCATCGAGCAAGCTGGTAGGCCAGGAAGTGCCTGGGTCCCCTAGGCATTCCACAAAGGCTCACAAAACCTCCTGCTTATCTACAAGATTATGTCCTGAAATAATAAAGCTATAATGTTATACCTTTTTGTACTGCCTGCTGACCTACAAGATTGTCCTGAACAATGGAGCTATGATGTTTGTAAGTGCCTTGTTGAGCTGCTAAGAGGAAACCTGTTTTCACACATTGTAACCCATTGTAATTGTATTGCTGTAATTACTTTCTGTTGTTGCTATGTTGTTCGTTCTAGAGGGGAGGGGTGTAATGTATTTGGCTTGTTTTGTTAACACCACGTGGTATTTCTGGGAGGCTGTTGAGCAGGGAAGCTAGCTAACGGCTCCCAGCTCCTCAGACAACCCATCTCCAGCACTGCTATTGGTTGCCCCTAGGGTGGCAATAGGTTGTTTCAAACCTATTGGCCGCCGCCTAGGGGCCAGGGTATAAATTGCAGCATCTGCAGCCCTGTTCTCTAGTTCAGATCCTGGAAGCAATAAACCATGATCTTTCCTGAACTCACTCGCCTCGTCTTCATTCCTGCGCAACGATCCCAGTACACAACAAAATCAATCCAGCAAGATGTTAAAAGCATTAAAATGTTTGTTTCTATGCTAATCATATATCTAACTGAAAGACATAGTGACGGCTGTCTATTTGGGGTAACAGTTGTTTATTTGGGTTTATTTGGGATGACAGCTGAAACTGAATCTAGACTACATATGATAGGGAAAACCAGGATTTTGATCGTGTACCTTCTGTACTGATACACTAAATGGAATTTATAAATAAAATATTTCCCTAAAGGTGCGCAAATGATATGAGCTTAACTTTCACTTCAATGCCCAATTTCACATGTGATATCCCATTCAGTCTGGAAGAAAAATTAAGTTCTGTTAGTAGAGACCATGGAGTCCTTGGTGCGTATAGCTTGGTTGTTTGCTTGCAGACATTTTATTGCCTAACTAGGTTACAACATCAGTGTTAGCGAATATGGGTTTGTTCCATTTTTATATACAGTAGCTTGCCCTGCCAGTGATGGGTATGTGGTTTTGTCCCTGCTATTTCCTTGATTTGGATATTGCTTTCTGCTTGATGTTTGCCTGGTATTAATCCAGGTTTATCCAGGTGTTGATAGCTGGAGAGGATGCATTTTTGTTTTCTTTTTAGCTTTTTTATTGTCTCTTTTAAATAGTGTCTAAATGTAGTTTAACTTTGTCTGTTGATGGCTGATTTGTCTGAATGCCAAGCTTCAAAGAATTTCCTAGCATTTTTGCATTTAGCTTGATCTAGGATGCTCACAGTTTTCTACTTGAAACTATGGGTGAGTCTTTCCATATGTTGTGAGATTAAGGGGTTTTCATTGTGTCTTCTGTTAGTTGATGTGAATAGGCTCTGTCAGTCTTCTGCCCATCTGTCGTACTGTACATAATGGCTGTTATAGTCCTTACACTGTATGAAAAATAAAGTGTTAATTCACAGAGATAAGGCACAGAAAGAGTTACATTCTGTTCCCTTTGGTTTTGTATCCATTTTGAACTTTAAAAATATGCCTAGCAATAGTTCTATTTCTCTGCAAAAAGAGGTTTTGTTTTTCTATTTCATTCCAGGGTGCTGACAATTTTTAACATATTTATCTTATATATCTGAACTATCTTTGTGGTTGCAGGTGGGAAATTGCTCGTGTTGTTATGGTGTTGCTGTTTTCAGATGTATATATTTCCAAGTCTCCCTGGCTCCCCACACTTCCTGCTTTGAAAAAACACCATGAAAAGATTTCCTGAGGGATCCTTGGTGCTCTCTGAGGTTGGTTGTTTTCTTGTAGATATTTTATTACCCAAATTAGCACTGATGATGTTACCTTATTGCAACCCTAAACTACAAATACTCTTCTTTATTGGTAGTTTATGTAACTGTCAATTAATGACAACAAAACCAGAGAAGGTATAGAATGCTAGTGAGATGACTATACAATGCAGAATTCACATGCACACACAGTTGTACATGTTGGTCATCTTGTAATTATTGTAAATAAGTCCAAGAACACCACAATCTACTGAAATTGCCTTCTCAATTTTCAAGAAAAATTGAAACCAAAATCTTTTTTACCAAACTGAATTAGACCTGATAAAAACAAATCCAGGCATGTTGTGCGTGACACTATTAAAAACAGACCTAGTTGAACTATCTTATATGTAAATAACCCATGAACCACAATCATACTAGTCCAATTCCATCTAGTTTTCTTTCTTTTCTTTTTTTTTGCTCTTATAGTTTCTAAGAAAAAAAATTGACATTGTGCCAAGATTTGTCTTAGCCAAAGCTTTCCAATTGCAACCCTCAGAGCAATAAATTATTGTTATGTTAGGGAACTTTTGTAGCCATGATTGGAGAGACTGTAGAAATCCTAGTGAGGGAAATTCTCGCCATCAACTTTGTGGGCAGAAAATAAACAGATTTGAACCCATTGGACTCCAACCTGGCTTGTGACCTTATAATTTATTATCAGAGAACCAGATATTAAAGGATTGCAAAAGCATTTTGGAGTCACTTTTTCTTCTTTTGAGGGCAATGGTTATGTTTTCACATGGTAAAAAAAATGCAAAAACCAGTCCTGACATGTTGCTTGCCATAATAATTTTGTGAAGGGCTCTTCTAAAAGTTCCTGCCAAGGCAAGGGATAAGCATGTTTCTCAGAGAGGCTAAAGGCCTGTTTAATACACACCCATCTCTCCTTTTGGATTTTAAAGTGGACAAGGCCTCATTTGGTTGCCAAGGCAGGCAAAGAAAAGGTCAAGAAACTCCTCAGCTGCAAGTTAGTTTGTCAAACCCTCTTTAAGGCAACATGACTTTACATGTTAATGTGAGTGCTTGACTCTATGTCAATAGCTCCTATTGTGAGCATTTGTAACCCAAGATTTATAGTAAAGCTTGCAACATTTTTCCCCAGGCATAATGAGCACTTATTTACCATTCCAGGTCTATAAGCAAAAGCCCTGACAAGTAATTATTGATACATTGTGTGGAAATAAAAGTGGTGGGCGAGTTGCTGTTTTTTCCAAATGCCAGCGTGGGCAGGGGGGAGGGTGGGTTGTGTCATAAGAGTGACAATCTTGGTGCCCAACATTGTCAAAGGCAATGTGGAATTGCACTGACTATATTTGTGCTCCCTGTCACCAGGGTATGACATGCCAAAACAGAACGAGTGCTCCTTTTGTCATGCTAATGCATTGTAATGACAGCTTTCGGATCCCTGGGTTGTGTTAACACTCAACAAGTCAAGGTGTGACAGGTATTAGACCCACTATGTCTCTACAATCCTAGCCAAGTGCTTCACATGGAGAGAGTTGCCACGGTAGCCTGAGAGTAACAGAAAATTCTTATAACTCTAGGTGCATATCAAGAAAGTGATTAAACTGAATTTGAAAAATTATAATGCCCTGTTGAGGTTAAACTGGGAAGAGTTTGATTCTGTGACCCCTGATGAAGTGGACAGGATTATGGGGAGGCTGAGCTCCTCCACATGTTTGTTGGACCCGTGCCCTTCCTGGCTGGTTTATGCAGCTAGGGAGAGGACACGAGGCTGGCTCCAGGCGGTTATATCTGCTTCTTTGAGTGAGGGTTATTTCCCCACCGTCTTGAAGGAGGCGGTGGTGAGACCTCTCCTCAAGAAGCCTGCCCTGGACCCAGCCGTTTTGAACAACTTTCGTCCAGTCTCCAACCTTCGCTTTCTTGCGAAGGTTGTTGAGAGTGTGGTGGCGCATCAGCTCCCTCTGGTCCTGGATGAAGCGGATTATCTGGACCCCTACCAATCGGGTTTCAGGCCCGGGTACAGCACGGAGACGGCATTGGTCGCTCTGGTGAATGATCTCTGGAGGGCGCGGGATAGGGGACATTCCTCTGTCCTAGTCCTATTAGACCTCTCAGCGGCTTTCGATACCATCGACCATGGTATCTTGCTGCGGCGTCTCAGGGGATTGGGAGTGGGAGGCACAGTTCTTCAGTGGTTCTCCTCCTATCTCCTGGGACGCTCGGAGTCGGTGTTGGCAGGGGGGCAGAGATCGGCCCCTAGGTCTCTCGTTTGTGGAGTTCCTCAGGGGTCGGTTCTCTCGCCTCTCCTGTTCAACATCTATATGAA
Organism: Vipera berus; assembly: GCF_964194415.1. Lineage (NCBI taxonomy): Eukaryota > Metazoa > Chordata > Lepidosauria > Squamata > Viperidae > Vipera > Vipera berus. The sequence goes on from NC_138204.1 coordinate 27,248,345, forward strand.
ACCGCTGGGTGAGATCATTCGTGGTTTTGGAGTTGGGTATCATCAGTATGCCGATGATACCCAACTTTTCTTTTCGACCCCAAACCACCCCAGTGATGCCCTCGCCGTGATGTCCCGTTGCCTGGAGGCGGTTCGGGTCTGGATGGGGAGGAACAGACTTCAGCTCAACCCTGACAAGACTGAGTGGCTGTGCATTCCGGCATCCCGGGACATTCCAAATGTTCCATCTCTTTCTATGGGGGGTGAGCTCTTACCCCCCGTGGATAGGGCTCGCAACTTGGGAGTCCTTCTAGATTCACGGCTTACTTTGGAAGAGCATATAGTGGCCGTGACTAGGGGGGCTTTCGCCCAGGTTCGCCTGGTGCGCCAGTTGCGGCCCTATCTGAACCGGGATGCCCTGTGTACAGTCACTCATGCGCTCGTGACCTCTCGCCTTGACTACTGTAATGCTCTCTACATGGGGCTTCCCTTGAAGACCACTCGGAGGCTCCAACTGGTACAGAATGCGGCCGCGAGAGTTGTCTTGGGAGTTTCCCGGTACTCCCATGTTACACCTTTGCTCCGCGAGCTGCATTGGTTACCAGTTGTCTTTCGGGTGAGGTTCAAGGTGTTGGTCACGATCTTTAAGGCCCTACATGGCATGGGTCCGGGTTACCTCAGGGACCACCTGCTGCCGGCATCGACTCCCCTCCGCCCTGTGCGTTCCCACAGAGAGGGCCTCCTCAGGGTGCCGCCAGTCAGGGAATGTCGACTGGTGGCCCCCAGGGGGAGGGCCTTCTCTGTGGGGGCTCCGGCTTTATGGAATCAATTGCCGGTGGAGCTCCGGATGGCACCAGACCTTCGAACTTTCCGTCGGGGCCTGAAGACCCATCTGTTCGAATTAGCTGGTCTGGCCTGATGGGGGATTATGGGCTTTTAATTGTTTTTAATCTGTACTTCTGTTTTAATTGGGCATGGATTTAATTCTTTTTAATTTTTGTATAGTGTTTCTTATGTATGCCCTGTGAACCGCCCTGAGTCCCACCAAGGAGAAGGGCGGTATATAAATCAAATAAACTATAAACTATAAACTATAAACTATACTGAGTTAGCTGAAAAAAAAGTACAGGATAATAATGTCCAAGGCCAAGATAGTACATCTGAATTAATTAAAGAGAAGAAGTAATATAAGACCTACAAACAAATTCAACAGAATCATAAAATATAGGAGTTAGAAGGGACTCCGGAGATTATATAGCCTAAAAGCTTGCTCACTGCTAGAATCCAGTATTACAATGTTCTTGAGAGATGGTCATCCGGCCTTTTTAAGTTTAAACATAGAAACATACTGAGTTTAAATATACTCAGAGAATCCACCATCTCCCAAAGCAATATCTTCCTTTGTTAAATAGTAGGGGTTGGTGGGGGGGATGTTCAAGTTATTGTTGTCTCCTAGTGATTACCTGCAGTTTCTTCAGCTAGCTTTCAGAAGTCATTTGCCATTGTTAGAATTCAGAGTTTCTAACCTGATGCCTTAACTACTACACCAGACTGGCTCAGAAATACTGTTTGCTATTAGCAAAATTTTTCTGATGTCTTATCTGTCACATCTCAGAGATTTATTTCCCAAGAAGTGAGTCTTACTTCTGAAGAACCTTACTCACAAGGAGCTCTGACTGTTTACATGGATAATGTATTCTGACCATCACTTAAATTTATACTTTCTGCTAAGGTGAATACTTAAACAGTAATTCTGTAGATTATGCTGGTTAGTCACATTATTATAATGTTGCCAGAAAGATGGATACATGAAGATTCCAGGATTATGTAAAATTAGTTAGAAAGCACAGTAAGAACTTTATCTTACCCTTGAACATCAACATAAAATCAATAGGAAAATCTTGATTCATCCAAAATCAATTAGGTCACCTAGTTATAAAACTGAAAATAATGTCACTTATTAAATCATAAATAAAGAAGGAGAATTAAATAAATCTGTAATGTCCAAATAGCTATTTTCTGTATAGAAATTGAATTTCAGCCATTAGGCTTAAAGAAACTAAAAGAGACAACCATGAGTTTACAGTTTCTATTTGTAATATTTGATTACTGTGGGGGGTGGTGTTTATAAACATTCAGGTTTACTTTAAAAATGCAACTTTCAGTCTCAAAAGATTATGATCTGGATGTCATATTTTTTCCCCAGTACAATAACTATGATCTGCCATACATTGTTTTCTTCATACACATTCATATCTCTAAATATGGGAATTCTCAAACTGAATTGTACCAATCATGTTACAACGTCTTGTATTTTGATAATGTTAAAAAATTCATTTAGCTTGGTAAACTGAACAAGCAACTTCTCCTACATCAGGCAAGTTTCCAGTCAGATTGTTTTCTAAGGCCATGGTAGATGTTCTGATGTAGCTTCCCATTAATAATTCTGGTAGTTTTTGCAAGTGCTATTATTGGCACAAACAGTGCATTTGAAAGAATGATTTTTTTAAAAAAAAATCAGGGTTTTTTTTATGCTGGAAGTGTAAAAAAATTGAGAGCTCATTGATCCATATGTATGGTCATGTGGTCATTTTTTTGATAATGTATAAGGAGATTTGTATATAATATACAATATACATACAGTATATGCAGCTTTATGGGGAATTCTTAATGTAATGCTACATATCAAAGCTTTGGAATTGGATGGTTTATCAGGGATTATGGTTGTACTGAACATTGGGGGGCTAGAAATATATTTTTTTGAGAGCTGAATGCAACAGAATTTCATTTTAATGTATGCTGATCAGTGTACATTTAAAGTGACAATAAAGTTTTTATTCTATTCTATTCTATTAAGAAATTGGAAAAGTGATGTTATTTTTAGATGTCAAGGAAGGTTGTTGAAAATGTGTGATCTATCTATTCTGGAAAAGACAATGTAATTTACTAATCAAAGGATGCAGCCATATGTTTTACTTAGCAGGGATTTTGTGATATCTTGCAATAACATATTGTATTTACATTTATTGTATAGTAGTGAATTCATTAGTAAACTAGTGATTATTGATAGGTATAAATTACAACATTTTTCTTTTTCTCTTTAGTTTATATTTCCAATTTGACCTTTTAACCTCTGGAAAAAAATATTTTTGTACTGTTATTGACAATGATATGTATACATATTCACTATGCTTTGCCATTTTCTTGAAAATATGATACTCCCTGTTGTACATCTGGAATGATGTAGATTACTGATATAAATTGGATTGTTTTATCAATCAGAGTTTCATCTGGAATGTAACATGAACATTCAATATCTTAATATGGCAAGAATAAACCTACAACTACTGAAAACAGCTGACCTCTCAACCTTTCCTAAACTAATCTATATTATATTACTACCTGAATTTCCCTTTTTAGGAACACCTGCTTAATTTGAGAAAATAGTAGGGACTTTTTTGGAAAAAAGTCCTTTTTTCCAAAAATTAATTTACATTCTGATCAAAAAACATGTTTAGAGCTGTTCAAAGGCCTGAAAGAACACTTAGGAACACAAAAAAAAAAATGTATTTATGTGATTACTCGGAGTTGAAAATTACTTAATGGCACCTAATAAATAAAAAGTAATTATACATAACGTATACAATACATGAGAAAGCAAAGCATGGTATTTTAGCTAAAACAATGCAACTAAGCAAAATATTATTCCCCAGTCATTTCAAATATGTCTTAAATATGCACAAAGAAACATTGCATGTACACATTTGATTTTACATTTCCCAGTACAAGATTTTAACATTTATAGAGTTTCTGCAGGGAAGGAGTTGTATATTATAACCCACAAATTTGCTAGAATAACATTTACCATTATGGTAAAAAATATTCCAGAAGAAAGATTCTATTCTGAGGATATTGAAACTCTGCTTATCTTACATTATTACTAGTTTGCATCCTCACCTTTAGGCATCTTCGGTGTACAAAGAATGAACTCTTTTAAAAAGTAATCCACTAGACTTGCAAAAGTTTATTGGCAGAATAATACTGAAGAAATTTGCAAGCGCTTGTGTTTTTTTTTTTTTGGCTTGCCTAGTTTAAGAGTATCATGTTAATCTCAAAGAAAAAACTATTCATATTGTGTTTTCCATAGAGGGTGAAACAAGGCTAGAAAAGATTTCCAGGCCTCTTATAGTAGCAATAGTTTCTTCTTCTGAGGTTGAGAATTCAAACTGTGTTTGGAAAAGCTTATATGTCCCGATGTTTAGCTCAATCTTTAAGCAAGCAAACCAAATTTCAGAGTTCAACAAAAGTAACTTAATAATCTTGCCAGAAGTATTTTTCCATGATTTATGGAACTTTCAGCCTCAGCCTAGCAAAATCAAGAATCCTTCAAATAATTACCTGACAGAACAACTGAAATATAGAAAACTTTTCCACATTCAGTTCATCATCATCATCAACAACGTTGTCATCATTGTCATCATCGCCATCATCATCGTTATTATCATCGTAATCATCAATCACATTCCATTAACAATGGTTAATGTCTTATCACATGAGTAAAATGGAAAGCTAATAACAACTAGATGAAGGAAAACACATTTTATTTGAGGACTGAAGATAGAATTGAGAAGTCCACCTTACTGATCCTATAAACAACTGGGTAAATGAGAGCATTAAGAGCTTTAATTTCTTCAAGTGATAGTCAATATCTCATCTGCCATCAGCAAATTTCATAGCATAATTATATGTTCAGAATCTGTTTCATATTATGTGCTTTAAATATTGTTTGCATGATATGTAAAATGTAAAATGGGCCCCATAGCTTTTTTGAAGAATATTTGAAACAGATATGAGAGAACACATTTAATGTTCTTTCTTTAAAAAAAACACGTTATGATTTTTGTAATACTTTTAATAAATAGTAAACCAAATCATGGTGATGAAAAATGATGTGTCCTTGCAGACTTGAATAGATTAGAGAAAGAGATAATATTGATACCAAAAATTGCTCAAAACTAAAACAGAAACAATACTGGTAGTGACAGTCAAACCCTATCAAAAATTCAGGATTCTGTAAATCTCCAACAAGTAATCAATGGTCTTGATATAAATCAGCTTTCAACAGTCCTGAACTGCTTTTCTAGATAGCCCTGTTATTAGGTATTAATTTTGCATTTCCAGTAAGTTTCTTCATTGCAGTTAAAGCTACTGGAGACTGTAGTCTCCCCGAAGGAAGAAAGGTAGCACAGTTGTACAAAGGAATTAGAATCTGGTTAAAAACCATGGGGCAGCAATTGCTAAGTCAATGAGAAACTAATCAAGGAGAGAACCAAACTAGAACTAAGGAGAAATTTCCTGACAGTTAGAACAATTAACCAGTGGAATGACTTGCCTCCAAAAATTGTGGGTGCTCCAAAACTGGAGGTTTTTAAGAAGAGACTGGACAACCATGTGTCTGAGTTTCTTGCTTGAGCAGGGAGTTGTACTAAAAGATCTCCAAGGTCTCTTCCAACTCTGTTATTCTGTTATTAGTGTATATCATAAAAGTTCATCTCCAAACAAAAAACAAATCAAGGATCTTTGCCAACTGAGCTCCACTCATTATCTGACCTAGGTTTTGGAAATATCTGAAATGTTCCAACAGAATGTCATCAATCTGATCCAAACTTCCACTGTATTCACTAATTTGATGAGATTATAACACAACTGAAAAACAAGTAAGAAGCTCGGCCATGGGTAATCTTATAACGGTTGGTATCATCAGATTCCTCACATAGCTGCCATACGATCAGTGCCATTGCTGATGATAATAAAAAACATTTCTGCCTGCCCCCACCTCTCTCTCAGATCTTTCCAATGTGTGTTGCCACACTATGGTTCCGGTTTTACTCAAAGTCTTTTGGAATGTCTCGGCCCAGGTTTCCCTTTCCCACAATCCAGTTAAATAATGCCACTGATTGATGGGAAAGATCCAAGAACTGGCAGACATGAGATACACAAACACAAGCTGAAGGGTGTCCTGCTTGTAATGTCTCTACAGTAGGACAAATGCTTGGAGAACTATTGTTGAAGAAGATTGCTTTTTATCAAGCTGACAGGGTGCAGCTGCTTGCTTGCTTGGAAGCTGTTCCATTTCCTCTTGGACAGAGGACTCCCTGAGGGGTTTCTGCATGCTGATCTGACATCGATAGCTGTGCAGACTTCAGGCCAAGTAACATGCTTTCCAATTAATGGAGGGGATTTTTTTTCACATAATTATGACAAATGTGTCTATCTATTGCCAGTGACATCAATGTAGCTGGAGCAGTAAGAACCAGTCCAGCAGGAGACTGTCATTGTTAGCTGGAATGATGGATGAGAATGACTTCTGGGTAGTAGCTAGCTATATTGCAAGCGCAGTAGGGCTAGGGCTATTGCAGAGTCTAGGGAAGGATAGAATGAGTGAGCCTTTTCATATTTGAAGAGCTGCCATCTAGAGAAAAAACAGAATCTGTCAGGAGTTTGGTGAACAGGAGATGCATTTAGTATTCCTCTATAATAAAGTAAGTCAATATTTTACCGTAAGATTCAGTAGGTCATTTTTCATCTTGTATTATGCTAATACCCAATAAATTCTTGTAGGAAATATCAGATATTCACTGAGGAACAGCAATCAAAGCATTCTTCAAAGTAGGCATCAAATAATGTTATTCTTTTTATTGTGCATATTTTCTTGGGTAGCTTCATAGGCTAGAACCAAGCCCATTAAGTTCACAGTTTGTTAGCAAAAAAAAGGTATATTACATTATTGACTATCTGTTCATTGCTATTGATGAATAAAGGTAGGATCTTTTGTATGAAATGTATGTATTAAACTATATCTATAATTAGTTGATACCATGTTTATTTTTTATTCTCTCGATTCTTATTTCTTTCCCTGCATTCTCCATTTTCTAATGCTGTCTTTTGTCTTTCCAGGGTGGCTTTGTTGCCACCTTTTTAAGTAAATAATGCATATGTGTTAGAGAAATGTACTGTACTTTAGAATGTGCAGGAAAGTATTATATGAAGAAAAAAATCCATTCTAAAAGATGTACAATAAGAGAATATATGCACATGTGGGAAAATGTCACTATCAGGAAAAATGTACATTAAAAGTACGCAAATTTCTTATGAGCATTTATACAAAAATGCAATATCATGAGGAATTGAGATTAAAAGATAAAAATCTGAGAAGAGATAATCTGTTTCAAGCCATCAAAACCTCTGGACGTCCACCCCACATAGTAAGAATGTCTCTGCCTGACATTATGCTGAAGATTTGCTCTTTTCGTGGGATTAAGACAATAACAAGCTAGTCAAGGGTTAAGAGCATCAAAGTTCATACTCCTCTTCATGAGGGCAAAACCACTACAAAGCAAAGAAGCATCAGAGAAAACAAAGGTTTCAAGGTGTCAGTGGAGTAATAAAGAAATAGCAACCAAATGAGAGGGATCAAAGATACCAAGCCAACTGTTCAGATAAAGCTCAAGAGCATAAGGACATGCTTTGCTCAGCAGCACAGACTCAATCTTGAAAAAACGTTCTCTTTGATGGTTAAACAAAAAACAACAACAGCAGAACTCAGAGGAGAGATATTCTACCCTTGCAAAGCCTCTTCCTTAGGAGGACTCTGAGCACTACAGAATCACTGGGAAACTTCCCCATTTTAAGCCAAATTTCTTTGCTTTAATGCCTTTAGAGAAATTCTCTTTGCAGCTGTTTGGCTGAACATGGTTATTCCTGCCCTTCTTTGGCTGCTCTTTTTTGAGAGGCAAAAGAAAGAGACTGGGCTAACATTCCAGAACTACAAGGATTTAAGAATAATGGTCTCTTTGGGATTGTAGGATGTAACACCCCCATTTAGCAGAATCTTGCCCTCTGCTTAATAAATACAGAAATCCAAAGGGATTACTCTAATAAGTATGCAATAAATTTACAGCTTTAACAACTTTTTAAAGACTCAATATATCACAGTTAATTTGGAAAAATACTCAGATAATCTGCCTTTTAATAAGAATTTACCTATCAAACTTTATAAACTTCCTGCATCCTGAAATGCAATCCAAGATCTTCATGGGGCATGGATACATTTGTTTTGCTTTCATGTCATGTAAAGATAGGGCCTAAAGCGGGGGGGGGGGACAATAAAGGAGAATAAATGTAGCTCAGAGTTGAAATGAGAGATCCTTCTTGTTCTCTGAGCTTGGTTGTTTGCTTGCAGAAGTTTCATTACCCAAATTAGTTAACATCATCAGTACACTAGTTTGGATAGAATAGAATAGAATAGAATAGAATAGAATAGAATAGAATAGAATAGAATAGAATAGAATAGAATAGAATAGAATAGAATAGAATAGAATAGAATAGAATAGAATAGAATAGAATAGAATAGAATAGAATAGAATAGAATAGAATAGAACTGGAAGGGACCTTGCAGGTCTTCTAATCCAGCCCCCTGCTCAAGCAGGAGAACCTATACCGTTTCAGACAGGTGAATGTCTAATCTCTTCTTTAAAATCTCCAGTGATGGAGCACCCACAATTTCTGGGGGTAAGGTGTTCCACTGGTTGATTATCCTCGCTGTCAGGAAGTTTCTCCTTAATTCCAGGTTGCTTCTCTCTTTGATCAGTTTCCAGCCATTGTTACTCATCCTTCCCTCTGGTGCTTTGGTGAACAACCTGGCCCCTTCTGCCTTGTGGCAGCCCCTCAGATACTGGAACACTGCTATCATATCTCCCCTATTTCTACTTTTCTTTAGACTAGCCAAACCCAAGTCCCATAGCCGTTCTTCATATGTTTTAGTCTCCAGGCCTTTGATCATCTTAGTTGCTCTTCTCTGAATTTTTTCCAATCTCTCAACATCTTTTTTGTGATATGGTGACCAAAATTGGCTGCAGTATTCCAGGTGTGGTCACACTAGGGTTTTATAAAGCAGTACTAATTCTTTGCGTGATCTTGATTCTCTGGCTCTGTTTATGCAACCCAGGATTGCATTAGCTTTTTTGGTTGCTGCTGCACACTGCTGACTCATAGTCAAGTGATCGTCCACTAGGACTCCAAGGTCCCTCTCACAGTTACTGTTTTTAAGCCAGGTCTCGCCCAATCTGTATTTGTAAATGTTTTTGGTGAAAATAATATCCTAAAATCTTATATTAGGGAGAAGTAATTTTGCAAATATACACCTATTATAGAAGCAAGCTTATTTAAAATACAGCAGTTAAGATAATGGATTGGCATTCAAGAGATCCAAACAGCCTCTCATCTATAGCAGCTGTGGATCAGCACAAAGTACCTCATAGAATCATTGTAGGGGGAAAAATGGAAGCAAACAACCTTCTGAATTCCACCTTGAGCTCCTGGATAAAAGGCAGGATACAAATTTAACAGACATAATTAAACCAATTGGGTGATAAATTCACTAAAGTGATACAAACCTTCATGTAGACTTTTCTCAAAATTTGTACCCTAAAGTGGAAACATAACAAGGAAGTTTAAAAATGAAATAATTAGAAACTTCATGAAACTGCATTTGATTATTTTTTTCATCTATAGCCACAATGCATAAATTAAACAAGGCAGACATATTTCTGGAACCCCAGTCATAGTCATCTCAAAATCAGCATTTTCCTCAGCTATTCAGCTAATATTGAATATATCACCCATTTCTACCAAATTGTTGACTGTGATGCAGAATTGAGGAGAAAATCAGCTGCTGTTCTACTTTTCATCTATTTCTACTCTTGCTATATACATATATACATAAAAGTATTACAGCTGGAACAACCAAAGGCCACTCCCTTTGGGACTGTCCATGTTAATTATCCACCATATTGTTTTCAGTGGCTCTTCAAATTTCTGTATCCTTTTGATATAGATATATCAATATAAAATACAGATATTGATACAGAAGTACTGTATAAATAATGTACATTCCTATTGCTATCCTCTGCCCTTCTATTGTCGTTTTTTTTAGAAACTTTGGCTTGCTGATCTTTCATAAATACTAAACAAATAAAGGAACCCTAAGTTGTTTTTTGTCAGCTGCATTGAGTGGCTTATGTGTGTTCTCATTGAAATATAGTAATTAACTAGGAGTGTGTTGCATGCAAATTAAACTGGAATTTATCCACAGTAATCTTCCAAGATCCAAGAGGTCTCTTTCACATATGGCTTGGCCTCATTGACCTAGACTAGCTTCAAGAGGATTCTGCATTTGTGACTTCAGGTAATCCTGACTTATGATTATAAATGGAGCTGGAACTTCTGTCACTATTGCAATCATGTGGCCTTGAGATGTTGTAGACACCATAATATATGCTGGTATTAGACAACACATCAGACAAAATCAGTATGTCAAACTAATTAAATCCAATAAATTTATTGGATTACCCTACTGAATAAATAAAATATCTTACCATGTGACATGAGGGTAACACAGTCATGAACAAATCCAAATTTCGATTCAGTACATGAAAATTAGAGTTACGCATGACTATAACCCTTGGTTCAGAGATGATTTAGTATTTTGGAAAAATAGTTTCATGCAACTTGAATTTAACCTTTTGACTCTGGACCAAGTCTGAAAAGAGATTCATGCCTCCTTTGGATTAGTATGGAAAACCAACTAATGGATATAACTTTAATAGAATGGGTTGACTTTATCATAAACATTTCTGAGGAGAAGATGCTTGCCGAGATTCAGAGAAATAAATGCATACATTTTGGAACTAGAAACCTTTAAATTCTTTTTTTATTATTATTTCATGACAGAATTAAATGATGCTTTTATGCATAATAGTCTCCTGTGGGAATGATGTATGCCTAATATTGGAAAGAGAGATTAAGGATGCAAGCAAATATGCCACTGGTTCCTAAAAGCTTCCATGGTAGGCCTCTTTCCTTCTTGATGTTTTATGGGGAAGCAAAACTTAAAAGTAGTAATTTTTGCAGATACACTGACTGCCTTTTTGGAGCACCAAAAAGCCCTGATAGACCCATGAAGTCTTCCAGTTTAACTCATAGGGATTGCTTTACCATCTAGAATCACAACCTTAGGAGCCTGACTCGAAAGAGAACAATAGGTATAAAAAGGCCAGACTTGATTTGAGATTCACCTGATTCAGAAGGACACCTCTCAATAGAAATATACAATCATTTCTTTGAACTGAGGACGGTATCTTTAAATAGATACAAATACGACATCTTATGGAGGTAGTCCTTGAAGTTAGAATAACTTCTCTGTTTTATCATATGTATAGAAATAAACCAAGAATAGGATAAAATTGCCAAGTGGCCAGCTTGTCTTTGGCAATACAGGTTGACTTATGGCCACAACTGAGACCAGAACTTCCATGGCTAAGCAAGGAGTTGTTAAGTGAGTCACATCTGAGTTTGCCATATCTGTTAAACAAATCACTATAGTTCTTAAGTGGATCAAATTGTTTGTAAGCAAACCCAGCTGTCTTCACCGACTTTGCTTGACAGAGATCAGCTGTGAAGGTTACAAATGGTGATCACATGATCCCAGGATGCTGCAACCTTTGTAAATATCCCAGTTGCTAAATACACTATGAATTTTGATCATATGGTTATGGGGGATGCTATGGTGATTGATTGTAAGTGTGAGAATGCTGTAGTAACTTTGAACAGTCACTAAATGAATGGTTGTAAGTCAGGATTACTTGTATCAGTTTGCAGAAATAAACTAGATAAGCCTTTTTGACAGCTAAATACAGCTGCCAACCAATTGGTCTGAGGGCTGTAGACTGTGAAAAGCACAGCTACCGTAGCTAGCTGAAAAAACAGCAGCCTCAGACAGAAGTAAGCAATAATCATCTTCCACTGTTTCCCCATCTCATCCACCAGAACAAAAGCTGAAACAAGCAGTGTTAGAAAACATCCCTGTTTCATCCCTTCTTCTCCCCCAGTGACATCCAACTCATTTTGTCTTTCATTTGTTAATATTGCTCTCCAACTGATAGAGTTTTCACTTTCTTTCTCTGCATCCTTCTACCTAAACACTCACTCTCTCTCACACACACACACATTTTGTCCTCTGAAATGAAGCAATGATCCATTTTCTGTGATTAAATTAGTGTAAGTAATACGATATCATAGAACTGATTGATTTCCCCAGCAATAGTTATTAACCAGCTCAATTCAAAAGCAAGCATGGCCATTATTCTAAACATTGATTCCAATGTTTAGAATGACTGCAGGAGAGCTTTAAAATGCCATGAAGAACTAGAACACAAAAACTTTAAAAGAAACACATGAATATTGTTTTCTTTATTATAAAACTTCAGTAATATTTGGAAGTAAAATATTTACATATAGCCTTGGCATTCATGCTTGAACTGTGATGGTTATCTGACTATAACCTTGCCAATAGAAAAATGGAATAGACAACATCACCACCAGATGGATTTGTAGTTGGCTGACAAACCATACTTAATGAGTTTTCCTCAATGGTACTACATCCACATGGAGAGAAGTAAGCTGTGGGATACCACACAGCTCCATCTTATGCCCACTACTCTTCAGTATCTTCATCAATGACTTAGATGAGGAAATAGAAGGGGAACTCATCAATTTTTCAGATGACACTATACTAGCAGAAATAGCCAACACCCCAGAAGAAAAAGGTCAGGATTTAAAAAGATCCTGACAAACTTGAACAATGGGCCCTATCCAACAAAATGAGTTTTAATGTGAAGAAAAGCAAAGTTTTGCATTTAGGCAGAAAAATCAAAGATATAAGTACAGATTAGGTGAGACATGGCTCAAAAACAGTAACTGTAAAAGTGGCCTTGGAGTCCTAGTGGACAATCACTTGACAATGAGCCAGCAATGTGCAGCAGCAGCCAAAAATACCTAATACAATCCTGGGTTGTATAAATAGAGGCATAGAATCAAGATCACACAAAGTATTAGTGTTGTTGTTGTTGTTAGTTGCGAAGTCATGTCCGACCCTAGTGAGACCACACCTGGAATACTGCAACCAATTTTCGTTACCATATTACAAAAAAGATGTTGAGACCTTAGAAAAAGTTCAGAGAAGAGCAACTAAGATGATCAAAGGCCTGGAGACTAAAACATACGATGAATGGCTACAGGACTTGGGTTTGGCTAGTCTAAAGAAAAGAAGAAATAGGGGAGACATGACAGCAGTAGTCCAGTATTTGAGAGGCTGCCACAAAGAAGAGGGGATCAAATTAGTCTCCAAAGCACCAGAGGGCAGGACAAGAAACAATGGTTGAAAACTGATCAAAGAGAGAAACAACCTGGAATTAAGGAGAAAGTTCCTAACAGTGAGGACAATTAACCAGTGGAACGGCTTGCTTTCAGAAATCGTGGGCACTCTATGACTGGAAATTTTTAAGAAGAGACTGAACACTCACTTGTCTGTGATGGTATAGGTTCTCCTGCTTGAGTGAGAGGCTTGACTGGAAGTCCCTTCCAGTTCTATTCTATTCTATTCTATTCTATTCTATTCTATTCTATTCTATTCTATTCTATTCTATTCTATTCTATTCTATTCTATTCTATTCTATTCTATTCTATTCTATTCTATTCTATTCTATTCTATTCTATTCTATTCTATTCTATTTTTCTGTATTCATAAAATCCAACAAATAGATTGATAGATAACTACCTATTTGGTCACTGTCAAGAAAAAGAGCATATTGATAGTCATTAGTCCTTAGGAAAAAGGAATACATAGCAACATTCTACTGATTAAAAACGTCCAAACTTTACTTCTTTGGGCCTGATACAAACTTGTATCATCTGTTATCCATCCATGGCCTCCTTTGAACAGTTAAATAAAGTTCTGTATCTTTTGGAAAATGTGAGTGTTGATGGGTGTCCTTGAATTTCATTTATTTCTTTAAAATTAAGTCTCTCTCAAAGCTCACTCATTGATAGCAAATTATGTCTAAGGTTATAGAACAGGACTGAGCCACATGTGGTGCCCAAACCACATTTTTGGATCTCTCTTAGTTTTCTTGACAAACTCCAAGGGCTAAATGGAGAGAATTTGTGGCCTTTCTCCCATTTGTTCACATTATTTATTAGGATAGGATTATTAGATTAAGATAAGCTAATTTATTACCCTCCCCAAAATTTGCACACCTATCTAATACATGATACTGCTATACCCACTCTAGTTCTTAATATGGGGAAGATAAACAAACAAAACAACCTAGTCAGAGGGACTCCCCTGAAAAATGATGATATTGTCAAAATTATATGCATTATATACTCTCCCCACATGCAGTTTGCCAACTAATTGTGTAGACTGATCAGTATATTTCTTTGGGAATGAGTCCCACAATCTCAGGCTTAATTGTAATTATACACATATTATATTGCACTGATTTTCATGCCCTTCTTCCAAACAGAAACAATGGTTCCACTAACATTTTTCAATCATGTAATATTTTAATGTTTTGCAAGATTATTACAATATATTGTAAATGTGGCTACCTTTGAAGAAAGGTAATACAAACTATGGTGACAGGAATACTGACAGAACTGGCTATTATAATCATATATACATGATATTATTATCTACATATCTCCTAGTTCATGTCCAGCTTCAACTCAAAGTGCTGCTGATTTAACCTTTGATATCATGTATAGCTTAAGTCAACAGTTTTTGAAAAATTGTCTCATTCTGTAAATCCCTACCAGTATTGAAATATCATCAACAACAACCAACCACCCCCCCCACCCCCCCACACACCATTTCTACAATCTGATGCTGAAACTAGCTAGATATGAACAGGCCCTTCCCTGTAATTGCCTTAGCACAGTTTCTATAACATATCGGCGTAGATCTTTACAATTCTCAATTCAAATCTCCCCTAGTCTTCACTTCTAAGGGGTAAATATATTCAGATCCATTAGTAGCTTCTCCTAGTTTACAGATCTAGTAGCCTCCTCTGCATATATTCTATTTTGCTAATGTGCTTTCTAAACCCTAGGGTCTAGACCTAGTATTCTAGATGCAGTCTGATCAGAATAGTGGAACATTGGCTTCCGGTTTGCGTGCGCGGCGCTTGTGGACGTGCAGGAAGAGCCCTCTCCCTGCCGTCCGATCTTTCTTCCTTGAAGGACCCTGAAAAGGGTCAAAAGTTGCCCTGGAGGGGCGACCACCATGAGGAGGCCCTCCTTGTGATTGTGGGAGGGTGTCAGTCCTCCGTTCGATCTGGAGCAGCTCCTTTGGCCCGAAGAAGAAGGGATCGGCCATTAAGATGGCCAAACATTAAGCTATTCCCTGCCGAAAGCCCAAAGCACCATCTAGCACAATGAAGCAATCTGGAGGACCTGGGTGAGACCTAACCTTTTGTATTCCCCTAACTACTTTCCTGTGGGACTTTTTCAAAAAATTTCTCCCCCTTTTGAAAGACCGGCGACTGCATACTTGGAGAATAAACTTTAAAGCCTTAAAAGAAATCAAATGGCAAAGCTAAAACAATTAAGCAACCATATTTGTACCTATTAAAAAGCTTTTATTTTGTGGGGATCTACCACCCTATTTTCTGCTTAAGCTGTGAAATAAGCGAAACAGAAAAAGAATGGATTAATTGAATAAAAGCCTCATATTAGTCTGGAAAAAGATTTTACACCTTATTCTATATGCTATTGATGACATCTTGTGGAGAAACTTGGTATAGCAAGTAAACCTCTCTTTTTATTGTGAGAGCTGACTGAATAACATAACTGTCCTTGACATTATCTTCAAAGATAAGAATTGGGAACACCTGGCACTGAAAACAATCTTTAGGAATACTGGAGGTGGACAATCATTGACTCTTATTAAAATAGCCTCCATGAAAGACCTATCTGTAAACAACAGCAAAATGGAGGATTATATTCCACTGCTTAACTACAAACTGATACTTGAAACAATCTTGGCAATGACTGAGCAAATCAAAGCCAGACTGCAAGATAAACCTGACAGCTTAAAGCTACCAAATCAAACTTTGACCTTAAATGATGAATTGACAATCCAAAAACAAACAGAAGTGGAAACTAACATTAAAATAGGAGACTCTAAAGAACAACAAATACATTTTATTGAGAACCTTGAAGCCCAAAACTCAACTTCAACTATAAAACCTACAACTCAAAAAACAATAGTAGCCAAAGAAAGCAACATTAAGAGAGAAGATATTAAAGGACTTCAAATACAATACATTGAGGACCCAGCCAATCAAATGATAACCATAACACCAGTTACTACTTCTTACCTAAGCCAGATGGAATTGGAAGAAGAAAAAGACCAGACCGAACTAATGACAATTAAGGTAAAAGGTAAAGGTTCCCCCGCACATGCGTGCTAGTCGTTTCCGACTCTAGGGGCCGGTGCTCATCTCCGTTTCAAAGCCGAAGAGCCAGCGCTTGTCCGAGGACGTCTCCGTGGTCATGTGGCCGGCATGACTAGACACCAAAGGCGCACGGAACGCTGTTACCTTCCCACCGTAGTGGTCCCTATTTTTCTACTTGCATTTTTTACGTGCTTTCAAACTGCTAGGTTGGCAGAAGCTGGGACGAGTAACAGGTGCTCACTCTGTTACGCGGCACTCGGGATTCGACCCGCCAAACTGCCGACCTTCCGATCGACAAGCAAAAATTGAGCTATTAAAGCAACACTTCAATGATTACAAAGGGGACACTTTCTTTGCGAAACTGATATTTGATGGTCTCCCTGGATTCAAACAATGTGTGTAGGAAGAAAGGGAGACACATCTGAGAATCTAAAGGCACTGATATGGAAGCCTTATTGGCAGAAAAAGAAGGCGAGAGTTAGAGTTAAAAAAATTGAATTTGTCTCTTTGTTGGGATTTGTAATGATAGAGCTTAAAAAATTTCTTTTAATGGGCTAAGGGGAATCTTTAAAAAATATAAACTGATTCTATACTTAGGTTTTAGATTTTTAAGGGAAAACAAAATTAAGCTATTAGAACATAACACTGAACTATATTATAGAATCTGGAATAATATAATAAAAGACATTACTTTAATAATTGATGAATTATTAAGATGACATATAGAATATATTTGTTGTAATGATACAGATATGAATTGATTTTATATTTAGCTTTTAGGTGTCTAAGGGAAAGGAAAGATGGCTATTAGAATTTATTTATATTATAGATTTTGGAAGGATATAACAAAAGATACTTTTCTAATAATTGGTGAACTATTAAGATAAATAGAATATACTTGCAAAAAATTAGAATGTATTGAAATGAATAATGTAAGTACTGTAGACAGGATAATTACTTTTTAATGAAATAGGGAAATGTGGGTTACCCGAAAATTAAGTTTTCTTTTATATACTATAGGCTATTCTAGAATATTCTATTGCAGTAAGGTAAAACTTAAAAACAGGACATGGATATGTATAAGTGAAAATATATTGAAAAATGTTTTAATTGATTATGTCATAACTAGAAATGTATTAATTTGATTAATTTGATTATGTTATAAATAAGGGAATCAGAGAGGGAATCTTTGTTGATGTAACTTGAGCTATTTACAAATAATTTGTTATTTGCTATTGTTTACTTTTGTTTACTCAACCACCGTATTGCTTCATAAATACCTGAATGTAAAATTAAAAAATTAATAAAACTTGTATATATATATATATATATAAAGAATAGTGGAACATTATTTTCTGTGTTCTGACTCTATGCCCATTCTATTATCCCTTACCCTCTGTGAAACCAGGTTGTAGATGCCTTCTTTCTCCCAGTAAGATAACCAGGATTAACCACAGTTTTATGAGAAAGGACAAATCAAATCAGGAGTTCCATCAAAGCTATTCAGCAATCCTTCTTCAACTCTGTTTCCATCAAACAAAGGCAAGTAAAAATAAATAATAAATATTTTTCTTATTTTAAAATGTAAGAAATTTAGAGATAAAACCTTTTTCTTTATATTTCAGGTTTAAAATATGGTTTCATAGGACAGCAAACATTAATTATGCGCTTTTCACAAACATCTTCCTTTCATTGTATGTTTAAATAACACATCTCTCAAATAAAAATGACTTGAGAATTGATCCACTTGTTTTCTGACATGTGTGGATCCAGGTTTGCACAATTTGACCTGGGATCATCATCATATTGAAAACAAAAACATTTGCAAAACTCCATCTATACTTTGAACTGAATAAATGGGAATGAACACAATCTGTTCCCCAACCATTTTACTGAATGTGCAAAGATAACTAAATTGTTTTAGAAGAAATTAGAAATATGTAAGTTTAGGGCTTCCCTTATTGTTTTCATGTGTTTCCATCTCTTATTAGGAGGCATTTATAGCAAATGTGGTTAGATATTATATTAGAAGCCACAACGATGTAACTAAAGTGGCATTTATCTCTGTTTTTCTACTTAAAAAATGTCCCAAAGCTAAAGGTAGGAAGGAAGGAAGGAAGGAAGGAAGGAAGGAAGGAAGGAAGGAAGGAAGGAAGGAAGGAAGGAAGGAAGGAAGGAAGGAAGGAAGGAAGGAAGGCTGCACTGAAGTAACTAGAAACTGAGTAATAATATATTTTCTAAGTTGTTCATTTGTAGCTCCACCAACTGTCTCTCCTTTCACATCCAATATTATTTTCTTTTCTTCCTCCGCCTCAATCTGGAATTGTAAAGGAAATACATTATGCTTTAAAGAATCTCTGAGAGTACATATGTGCCTATGGGATTTTTTCAAGTCACTTATTTGTTTGAATGCCATTGATTTTCCTCCTAATTGATATTCACTATGCTAATTTCTCCCACAAATCTCGCACACTATTGATCAAAAAGTAATAAACTCTCCGGCAAACAAAACAAGCATTATTGCAATGTTGGGAAAACATCATTTAATATCAATACCGTATTTACAATTATATTTAACCCAAATTTCACCTGTGATGCAATACATTATCAAAATCAAAGTACTACAAGCATAAATGGTGAAGGGAGGCACTTTTTAAAATCCCACTGGATTATTTTGTGATGCTTGTAAAAAAAAAAGACTGTTAGGACAGATGTAAGCAGCTTTTTATGCAATAAAAGCCCTAATCCTTCCCATAGACAATATCACAAAGATAAATCTATATTATTTTTTAAGCTTAACAGCCATAACTTTTCCAGGCTGGATTATCAATCACAATGGTCCACACCAAGATACTGAGAGATTTGAATGGGTTCCTAGTGCTTCATGGAGTTTTCTCTCTCTCCTGGCCAGATGAGCCTGTCAAAGCTGTAGCTAAATTCCATAATAAAAAAAACAACCCAACCCCTACTTTGACACTTGGCAAATGATGCCCCTCAAAGTTTTAGTATTTAGTCTGTTAGCTATTTATCATATACAAAATTATTGGAAATGGTTTGCAAAGTTTTTTTTTTATTGAAAAGTTTTACAATACATTTTATTTTTAACAAAACAAAACCCCTCCCAACCCCCTCCCCTCTCCCCAACCCTCCCCAACACCTCCCTCCCCTCCCCCTCCCCCCTCCCCGACTTCCCAGAGCTAAATACAGGGTATAAAAATACAAACAATCATAATCTACCTTATGCAAACAACAATAAACTATTAAATCTATCGCACTTTAACTCTTACAAAATGACTACAAGCAATGTAAATATCACATCAATACTTATTCAAATGCTAGGTGAAACTTTTTAGTCCCATATTTATTCTGGATATAATCAATCCATTTTTTCCACTCCACAATATATCTCTGTTGTGAGTGGTGTTTCAAGTACACCGAAATCTTTGCCATTTCCACCAGGTTGGAAACTTTTAAAGTCCATTCTTCTATAGTCGGCAGTTCTTCCTTCTTCCAATATTCCCCTACTAAAAGTCTTGCTGCCGTAATTAAATTCAACATCAACTTAGTGTCCACAACAGTAGTATGAGTAATAATACCCAATAAAAACAATTGCGGACAAAACTTTATCCTTTTCTTAAATATCTTTTGCATATTCCACCAGATTCTAATCCAAAAAGCTTTAAGGAAATGGTTTGCAAAGTTTTGAGGTGAGATGTCAAAAGAATGATGGCGCCCAATACTATTGACCCTTTTCAGCTAAAACTAAGGTACTTGTTTAAGTTCTGGGTCTTATATCAGTGATAAGGACAAACAAATTGAAAGTTTATCTATGCTGAGAGGTGCTTCAGTTTAGCTGAAAAACATGTCATGGAATAGGAACTTATTCTGTTTTTATTAGAATTAATTTTTCTTTGACTCAGGTTGAACTGGATTGAATACCACTTGGCTGTTGATTGCCAGAACTGCATCTGCATAGCTAGACATTTATCCATTATTATCCTGCTTTTCATCTGAAAGAAGGCAATCACTTCTATGCTGTTGCCAAGAAAATGACATGGATATGTTCATGTAATCACCATTAGTTGTCCTTGAATCAAAGAAGCCTTTTTATACTGCCTTTCTATTATTGTACCTACTATTCTTGGATAGTTTAAACAGAGGGATCTCATATGGCTACTATAATGCAGATTGTGCAAACCTGGGCTCACATAGCTATTCCTAATTAAAACTTTAAGTAATCTATGAGTTCCATTGGAATTATAAAACTTTGGTGTTACACCTTCACCAAGTGCAAGTCCATTTCGGAGTGCCACATATAATCTATAAACCCAGCATAATTTGAGAACAAGCTATTTGAAAGATCACATTTTCTACATACATGTGTCATGGTTATGACATGTTTGAGAGAGAGGCCGTTCTTCTCTTACTAATATCAGAGGCATGTTTGAATGTGAGAGACACTCTCTCTCTCTCTTACACACTCTCTGACAGGGAGAAAAGAAATTATGTTCATTAGTTTTATTATCATTTCATTCACACTTTGCAAATAAAATAAAATGCCATTTTTGAAAGTCTTAATTTTGGAACAAAAGGCATGTATTTTCAGATAGTCTTTTCACTGATTGCATACATGATATTAAATATTAAACTTTACAAAAGATTTTGGAACAAATGCTTTATGTCTGTCTCCTATCCACAATCAATCTGAATAAGCTGTTCCTGAGCTTTCCATCGTCTCCTTTGCTTTCAAAGTCACCTACTTCAATTTGGATTCACGTTGAAAAATGAAAGAAAACACTCCTATGGAGAAAAACATTCCTTAAGTTGCATGTCATCAACTGTGATAAATACAGAAATCTGTACTGTGGGTGGATTTGTAAAAGAGGAACTATTGAGCATGTCCTGCTATTCAACTCCGCACCTGGCAAAGAGAAAAGAATCCTGACTAGCCAAACAAAATCAAGCAAAAATTCAAAAGAGAATCAATATTCTTCAGGTAAAATTTGCTACAGCCCTCTGAAACTATGGAGAAACTAAAATATGTTCGAATGCCTGTTTTCTGTCATTAAGTAAAGCAGGCTGCCATTTTTTTATGTTGTATACTGGACATCTTGTATTTATACATCATATGGCATGGGCCCGGATTATCTAAGGGAGCACCTGCTGCCAGCGTCAATTACCCATCGTCCTTGCGCTCCCACAGGGAGGGCCTCCTCAGGGTACCGCCGGTCAAGGATTGCTGACGGGCGATCCACAGGGGGAGGGCGTTCTCTGTGGGCGCGCCTGCCCTATGGAATCAACTGCCAATGGAACTCCGGACTGCCCCGGACCTTCGTTCATTTCGCCGGGACCTAAAAACCTGGCTCTTTGAGCTATCTGGTCTGGACTGAGGGGTTTAATGTTTTTAAATTGTGATTTTAATTTTTGTGGCTAGACTTAATTTAATTTATTTTAATTTATTTTAATTTTATATTGGATTGTTTTTAAATTTTGCCTTGTAAACCGCCCTGAGCCCTTTGGGAATAGGGCGGTATATAAACCGAATAAATAAATAAATAAATAAATAAATTATATTCACAAATAAGGTTGAAGGAGAAGGCTTCCTTGAAAGTAGGAGCAAGGGGCAAGGTTCTTGGATTTTATGACACTTCATAAATCCTCTGTTTGAAAAACACTTGATTCCTATATCCCCTGCCCAATTAAGTCACCTAACACCCATCAGATTTGTATGTAGACCCACCCTTGTCACATCTTCTATCAGACTCCTGCACTCACTTTCCTCAGCATCCACCTAATCTCCAGTCTGAAGTAAATGTTGATTAGGTGAACAAACTTAATTATAAGCATACACTAAATAAAATTACTTACTAATTACTGCTGTGTAGAAAAGACTCACAGAACTCCTATTTCTCTAACTGATCGCAGTAGGCTAGAAAAGATGTACACTAACTCACCACCCTTTCTTATACTCGTGCCACGTGCAACATTCCTTGCCAATGGTAACAACAGAACCAACAAGTTTTGATCCATATTGGCCTGTATGCCACAAGTGCAACCAAAGCCAACTGTTACTCAAAGCATGCTTTCATTATTCTCAAGCTAATATCAGTAGAATTTTGTCTGTTAGGGTATGGCTGTGAAGAAACAGGGCCATGCTGCAGGATCCAAGAGGCCTGTTTTCTCTGTCATGTTACCTGGCCTACAGAACTGTGTTCCTCCTAAGATATGAATGGCCATAACCCTGTTGGTTTTCCCCTCAGGCTTTAGGACTAGGTTGTTCATGAAGCCCAATACGTACATGTTTCAGTCCAATATGAATTGTTTGTGAAATGCCTCAGCTCTTGTATGTATTATGTTTGCTATTAATTGTATTTTTTAATTTTGTTTTATATTGATTTTGTATTGCTACTTGTCCAGAGTTATCTGCTTAAAATAGGCAACCATATAAAAGGTAAAGGTAAAGGTTTCCCCGCACATGCGTGCTAGTCATTTCCAACTCTAGGGGCCGGTGCTCATCTCTGTTTCAAAGCCGAAGAGCCAGCGCTTGTCCAAGGACGTCTCTGTGGTCATGTGGCTGGGATGATTAGACGCCAAAGGCGCACGGAACGCTGTTACCTTCCCACTGTAGTGGTCCCTATTTTTCTACTTGCATTTTTACGTGCTTTCGAACTGCTAGGTTGGCAAAAACTGGGACAAATAACAGGTGCTCACTCTGTTACGCGGCACTCGGGATTCAACCCGCCAAACTGCCAACCTTCTGTTTGACAAGCTCAGCATCCTAACCCACTGAGCCACCATCTCCCTAGGCAACCATATACATCTTATAAATAAATAAGATATGCGATCTTTATCAGACAGTGGTGCTGTTTATCCTGAAACCATTTTGTCTGTCTCAGGGATGATTTTGGATGGGGGACACTAACAGATTTCCATGCAGCAGTTAAGATGGAGTTTTCCATAGAACTTTAAGGAAAGGAGGAAGTAACTTAATAGATACTGAGTTTGATTATAATTTACAATTTACAATTTTATATGTTGAACATAGAATAACAGAGTTGGAAGGGACCTTGGAGGTCTTCTAATCCAACCCCCTCTCAAGCAGGAGACCCTATACCAGTTCAGACAAGTGGCTGTCCAGTCTCTTCTTAAAAATCTCCAGCAATGGGGCACCCATAACTTCTGAAAGCAAGGAGTTCCACTGGTTAATTGTTCTCACTGTTAGGAAGTTTCTCCTTAATTCCAGTTTGCTTCTTTCTTTGATTAGTTTCCATCCATTGTTTCTTGTCTTGTCTTCTGGTGCTTTGGAAAATAGGTTGTCCTACTCTTCTTTGTGGCAGCCCCTCAAATATTGGAACACTGCTATTATGTCTCCCCTGATCCTTTTTTTCACAAGACTACGAATACCCAATTCCTGTAACTGTTCTGCACTCTTTCCAATGTTTCCATATCATTTTATATTTTGGTGACCAAAACTGGATGCAATATTCGAAATGTAGTCTTATGAAGGCTTTGTAAAGTGGTATTCAAGATCACACATGTGATCTTGATTTTATCCCTTTTATATTTATATATAAAAATAAATTGCAAATGCCATAAGACCAAATACAATTAGCATTATAGAAATACTATAAACAAACACTAAGGCATTTGCAGTCACCAACTTATCAGCATGAATGTAAAAAGGTTTGTTGATTTAGACAATGCTATAATAAAGTGAATAGGCTTGAAATATTTTGCATGAATATAGAATTGAAGTTTGGTTACCGCATATGATAAGAATGGTATATATTAGAAATGAGGCATGTGTGAGACTACTTAGTGAATACTTCAGCACTGAGCAGGCAGTAAGTTAAGGGTGTCTCCTTGGTTGTTTAATGTATTTGTTGATAAATATATAAGAAAGCTTCTGATATTAGAAGTGTGGTGTTGGAGACATGAGAGTACATGTTGTGACATGGTAGTTGTATCTGACTGGGAGTGAATGATTGTGAATTATATGTAAATAGTGGAAAAAATAGAGCAAGTAGATTAATTGGTATACCTCGATAAGATAAACCAGTGAAAAATGGGTAGAGAAATTTTAAGGCAGTCTGAAGAAATAAAGAAATGATATACTGTAAGAAATGAATGTTTGTCAAAAGAATCAAAAATATATGTATAGAAGTTTGCTTCTGCCCACTTTTCTCGTGGAAGTTGGGTATATCAGGAAATATAATTGTAAAATGAAGTTGGAAGGGGTAACTTAAGAAGTGTGTGCAATAAAATAAAATAAAAATAGAGTTAAGGAAAAAAAGGAGTTGAAGGAATGTGGAATGAAGAAAAAAGTGAATCACCATTATAGAAGAATTTCACTGAGATGGTTTGGTTGTACAGAAATAAATAAATAAATGAGGACTGAATCATGAAATACATGAAAAAAGAACTGGTTGAGTAGGGTTGCCTTCAAGTCAGTTTTTTATTCCTGGAAATTGCCTGCACAAGAGCCTGCAATTTTCTAAACAAGGTTTTTCAGAGGTGGTTTGCCATTGCCTCCTTACTAGGATTGAGAATGACTGACCAAAGGTCACCCAGCTGGGAGAATTTATGGTCTC
Organism: Vipera berus; assembly: GCF_964194415.1. Classification (NCBI taxonomy): domain Eukaryota; kingdom Metazoa; phylum Chordata; class Lepidosauria; order Squamata; family Viperidae; genus Vipera; species Vipera berus. The sequence continues at coordinate 27,273,270 of NC_138204.1, forward strand.
CTGGTTTCTAGGCTGATGCCTTAACTTCTTAAACTGGATGACTTTAAGCCAGTCACTCTCTCTCAGTCCAACTCATCTAACCGCCCTGAGTCCTTCGGGAAAGGGCGGTATATAAATCTAATAAAATAAAAATAAAAATAAATAAATCTAACATGGCTGTTGTTGTGGACCAAAGAGGAAGAAGATACGTTTGCTGCCATGAGTTTTTTATAAAAAATAACTAAGGTGGGAATTTTAAAAGTATCTTTTAAGAGGAAGGTAAGAATATCATAAATGAATAAAGTTGATAAACTCCTAAAAAAAGTGAGTAGTCTAAAGAATTTTCCACATCGGATACCAAAAGGCAGATTAGCAAACACCTTTGGCTTTAGTGTTAACAGTGTGTTAGTAGCAGCTGAATAAAATGGCTAGAAAGAGTTGCTTCTAAGGCTACATCAGACAGCTTTCTATCTTCAAAATGTGATGAATGGGAAAGCATATCCTGAATGCTTTTTTACTTTATATTCATTTCTTGCTTTCCACTGATAAATGCAGGTATATTTTTTCTTTAAATCACTGTAACCCACCATATTACCACCACCCCCATTTCTCCACAAAAATGTGGCAAAGTGTAAGCAAGCACTTTTACTTGCCAAAATGAAAATGACCTCTAAATATTGTTGGTGGTAATTCCTTAATGATTGGTTTGAAAAATGTCTGTGTAGCAATTACAAAGTGAAATTTTAGCACTCTGATTCCTGTGCTTCACCCAATGAATAACATAAGCTGCCTGTTCAAGAACCACATTTATTTTCCTTACAACAGGATTACACTGGAGACTGGTTTTAGAGCACATCCAGCTTAGCTCAAAAAGTTAACTTTTATGTAGTTTAATAAAGCCAAATGTTCTTAAAATTTCAGCCCAAGTTACAGAGACTGCCTACTATTATTTTGTTCTTAACATACTAGGAAATGAAGTGTGTGGGTTTTGGATTCTAGGATCCAGACCATCTGCTAAACCTATTGGAGGGATTTCGTGAATTCTAATTTACTTTTGATTTAAAAATAGCCCTAACATTACCCTATCATTTTCTGTAAATTATATATTATTTTGCTTGCCATTTTTAAATATTATAGCTTTTCTTCTATGTTGTAATTTAGACTCTTTATCAAATGCATTGATACAATTCTTCCATCACAGATACCAATATTCTCTCCACACGCACCCCAACTCCATATAACCCCCATTTTATGTTAATAGCTGTTCAGCACCTAATACACTTGGAAGTTGGCTGACAGGAGGAGAAACACTATAAGACCAAACACAAAGCACTCTAAGATATTTGAAGCTTGGCTCTAATTTTCAAACTGATTGCAGTTGAAGAGAGTGTTCTTGGCAAAGTGATCTGATGGCTGTTAGTTTCTTAAATGAAGAGATTCCATGCATTAGGTACTCAATTTTCCTATGGTTGCAAACATTATTTTGCATATTGCTACTGCACCTTACCAGCAATGTACCCTTTTGGGGAGGGAAAGGGAGAGGGAGAGAAAGGGGAGGGAGGAAGGAGAGAGAGATTATTTATTCAAATGAACTTGAAGCAATGAATGAGCTGTGATCTCTCTCCCTGTATCTGAGTCAGATATATACTCTCATTGGTCAATAGGAAATGGAACATAAAGCAGATGTTAATAAGACTCAGGCAGTCTGTAACTGTTGGTGTTAGCAATCAAACATTCCTGAAGTCATACAATTCTCTTCAGGTATACATCTTCATGTTTCAAAGTACATTAGGGAATGCATGCATATTTATGCCCAGTTCATAGATTTTATTCTCCACTGAATACAATAGTTATAGCTTGAAATCTAAAAGGGCAACATATCACACATCCTTTGGCTTCACAAAAAGGGATGAACAGAGCCTATTGGTCCTATAAGCTATAATGATTGCTAGGAGTTACTAATACATTTTTTGGGGGGAAAGAACACTATATTTGTTCTTAAAATCTGCAAAATTTCTGTTCAGGAGTCTCCTTCTGAAATGACAGGTAAACAGATTCCAGCCATGTATGTTCTTGCTGTGTATAGCCTTGTTGCCTGACAACTACTTTATAAATATATTACAAAGTACATATTCTCATGTTTATACACAATTAATTTTCTGATTTTGTTTTGCATCTAATACCCCAGAAATTGTTATTTCTGTATAAAGAAAAACTGAGCTATATATATGGATCTGGATGTGGATCAGGACAGGACATTCATCATTTCTACCCTGGACTGCAAAACATATGAACTTACTCAAATCCATACATCATGTAAAACAAATGAAATGGGAATAAGTATTGGATTGTACTTTTAAACACAGCTTTTCAAATACAACATTCTCAGGGCCTGAAAACTGTGGAGCATGACTGTCACTACAGTACTCCAGAACTGTTTGGATCAAGGGCTACACTTAACCTTAAAGTTGCCATGCTGAGGACTACATTTAAAAAAATAGCGCTTCATGAATACAGTCAAAATGGATTGTTTTCATTTTTGTTTAATAAAAAAAAGATGGTCAATGGGCTGTTAAACCCTGAAGACGATTCTGAAGATGTATTGATTTTTTTTTTCTCCAGGCACAGACCCTCTACTTTTATTAAAGCAACCCGAAGGGTTTTTTGCATATACCTGGCAAAAGAATACCACTGCATTAAGGATTCTATGTTATTAAAATTACAGAACATTTAAAAATTATTTGTTTATGCTCAACCAATATCATTTTCTTGAAGGGACACAATCAATCAAAATCAGCCAGAATATTGACAACAAATCAAGATAACAATACATGAAAATGTTATTGTTATTTTTGAAGGGTACCATGCTCTGTGCCATTTGAATTCTGTTATGTCTGCATCTAAACAAAAATCATATACAGTATGTCCTATTTATAGGGCAATCAAGAATGTATATGTTGTAGCAATTATGCTTCTTCGGGGAATCAGTGGTGTCCTCCACATTTTTCCTTTCACTAATGATATAAAAATGGCTGTAATTTATTTTAGTGCCATTAATAATAAACAGTAGTCTGATATTTAAATCTTGTGTATACAGTATTTCTTGTATGACCTTTCCCTTTTCTTGTGATCTGTTTAAGAGTCATAAGGAAAGAGAATCTTATTTATATGTGAATGTGTTCATTGAAATATCCAGGGCTTTTTTTGTCATAGAACACTCAGAACGGAGTTCCGGCACCTTTTTTGGATGGAACCTTGTAGGGTAGGCAAGGCGGGTTGTATGACGTGTGTGAGTTCCGTCACCTTTTTCTTTTACAAAAAAAGCACTGGAAATATCTATCTATCCTGTTCTCTGCACTCAAAGTCATAATTTTAATTTTGTAAGAGAGGAATTCCACAAGCAAAAGCAGGGAAGAAAAGGAGGAAAATTAATGGCTGAGAAGCAGTTCGACTCTTTTGTGTTTATAGCAGAGTAGAAACTGAATCATGCTGACACGCTCCAGTAATGAGAGGGGTTTGAAGTGGACATACAAAAAACACCCACCCATTCAACATTCTTGCAGGGCAGAATTGGCTATAAGATTCCTAGAGTGTAATGTATGTATTAATGTGCATATAGTATTCAATAAATAAAATAATATCTTCTGGAAGTCAGCACAGCTTGCATTTTAAGACCTTAATGCCTTTGGTCATACTGTTAAAATGGAGTTCCCACATATTTGGAAGGTGATAGCTTAGAGAAGGCTGATTCAACCTATACCAATAAGAATTGTGGGAAAAGACAGGTTTTAATACAGGCTGCCATTCATTAGAAACTTTGAACTGTAGAAAAACTGAGTTAGTATGAAACATGAAATTTTGCAACTAGCTGAAAATCTGCCTAATTTAATGAACAGTAATAAGTGTTCATACTTTTATTATTGTTTTTATGATGATTGTTTTTATATTTTATTTGATTGTTGTATGCAGTCCAGGGTCACTTCTAGTGAAAAGGGAGGTGGGGGAATCTAGTCTTGGTGGAAAGTTAATGCTTCCACTGATCCCAGAGATTATTCATCTAGGCATAGATGGTGGCACTATTCGGGTTAATAATGTTTGTTTAGCACATACAAATGATTTGAAGAGTTGTGAGTAGGAATTATCACTTTTATTTCCCCCCCCACCCGCTTTTTAGGACAATGGAGGAAGAAGCTTGTGAATGAGAGGTAGGTGTGTTTGCATATAGACTATGGTACAGAAAGTTTTATGAAAACATTCCAAGTTCCATGAAAAAGTAGTGGAAAATGAAAAAAACTGTAATCATTTGGATTTTCTGAATTTCTGCATATCTTTGACATTTACAGCTACAATAATTGGAACCAAATGCTTCCTGAAATCAGTGATCATCTCTCATATTGGTTTGTAGAAACCATGGCCCATCCTTCAGGACAAGCTGATTAAACCCAGTTACATTTGAGGATTTTCTGGAATAAATGGCTTCTTTGGGGCCTCTGGTAATATTTCTATGATCCACAGAAACTTTGATTTGGCTATTTCAAAACACTAAATTTGTTTTTGGAGTTTGCTTACAATTTTGAGATCAATCTTGTTACATAACACACTTGTGCTTTAGTTTCAGCTGAATGATTATGGGTCTGATATTCTCCCATAAAATTCTCTACAGAGCAGAATTCATACATTTTTAATGATGGTAAGTCATTCAATTCTCAGGCAGCAAAACATCCCCAAATTACACTCCCATCCTTGACAGTTGGTATGAGATTCCTATTGTGGAATGCAGTGTTTGGTTTCCACCAGAAATAATGATACCCATGTAACCCCAAAAAAGTTCCACATGTGATTCATCCATAGAATATTCATCTAGAAGTCTGGAGGGTCATCCAGGAATGTTTTGGCAAATTTGACAAAAGCTTCAATGTTGTTTTTTTATATAGTGGGCTACTGCTTCTCTCTTGCCATTCTCTCATAAATCTCATTTTTATCCAATGAAAGTGATTTTAGCCTAGTGAAAGAAACCTGCAGATCCATGGATATTATGCAGGTTTGGGGGTGGGGGATGAGTGGAGTGATAATGGTGACAGTCTGGATAGTTTTATGCTGCATTGTTTGTTTGTGTGTGTGTGTGTGTGTGTGTGTGTGTGTGTGTGTGTGTGTGTTGAAATGGGTGGCTTATAATTAAAATATAAACAGTGCCCCCAAATTAAAAAAAATAAAAATAGAAACCCATGCAAACAATATAAAAGTTTTAAAAAATAAACAATTAAAAGCTATACAGTACTGCACAATCACTAGGAGACACTCAGAATAGAAGAGCTATTTCACCTTGCTTTCTAATTCCCAAGCAAGATAACAAAGTCAAGTCTATATGAACTATAGTTAGGTAGTACTAAGGGTATTACACACGGGACCATATCCATTCTTCTATTCCTCTAAATTGTTTGGTGTTTAGAGTTGTTCTTCTTCTTTGCATCTGAGAGAATTTGGAGTGCCTTCATTCAGTGGAGTCCAGCTAATCTATGAAAGAATGCAAAATTAACTGTCTTTTAAGGTGATCCGAATTCTGGAGTATTTGCTTTGCTTAAAAATACTTCCTCCCATTTCCTGTTGCTTTATTGAGAAGAAGGAAAGGAAAGGAAAGGAAAGGAAAGGAAAGGAAAGGAAAGGAAAGGAAAGGAAAGGAAAGGAAAGGAAAGGAAAGGAAAGGAAAGGAAAGGAAAGAAGGAAAGGAAAGGAAAGGAAAGGAAAGGAAAGGAAAGGAAAGGAAAGGAAAGGAAAGGAAAGGAAAGGAAAGGAAAGGAAAGGAAAGGAAAGGAAAGGAAAGAAGGAAAGGAAAGGAAAGGAAAGGAAAGGAAAGGAAAGGAAAGGAAAGGAAAGAAGGAAAGGAAAGGAAAGGAAAGGAAAGGAAAGGAAAGGAAAGGAAAGGAAAGGAAAGGAAAGGAAAGGAAAGGAAAGGAAAGGAAAGGAAAGGAAAGGAAAGGAAAGGAAAGGAAAGGGGAAGGGGAAGGGGAAGGGGAAGGGGAAGGGAAAAGGGAAAGGAAGACACCTAACTTTTTGGTAGTATTCCTTTGTTATATTCAAAAGCCACTTAAGCAAAAATGCTAATATATCAACACTTTTCCAGCTGTGCACTTTCTGCAGTACCACTAATCATCATTACAGATGGTTGTAGTGGGAAAGAGTGCACAATAAATACATACCTAAGCCTTCAGAAATGAAATGCAGCCCCTCTGGAGCAAAAGGAGGAATATGAAGACTTGCCTAAAGTAGAAACCAGGAGGCAGAATGTGGTAGAAGTCACTGCCAATGAGAACACAAACGACCCACAAGCTCTGTTCAGCCATAATATTTCGAAAAGGAAAAAAAAAGAACAGGAAAAAAAGAAAAACTATTTCTAAACAATCTGGTTTAAGGGGGAAAAAGTCATCTCAGCTCTCCTAACAAGCTGGTGTACATTCATTTAGGTCCAAACTAGCTTTCAATTGGTTCAGAGTCATGTTATGGAGATAACAAAGCCAAAGTCAATCCAACCAAATTGTGTGTGGTTTAGGATGCATCTGGTCAAAGGCTGGGTAACATTTTTACTGAGTGGAGGTCTAACCATTTTTAATCAGTGGAGGTCTAACCATTCATATACAGAGATACACACACACACTAACACACACACACACACACAAACAATGTTTACATTTTCAGAGCTGAGAGTATTAGTTTTGCCATATCACTAAACAGCAGAAAGATTCACAAAGTCTATGTCAGTGTTTTCCAAAGTTGGTAATTTTAAGATATGTGGACTTCAACTGCCTGAATTCCCTGGCAGCATAACTATGCCATATCAAGATTCTTAAACAGTTTACAATACAGAATTGACTTTTGACTGATTAAGCCCTTGGTCAAGTGCACACCTGTCCATTGATATATCACATCAACCACCCTGCTTATTTTAGCAACGTGGGCAACATTCATGCCATCATAGCGATGGATGAGGTCCTTAAGACATTTAGCACACACTTTTTCTCAGTGCAGGACTCCAAATTAAGAAACTTTAACAATTTTAACTGAAACATTTCAGTGAATTTTTAGTGAAAATCAGTAGGAACAGGTTTTTTCTATCATCCCTGATAATATACCAATGATACCACTAGTTTCAACCAATAATGGAGAGGAAGGTATTAGAAACTCTAAAGGGAGTTTTATCCTCTCCTATAAAATTGAGTTGAACCTACCTCTAAACAGATTCCTTTATTATATATTCAATGTCCTAACCTTAAAATTATAATTTGAAGATTATAATTTGGGCAGGAATTTTCAATAAGCATCTTCTGTCCTTCTTTATTGATTTTTGAGTATGCAGCATACCTCTGTGAGATCCTACCAGTGTCTTCTGATGGTGTCTGTTTAATGTCAAATCCAGATGAAAGAAACATGTACCAACACATAGTTAAGGACTTCTAGCAGATTTTTCAAAACCATAAGTGTGCATTAATGCTACATTTTGCTAAATCTTTCTTGGATGCTTTATTTTTGCTACTTTTTAATTATTCTACTTGAAAGAAGAGGAAATTTCCTTTGTTTCTCTAAGTTGCTTTTCATTGCCCTTCCTTCACTTCATCTTTTTTCCTTTCCTTTTAAAACAAGTGCAAAAACATCTACAGCTTGTATATAATCATACAATGTTGGGGGTAATAATCTAGCTTGTCACGTAATCACAGTGTTCATTTTTTCCCTTTCCCTTCTCTTCTCCTCTAGCTGGATGGTAGAAATGCATGAAATTCATTAGTGAGATTGACTCTGAAGTTGGCACACCCAACTGCACATAAACACAAGGAATGGCTTGCACTTCCACTGTGTCTCTCACTTTCCTCTCTTATTTTAATAAACATAGACTTTTAAAAATATATCTCCCTTGCCATATTTTTAAAGGAATTTAATGTTTAAAAAGGGAGAGGGGACCTGTGGGAGAAGAACAAGACTACCATTTAGCTAGTGGAAAGAAAGCTTCCTTTTTATATATATAAAAACTGGCAACCACTTCCAGCCTGTAATACTCAGCTTCTCCAGTCAGGATGTAAGCTACTATGGTTCATGGCATTTTGTAATATATTTTATTGATTTTTTTTAAAAAAAACACACAAATCACTTAATAATTGGTGAACAGTATGTTGTCTGGGTTACATTTGTAAAACAATCATTAACAATTGATTTCTATAATCCATTATCTACATAATGGTTTTAGTTGATTTCCTCTTTTCCCAAAATATCCTCTTTTGCAAACATTGAGTTAATACAATTATTATTGTTTTGATAGAGAACAATTAAATATATATTTTTCACAATATTCCTAAAAATAATAATCACATCAATATAATATTTCTTTTCTATTCAATCATTCTGGTTGCCTTATCATAGATCCTTATTTTAATTTGTTTCTCCCACCAAAGTGGGAGGACTAGTCATCTAGTCTAACTCTTATTCAAAACATTTTTAACCATTATAATTTTCTTAAATTAATCACATTTAAGTATCTAAAACATATATATTCCAAAACTTTTCTATTTCTTTAACTATATTCAAACAAATGTCTCTTTTTTAAGTATTCTCTCGGGTAAGTCCCATCGTCTATTTTCTTGGTTTCCACTTTATTCATTTTCCTTTGCCCAGTATCTTTCTTAATCAATGTATTTTGCTGAATCAAAATGTTTTTCCATACATTTGTCAATGTTGCTGTAGATATAAAAAGTAAATCAGGTGAAGGCTTCTGCCTTCCTATGTTTGTTGAAAATTTCTTTCTCTCCACTTTTCTTATCATTTCCTTTCGCTCCGATGTTCCTGACATCTCTACAGTCCATTTCTCTTCCTTTCTTTTCTCTGCAAATAGCTTTAGAGTCCCAATTAAATAGATATTTGTAATCCAAATAGTTCAAAAAAGATTTTTTTTCTGAAATTTATAATTCTCTCTTTGCCTACAGCCCAGATTATTGTCTTTTTTGTCACAGCTTTTCTTTGTTGTTAAAACTTTAAAACTAGGTGTCAGCAACTATTTGTTTTTCAATTTCCAAAATAAACAATTATCTTTAAAATGAGAGTCTTAACCATTCAAACAATTTTAGATTTATCCAGATTTATGTTTTAAATTCAGCTTTTATATTTATTTCACTTCCATATATTTTGATCCTCCATAAAAAGATTAATTCGCCACTTCCATTAGTATAAGGGTGGGGTGGAAATCTCCCTCCTTCCATTTCGGAGGTATTTTACTTCTTGGACATCTTTTCCAGGAAATTAAATGTAGAATAGAAAAGAGATGAGGAATTCCTCAACCAGTTTCAAGCACTCTGTTCACAGTGCTGGTTAGTGCTTTTGGATTTCGGCTGCTAGTAGCTTAGGCTGGTCGATGTAATATGGCTAGCCTTTCTCCTGTTGGGTTAGAAGGCTTTCCCCAAGTCAAATGGAATGGCCGCCACCATTCCAGAATTGCTGGAGCATCCTTCTTTCTTTGTCACTTCTCCGGGGTGACGTAGACCCATTTAGGGTCCCAGGCAGGGTGAAATTAGCCATGAGGGTGCATAGAATCCTCAAGCCCGTGACCAGTTGCTACCACGCAAAACCGGAAGTCCCTGGTTCATGGCATTTTGATGAACAGGAAGGAACCCAGCTTTATCAAGAGACACAAGTAATAGGACTGTCGTTTGGATCTTTTTAATAGAACTCTTGGGGAAAACCCAAGTAAATAAACTTAATAGATCTACAGAATTGGACAATAAATGCATAAGTGCAGAACCAGAGAGGCATTGGTATTTCTACTGGCTGTCTACAATGTCTAAAAGCATTGCAGTGCTTGTTTCCAGTTAGCACTATTTGATTTTTTCCCCCTGATATTTTAGTATACAGTGTGCTTTCCCCTCTTTTCACATGTTCTACTTGTTTGATCCTGTATATATTTGTTCTCTGCTAACAGTGGTTACTAGAATTGGCCTCTATTATTTTTCCTTTGAGAATATTTGCATTACAGTGCTCTTCCCCTAAATGTGGGATCACGTAAGAAGGAAGAAGAAGGAAAAGTGAATGCTGAGGAGGACATGTCAGCAGAAAGCCATAACTCAGCTCTATTTGTAAGCAACTTGTATAATAATGATTCACACCTCCCCAAATTTATCTGCCTTCTATTCCTGAACTAATTTGCTAGTAAAGACAGGAAGAATGTTATTAGAAAACTGAGGTAGAACTCGGATGAGTAGGCATTTTTTAAAAAAACAACAGCAACCCTGCATTGTGTCTTTACAATACCAATTAATTTCTCAATCTTCATTCTCATTCTCATTTCATACCTGTGTCTACAATTCAACAATACACTGTATTCCAAGAAAAGTGCAATAATACAAAGCATAATTAGCTTGGAGGAAATGAGATAAAATACAGTACAAATTAATAATAACTGCTTGTGAAACTTCTTATGGGTTTAAAAATTGTTTGAGCTTGAATTGAAAGAAACAACAACGTTACAAAAACTTCCTCTTGTAGCCAAAACTTATAATATGCAAAAACTGCTCCTGAAACTGCAATTCCAAATGTAATTCAATTCCATTCGTAAGATTTTGACCTAATTTCTATCTTGCCAATACATGGTCCTGTATATTTTACTAATCTGTCACTACATTGCAAAAATTAGATTTTCACATGAGTTTAGAATGTGCTCTGCTGCCCCACGTGGTCTATTGAGATAAATAGTTTCATAACAGAACAAGCTATTCTTTCTCCTCCTACCCTAAGGGCATCGATTGGTGCCTTACACTTCTGTAGTATTCTTCACAAGCATATTTTGAAGTGCTTAATTGTCATTAAAATCAAATTAAATAAAAGGACATGAATTACAAAGGCAAACTGAAATAATTCTTTTAAGATTTGATTTAAAACATAAACAACACAGCAAGAAAAGAACGTCATTTGCAATGGATTGTGTTATGATGTTTCCAGACAGAAATTATTCAAATAGGGGGTGGTGGTAGTTCAGATTCATATCCTGAATGTGGAATATATTAGAGTATTATTAGGCTGACCTTTTCTTTGAAGTCAAATGTTACCAAGTCATAAAGGACTGGAGATTAGAGATCTAAGCACAGTACTTAGGGAACATTTGTTCATGGAGATGATTGTTGTATCTATCAATTGCTGACCTGACACAGAAAGGATTTATAAAAATTAGTAGAGAATTCTCTCTACAGGTCTCTCTGGACTCACTGTGGATGCATCATTTTTGCATTTTCACAGTCAAATTGAGATTTGATGTCAGCATGTTCTTCATGTTATGATCACACCAAGAATGACTTAGTAAGATTCCTAGAGTACATTTAAAACTTGATGCTGCTTGAAGTTAATGCAGAATATCAATACAAAATGATGCAGATGTAGAAACACCCAAACACACACACCTCTACCACCCCCCAAAAAGAATGTTAGTCCAGAACTGGTCTTAGGTATATGCTCAATACTCTATGGCATAGGATCACAGTTAAATTGGATGCTATGATTATATTATCTGCCTATCGGTTTTTATAGATTGCATATGCTGGTTTTTTGATGCTCATTCCATTACATTCTCCAGGGTCAAAATGGATGTCAGCTCACTTTACATGATGCAGCAATGATCAGTTATAAGGATATTTATTTATATATTATCCTGCCTAATTAGGGACGCGGTGGCTCAGTGGGTTAGGACGCTGAACTTGTCGATCGGAAGGCCGGCAGTTTGGCGGGTCGAATCCCGAGTGCCGCGTAACAGAGTGAGCGCCTGTTACTCGTCCCAGCTTCTGCCCACCTAGCAGTTCGAAAGCACGTAAAAATGCAAGTAGAAAAATAGGGACCACTACAGTGGGAAGGTAACAGCGTTCCGTGCGCCTTTGGCGTCTAGTCATGCTGGCCACATGACCACGGAGACGTCCTCGGACAAGCGCTGGCTCTTCGGCTTTGAAACGGAGATGAGCACCGGCCCCTAGAGTCGGAAACGACTAGCACGCATGTGCGGGGGAACCTTTACCTTTACCTTTATCCTGCCTAAGAATCACTCTTTGTTTGCACTTGATTTCTTCTATGACTTTCTGGACATAAGACACAAAACTTTACTATTCTATCTATCTATCTATCTATCTATCTATCTATCTATCTATCTATCTATCTATCTATCTATCTATCTATCTACCATCTATCTATCTACTTTATGTCCAGAAAGTCATATCAGAAGTCAAGTGCAAACAAAGTGTGATTCTTTGTAATTCAAAAACAAACAAATCTTACTAAATAGATACCTGTATATATATTCATACAGTAAGATCTGTTTGTCTTAGCCATTGGTGGCTAATTTCCTTCAGTGCTGCTTACTTCCTGATAACATCCAAAGAGATATTGTTTGATTAGCTGTCACTGATGACCTGAAACATTGACATATCTACATTACTGAAATGTAAAAGAAAGAATGCCAGAGGACTAAAAGGCTAAAGGGAATGAAATATATGCCACCCAGGAGCAAATAATTCAGAAACCTTGTTCCTTATTTGGAAATGAGTTATTCATTACCTCTGAAATCATATAAACCAAGGATGGGGAATTTTTGGACTTCTAGACGTTGTGAGCCAATGCCTATAAAATATATTTTCAGAATTTCTGCTTTTACAGTATTGATTCCCACACTTCTGATTGCACACCATGACACAAACAAAATACAGAGACAATTGCTGTGATACTGGATGCCTATGACTTTTTGGCACTGCCAGTTAGTGCTGGGGAAGTGCTGGTCTTATATGAATTTATTATTTAAAATCTGTGATGGATGTCAATATAATCTTGGTGTTTTCTCTGAATCTGTTTTTATATCTTGGCACTTAAAAAACAATTATCTTTTGCTGCATACATTATTAAATGAATTTGTTTTCCATTGCATGCCCAGTTGTATTTTTTTATACAAAGAAATAAATGAAGGGGAGAAAATACCCCCATAACCTCATTTTTCTCCTGCGAAGGAATGACAACAAAAAGAGGTAAGGTTTTACAGCCCACTGGTATAAAAATGCTCAATGATCCTTTATAAAATATTACTTCTAGTTAAAGGTGGGGGGAGAGTATACATCTGCCGAATGACCTTTGAAGGAAAGAATGAGAGAGACCACTTACCATCATCCTTTCATAGTGACCTCTATTGCTGGAATTCTTTTGTAATAGTATAAAGTTTTGTGAATGTTGTCTTAAGTCAATGACAGCACCTATTGTCTCCTCTTCCAAAGAGCAAAACATGTTCATATCTGGTTAGCATTTAAAGGAGAGATCACCAGAAACCCCAGGACTTTAGCTTAAACAGGGAAAACAGAAGCTGGCAATTCCAAACCCTTCTTACACTTTTTTCAAGAAAACTACATGAGCACGTCCACATAGTTACCAAGAGTCGAGCTGAATTCCCCTGAGTCTTTATTTTTACTGTACAAGCTAGATACTGGGCTTGGGGGAATGAGAAACATGGAGGATATTTCAGCCCCCTGAATTTCTTTCCCCCTGCAAATTTTGGCTTTTCCCATCTGTTCTTTCTTCACTTGTTCTGTCTGTTAAAATTTTCCAAGTAGCCACATGTAGGCTTCCTATTTCAATGTTATTTGGGATAATAGGGAAATATTCTGTGGTATTAGACATGATGCATACATTTTGTGTGTGTTTTATAAGCACCAATTTACAGATAAATTCATGTATAACAAACTAATGAAAAAAACACCTATCTTAATAATGAGGAAAATAATCCAAAATTACAGAACATTAAACAGTGATAATTTCCAGCTTTATATTTAAACACTAAAATAACTAACACTAAAATAATTAAAGTAATATGATGTATTAATATTACATAACATAGCTTTAATTTAGTTCAATCTCCTAATGACTGGCAGACAACGCTTTATCAAATAAAGTTATTTTAAAGTTGTGGTGATAAAGTTTCTCTTTCTGAAATCAATAATTGTGTGATTTTGTAACATAGCCGCATCCCTTACCTCTCTCTCCTGCCAAAAATTTACAAGCTTTTCTCTGTGGCTTGTCTGAACGTAACATCACCATAAGCAAGCAACTTTATGAGACTTATCTTCATTATGTCTGCCCAGCAAAGGACACTTTCTGCTTTATTTTGTTTCCCAAAAGAGCTAAATTATTTAAAAAAAAGAAAGAAAAGGAGCATTTTCCTGAGTAGTTGCAGGTCACCCTGGATCAGCAAGGTTTAACTTTAGTGTGTTGTAATGAAATATTAATACTGAGTCAGTGTGTTTATTTCTCCAAGCATCTGGAGCCCCTGAGTGTTTATGTGCCAAGATTAGTAAAAAGTGTGTTCATGCATATCTGGGTTGTACATAGAGAGTCCAAGATTTCAGTACTCAAAGAATGTCCATGGAATTGAACAGAACATCTGTCTTTGTGTTATCCTAATTGAATGATCAGGAATGCTCCTTAGAGAATTGATCTCACACTACAATACAATATACTGTCGAGGTGCTAATAACAGCAGACTTTCTTTAAAGGCAATTCACGTAATTCAGCTGGGTTTGTTGAACATGTTGGTTGAATGAATCTGAACAGGAATTAACATTTTCAGAAGATTCTTCTCCATTTTCCAGTCACTAGATTTTTTTACTTCAGCACTATAACAGTAGGCCCCCAAAATATCAGTTGATAAACAAAAGAACATTTGGTGGGGAGCCAATGAAATAATCAAATTTGTCTCTTCCACATCTTAGAATTCTCACAAATAAATTGAAGTCAACTTATATTTTCAGAAATCTTTTAGTTTTGATAAGTGACTCTAAATTTCCAGAATTGTCAGTGAAGATAGGCAAATAGTCACTCGAAGGGATAATTTATGAGTTTTTTCTAAATTAAAACTCTTAAGATTTACATGAAAACCTAGAGCTGCAGTGAAATTACAGCAGTTCTTCCATCCCTAAGCCAAGTAAGCCCTAGTTTCAAAATGTATAGGCTTCTCTGCATAATGATGATTTGTTCTATGTGGCTCAGAGATTAAAAACTTCCTCCCTAAATTTCCAAAAATTCCAAATTTAAGAGAGGAACAAGTTTAATAAAACAAAATAAAATATTATCCTATGGTTGTAGTACAACATACATTCAGGAACTTTAAAAAAAACCTCAGTATATGGTGACTAGTACTCCACACAGATATATATTTTAATAAATGTTGCTTAGAGAACAAGTTAATTTTATGCATAAACAGATAATCAGAGTCATAACTGAAGAGAGAACCAAATATATAAACTGATTTTTTTTTTAAAAAAGCAGGCTAAAGAATAGATGGGATGTTTATAAGTTTATTTCTTTAATAATGACAAAAGCTGGATACATCTGGATTACTGAGGTCCAGGTTGTGCTCATTCACATCCAGTCTAGACTGGCTAATTGAGCAAGTGTCCAAACTTTAAGAACAGGAAGCAACTGGATTTGCATTCCAAAGGTTAAGAAAGGAAGGGCAAGAAAAGCAGCTCAGGGAATATAATTGGAAAGGGATGCTGCAGTGACTTTCAGTCCAGCTTGTGAGGAGGTCCATTTCCCCTCTTCCCATCACAGTGGAAAGAATTCTTGTCTCTTGGCTGTGAATTTCTCTCACATGCTCTACGCACTGGTGCCATCAAACTTTCATTGTTATTCACAACCCCAAAAAGGATGAGTCACAAAACAGAGGTCCTGGCCTTGCTGCCTTTACTGTCTGTCTGGATTTCCTTGTTATCCTTTTCCATCTGGCAACCATAATCAAATGCTAAAAGAACAAGTGCTACTCAAAAAGAAACACAAGCTGCTGAGCCAGTTTGGCTCCATTACATATAGGAAACTGCTTGCAATAGGAGCATTTTTCCACCACACTGGGTCCAAACAAGCCTCAGAATACTAAATCCCCAATAGAAAGAACTTAGAGAGGAATTAAGAATGAGCAGCTAGCAAATCTACACACACGCACGCACACACACATGCACACAAAATACTACTAAACCATTCAGTTTTTTGTCTGCCTCTGTGGAAAAGACCAATAATGTGCAGACATGATGAAAATCAGAAATCTTTGGTCTGAATGTTCCTATTGCCATGAATGCACCAAGTAACTCTTAGGCAGAGCTTTCTTAGCTTCACGTTCCCTAACTGCAATATGGGCATCTATTCATACTGAGAGACTGTTGCAAGATTTTAGCTAGGTCATGATACACTTTGAAAGCAAAACTGGGCAGAAACTTTTTACTCATCATCTTCAGTTGTTTGTGAAAGCAGGACAAATTTTCTGGATCCAAAGTTTTCTGCCAGTTCTGGAGCTGGTTTATTTCTCTCCTCTTCTACTGTAAGTTCAGAGAAAATGAAAAACAGGATGAAATCAGATCTGACAGGTTTGTCTATCCCTGGAGAGAAGAGGATTAGAAGAATCACACAGTACTCAAACAGAACAATAGGTGAAATTTATTAAGTGTGTGCTTGGAGTCACTTTCATTTTTTTTTATTAAAGAGTTTTACAAAAACAAAATTTTACAATATATCCCCAAATCCCTCCCACCCTAAACCCACCCACTTCCCCCCCCCCACTTCCCGGAGCTAAATACAGGATTATAGTTACAATAATCATATTCTAAATAAAAATTATGCATAATATACAATTAACCAAATTCATAATGCGCTTTAACTCTCTTTTAACATAACTACAAACAACGTACCAATAACAATATCCCACTAAAATCTACTCATAAGCTAAATGGTACTTTTTAGTCCCATATTTGTTTTGAATATAATTTATCCAACTCCTCCAAACTGAAATATATCTTTCCTGTGAATGATCCTTCAGATAAGCAGAAATCTTAGACATTTCTGCAAGATTCGAAACTTTAAACACCCATTCTTCTACAGTGGGCAAACTATCCTTCTTCCAATATTGTCCCACCAGTAATCGTGCTGCCGTTATCATGTTCAACATCAAGTTAGTTTCTTTAACATCACAATCTACAACAATGCCCAATAAAAACAATTGCGGGGAAAACTTTATCTTTCTCTTAAAAATCTTTTGAATGTTCCACCAAATTTTAATCCAAAAAGCTTTTATATTTCTACAAGTCCACCACATGTGAAAATAGGTAGCTTCTAAACTACCACACCTCCAACATTTAGACTGTAAATTAGGATACATGTTGGACAGCTTCTTGGGATCCAGATGCCATCTATAAAACATTTTATAAAATTTTTCTCTTAAATTTTGAGCCTGGGTAAATTTAACATTTCTGACCCAAATTATCTCCCAGGTGTCCAACGAAATTGGTTCCTGAATATTCAGGAGTCACTTTCCAAAAAGGCCAAAGTTTGAATGGCTTTTTTAGTTGGGGAGACCAAGACTTTGGGGGAGACCAATAGTTTTGGGTGCCATACATAGAGGGAATCTTATCCAAATCAATATTTGAAATTACCAAAATTGATACTTTTTATTCTAGGCAATAAAACTAATCAGGTAAAATAAAATCCCAAGGGTTATTTCATATCACAAGTCTCATTTACTAGGACATTGATTTAACTGGAGAAAAAAATGACATTGACATAATATGCAGTGAGAAAAAGAAGGGGTACTTCAATAAATGTTCTGACTGAGGCCTCTTGGAGTATTAAAAGATAGGAAGGGGAGATGGCTTACAAAGTATGATGAAGATTTAATGATGGATGCTGAGAACACTGGACTTGTAAGGACTAGTAGAACATTCAAGATTACCAAAATAAAGTATGATTGAGTGCCACAACTTGCAGTGATCCTGTGCATCTTTCTTAGATAGATGATAAATTTATCATGCTTTTTCAATGACTTTTAGCTAACAGAAGCCAGTTTGGTCCAATGGTTAAGGTACCAGGATAGAAACCAGGAGACTATGAGTTCTAGTCCCCCTTAAGGCATGAAAGACAACTGAATGATTTTGGGCCAATCGCTCTCTCTCTCTCAGCCCACTTCACAGGGTTGTCATTGTGAGAAAAATAGGAGAAGACAGTATTAAGTATGTTCACCACCTTGTTTATAAAAATAGTAAAGGTGGCATAAAAAATATCTTAAAAATTCTAGTTGGCTCCTGATCCAAAAGAATCCTTGTTTTATTCCTAAAACTGAATGTTCTAACTGCATTCAAATTCCTAAAATTTCAGCAAGACTTATCTTAGTTGATTTTAATTCAGATGACCATCAGGTATACTACTGCAGGCAAGAATCCCTCAGAAGAAATGGAGTAGCCTTCATAGTCAATAAAAGAGTAGGAAAAGCAATACTGGGATACAATCCCCAAAATGACAGAATGATCTCAGTGCAAATCCAAGGCAAACCATTCAATATTACAGTAGTCTAAGTCCATGCCCCAACCACTGGTGCTGAAGAGGATGAAATTGACCGGTTTTATGAAGCCCTACAAAAGGGACGCGGTGGCTCAGTGGGTCAGGACACTGAGCTTGTCAATCAGAAGGTCGGCAGTTTGGCAAGTGAAATCCCAAGTGCTGTGTAACAGAGTGAGTGCCTGTTACTTGTCCCAGCTTCTGCCAACCTAGCAGTTTGAAAGCACATAAAAATGCAAGTAGAAAAATAGGGACCACTACGGTGGGAAGGTAACAGCGTTCCATGCTCCTTTGGCATCTAGTCATGCTTGCCACATGACCACGGAGACGTCCTCGGACAAGCGCTGGCTCTTCTGCTTTGAAACAGAGATGAGAACCAGCCCCTAGAGTCAAAAATGACTAGCATGCATGTGCGGGGGAACCTTTACCTTTACCTATGAAGCCCTACAGCACCTTATAGAATTAACACCAAAAAATGATGTCCTTATTATCATGGGGATTGGAATGCTAAAGTAGGAAGCCAAAAGATAACTGGAATAACAGGCAAATTTGGCCTTGAAGTACAAAATGAAGCAGGGCAAAGGGTGATAGAATTTTGTCAAGATGGCCATAGCAAACACTCTTTTCCAACAACCCAAGAGATGGCTCTACACATGGACATCACTAGATGGCCAACACAGAAATCAGATTGACTATGTGTTCTGCAGCCAAAGATGGAGACGCTCTATACAGTCAGTAAAAACAAGATCAGGAGCTGACTGTGGCTCAGATCATGAGCTTTTCGTTGCAAATTTTAGGCTTAAATTGAAGAAAGTAGGGAAAACCACTAGACCACTCAGATATGAACTAAATCATATCCCTGATTAATAGACAGTAGAGGTGACAAATAGATTTAAAGAATTAGATCTGATAGACAGAGTGCCTGAAGAATTATGGATGGAGGTTTGCAACATTGTACAAGAGGTAGCAACTAAGGCCATCCCAAAGAAAAACAAATGCAAGAAAGCAAAATGGCTGTCTGAGGAAGCTTTGCAAATAGCTGAGGAAAGAAGGGAAGCAAAAGGCAAGGCAGAAAGCGAAAGATACACACAATTGAATGCAGAATTCTAGAGAATAGCTAGAAGAGATAAGAATGCCTTCTTAAATGAACAGTGCAAAGAAATAGAAAACAATAGAATACGGATGACCAGAGATCTCTTCAAGAAAATTGGACAGATGAAGGGAACATTTCATGCAAAGATGGGCATGATAAAGGACCAAAATGGCAGGGATCTAACAGAGGCAGAAGAGATTAAGAAGAGGTGGCAAAATTACACAGAAGAACTATACAAGAATGAGCTTAACGTCCCTGATAACCATAATGAGTTGGTCACTGACCTCAAGCCAGACATCCTAGAATGTGAAGTGAAGTGGGCCTTAGAAAAGCTGAGCAACAACAAAGCTAGTGGAGATGACAGTATTCCAGCTGAGCTATTCAAAATCTTAAAAGACAATGCAGTAAAAGTGCTACACTCAATTTGCCAGCAAATTTGAAAAACTCAACAGTGGCCACAGGATTGGAAAAGGTCAGTTTACATTCCAATTCCAAACAAAGGCAATACCAAAGCATGTTCAAACTATTACACCATTGCACTCATTTCACATGCTAGTAAAGTTATGCTTAAAATCCTACAAGCTAAACTCCAGCAGTATGTGGATTGAGAACTACCAGAAGTACAGGTAGGATTTTGAAGAGGCAGAGGAACTAGAGATCAAATTGTCAACATACGCTGGATCATGGAGAAAACTAGAAAGTTCCAGAAAAACATCTACTTATG
Source organism: Vipera berus (assembly GCF_964194415.1). Taxonomy (NCBI): domain Eukaryota; kingdom Metazoa; phylum Chordata; class Lepidosauria; order Squamata; family Viperidae; genus Vipera; species Vipera berus. The sequence continues at coordinate 27,293,432 of NC_138204.1, forward strand.
CTTCATTGACTATGCTAAAGCTTTTGATTGTGTGGATCACAACAAATTGTGGCAAGTTCTTAAAGACATGGGAATACCAGACCATCTTATTTGTCTCTTGAGAAACCTATATGCCGGTCAAGAAGCAACAGTGAGAACTGGACACAGAACCACTGATTGGTTCAAAATTGGGAAAGGAGTCCGGCAAAGCTGTATACTGTCGCCCTGCCTGTTTAACTTATATGCAGAGCACATCATGAGAAAGCCAGGGCTAGATGAATCAAAGGTTGGAATTAAGATTGTCGGGAGAAAGGCCAGATCCTCAGGTTGAAACTCAAATACTTTGGCCACCTAATGATAAGGAAGGACTCACTGGAGAAGAGCCTAATGCTGGGAAAGATTGAGGGCAAGAGAAGAAGGGAACGACAGAAAATGAAGTGGCTGGATGGAGTCACTGAAGCAGTAGGTGTGAGCCTAAATGGACCCCAGAAGATGGTAGAGGACAGGAAGGCCTGGAGGAACATTGTCCATGGGGTCGCGATGGGTCAGACATGACTTCACAACTAACAACAACAACAATCTTAGTTCTAGCTAAACTAAGAATCGAAAATTAAATTAAGAATGTGTGTGTTTGTGTTTGGGGATGTGTGTGTGTGTGTGTGTGTGTGTGTGTGTGTGTGTGTGTGTGTGTATTTGTGTGTGTAGGGGAGGATTAACCAATGTAATCCTCCCCTCCACACTATTAGAATTTTTGTTTTTCCACACATTGGATAAAAAAAAGAAACAGACTACTATGTCTCTTTAAGAATCTTTGGAGAAGCCCAAGAGATTATCTTCACATAAACATTAGCAAAAGAAGCAATGAATTTGCCCACTCCACCACAAAAAAGGGGGGGAGGAAAAGAAAAGAAATTAGATAAGACATAATAGTCCCATAATAAAACTATAAAAGCCAGAGACTGCTTCAGGCATTTGACATGCATCTTGGCACTTTTAATGAGGAAGAACGAAATTCTTCAAGAGCTTCTCCACTGTCTTTCTCTCTTGGTGTTGTGTGTGCATGTTTGCAGAGAGAAAGGAGAAGAAAAAAGCTGTGGCAATGCAAAAGGAAGCGGAATATACTAGCATGTGCAAGTGCCCACACACATACACCTATCTATTCTCAAGGGTTGTTGTAAATCCCATTGACTGGGTTAAACCCACTTCAATCCTCACACTGCATTAAGCATGTGGTACTCCCTTTGGTATATGGAGGACTGTGGTGGTAAATGAAGTAGAACAAGAGCTGCAATATCAAGGGATTGGATGGTTGTCTTTACAATCACAGAGCAGGGGAGAATTTTCCCACTGTTCTCTTCAGTCTGTCCTGACAAATCTAACCAGCATATAAAGGTAATATTTTATATGTATCTATTTTGGATGACAATACCAGAAATGAGTGAGGGAAATCTTCCTATGCAAAATTAATTTCTGAATATGGTAACAAAAATAAATGAGAATCTAGAATAGCAAAGGAAGCAGAAAATAATTTTTAAAAATGCATGTAATTTGAAAGATGGTATTTGTTTCCTTTAATGAACATGTTACTGTATTATTTTCCTCCCTCCCTCCCTCCCTCCCTCCCTCCCTCCTTCCTTCCTTCCTTCCTTCCTTCACTTAAAGGTCTGTGCAGGTTAAAAAAAACAACCTGAAAACACTTCCATCTCATATTATGTGAGAAATTAGAGAGTTATATCTACAATGTCTTTAGCTTCTGTTCAAAATAAAAGTCAGGACAATCAAACCAATGAGCAAGGAAGATGATGAATTCTCTTTGCTGGATGACCCATCTCTCTGGAAATGTTAATCAGATTCTTGCAATGTGAAGTAGGGAGCGTGATTCCTGCAATGAGAAAGGAACTTGATTGCCTAAATCACCCCTACCAATTGTATGAATTTAAGTGGAGAATTAGATTGCAAATATAGTTGTATCTTGATACCATACTGGTTCCCCATTAGGTTGTCATTTGCCCTATAATGGAAAATTAACATGTATCTATATGTTTGCCCTTTATAAGTCAAACAGACACTTCAAGAAAAAGCAAATAATGCAAGAAGAAAAAGTTAAGACTGATGTTAAGAGCCTTGGTGGAGCAGTGGGCTAATGCCTCCTTAAGTAACACCAGCTGCCTGCAATTAGTGCAGGTTCGCATCCCACCAGGCTCAAGGTTGACTCAGCCTTCCATCCTTCCGAGGTAGGTAAAATGAGGACCCAGATTGTTGGGGGCAATTAAGCTGACTTTGTAATAACGCCGCTTGGGTGTGTGTGTGTGAAGGCCCTAATAAGCAGGCATATACATAGAATGAAGGCTACTGCTAAGCTTGTAAGCCGCCCTGAGTCTTCGGAGAAGGGCGGGATATAAATGGAATTAAAATAAATAAATAAATAAATGACATGGCTCCCCAGCACAATATACTTTCAATGGAAGTTTCAGCACAGATCAACATCTGTTCTAACTGAGTGTTAATAATTCTGGGTAAATGATACTCAGAGACCTTGCTATTTTTAATGTGTTTTCATTGTGCTAAACTAAGATTTCCAAATAAAAAAGAAAGCTTAAAGATGCTATTTTTCTTACAATGAACAATAGCTTTTTTTCAGTAAAGCATGGACAAGAAAAAAGAAAGTATAAATTAAGTGAAATGCACACAGAATGGTACATGAATAGTCTGCATTTTCTTTGGTATTAGTGTACTGGCTTTACATACCACATTTTGTTAAAGAAAAAAAAAGAAAATTCATTGGACTATTAAGCACTCAACTTTGACATTTAATTTCCATCCACACAGTGAAAACACAGTAAAAGTGCTAAAATGAAAATAAAAAGCTCAGATACATTCTCTCTGTCTCAGATTCTCTTTTGCCTCTTCTGATTTGAAACCAATTACTTATGTGAGTCAAAATCCATCTGGCCACCTGATTTAGCATTCCTTCCAGAACAAATGGGTCAGAACTTGGCATAGGCCTTTTGGAGCACCATCTCCTTTCCTAAACACAATGGCATTGCTTTTTAAAGCAAATGAAATAAGTTTCCCTTTTAGCTGGCATGAAGTCGAGTCCAGATGCAGGGCTTTGGCCCAAAGAAAGCACTCAGCACATGATGAAAATACTAAGGAGGGTGGTTGATGTTTCCTGGCTTGCCTGAGAAATCTTAAAGAACTTGGGGGCCTCTGCTATTTCATGTTTCCTTTCCCTTCAGATTTAATAGGAAGAAAAACAATAGGTGCATGAACACAACAAAGCCTGGAATAGAGAGCTGCCTAATCAAAACCACTCGTTAATATAAAAAAGGCAAGGAACTCAGAAGTATAATTACATTTTGCTCATCAACTAAGAAATTCTATTTAATCAAGCTTTGTCTTAAGTCCAAGAGACATCTAATACAGACATTTAATAATTTGTCATGTTCAGAGAAATTTTAAGGAGGCCATATAATATTATATTTGTGAGGAAGTGGTACACATTTATAAAGCAATGTAATGTGCTCTCCGTGTTCACCTAAGAAAGCTACAACAGGCCTAGGACCATTGAGGATCTAATTGGCAATGTGGAACAATGAGTTTGGGATAAACAAATACAACTCAGAGTTATTAATCAAATTTACAGGTTTTCAAAGGCTTGTGGCAAAGGAAAACTCAAGTTATATCAGAGCAAATATATCTATGAATGTACTGAATTTATTTAAAGAAGATATGGACAGTATGACTCCAAGAAACATGAAATCTTATTTAACACCTAAAGCCTTGGCCAAAAAAATAATGTACATGGGCAGTAAACCTATTAACTTACTAAAATTAATTGGCTTAAATTAGGCTTTTGGGCAATAAGACAAACATATTGCTGGTGTTATTGTTGTTGTTGCTGTTGTTGTTATAAACAAAGTATAATTGTTGTCCTAACCCTGCCTTCCAGCTGCAACTTCCCAGTTTCTTTGTCCCAGTTGTGTCTACTTTTAGAAGAGCAGTGCCTGGCACAGGTCTTCAGCATACAATAAATCATAGAAACCAGAGGCCCCACAGATGATAAGGATTCGAAAGACCCGTGGAGATTATATATTCCCACTCTCAGCCCAGTTCCAGAACTCGCCACTACAACGTCTGTGAAACATGGCTATCTAGCCTTTGTGTTATTTTTCTCTCAATATTTGTTGCCTTTCTATACTATCTTAACCTGCTTTGGTACTGTACACCAGAACTGTGATAGTCAGTCAGTATGCCCTTAATAAATAAATAAATAGTCCCATTTTCTTGCCTAGCAATAGATACCTGTGACTTGAGAGCACAGCTCTTCCCTCAAAAGGAAGATAACACAGAAAAAGCTTAATTGCTTTATTTAGAATATTTGCTTAGAACATTTATCAGAAGCGCCACTGGAGTATCAGCTCCAAATCTGCTTATATTAGCATTTTTGTCAATGGTGGGCTTTTTTTTCATCACTGGTATTTGTGCATATATATTTTTCAATTGATGTTTGCATCTATACACTTCCAGCAGTTAGCAAACCTTTGTTCAGCACTAAGTGCAACCTAATTATCCTAAGGAATAAATATTAACGGGACATAAATTTATTTTTTAACTCAACTCAACTCCAGGGGCTCCTTATTGTACCTCATATCACTCTTAAGCCTTTGGTGTAGCTTTATCATCCCTACTTACAAAACCAACTTTTATCAACAAACCTGATCTTAACTTTTCCTCACTCTAATTATAATTTCCCTTAATTTTCTCTGTTTATAAAAGAGTATGCACCAAACATTTGTCCACCATAACTCTAGGCTCAAGTTAAGCGCATAATTACTCACACCATGCAATAAACACTCACACACACACACGGACACACACACACATCCCTACACATACAGACATTACTGTGGTGACATATGTTCTCAATTTACCCAACTTTTGCTTCTAATATGCAACACTTCCCCAATTAGTCCAGAAAACTGATGTTTCATTTATACTTCTACCATAGACCATTCATATTGCCTTGAGCAATCAATCTTCAAGTCCTGATTCATGCAAAATGTTCTGTAATTCAAGCTAATTAACTATAGAATTTGTTTTTTTGTAAATCAGCAAACATATATAATGAACTTACATTTACAAATTCTTAATAGTCGCTAATAAGCAAAATCATGGTTTGCGCAGCCTATACCCATTGAAAAGTCACAAAGTACTTTCCAAATTTTACTCATTGGCAGCTGCCATATTCTTTCAGTCAAATTTCTGATAAACACCTTTGCAAGGACATTTAACACATTTAACTATTGTTGGTCTTGCTACCTTTTCCTTTGTAAAGAACAATAATGACATAAGTAAAGGTAAAAGTAAAGGTTCCCCCGCACATCCGTGCTAGTCATTTCCGACTCTAGGGGCGGGTGCTCATCTCCGTTTCAAAGCCGAAGAGCCAGCACTTGTCCGAGGACGTCTCCGTGGTCATGTGGCCAGCATGACTAGACGCCAAAGGTGCACGGAACGCTGTTACCTTCCCACCGTAGTGGTCCCTATTTTTCTACTTGCATTTTTACGTGCTTTCGAACTGCTAGGTTGGCAGAAGCTGGGACGAGTAACAGGCACTCACTCTGCTACGTGGCACTCGGGATTCGACCCGCCAAACTGCCGACCTTCTGATCGACAAGCTCAGTGTCCTAACCCACTGAGCCACCGCGTCCCTTAATAATGACATATATACTTCCAACTGGACACTAACATTTAGAGATTTTTAATTACTTACTATATTATTGTGATGTCCATACATACAGTATCTCAAAACTGTTCCTTCCAGTATTCTGTCATATCGGTTTTATCCAAAATGATTTCATTGTTTTATATTTATTTTTAGTCACTACCCAGGACCATAGAGACTCTTGTTAGTCTAGCTTTTTAGAAAAGTCTTAAAAACAACTGTAAACTAAAAAAAATAGTATTTGAAGCTTACAGTCCCTCTCAGCTTCATTTTTAAATATGTGTGAATCCACAGACAAAAGGATAGAAGCTTTTTTACTCTTCCAATTCTTCCATTTTGTTATTAGTTCATTTTAGGTTGTGTAAGAGATTCAGTCTGCATTCAGTCACAATATTGCATGAATTCAAAGTATGCAAAAATGTCCATGTGGATAAAATATTTGTTCAGACACAGCAAAAGGGTAGTCATACTGTTTGCACATATAAAACTGCTGTGCAGAAAACATTGACTTGTATCTCTTTCCAAGCTCCATCCAATCAAATGCATAACATTGAAATCTTCTAAAACTCTTGCTGGTTTTGGAAGAAGACTACGTTTTCTTTATACCCAGCATAAGGAGAAAATAATCATAACCGGTGTACTGACTTTATAGTCAGATCAATGGCCCCAGACTGGCTTCATAGACAAAGAACTTGGACCTCATCCCAGTCATGTTTGCATTCTATGCATGTCAGAGTTTAAAAAGGGAAAGATGCAAAGAAGTTTAGAGAGGAAGGAAACTAGGGAGAGGAAGAAGTCAGGAAGGGACAAAAGCAGAACAGAGGCCCATAGATCTTTGTTCCTAAATATATGAGAGAGCTTTGCTGAAATTATGGAGGAAACAAGACCATTTCCCAACAACTCAGTATGATTTTATTCAGTGGAGTCTACCATGAAGAAAGTCAGCATTAGACGGGACTCTTAATTGTTGGTTTGTATAGACCCTCAATCAGGAAAATAACAATAGCAGACTTATATATCACTCCACAGTGCTTTACAGCACTCTCTGAGCATTTTACAATGTCAACCTATTGCCCCCAACAATCTGAAAGATGGGAGCTTGAGTCAATCTTGAGAACTATCTGGATCAAACTCCAGACTGTGGGCAGAGTTAGCCTGCAATACTGAATTCTAACCACTGTGCAACCAGGGGTCCTTGACTGGTTTTCTCTTGATTGCTAGAAGTAGGTGAATAATTATTAACATCATTAATAACCTCAAAATAGGTCTGGCAGAAGACATTGGACTGAACTGAAATATGTCAGCTTTTTATTCATTATCAAACCAAAAGACAGAATTGGTGCAATCCATATATTAGTTCTTCTTTTCTAGTGCATATCTAGTACATTATTTATTTACCATGCCTAGGCATCTTCTTACATCGTACTCTCTCATTATAACAGGTACAAGATTTTAAACAACATAACTGATTAAAAAAATCCACAATAATACTAATTATAAGCAGCATTGTAATTAGTGAGATCCGCATCAATATATGAATCTTTTAATACCCTGTTGCCTAGTTCAGTGTGTACTTATAAGTATGTAAATCAGACCCACATTTCTATGTCCACAGAGGCTATGAATAATCTATAGCTTCAAAGATTCTGGCCTTTCCACCCCAGTGATTTATAGCAACTTATAGCGTCATTCAGTCATTGGAATAGCTGGATGACACTATAAAATGTGATAAATCACCAGGGTAGAAATGGCCTCTGCCATCATGTTGTTTACTAATTTCAGCCTTATGTAAAATTCCCAGAAAACTCTATAGGGCTGTCCTACATGTAAATCAAGGTCTTTGCTTGCTGATTATTATCTTCAAAGTATCTACAATTCATAGTCAGATCGATTTAAATTTGTCTTTTAAAATATGGAAGAAACAAAAAATCTGGAATGAATGGTATCTCAACTAGAATTCAAACCTCAGATAATGTACATGAGAAAAGACTGATATCAGTGGTAGTCTAGAGGTCACATTCCCAAAGCTATGTACAAGACTAAAATAGATTGGATTTAATATAAGATTATATTTAATCAAATTACATTACTTAAATAAAATTATATTTGATATGATTACTATCTGTGTCTTTAACCATGTTACCCTTCCTATCCATTAAAAATTACAGTACAGGTGTTCTGAACATCCTCAGGATTATCAGGGGTGCATTAACCCTTAAAAGAGCCTTGGTGGAGCAGTGGGCTAATGCCTCCTTAAGTAACACCAGCTGCCTGCAATTAGTGCAGGTTCGCATCCCACCAGGCTCAAGGTTGACTCAGCCTTCCATCCTTCTGAGGTAGGTAAAATGAGGACCCAGATTGTTGGGGGCAATTAAGCTGACTTTGTAATAATGCCGCTTGGGGGTGTGTGTGAAAGCCCTAATAAGCAGGCATATACATAGAATGAAGGCTACTGCTAAGCTTGTAAGCCGCCCTGAGTCTTCGGAGAAGGACGGGATATAAATGGAATTAAAATAAAAAAAATAAAAAATACCTCTAGTAATAAAGCCTAGCTGTTATATGATTCACATTCAAAACTGCAGAACCAAATTACAAAACAGCTACATAGCTCATTTTGGATACCTAAAGACTCTACAGCTTGCAGCTGTATAAATATAAAGGAAATGGATTATTAAAATACATCCCTACCATACCTCTGCAGACATGATTTAAATAGTGTTAATTGTCTGAAGCTTGGACACTGAGGCTATTGTAGGAGGAGAGCTGTGTTAGACAATAGTGGCAACAACTCAGAAGGATCTTTCCTTTCTAACAAATTTTATTAAATATATATTTATTTATTTATTTACACTAATGTTCAACAGTGGAACAATTAAATAATTGTGAAAGCTTCTCAAACTAGTAATCTGTGGAATCTTTGAAACAAGTCATGATAAAATTAGCAAAATATCTCATAGGACTTACTTGGATTTATTATTACCCTACCAGCTGTAGCTGTACTTTCAGTACTTTGCTCAGATTGTATCAAATCAGCCAACATTATGATAAATTTATCACAACATGATTCTGCTTCTTATGTATTGCAATCCTCTGGAATCTTTTCAAGGTCCCTTTCAGGTTTGAGTCTGCCGTTGCTGTAAATTTGTGCCTCCAGTGCAGCGTTTTGTCTTCCTGTTGGGATATGTGCTTTTTCCATTCTTTCATTATTCTAAAGCAGCCAAATGGATTACAGCTTCAACATTTTGCAAGGAAAAAATAATGATTTGGTCAGCCTTTACTCAGAAAGCTCAATGAAGTGCAGGCATTATACAGGAAAGCCTGCCATTTATCTGCGTGGTTCCTACTGACGCCAGTGACATTCTGTGTAGTGATAGGAAATACATACAGTATAGCAAAATGATGCTACAGATTAGGGTGCATTTTTACAGTTAAAATTATACACTATAGACTATCTCTGGTTCAAGTGATACCTCCAGGAAATTCTGTCCTCATGCTGCAAGAAGGAAACCAAAATAGAGGTTTTGGCAGTCAAGAGTGTTCTTAGCAGCCCACTCATAATGAACCATAGGAAAGGACATGGTGGCCTACTTTTAAGGGGGCCTTCTTGCCAAATCCCCAAAATAAGGAGAGAGGGGGGAAAAATAGGGAGAAATTTTTGACAATCTCTTTATGCTGTGAAGTTGGCATTGTGACATCCCTTCTCTCTCTCAGCTGTGATATTTAAAACTGAAACTTCCAACAGCCACGTCAAGAAGTATGAGCTGTAATGGGCAAACATTTGTTTTCTCAAAAGTTCCCAATCTGCCTAAGTTCCATATTTAATATGCATTAAGACTATATCATCCATGTCACTGTATACACACAAAAGGAAGAAGAGCCTACATTTAAGGAAAGAAACCCCCTCAAATAAACACAGTTAGGAAAACCTTAGCTTCCTTTATTATTATTTTTATGAGTCTAAAATAGTCCTCTTATTTTAAAGGTGAATTATTTTAAAAGTGAATAGTAGGACAAAAAGGTTAGCTATTTCATCCCACATCAAATCTCTGGCTTCCCATTCCAAATTAATTAGCAGTAGTGTGAGTGGCAACAATTGTAGTAAAGGCAGTGCAATGGAATACAGTGCAGTGCAGTGCAGTAGAACGGCTCTTTCCAACTTGACTCTTTCCAGATGGTGAGGACTACAACACATCTGATTAAAAAAGGTAGAATGGCAGTCTCAAAAGACCCACAGGGTCCCATGTTGGGGAAAAGTAAAGTCTGGGATTGCAGTTTGCCAACTATTACAGCTAAATATACTAGCAGTAGCAATGACCAGTAATTACTGGTGTAGATAATTTGGATGGGCAGAAAGTTTGGACTTTCAAATAGAACAAATAAAGAGCTTTTATGGCTGGGTAGATCTTAGAAGCAATGATACTGAATAACAGAAAATAATAATCAGATTCTAAAATCAACAGCAAGCATTTATATTCTTATGATGTGAAGCAGATTAAGCAGCCTTGACTTCTTTGTTCTGTCTCTTCCCAATCTTTTTATCCAATCTCTTGCCCTTAGTACCTATGGCATGTTGCAGGAAAGAATAGATAAAGGACCAGATAGGCAATAAGCAGAACATATCAGAGTTAAAGGTTTTGTATTTGCATGGTTTTTTTAACATTGGGAACATAAAACAGCACATTAAATGCACTCCTATGTGGTAATCATTGACTGACAGGTTATTACACCAATGTTCATCATATAAAGCTGATCTGCAAAACAGTGGAATAATCTTTATTAGTGTTGTTAGTTCTGCACTTAAAAATCAGTCATAGATAGGAGAAGAAATAATGCTATCAGAGCCAGCCACAGTTTCTTATGATCTTAACTACTATACAATAATGATGATGACCAAGGACATTGTTGAGGGAGTGTTCTTGCTTGGTTTTTCTATCCCAAGATTCACCTGAAGTGCAAATGCTGATTCTTGTTACCCATCATAGGCTAAAAAGAATCACTATATTAGTATCCCCAGTTGTCCAAGTCAGTACCCAGAAGAATCATTTCCCTTCTTGAATACAACCAAAGACTATTTCACCAGGACTTGGAGTCCCCTGTACAAGTCCTGCCTCAGCCATAGAAGCTGACTGGATGACTTTGGGGTAGTCACTCTCTTATTCAATCTTATAAGGCTAATATTGTGAAGGAAAATTGGAGGGTTCTTGGAGGAAAAGCAGAATATCAATCAGTTTGGAGAAAGCTGATTTAATAAAACTGGAATTGATGACACTGTCCCTATTATATTTGTATAGCATATAGATATCAAAACATCTAAGGTTGCCACCTACCAACAGATTTTGAAAGGGAAGCATGTTTGCAAATTGCCATTTTAATTCTGTTATGTTTTTAAAAATACAACAAAACAATTTGCTAGTTCTCATAATAGAAAAACACTGCAATGATTAGAAATAAGAAAAACTCAAAAGTCATGTTGCAATGAAGCAAATAATTTCATCCATGACAATAATACATTTTGAGCCTCCTCCTGTAGATAGTAACTTCCTTGAGAACAATAGCCCTCTAGGAGAAGCTAAAATGAGGACTGAAATTTAAAAAAAGGTTTGTGTCTATTTGTGGCTAACTGGGTGTTTGTTCAAATCTTTGCAATCTGGGTGCAACAGTCCTATTATACTATAATGTATAATGTGTATTATTATAAATACTTTGGGACTATGATCTGTAACTTATCTCCAGACCAGAGATCAAAGAGCTTAAGAGTCTGCATGCCAGTGGACATGGCCAAGACCCCAAAGGATAAGATACCTTAATCTTCATGAACTTGTAGAAAACACAGGGGAAGAGCTATTACACTCTATTCTTCAAGAAAATTGTGCTGTATCTGGGTAAGCCAAAAGTGATGGCATACATACAATTGCACAGAACTTTGCTGGAGAGAAATGCATGGTTTTACCGCCCGTATTTTGCCCTATTTTCATGAATCCTTGTTCATCATTCAGATAAATATCATCATATGACCCTGACAAAGTTGGACTATGTCTGTATTCATAAATACCTTCCATTTCTTTCTATCAGGTTCTTTTTTTTTAACTTTGTGATAATTCTTCTTCATTTTTCCTTCAATCAGAACTGTGATCTCCAGAACAAATCATGGAGTAATCCTGGAAAACCTGCTTTTGTTCCCATTTATTTTTTTAATATATAATATTATAATCTGTGATTACAATGTCCTTTTCTATTTTAGTTGTGAGTTTGATCATTTTGTCCTCCAATTGCTTTATGATTTTGGTTTCTGGGTGAAACATATATAAGTCATCATTTATAAAAAGTGAAGATCTGAGGTATGTTTTTAGTGCTATGTCTCAGAAATAATTCAGGGAAAATGCTTTTGTATACACAACAGCTTAAACGCTATGTCTGTCTGCAACTCCTTAAAGCAGCTGCCTTTTTTCCTAGGATGGTGTAGCAGCCCTCTACTTTAAAGAGTTGTTGTTTGTGCTGTTCAGGTGCTGTTTGTGCTCAGAAACACCTTTCTAGAGTCAAATCCAAAGTAAGCTCAGCCTGAATGTCTACCATGGCACATTTTGTTCTGTTTTCTTACCAAAGTTCTTGACCAGGTTCCTAAGAAATATTCACTTCTCTTGGGCAGTTTAATTTTCTTCTCAGCCTACTCATAAGAATATTACATCTAAACTCTTACTCTCAAATGTTGACAAATAAAAAAAAGAGTTGTCCCTTACATTTATAAGCTTGCTATCTATCCTACCCCTTATGCACACACCTCAAATAATCTGAAATCAGCTGTTGCAAAGTGTGAAAATTTACAGCTACAAAATCCATGTCCTGGAGCCATTTGCACATCTAGCTGTTGGAGTATTGAAAAAGAGTTGGTAAGTGTTAATGAGCGCACAGGCACAGAGACTTGAAGAATGCTCAGGAAAGTTTGCATAATGTGGTGGTTTTATTAAAGGCAAAAGACACAGCAAAGATCTTGTTCATACCTTTACATTGTGTGGTGTAAAGTCATGAGGTCTAATACCCCCATGCTATTAAAACTTGAGAAGGGTACTCGGAAAAAGACAGGCCCAACTCATCAGGAGGGCTTTAAACTAAAATTGAGGGGGGAGGGTGACCAATCTTTAGAATCTCTAGAACCCAAAACTAATTATAAATCCCAAGAAAACAAATCATACTATGAGGTAGGCAGAGATGAGAAAAAAGAAAAACCTAAACAACAATCAAGAGATGCAGGAAACATGCCCATGAACAGACATAAAAGTCTTAAATGCTTATATACAAATGCTCAAAGCTTGGGGAACAAACAGGGCAAACTTGAAGCAATAGTACACAAGGGAGGGTATGACATAGTTGACATTACAGAAACCTAGTGGGACGAAACCCATGAATGGAATGGACTGATGAATAAATACAAATTGTTCAAAAGAAAAAGGTCTACAAAAAGAGGAGAGGGAGTTGCAGTATATGTAAGAGAAAACTACATATCTACATAAATGCACATGAACCAAGATAAAATCTCTCCAGAATGTATATGGGTCAATATAAAAGAGAAAAAAGTGACATTACCATAGGTGTATATTACAGGCCACCCAACCAATCAGAGGAAATAGATGAACTCTTTGCCAACCAGCTAACAAATATATGTAGGCAGCATACCACAGTAGTAATGGGAGACTTCAACTATCCAGATATCAATTGGGAGACAAACTCTGTAGCGAGTGGGAGATCAAACAGATTCCTAACCAATCTAGCTGACAACGTTGTCATCCCAAAGGTGGAGGAGGGAACTAGACATAAAGCCATACTGGACTTAATTCTAACTAATAGAGAAGAAATGATAGAGGAAGTTGAAGTTGCCGGAACCTTGGGTGAAAGTGACCACATCATACTGGAATTTAATATAACACAAACACTAGTAATAGAAAACAATCCAACCAGTGTCTTGAACTTCAAAAGAACTGACTTTAACAAACTCAGAGAGAACCTAGGAAAAATCCCATGGATGAAAATCCTAAAGGGGAAAACAACCCAACCAGTGTGGGAAACTCTGAAAAATGTCATCATAAAAGCCCATAATAGCACAATACCACTGAAAAAGAAAAACAAGCAATTCAAGAAGAAACCAGTATGGCTGCATAAAGATCTCTCTGACAAACTGAAAGACAAAAAGGACAAATAAAAAAAATGTAAAGAGGGGTACATAACTAAGGCCAATTATCAGCAGATAGCAAGAACATGCAAAGATGAAGTCAGGAAAGCAAAGGCTCATAACAAACAAAGACTTGCAATAGAAATTATGGATAATAAAAAAAACCTTTCTTCCAGCATATTAACAACAAGAAAAAAGTCAAGGAAACTGTAGGTCCACTAAAGAGAGAAGATGGCAAGGAAATAACAGGCATCAGGGAGAAAGCAGAGCTGCTAAACTCATACTTTGTATCAGTCTTCACACAAAAAGAAACTATAGCCCAACATACCAAAAATACCACTGCAAAAGACAAATTAGAAACAAAAATTAAAATAAGCAAGAAAATGGTAAGAGAACACCTATCTGACCTTGATGAATGTAAATCACCGGGACCCAACAGATTACATCCTAGAGTTCTGAAGAGCTGACAGGTGTTATCTCAGAACCATTGTACCACATCTTTCAAAAATCTTGGAGCACCAGGGAAGTACCGAGGATTGGAAAAGGGCTGATATGGTTCCCATTTTCAAGAAAGGGAAAAAATGGAACCAGGAGACTACAGACCAATCAGTTTAACATCAATATTTCAGAAGACCCCAGAAAAGATAATCAAAAAACAGATCTGCAAACAACTAGAAGCAAACAAAGTTACAACTAGTAGCCGGCACGGGTTTGTTAAAAACAGATCATGCGAAACCAATCTTACTTCATTCTTTGACAAAGTGACTAAACTAATAGACCAGCGAAATACTGTGCACATAGTATACTTAGACTTCAGTAAGGCATTTGATAGACCACAACCTACTCCTTGGTAAGCTAGAAAAAGGTGAAATAGACAACATCATCACCAGAAGGATCTGTAGCTGGCTGATAAACCGTACTCAATGAGTAATCAATGGCACTACATCTATGTTAGATCATGGGCTCAGGACCGCATGGCCAAGATGGATGACGCAGGACAACAGGGTTCAGCATAACTTCCTTTATTGATGTAGCACAGACTTGGCAAACAAAGGGGCAACTGCCCCTCTTATATACCTAGCCAATGGAACCAATCCCATTGTCCGGATTTCCCGCCAAAGACTGCCCTGCCAATCCTGACAGGGCACCCTGCCACCTGGTGGTGTCAGTGGCTATCTCTGTGAACATCTCCTATATACATATATACATAACACCTCTTCCCCCATACAAAAAAATACAAATAATAATGGGAACAATAAACAACTAATGGAATAAAACCTGCAGTGTTGAGCTTGATTTTGTTTATATTACCCTAGCCTCAAGACCTTACATAGTCCTTGAGATACGCCGGTGGCTTATGGATCCTTGCTGACCATTTCACTGCTTGCCCCGCATTCTGGTCGCCCGGATCAGCAAGGGCAACTGGGTCTGCAATGTAGTCATCCCTTGGGACACCATCAGGGTCCTGATTACCAGCCAGATGTTGCTCTGGAGACATATTTTGTGGCTTTTCAGGTTGTCTCTTCCTCAACTGGTCAATGTGTCTCCTCACCTCGCTACCTTCCTCCACCTCTACAATGTAAGATACAGGCCTCGTTTTGCCCACTACCACCCCCTGGATCCAGGTAGGCCCTAGACCATAGTTCCAGGCCCAAACCTTTTCACCAATGTGCAATTCTCTGGTGGTGTCTGGTTGCTCCTGTTGAGCTGATATTCTGTCTGGGTGTAGTCTGTCCAACTTAGTAATGAGTCGCCGTCCCCAACGCAACTCAGCAGGGCTCTTGCCTGTAGCTGTACATGGAGTGGTATGTTGTGCCAAAAGAAACTGAGCTAACCGGTGATGCCAATCTCCACTGATGATGCACCTCAATACGTCCTTGGTTGTCCTCACCATTCGTTCTGCCAAACCATTAGTCGATGGGTGGAAAAGTGCTGATGTGACATGTCTAATCGAGTTGGCTCTGGTAAATGCCTGGAAATCAGCAGATGTGAATTATGGGCCATTATCAGAGACCAAGACATCAGGCAACCCATGAGTGGCAAATAGTCCCCGCAGCACTTGAATTGTCTTTGCAGTGGTCATGCTAGAGACTGGGACTACTTCTAGCCATTTAGAGTGACTGTCAACCACTACTAGGAACAATTGCCCCTGAAAAGGCCCAGCCTAATCGATGTGTATCCTAGGCCACGGGGTGTGAGTTGCTTCCCATTTGTGAATGGGAGCCTGTGGCTGTTCTGGCCTTGACCTCTGGCACGTGTAGCACCCCGCTACCTGCTCCTCTATGGCTTTGTCAAGACCAGGCCACCATAAGTAGCTCCTAGCTAGTGCCTTTGTCCTTACTATGCCAGGATGCCCCTCGTGTAACGATTGTAAGACCCTTTCCCTCAATTTCTCTGGAATAATAACTCTACTACCCCACAGCAAACATCCTTTATGAGAAGACAACTCATGTCTCCTCATAAAATATGCCTGGAATTCCGGCCCCGGGCTCTCGTCCTGCCAACCAGATGCTACCCATGAGCTGACCCTGCTCAGTACATTGTCTGCTGTGGTGCCAGCAGCAATATCCTTCACCTGTAGAGGACAATCTGGAAGATCTTGGATGAGTAGGATCTACTCCGCCGGTGCTGGATCTGGGTCATTGCTCATCATTGGCAACCTGCTTAATGCATCTGCATGGCCCATGTCCTTTCCCGGTTTATGGACTAGTTTGCAAGCATAAGTGGATAGGAAAATGGACCACCTCAGCATTCTTGGGGAAAGAATTTGTGGTGTTTGTTTGTCAGTTGTGAACAACCCCAACAATGGTTTGTGATCAGTAAAAATGGTGAACTCCCTGCCATACAGGTAATCATGGAATTTCTTTACTCCTGACACAATTGCCAGTGCTTCCTTGTCAATTTGTGCATAATTCCTTTCTGCTTTGGACAGAGTTCGGGAGTAATATGCAATAGGCCTTTGCTCCCCATTTTCCTCTATATGATTTAATACAGCGCCCACCCCATAAGGGGATGCATCACACATGATGCAGATAGGCTTATTTTCTATAAAATGTGTGATGGTAGAATCACTAGATAACAGTTGTTTAAGATTTGTAAAACTCTGTTCGTGGACCTTGGTCCAGATCCATGGAGTTTTCTTATCTAACAGCCTGTGTAAAGGTTCTGCAATTGCTGCTTTGTGGGGTAAAAACGTGTGATAGAAATTAAGTAACCCCAGAAAAGCTTGCAATTCAGCCTTATTTGTTGGGGTTGGAGCCAACTTAATTGCTTTCACCTTAGAGTCAGTGGGGTGAATACCCTTGGCATCAATCCTGAACCCTAAGAACTCAGTGGATGCCTCACTTTTTTTAAGTTTAAGCCCAGCAGAGCAAAATCTGCTTAAAACAGCTTGCAGCCTGTCAGCCAAGATCTCCTCAGATTCCCCAGCAATGAGGACATCATCAAAATAGGGACATACACCAGGAATGCCCTTCAGAGTCCTCTCCATCACTTCCTGAAAAATCCCAGGAGCTACTGAGATACCAAACTGTAACCGGTTAACTTGGAAAGCTCCTCTATGTGTCACTATTGTTTGAGCGTCAGCTGCTTCCTTATTCACTGACAGCTGCTGATATGCTTGTGCCAAATCAGGTTTTGCAAAGAGCGCACCACCTTGGACAGCGGCGAGGACTTGCCGGACCAACAGAACTGGGTAAGCATGCGGATTTAAGGCTCGGTTTACCGTAGACTTATAATCAGCACATATTCTAATTTCTCCATTTGCCTTTAACGGAGTCACAATTGGAGTTTCCCAGTCTCCCCCGTCCACCAGTTCTAACACTCCCTGTTCCACTAGTTTGTCCAGTTCACTCTCAATCTTATGTTTGAGGGCAAATGGGACTCTTCGGGGCTTGATACGAACCAGTGGGATGTTCGGGTTTAGTTTAAATTTAATGGGAGGGCCCGTGTACTTCCCCAGCCTGTCATTAAATACATCTGCAAATTCATTACAAATGGATTCAAGATGTTTGTGCTGGATGCTATTCACTCCCCCCAACCAAATGCCCAGGGCATCAAACCAATCCAGCCCTACTAAACTAGTTCTCCGCCCATCGGTCACCAAAATATCTAAGGGACCCTGGAAGTCCTTAAACCCCACAGACACGGTGGCCTTTCCCCTGATTTTAATAGGGGTGTGCTGAAAATCTGACAGCTGTAAACTGGTGGGCTTTAAAGGAACCCTCTGCCTGCTCCGATCGCAAATTCTTTTAAATGTCTCATAGGAGATTATTGAGACTGCAGAGCCGGAGTCCAGCTCCATCGTGCAAGGTACCCCTTGCAGATGGACCTGTATTGTTATTTTTGGTTTGAGTAGCTGATGGACTTCTGTGTGAGACACGGTCCGTCTGCTCTTTCCAGGGACTGAGGGATCGTGCCAGGGTTTGTGCCGAGGGAGAACAGTACCTTCAAGCTCTGATGCCATAGCTTGTAATTCATTCAGGCTGTCTCTGTTCTGATTCCGGCAGACGGCTGCAATGTGCCCCGTCTTGCCACAGGAACAACACTTTACAGATCTGAACCGGCAGGTCGCATACAGATGGTTTCCTCCACAGCTGGCACATTTCTGGTTGGAAGTGTTGGCACCCCTCGGTTCCTTGCAGCTGCAGCTGCATGCTGTCCTCTTTGTAGCTGATGATTGTCTCTTCTAGCCCCCGTCATTGTCCCGCCACAGTGGATGCTTTCCGGGTCTGTGCTGTACCACATCTACCTCTGCCTCTCCATCCATGTTGCCGCTTCTGTCGCTCGAAGCACACTCGTGATGTATGGTCACTCCTGAGCTGCTGCTATTGTGGTGTGTGTGTTTGTCACAGTCATTGGCTGCCTCGTAAGCCATCTGTATTATATATGTAAACAGTTAAGTTAAATGTGTTTAAACGGGTTACGTGAGGAAAAGCAAATCTGACAGGAGAACACGCGGGAACTTTGACAGCTGTCAAAGTTCCCCCGCACAGCGCAGGCGCAGCCACTGACAGCTCGCGGCTGTCAAAACACCGGACCATGCAGAAGCCTAGCTGTCAAAGAGAAGACGACGCGGATTGGTCCGGATTGACGCGGCGCCAAAAGAAACACTCCTGATTGGCCCTCGCTGACAGCTGCCGGCTATAAAAGCCGGCAAGGTTATTCTATGTCTTATCTTGCTCTAAATAAATTCTGTTAGTACTAGCCTGTCATCCCGAGTGGTCCTTCGGCTACTTCACTGGCGACGAGGATGGGATCGCTCCGGAGCTGAAGTCACAGCCAAGGAAGAGAGTTCCTGAGCTGAAGTCACGGCCGAGGAAGAGAGTTCCCGGCAAGAGCTGTCACTGGAAGTTTTAACTTCCACAGGAGCGACCCAGGACCGGACGACATGGCAAACTTCGGGCGTGTGAGGGAATTCGATACCCGCCATCCCGAGAGATGGCAATCACACCTAGGACAGGTCGAGGGATTCCTCCTCGTCAGTAAAATCACTGACGACAGAGCAAAGGCCGCTGCTCTACTATACATCAGCGGACCTCCAGTGTATGATGCTGCCGTGGGCCTGTTCAGCCCGGTGCCCATCACCGAGGTCTCCTACGCGGACCTGGTGGACCAGCTGAGCAAGTACTATATGCCGGCTCGCTCAGAACTGTACTGGCGGGTCCAATTCGCCCAGAAGAAACAGCGGTCAGACGAGCCCGCCAACGAGTTCATCGCTGGGGTCAGACACGCCGCGCGGAACTGCAGCTTCCCCGACTTGGAGGACCGCATCAGAGACCAGGTGGTGATCGGGTTGAGGGACGAGAGGCTGCAGAAGAAGCTGACATCCAAACCCGACATGAGCCTGGCAGAGCTGACCAGAGAAATTATGGCCTACGAGCACAGCCACAAGAAGAAGCCGACTACCACGACCCCAGAGAGCCCTGCGACCGTCTTCCAAGAAAGCGCCACCCTCAGCGACAGTGATGAGTCGGTGGATTTCACCGACGGAGAAGCCCTGCAACGCAGAATGGAACGCAGGCAACCAAGGAGAGGTGACACTTCGGATCGCCGAAGGTCCAGGAACCCCCCTCCGCCACCGTCGCGTTACGAGCAACGGGCCGCCTGTGCCAGCTGCGGGGGCAACCATGCCAGGGGAAGCTGCCGGTTTAGGAACGCTAAGTGCCACAATTGCGGGAAGACCGGCCACATCAAACCGGTGTGCCGCAGCAAGGGCTGTGACAACATCAATGACTTGGAGGCAAACTCCCCAGGTAGGCCAGCTACCCAGGCCAGCAGAGAAAAACCGCCAGGGCCCCTGGTAGAAACAATTGACAGGGTAAACAGTTTAAGCTCTAAGGTTAAGATCAGGGTAAGAATTCAGGGGGTGCCCTGCCTCATGGAAGTGGATTCGGGGTCAGCAGTCTCCTTAATTTCGCTGAAAACTTATCAGGAGATCTGTCAACAGGGAAAGGAAAGAATTCCTCTGAGGCAAACCCAGGTCCACCTAGCAGACTTCCAGAAAACCCCCATTCCTCTGGAAGGGAAGGCTAAGGTTACCGTGCAGTACAAGGAGTTCAAGGGTCCCTTAGAAGTCCTAGTTACGCCAGGAAACCGCACCAACTTGATAGGGTTAAACTGGTTCGGGCCGCTGGGAATCGCCATAACCGGGGTAAATACAATTCAGGCACCCAGCCTAGAAGCCGTTTGCAACAAGTATGCAGACGTCTTCAATGGCACGTTAGGGAAATACACCGGTCCCCCCATCTCCTTACAGTTAAACCCAGCAATCCAACCAATTAAGATAAGAGCTAGGAGAGTACCTTTTGCCCTTAAGGAAAAAATTGAAAACGAACTCGATCGCCTCATAGGTCTCGGGGTGCTCGAACCAACGGAAGGGGGAAGCTGGGAGACCCCTATAGTCACCCCAATTAAACCTAACGGGGAAGTGAGATTATGTGCGGACTATAAAGCGACCCTCAACCTAGCCCTCAGTCCCCACGCTTACCCGGTGCCAGCAGTAAGGGACGTATTTGCTTCTATCCGCTCTGGCGCCATTTTTGCCAAACTTGATCTCACGCAGGCGTATTTGCAACTGCCTGTCACTAATGACACGGCGGAAGCCCAGACAATTGTCACCCACCGCGGTGCTTTTAAAGTGAAAAGGCTCCAATTCGGCATATCGGCGGCCCCGGGTATTTTTCAGGGTATCATGGAGAAAACCCTGAAAGGAATACCCGGGGTCTGCCCCTATTTCGACGATGTTCTCATCGCCGGAGAAAACGAAGCAAATTTAGCTGACAGGCTGTCAGCTGTGCTGAGCCGGCTCAGAGAAGCCGGCCTCAAACTGAAACGGGAAAAGTGCTCTATCGGAGTCACATCCACAGAATTCCTAGGGTACAAAATAGATGGCCAAGGCATCCACCCCACCACAGAAAAACTAAGGGCTATTCAAACAGCACCAAGCCCAAAGAATAAACAAGAGCTCCAAGCTTTTTTAGGATTATTAAACTTTTACCATGCCTTCCTTCCCCATAAAGCCACTATCGCGGAGCCTCTGCATAGGCTCCTAGACAAGGGAACTGCTTGGTCCTGGACCAAAATACATGAGAATAGTTTCCAATCATTAAAAAAGATTATTTGCCACAGCTCAACGATCACCCTTTTCAGAGAAGACACCCCAATATGCATCGCTTGCGATGCCTCTCCCTATGGAATCGGGGCAGTGTTAAGTCACTTATTCAAGGATGGTACACAAAAACCCATAGCTTTCTATTCCCGCACTCTGTCTAAAGCAGAAAGGAATTACGCACAAATAGACAGAGAAGCCCTAGCAATAGTCGCTGGGGTTAAAAAATTTCACGACTACCTTTATGGGAGGCCCTTTACTATATTTACAGATCACAAACCCCTTCTGGGCATATTCACGTGGAATAAAACTACACCACAGATTCTCTCGCCGAGAATACTACGGTGGTCCACATTCTTATCAGCCTATTCCTATCAGTTAATACACAAACCGGGGAAGGAATTAGGACACGCAGACTGCCTTAGCAGACTGCCCATTCAAAGCAAGGACTCAGACCCAGCCCCAGCTGGACTGATTCTAGCAATCTCTCAGCTTCCAGATTGTCCTCTGTCAGCAAACATTATAGCCAAGAATTCAGCTAAAGACAAAATACTTAGCAGAATCCTTAAATGGGCCACAACAGGGTGGCCAGCACAAACCCCACACCCCCAATTCCAGCCATATGTTAGCAGAAAAAATGAAATATCCACTCATAGGGGATGCCTACTGTGGGGGAATAGAGTAATAATACCAGAAAAGAACATAAGCCAAACATTACACATTTTACATGAAGGACATCCAGGCATTGTCAAAATGAAGGCAATGGCTAGAAGTTATGTCTGGTGGCCGGGCATAGATAAAGAGATAGAAAGATATGTGGGAGGGTGCTATACCTGTCAAGCGACCCGGAACGAGCCACCCCAGGCACCAATCCACAAATGGGAAACAACAAAAAACCCATGGTCACGTATACATTTAGACTTTGCTGGACCTATCCAGGGACAGAGTTTCCTAATTGTAGTGGACAGTTATTCTAAATGGTTAGAAGTCACCCCCCTTAAGAAAACAACGTCAGGAGCCACTATACAAGCCCTAAGAAAAATATTCGCCACACACGGCCTCCCAGACACCATAGTTTCAGACAATGGCCCTCAATTCACTTCTCGTGAATTTCAGATATTCGCTATGAAGAATTGTATTAGGCTGGTCACGTCTGCGCCCTTCCACCCATCAAGTAACGGGATGGCTGAAATTATGGTACGCTCCACAAAAGAAGCTTTAAAAAAGTTCGTCAAAGGGAATTGGCAAAGGCGACTCAGCCAATTCCTAATGTCACAACACGCAACCCCATGCACAACAACTGGCAAATCACCAGCGGAGCTAAGATGGGGAAGGAGGCTGATAACACGGCTTGACAGACTGCATCCTGACACATATCCGGAAGAACACAAACAAACCCCCCCCCATCCGCACATTCAAGCCAGGGCAAATGATATGGGCACGATCTTACTCTGATAAAAACAAATGGGTCCAAGGGACAGTGCTACAACAAACAGGACCCATTTCTTACCTAATTTCCACACAGACTCAGGGCAACCTACGCCGCCATATCGACCAACTCAGACCCAGACAACCGCCATACACACCAGACCCCCAAACGGCGGAACTCGACCTGCAAACCCTTCCAGAAACACCAACGAACCAAGAGGAAGAGGAGCAAGGATACGCGCAGCCGGCAGACCCTGACAACGCCCCACTTCTACGTCGTTCCACCAGAAACCGAAGGGCCCCCACCTACCTAAAGGACTACCAGTGGGCAGGTTCCAACGACAGAGGGGGAGAAAACGATCCAGGGGAGGGGTAAGGGGTGTATTATATATGTAAACAGTTAAGTTAAATGTGTTTAAACGGGTTACGTGAGGAAAAGCAAATCTGACAGGAGAACACGCGGGAACTTTGACAGCTGTCAAAGTTCCCCCGCACAGCGCAGGCGCAGCCACTGACAGCTCGCGGCTGTCAAAACACCGGACCATGCGGAAGCCTAGCTGTCAAAGAGAAGACGACGCGGATTGGTCCGGATTGACACGGCGCCAAAAGAAACACTCCTGATTGGCCCTCGCTGACAGCTGCCGGCTATAAAAGCCGGCAAGGTTATTCTATGTCTTGTCTTGCTCTAAATAAATTCTGTTAGTACTAGCCTGTCGTCCCGAGTGGTCCTTCGGCTACTTCACCATCACCTCATCTAAAACCTCCCGCAGATTCATCGGTGGCTTTCTGAGGATCCTTTGTCGTCATTGGTGGTCTCTCAGTTCAAACACCACTCGATCCCTGATCCTGTCTTCCAGATCAGGAAATTTACACGAGCGAGCAGCCTGTCTCAGTGCCAAGACAAATTGCAAGGTCGGCTCACCCAGATGCTGGCTGCACTGGATGAATTTATGCCACCAATAGATTGGAGCTCTCACTGGCATGAAATGCTCCTCCAGCTTCTTTTTTAAATCAGCATAAGAGACGTTTTCAACGGGCGTCGGCGAGCACAGACCAACAGCCACATCATACACGTCCTGACCGCTTAAGCACAGAAGCACCGCTGCTTTCATTTTATCTTCTGTGATCTTGTTGATCATCAGGAACCCTTCGACTCATCCCAGATGTGCTCCCCATCGCTCTGGCTCGTCGATGTTGAAACAAAATTCGCTGGTCGCTCCAAATTTAGCCATGTTGCACCGGTCCTAGAATGCTGCTTCGTTAGGAAGGTTTCAGAATTTTTTTCTGCCTTTCCTGCTTCAAAGTGACTTCAGCTCTGATTGAAACAGCATCCCACCCTCGTCGCCACTGTTAGATTGTGGGCTCAGGACCACATGGCCAAGATGGATGACACAGGACAACAGGGTTCAGCATAACTTCTTTTATTGATGTAGCGCAGACTTGGCAAACAAAGGGGCAACTGCCCCTCTTATATACCTAGCCAATGGAACCAATCCCATTGTCCGGATTTCCCACCAAAGACTGCCCTGCCAATCCTGACAGGGCACCCTGCCACCTGGTGGTGTCAGTGGCTATCTCTGTGAACATCTCCTATATTCATATATACATAACAATCCACATGGAGAGAAGTAAGCAGTGGGGTACCACAAAGTTCCGTCTTAGGCCTAGTACTCTTCAATATCTTCATCAATGACTTAGATGAGGGAATTGAAGGGGAACTCATCAAATTTGCAGATGACACCAAACTGACAGGAATAGCCAGCACCCCAGAAGACAAACTCAGGATCCAAAAAGATCTTGACAAACTTGAACAATGGGCTCTATCCAACAAAATGAGTTTCAATGTGGAGAAAAACAAAGATTTACATTTAGGTAGGAAAAATCAAAGGTACAAGTACAGATTGGGCAAGACCTGGCTTAAAAACAGTAACTGAGAGGGACCTTGGAGTCCTAGTGGACGATCACTTAACCATGAACCAGCAGTGTGCAGCAGCAGCCAAAAAAGCTAATACAAACCTGGGTTGTATAAACAGAGGCATAGAATCAAGATCACGAAAGGTATTAGTAGCACTATATAAAACCCTAGTAAAACCACACCTGGAACACTCCAGTCAATTTTGGTCACCATATAACAAAAAAGATGTTGAGAGTTTGGAAAAAATTCAGAGAAGAGCAACTAAGATGATCAAAGGCCTGGAGACTAAAACACACAAAGAATAGCTGCAGGACTTATGTTTGGCTAGTCTAAAGAAAAGAAGAAATAGGGGAGACATGATAGCAATATTCCAGTATTTGAGGGGCTGCCACAGAGAAGAAGGGATCATGTTATTCACCTAAGCACCAGAGGCCAGGACAAGAAACAATGGTTGGAAACTGATCAAAGAGAGAAGCAACCTGGAATTAAGGAGAAACCTCCTGACAGTGAGGACAATTAACCAGTGGAACAGCTTGCCCCCAGAAATCATGTGTGCTCCATCACTGGAGATTTTTAAAAAGCAGCTAGACAGTCACTTGTGTGAGATGGTATAGATTGTCCTGCTTGAGCAGGGGGCTGGACTAGAAGACCTCCAAAGTCCCTTCCAGCTCTATTCTATTCTAAGTAATCATGATGTCCAGTGCTAAATTTCTAAAATTCACCTGCTTGAAACTTTCACTCTTTAACCTGGCAATTCTTTCCCCTAAAAGCAAAAGTTGCTTAGAAGTGAAATGTAATGGGAAAAACTCCTCTTTATTTAATGTTTCTATTTATAACTCATTTGTCTATAATAGAACACTAAATGTCATGCAAGTAGTCCTTGTTTAACAACCATTTCTGATTATACAAAGTTACAAAAGCTCTGAAAAAAATGACTTATGACCAATACTCACAAAATTGTCACAGCATCCTAGTGGTCACAATCTGAGCACTTGATAATTGGCTCGCACTTAAGATCACTGCAGTGTCCTGCAGTCATCTGATTGCCATTTGCAGGCTTTCCAGAATACAACCACAAATTATGCATAGCACGTAAAGCCACAGGTAGCTTGGCAGGCACATCATCTGCCAATTGAAAAATGTGTATAGTGAATAGGAAGGGACAGTTGGAACAGATTATCAAGCAAATGAATGGTTCAAGATTGGGAAAATTGTTTAACCTTTGTGTATAATGTATCATGTAAAATGCTAGCCTAGAAGAAACAGAAATTAGAATTTAAATTGATGAGAAACATAGCAACAATCTGGATACCTTGATGGTTTCAGTTTAACGATTGGAAGCAAGGAAGATTTAAGAAATCTCTTGCTGATTAAGAAAGAGAATGCAAAACCTGGTAGAAGACTATGACAATTCTAGACAAAATATTAAACTGCAAAAAAGTATGTATTATAAAGACCATCATTTTCCCAATTGTATCATATATCCATGAAAGCTGCACAATCAGAAAGCCTCAGCAAGGAAAAATGTGTCTTGAACTGTAATGCTGGGGAAAAAATAGCTGAGAATACATTTGATTAGAAGAAATAGAAATAATGCAGTATTAGATGAAATAAAAGCAGACTGCTCACTAAGCGTATAGCTAAAACATAGTTTTTTCAACACATAATGCAATGGCAAGAGTCATTATAGAATGCTTGGAAAAACTGAACACAAACAGAAAAGAGGCCAACAGAAGATGAGTTTATAGTTTATTATAGTTGTTCAGTGAGAGCTACTAGATGAAGAAAGAAAGAAAGAAAGAAAGAAAGAAAGAAAGAAAGAAAGAAAGAAAGAAAGAAAGAAAGAAAGAAAGAAAGAAAGAAAGAAAGAAACCACTAGACAGCAGCAAAGGGATATGAACAACTCTAGCTCTTTCCTGCCATCTAGTGTTCTTCTGATTTTTTGCAGCCCTGACTTTGCTGGCCTAGTTCAACAACCATGGCAAAAAAAGAAGCATGGTTTAACTGAATGTATGAATCCAGCCAATGGGTCCATGGAATAAATAAAAGCTCAAATTGTTATTACATAATAGAGATTAGAGTTGCTGAGTTTTTGTCATGAGACTATACTAGCATTTTCCATACTCTAGGTCACCTAAGTCAAATGCAGCTCTGGCATCAATTCATCCACTAATTTCTTGCCCAATCTTATATTTTGTACAATATTTTTGAGTAAAACTCAGTCACATATAACTCTTATCTCTATTCATAAGAACCAGGCATTTTTACAAAGTAAACAAAGTCAATCTTTTCACAATCTTAGTTTACTCTGAAACTTTATGGGGGAAAATTGCTGATAATGAAATGTACAATGCAACAATGTTCCTATAGTTGGCAGCTAAGGAACTAAGATCCAAATTTGGTCCGAGTTATCTTTATTTATTTATTTTTTAAAAAGCAGGACCAAATGCTTGCCTTAAGTGCAGTATGTAAAATATATGATACAACAGCAGATATGGCAAGTATTAGAGGACTGGCTAATGTTTTCGTGATCGCTGGAAATGTATGGTATGTGTATATATGGGCTGTGAAAAAAATCTTCAGAGAAACAGAGACTGTACAGCCAAATTGTGGTCAATATTAGGAATTTTCCCCCAAAGCCTTCTGTATTATACACCTCATTTATAACATTGACTTTTAAGTTACTATTTTTATGCTTTCAAAAAACCCAAAAGGGTGATCATGAACAGATGGAGGTGATGTGGAAGGTTCATGAGTCTTGAATAGAGGCATCTTCCATTTCAGGAGACTTCTGCACAACAGCTGCTGTCTCTGTGTACAGACAATGAATCATTTGCCTAGAAATTAAACCATGTATCTGAATAAACCACATTCAGTTACTGTCTCTGCTCAGTTATTTATTACAAAAACTGGACCAATCCAAGCCCAGCATAGAAGCTAGTGGAATTAATATTTACAGACAAACAAAAACCTGATTGTAAACTATCCTGTGAAATATAGTGTTTTGGGTCATGCAAGGCCGTAATTTAGAATGGAATTGGAAGAAGCCTATTAATAATCTAAAATGCAGATAAAGCTTGAATTTGAAAACATCATCATCTTCAGTGATAAACATTTCAGATTCCTTTTGTTGTTACTATTGTTATCAGATATGTAAAAAAATCCTGCATGGTTTTCTTCTGGGACAAACAGTCATGGAACGTAAGCTATACAGCTACACTGAATTATTCTCTCCCTTACTGTGATGCTGCAGACTGTCACACACATTTTGCCTGGCATCATTAGTAACACTAGTGATCATCATCCCTTTCCTTTCACTCAGTTAGCAAAGACAAACAAACAAACAAAAACACCCCCTAAGATGGGAGCAAAAGCAAAAAATCCAGATAATTAATCTCTTGGTAAAATATTTAAAACAAAAAGTGGCAAACAAAGTAGAGATGAGAGGAAAGAGATTGCAGTAACGACTATTGGTATGACATTATTTTTTTCAGTCTAGCTATGGGATCTGTCCTTGTTGTGCCACTAGGCACTAAATCTGAATGTTTAAAGTTCCTTGTAAAGAATCTGAACTATTTCTGATTCTTCAGGCAACATCCTCGACAAAACGTACTTTGTATTAAATTAGTTATGAATAACACTATATTCCTTGGCTATCTATTTCTTTATTTGCATAGTATTTTTATAGTTATTCATTGTAGACCACTCCAAAAACATTGCATTGTAAATATATTTAAATCGCCTCATTTAAAGCATGTATTTATATATATTTTGCAGTTAGAAATGGAATAACTACATTGTTTCATAAATATGAGGGATGCGTGGCTCAGGGGGTTAGAACGCTGAGCTTGTCAATCAGAAGGTCGGCAGTTTAGTGGGTCGAATCCCGAGTGCCGCATAACAGAGTGAGCGCCTGTTACTCGTCCAAGCTTCTGCCAACCTAGCAGTTCAAAAGCACGTAGAAAAATAGGGACCACTCCGGTGGGAAGGTAACAGCGTTCCGTGCGCCTTTGGCGTCTAGTCATGCTGGCCACATGACCACGGAGATGTCCTCGGACAAGCGCTGGCTCTTCGGCTTTGAAACGGAGATGAGCACCAGCCCCTAGAGTCGGAAATGACTAGCACGCATGTGCGGGGGAACCTTTACCTTTACCTTTACCTTCATAAATATACAACATTGAAAATGTCTTCATACAGCTTTGAATTATTTTTGAAGAATTAAAAAAACCGAATTCACTGGACTTCTTGTTTGAAGCTGCTGTTTTGACTACTGGAAGGTACTAGATAAACCAGATACCTGATGGAGTTGAAATCATTTTACTAACATATAATAATAATAATAATAATAATAATAATAATAATAATAATAATAATAATAATAATAATAATAATAATAATAATAATGATGATGATGATGATGATGATGATGATGATGATGATGATGATGATGAAGAAGAAGAAGAAGAAGAAGAAGAAGAAGAAGAAGAAGAAGAAGAAGAAGAAGAAGAAGAAGAAGAAGAAGAAGAAGTTGGAAGGGACCTTGGAGGTCATCTAGTCCAACCCCCTGCTCAGGCAGGAAACCTTATACCATTTCAGGCAAATGGCTGTCTAGTCTCTTCTTAAAAACCTCCAGTGTTGGAGCATTTGTGACAGTATTTTTAATGAGAATTTTTAAATAAGGGTTTCTGGGATAGTACAACAGGTTTTCGTTGGGCCTGTTCTACTCAGTCATTTACTTAAAGATGCAGTGAATATCTAAAATTGAATGTATGCAAGTTATAGCCTTTCCACTTTAAGTGGAAAGCTGGGCTGACAATAAAATAAAACAAAGTTTATTATAAATTCAGTAAAGAAGCAAATGATACTAAAAAAATGAGAGGTAACTGCTCCCACATTCAAGCACATATTCTCACTTTCCCTTCTAAGCTTTAAAATTAACTTGTCAATGGCTACGTTCTATGAGGCTAATTTCTTATTTGTTTTAATGTTGAGATACTGAGTAGGCAAGAGTGGCTTGTATATAGGACCTCTCAGTTACTTCAGTTCAGTTTATGAAACTTAACCAAGGCTCCTCAGTATAAGATCCAGCTTCTTTCCTAACTGCAGCACCATTACGAATAATCTTAAAAAATTTAAATAGCAGATAGGGAAAGAACAATCTTTTCTAACCTGGTGCCCTCGAAATGTGTTGGGAATAGACGTGACTCAAATCCTTAATGAAAAATCGCTAACAAGCTATGCTAGATTGATTA
Source organism: Vipera berus (assembly GCF_964194415.1). Lineage (NCBI taxonomy): Eukaryota > Metazoa > Chordata > Lepidosauria > Squamata > Viperidae > Vipera > Vipera berus. Next base: position 27,323,504 of record NC_138204.1, read on the forward strand.
GTTCATCTGGCTTTATCTCTACCTGCATCATTTTGCTGTTGTAAGAAAATGTAATCTTGGGGTAGGGGCAGGAATGTATAGGGATGTCTTCTTACCTATTTTATGCTCCCAATCCTCTTTCTCCACCCCGTCCATCTTTTTTTCTTCTTTTAAGGAAAACAAATCCTAGGAAAGTTCATAACATTCAGCCCTGGAGGCAAGGTTCTTCCAATGTAAATTTCTTTTGGTCACTGCAATATGAACAGAAATCTTGGCTAGCCTTCTATTGCATCAGTTTTCATAATTTCTTTGCCTGCCTAGCTATCTGTCATTTTCCAATAATCTTATGCCCCAGGGATATTAATGCTTAGAGACTAGGCCTGCCCCATCACCCTGGCCTGCAAATGTAATAATAATGTTGTCCCTCAAAATCTGTTCATCAGCGCTGATCAAGGGAAAGAGTCAAGGTCTTTCCTTTGCATATATGGTAACATTAAGTCAGGGAAAAGATATTCTTCAGATTATGAAACTCAGAGCTGTCCTTTGAAAGTCAGAGGCAGCTTACTTTCCACTCAGCCACCCCAAAATGATAGAGACATTTTAAAAGCATGCAATCCCAAATAATGTATTAGCAAACTAAGGTATTTTATATTTTGCCATATAAGGCAATAAATGCAGCAACGTTGGGAATTCTTCCCTTTTTCTCCTAATAAATTTATTGTCTGTCATTAATAAATTCATGATCTTAAATTTGTTGTCAGTTTCTGTTTAACTTGTTTTCATTTCCAGAAACACAGACAGATAGACTGACCACAACCAGAATTCTTCCTCCAGCGCCTGATCCCAATTTGCTTAAGCCTCTTGTTGAAGTCATCAGTTGGACAGTTCTCAAGTGACCCCAGGCTGGGAACACATCTGGAAAAAGAAAATCACAACACATTGCAGTTAGCCAACAGCTTCCAACCAAAGTACATAGAAGTTCAGAAAAACCCCACCTTTTTCTAACCTGAAATTATTGCAAAGTTTTTTTTAAATTTAAAATTAGCTAGAGGATTGCAATAGCAACAGTTAACAATACAATCTCTTTCTTTCCCTTTCCTATTTTCATACAGACTTATTTTTAAAAAAATTCCTGTGCACATACTTAACTTGAACATGAAATTTATTAAATTTAATCTGACCACCTTTTGAATAAAATTCTTAAGGCCAGTTTGACACATCACCGCCCTGAGTCCTTCAGGAGAAGGGCGGTATACAAATATAATAAACTTAAACTTAAACATATTGCAAGGCTATATTTGTAAAGAACACTTAATTGGGTCATTTAAAGACCTAATGACTGCTTTGTATAAACCCGATTGATATTTGCTGTGTTTTTGTTTTTTAATTTGATTTTTGACGTTAGGCAAACTCTGCCTCTTTGGTCACTTTATGGTTCAGTGTATTGTGCAAATCATCCCCACCCCTATGAGTTCATTCAATAATCCAATTAAGCATATCATATAAAAATCATTGATCTAAAACAATGATTGGAATGTGGAAATGACATAACTAAGGTCAAATATGAAGATCAATAAAAAGTTTAAGCATATTGTTTAGATCAATTAGTATATGCAGTTATAGAAGTTGTAGTCATTTCTGGAGAGTTCCAGATTGAAAAAAAATATAGTTTGTATACTTCCCATTAGCTATCAATCGACTTAAAAATGCTTGCCTTTGCTGGATCTTACCCACAAAATTAGGTTGTTTTTGTCAGCCATATTTAAATAAACACGTCAATTGTTTGAAACCCCTGGTTATTCATTTTGAAGTCATCTCAAACTTACTTTTTTGTCCTGGGTTTCTCTTTGAGAAAGAAGAAGAAAACATTTCACTTGTCATCCAATTGAGCTTCATCAGTTCTGAATTCAGAACTGATGAAGCTTCTTGATGAGAAACAAAACGTTTTCTTCTTCTTCCTCAAGGGGGAAAAATACCCACTTCAGTTACCCTTTGAAGAAACAAAAAAGCACCTTCAAGACAACTATGACCTGGATACTGAAAATCTCCACAGCCATTTGGAAGTAGTTTTAAACTTTATAAATGTATCGTTGCTTTCTAGGTGACAGAGCGGCTTTAATGCTTCAAGGATGGGCATTTCAGTACTTTCAAATATTTTGCCAAATCCTCCAGATTTTTCTGAGAATACCCTAAATTGATTCCAAATTCATATAATTTGTTCCAAATTCAGATAATTCAGATAGTTCATTGCCTGCTCTATCAATTTTTTTCTTACTAGAACTGATTAATTCCATTCATTTCCTTAGTTAGTCTTGCCCAGTTGTTAGTTATGACCCAATGGATGTCATTTCACTGGAACTATGTGTCAATAACTGCTTGTCTGTATACTTGTAAGTTTACAGTTAGGTCACCAGCAGTAATATCAAACTATATTGTCTTTTGCATTTGCCATCACTTTTTTCAAGTCCTCTCTAGTGACTCTGCCTTCACATTAATCATCCAAAATATCTAGGATTATTAATGTATTGTAAGAGGTCTACATATTTGGACTAGTACATAAGCTCCAGTAAAAAATAAGATCAGTAGACCGGCTTTATTTCATGTAATACTAAATTATTTGTTTTTGCAGTCCAAGGTATTCTGCTAGCATTGCAAGTATATTCAAAAGGAGAAGGAGATGGAGATGATAGAGGTGATTTCAAGTGATAGAATCAAATAAAATTCGGAGTTTTCTACAGAATTTCTCCCTTAATGTTCTGAATCCAGCTGGAGAAGGGAAGCTAACATGTAGCGCCTTAGATTTGCCAGACAACATCTATTATGAAACCAAGTTTATTTTAAAAGTTTGCTCTGCACTTAAAGAACACCACAATGCTATAATAGATTGCTTTCAGAACACTGCAATGGCCAAATCCAGGGATTCCAATCCAGACTCACAATGATTTGGTGTGCAAAGTTTCCCACCTCACTGAAGAAAACAACTGTCTTTGTGTGCAAAGCAACAGGGAATTCTATAACAAGTACGTCATGCTTTTCATTTACATTTCTAAAATGTAAATTTGGCAACCCTTTCCTGACCTTTTCTTTATTCCACTGCTGGTAATCTCCTCATGGTCTTTTGTTTTGGAGATGCAAGATCTCCTTCTCCTATGTGACCTGAGAAGTGGTTTCCGAATGCCCATATATAGGAAAAAATTGGCTTCAGACTTCATCCATCTTTTGCCTTTCAGTCTCTCCCCAGTGCTGAGATTTCACTGCAACCTCTGCTTCAGGTCTGACAACAAAGCTCTCAGGAATCCCCCTTCAGCCAAGAATAATACCCATAAAAATAAAGACATTATTAAAACCAGATTACAACTGATCTGAAGTTGCAGTAAGTGTAATGTGACTCAAATGAAAATCCCAAGAGAGCTTGAGACAGAGAGGGGGGAAAAAAATCTCTCACTTTCAAAGTTCTGGACTCCAACCTACTCCTCAGTTGACTTGGGTAATCCATCAGACAACCACAAAAAAGCCTCCCCCATTCCAGATGCAGCTGTATCTTGTCCCAGCCTGTCTCTTTCTCCTGCATTGTGAATAGAACCACATGAAGAAACATGGGATACATTTTTTTTTAAAAAAGGCCTTCATTTAGGATGAACAGGTTGGAAATATTCCCTGTCTGTGGGTAAATACTTATATAGTGAGTTTTTATTTTTCAGACATTTATGTTTAATAAATATGATTTGGTTTATGTTTGAAGAATTTACAGAAAGATGAGGTACTTCTCTTTGGCTTTTCATTGTCCATCTCTTTAACTTGTAAGAACCACTAAACAGCATGGGGAAGGGGCTTAAGTGCCTCTCAATATGGAAACATCCGCATAGAAGTGTAGAAAAAATATTTTGTTGGTGAACTGATTTTACAAAGCAAGGTAAGAAAAGCTTGGAGAGATTTTGGGAAAGCGTGAAAATATGGAACAGTAACAGCTGCTGGGCCAAAGAAGGTAATAGGAAGGTCTTAGGTTTCATATCCAGGGACAGCTTAAAGTACATACCTAGTATATACAGTACCTTTTGGGTGGTAAGAAAAAAAAAACATTGTTGTGTTGTGTATTGTGTATAATGAAGTATGCAAATCCAACCATAACTTTTGCATGTGGGTAAAATTTTAACCAAAGAAGACAAGGGTAGTATCAGAAAACTAGGGCCTGGGGCTGATCTGATTATCAAGGGAGTAAGCTTCAAATATTAATCCCATCCACTGTGCACAGACCTATAGCTATAATAGCACTACTGCTTTATTAAGCAGTCACAGAGAAACCACACCATGCAATTCTAATGTGAATCTAGCATATTAGAATAAATCTTAATGTTCTGCATAAGACCCTCATTAAGACCAGTATTATTATAGTCCAAGGGAAATGAGCTTTCAAGAACAGAAACTGGCCTAAATAATGAATGCTCAAATGAGGTGCTACTGATCTCCTAGGTACGAGTTTCAGCCACACTACACAGTTCCTAACTTTCATCAATGACTACATACCCATGGCAAGACAATGGAAATACAATATTTTTTTTCCCATGGCTTCAAATTAGAACATGAAGTGGAATTTCAAGGCCTCACCTCATATAATAGGGAGGAGATGTGTGAACTTTTACTTTCATTAAGATTGCTTGACAGAAATTTCACAGGAAAAAGAAAGGACTGAAAGAAACAGTGCAAGCATTTATATTTTGTTTTATTTTTAAGCTGTGAATCTGTTCTCCAACTGCTACCACCCTCCCAGGTTTTTGCCAACCACTATGCTAGGAATCCTGCAGCCAAGTCCAGTACTATTCTAAAGCAAAATAAACACAAAATGAAACTGGCCTTAAAATCTGTAGCTGCTGGCAACTCCCACTAGGAAGGCCCAGGTCTTTGCCAGAAGGGAGGAAAAGAAAAAAGACATTTAAATCATCATACTCTTTTCTGTACAAAAATCCTTGAGCCCAATGGCAGATTATATTAGCCTGTCACTACAAGGAACGTAGGAATGAATGAATGAAGGAATGAAGGAAGGAAGGAAGGAAGGAAGGAAGGAAGGAAGGAAGGAAGGAAGGAAGGAAGGAAGGAAGGAAGGAAGGAAGTTCAAAGATCAAGTTCTCTCCCATTCTTCACTGTTGTCCCTTCTAATTTTTAAACACAAGGGAAAATCCAATGCTGTGTTTCAGAGTAGCTCAAGAGCAAAAACAGAAGAGCAGCAGAAGTAAAAATGGAAAGACCATATAGATCAAGGTTATTTGAGGGTTGGCCTATCTCTTGTGGTATCTGCCTGCCCAGTTACAACTGTCACGGTCCAGTTCCTGTCAATTAAATAATGCATCTATCAGAACCTAAAAGATTTGTCTTCTCTGTTTTGGTGCCTGCTCTCTGGAATGAAATCCTCCCCACCCACCCCCCAGATATTCATGTGTCTCCCACCCTGATAACATTATGGTTAGCCTTAAAACCCTGGTCATTTTTGTAGGCCTTAGATTAAGGTGAATGTAGTGCCCTTGCTAGACGTGTTTCTATTTATATAGTGTATTGTTTGGCTGGCTGCTGTTCTTGGATAATGATGTTGTATTTTGTATTTTTTTTAATTGCTGCTTGTTTTACATTGTGGGCCACCCACAGCCATCCTGGAGTCAAACAGCACCTAAATCTAATAAAATAAAATAATAAATAAACAGCTCATTAGTGACTGAATTTCATCTGTGCTGAAGGACTATCTTGGAGTCCATCCCAGAAACATCCAGCTGTGTTTCAATAAAGGGACTACAGGGTTCGAAAGCTTTATCAAAAACACTTTGAGAATGTTGTCAAGAAGGCATCTCATTCAATTAGGGACTATTTATTTATGGAGGATATTAGATGCTGAGAGCAGGGGAGAAAGAGAGAAATGAACAGGGAGTGTATTAAAGACTGGCAATGTTTTGTTCTATCCAATGTCAAGTAACACAGGAGGTCAGAAAACCCTGAAGGGATTGTCAGGAAAACCTCTGCTAGAAAAAACATATGGTACAATGTTTAGGCCTCCATGGAAGAAAACTGCCAATACCAGATGAGGGAATTCTCAAATTGACAGACTTCCAGTATAAGCCACAAATCTACAAGCCTTTGCCATCTTTTTTTAAACCCTCATTCTTAAGTTACACTGATTACAGCAAATAGATCTGGCCTTCAAAACCAGATGATCATAGATGGAAGCACAGAGCTATAATTTTCTGGTAGCCCTAGCATTGATTTTTAATGTTCTGATTTTTTTTTTACCTCTGAATTTACCATGTTTAATTTAATATTCAGCATGAATGAAAACATTTGTTATAAGATAAGAAGCATCACTAACTAAAACAGAGTTTGGGTATATGTTCCGTTTTCATCTTGCTTTCCTTGGACTGCTCTTGATTTACTGTAAATATAAGGAAAAATTTCCTGTCTGTCAGATTTGTACATCAGTGAAACAGACTGCCTCCCAGAGGTTATGGGTTCTCAGTTTCTTCAGTTTTTAAGGAGGCTGCAGGACAACCAGGTCTTACTGTTGGTTTGGTTTTCCTCCGTATCACATAAGATTGAACTAGATGCTCCTGTGATCCTTTCTAATGCCACAATTCTATAGTTTTAGGTCCTTCCTGTTTTCCTCAGCTTCTATAAATGTTTCTTTATTTCTTAGCAAATTTACACATTAGCCATTTAGATACAAATGAAGTGAAAATGTTCACGTAATTTGATTAGCATGGGCCGAGTAAGTAATTTCTTACAACATCTCCTCATGCCCATACAGTAGCTCAATGTTCATGGGCCTACATTTGGAAACTATTTGGAAACTAAAATTCATACAAAATGTGATGGCCAATGTACTAGCACGTGTGAGATACCAGCAGTACATAATATAAGTTCTGTAAGTTCTACACTGGTTACCAATAGTTTGACAAGCCATAAAGACCTTTAAAACTCTATATTGCTTAGAACAAGGATATGTGCAGGGACCATCTTCACACACTGATCCAGTGTACATATTTCAGAAACTATTGATGATCTCGTTTTTCCATGAAGCAAGGAGTACTGAAAGCAAGTAGTGTTGTCTGCTTTTAATTTCCCAGTATTTTTGGAACAATCTCTGTGGAAAAATTAGATTGGCCCCTAATTTAATTGATGGTGCCTTCACTACTAGTCCAAACTGGTAGCCATAAAATCTAATAAATAAATTAAAATAGGAATCTTCTTACTGTGGACTTTTATACAATGATTGTTTTAACTGTTGAAAATAATCAGGAGTCCTTTGTAATTTTAGTGGCATACGATTCAAATATGTACATACAGTATATACTTGCATGACAAGCTCCAGACAAACATTTGGGCAAGGGGTGATAGGATAAATTAATTTAAAATATTACTATGGGTTTCTGAATAATGACGATATCCTGGTTCTGATTAATGAGACAGATCAAAGAACATTCAGTCATTGTTTTTTCTAAAAAGTCTATAATAATGAGAATGAAGCATCGGCACTCATGGATGTATGCCAGAATCTGAATTCTCCTCCCCTGAACACATCGTATCATACACAATTCCCTCCCTTATTTACATGTCATTAATTACATTCTCCAATTAGCCCAAAATGCAAGCTTCACTTCCATTATCTCACGTGCCATTCCTTATCTTATTTAAACATCCCGGTTAGCATACTCCTCCCCCCAGCTTCATTATATTCAGAGTAAACAGTTTAAAGAAAAAGGCTGTCTCTTATATTGTCAGAGCAAAAACATCCAATGTTTGCAGCTTTGACATCCGCCCCCCCTTTACAAGAAGGATAGATCCTGTAATGTAAACAAAAGCATATGTCAGGGATTATCTCTTGGTTTGTTGGGGTTTCTTTCATGAAACTTTTTGATGAGTCGGTCAGCCTTCACATTGCTAGATTTCACCCAAGTATCTTCAGACAGCCAGTACCCCTTCCATTGTATTAGGTACTGAAATTTCCCTTTAAAAATTCTAGAGTTAAGAATGCCTTTCACTTCATAGTGTGTCTGACCCGCTACTACGAGGGGCCTGGGTGCCTTCTTAGGGGGAGGTCTTAAGGTGGAGTCCCAAAAAGTTTACAGCAGGCTGCAATGGAAGACAGGGTGAACTTTCCCTAAAAGCCTAGAGAGTTTTAATTCTACTGTGATGGGGTTGATGATCCTTGCAATGGGGAAAGGCCCCAAGAATTTCGGTCCTAATTTCTTGCTGGGTAATTTGAGGTGTAAATATTTTTTAAAAAGGTAAAGGTTCCCCCGCACATGCGTGCTAGTCATTTCCAACTCTAGGGGCCGGTGCTCATTTCTGTTTCAAAGCCGAAGAGCCAGCGCTTGTCCGAGGACGTCTCTGTGGTCATGTGGCCGGCATGACTAGATGCCTAAGGCACACAGAATGCTGTTACCTTCCCACCGTAGTGGTCCCTATTTTTCTACTTGCATTTTTATGTGCTTTTGAACTGCTAGGTTGGCAGAAGTAAATATTTAGTTGACAAATAAACCTTTTCCCCAACTTGGAATGTTCTTTGGGGAGCCCTGTTTTTATCAGCCTGATTTTTATAAGTCTTGGAAGTCTGTTTTAATACCGTTTTCATGTTTCTCCAAACTTCTTCCCACCCTCTTACCCATTGATCAAGTGTCTGGGAAGCGGAGGGCACCTGAGGATTTTCAGGCATTGGGCTGAACTCTTTTCCTGTGGCTACTCTGAAAGGTGTGTAGCCAGTGCTGCTGTGAACAGAATTATTGTAAGCCACTTCAGCAAAAGGGTGGAGGTTAGTCCAGTTTGTCTGTTTGTAGGAAACATAGCATCTGAGATATTGCTCCACCATTTTGTTAGCAGATTCTGCAGCCCCATTGGTAGCCAGATGAAAAGCAGATGATAAGCCTTGAGATGATCCAATTAATTTAAGAAAACTCCTCCAAAACTTTGCTGTGAACTGCACTCTATCCGAAATTATTCACTTAGGAGTGCCATGCAGTCAGTAGATATGTTTCAGGAACAATTTAGTCAGTCATTGGGCAGATGGGAGTCCTTTGCAGGCGATAAAATGAGCCTGCTTCGAAAACAGGTCTATCACAGTCCAGATGACAGTATTTCCTCTACTTTTGGGTAGGTCTACAATAAAGTCCATAGCTATTTCTTCCCATGGTTGAGAAGGGTCTGCCACCGGCTGTAATAACCCAAGGGTTTTCCGTGGAATTCTTTTCATAGTGGCACATACGGTACAACTCCTGAAATAGTTTTCTACATCTTGTTTTAGCCCCGGCCACCAAAATTGCCAGCGGATGAGGTGTAGAGTTTTTAAATATCCAAAGTGTCCAGCCTGTTTTACATCATACTCCTCCCCCCAGCTTCATTATATTCAGAGCAAACAGTTTAAAGAAAAAGGCTGCCTCTTATATTGTCTGAGCAAAAACATCCAATGTTTGCAGCGTTGACAGATATCTTCCGTCAGTTATATTCTTAGGAAGATACAGTAGCTCTTGTTCTACCTATGAGAATGGGTACTAGAGAAGGAAGAATATGCTGTAAAATCAGTATGTAAGGTTACTGACCCTTGGCAAAACTTGAGAAATCATAAAAAAAAATCCAGTCATGAAGACTCAAGCAGAGGCTTCTTAAAGATACAGCACTTTATTTTCAGTCAAAATAAGTCCTGGGTGGGAACACAATCTGAACCCTGGCAGTGTTGCATTCAGAAGTGCCACACCTTGGAAAGTTAGTAGCATTGCTTTATAAACCTTGTTAGCCAATGAAAATCAGACAACAGAGCCATTACATTATAAGGAAGATATCAATCATTCCTGTACACTCCTTTATTCCCTCCTTCAGTACATCCCACCCTTGTACATGTTTTCCACGCTTGCATGAAATTTGTCCCTGAAGCAAACACTGATTACAAAAGCGAGATAGCAACAGTTAGGCTAAACAATTTCTTTTTGTTCCAGTTACAGGACCCTTCAATTAGATGAGACTACAAACTCTGGCGGCCTACTTTCATAATAAGGTCCTCCTCCAGAGGACTTTTGAGTTTTGATGCATATATAGATTACATGGTAATTTGCCTCCCAAATACAAAGGTTGCAGATATCCTGCCTCTCTTGATAGGTTGCTAGACAATGGTGGGAAGAAAGTAATAATTATGATCTATTCTAGCACCAAGGACATTGGCAAAAGGAAGCAGAATAACAGAGTCGGAAGGGACCTTGGAGGTCTTCTAGTCCAATTCCCTGCTAGGCAGGAAACCCTATACCATTTCAGATAAATGGTCATCCAATCTCTTCTTAAAAACCTCCAGTGTTGGAGCACCCACGTCTTGTAGAGGCAAGTCATTCCATTGATTAATTGTTCTGTCAGGAAGTTTCTCCTTAGTTCTAGGTTGCTTCTTTCCTTGATTAGTTTCCATCCTTGCTTCTTATCCTGCCTTCAGGTGCTTTGGAAAATAAGTTAACCTCCTCCTCTTTGTGGCAACCCTTCAAATATTGGAACACTGCTATGATGTTACCCCTAGCCCTTCTTTTCATTAAACTAAACATATCCAATTCCATTAACCATTTTTCATATGTTTTAGCCTCCAGTCCTCTAAGCATCTTTGTTGCTCTTCTCTGCACTCTTTTCAGAGTCTCAACATCTTTTTTACATAGATGCAATATTCCAAGTAGCAGATCTGCTAAGTAGCAGATTGATGTTCAGGACTGCTAATATAGCAATCAATATAGAGCCATGGTGGCACAGTGGTTATAATGCAGTATTGCAGGCTAATTCTATTGAACTGCCAGCAATTCGATCCTGACTGGCTCAGGATTGACCCATCCTTCTGAGGTCAGTAAAATGAGGACCCAGATTGTTGGAGGCAATATGCTGACTCTGTAAACTGCTTAGGGAGGGTTATAATGCACTGTGAAGCAGTATATAAGTCGGAGTGCTATTGCTATTATTAGATATACAATCTATTCCATGCAAGGAGCCAGCTAGATAAGCATAATTTATCTATTTCAATTGAAGGTTGAAATGGTCATGTCACAAGAGGGTTATAGACACTGGGGAACTGTTTTAGGAAAAGACAAATCGATATCAGAAAGATGGGTTCCACTTTAATCAAATGAAACTAGGCTACTGGCTCAAAATATCACAAAGGTGACAGAGCAGCTTTTAAACTGATGAAAAATGCTGGACCACATTCAGTTTGGAAGGCTCTAGCTATTCCAGAAAATGCTATAAAGAATATAAATAGTATGGGGACTGGATTATTATAAACTAGACCAGAGAGTTGGCCTTGATAGCCTAAATGGTTTATTTCAATTCTATGAGTATCTTCTCAAAATTCCAAATAAGGCAATGACTTAAAAAAAGATGGATTCCCAGTATATATAAAAATGTACAAAAATTATTCATTTTCCTATTATGTTGATTACTTTATACACCTTTAATACCTTCAAAACCATTTTATCTGTATATATGTAAAATGTAGATATACATAAAGGATACCAATCATTCAGGCTGACTATAAAATGAAGAGCACATTTTTCTCCACCTACATATTGTAGATATAAAATATAGCAAAGTGTTTTACAAATTCAACAATAAAAAAATCATAAAAGAATTTTAAACTATTAAAAACCTATTAAATATCCATATTGACCCAATACAACAGTTTTTAAAGGCCAGTTGGAATAGCATTTTGTAGCAATGGGACTATTAATAGAGACGTCTGTGCCCTTGTTTTGATCTGTAGTGGCAAATCCTTAATGGCAGCACTGATGCTCGGTGGCAGTGAATTTATTAAGTTTCTAAAAAAAATGTTGGCAAGCCACATGCAACTCCTGTACAAAATAAAATATAAGGTTTTCTTTTAAAAAAAAAAGAAAAGGAAATATGTACGAAAGAAGGAATGAAATCATTTATAACAGCAGAGACCAAGCTTCTTAAAAATAAATGTTCGAATTAGGGCTACAATTCATATAAACAGGAAATATTTATTTCCAAATATTTTGCACTACTGTTTGTCATCAGGTAGATTGATATGTACAGGCACTTGGGCCATTAAGAAGGCTACATTCCAAATCTCTGAAAAGCCATTCTTTGATTGTTGGAGAGCTCAAGTCATGCCATTTTGTAGCAATTAAAATTTGGCAGTGACAACAAATTCCAAACCAATTTATAATGCTCCTACAGTATGGAGTCCTTCAAAATAGCCCAGTAATGTCAGCCTCCTCCTCTTCCTCCAATATATTGGGAAAAGCAAATTATTATTGAAAAGCCTTACCATCAGGATACATGCTTCTCACTCTGAAAGGAGCTGCAATAAGCATTTTTAACCACATTTTAAATATGGAACAGGTCATCCTTTGACATGAGAATGCCCCCTGCTCTTACGGCTCTCTGGAAAGTTGAACAGAACTAGCTCTTCAAGAGTGCTTTTCACAGCTGATTTCAGATCTATTGTATGTAAGATTTAGTTCTACAATATTTATGTAATAAATTATAAAAAAATCACAAAATTCAATTAGGGTGGAATATAAAAATAAGAGACAGGGTATAATAAGCACTATAAAAACAGCAAAAACTACAATATTATAACAAAACGCATGATCTGGGACCTCCCAAATATCATTGTTCATCAAATGAAAATATCAACATCCAGGTCCCAACACCCAAGGGGTCTTCAAAGCCTTCCTAAAATCTCAGGGTAAGGGCAAGTAAAATCTTGGGATTTTACTATTCCACAGGGCAGGTACATCTTGTAAGTCCTATCAGATGACTCTGTTAAAGAGAAGAGACCTGAAACATGCCCACTTTATGTTGGACAGGCAGAGAAAACCAGTGACCAGTGTCCTGCAAGTATAGTAATGTGTTCCTGTGCCATGTAGGGTTTTATAGGTCATAATCACCACTTTTAATCGCATACAGAAGCGTATTGGAAGCTACAGCAGCAGCTTGTAAAGCAGAGGTGCTACATGGGCATATTAAGGAATGCCCATAACTATTCACACCATTACATTCAGCACCAGATGATGTTTTGTGGTTAAAAATCAATTAGCCCCAAGGCACAGCACTCTGGTTCTTTATTAGCAAAACAGAACCTCTTCATGAAGTATAATCAGATAAATAGAGTTGTCTCTCATTATACTGAAGGACTAATCAGAGGAGAAAAACAATACTAGGAGCAAGCATGACCTACTATTAAAAATCTGGCAATGTTGCCTTCCCTTTTCTTCAACAGACATAGGCACAGAAAGCTCTTACACCAGAGTGTTGCTTCCCAGTGTTTCCTGTTTAAAGCATAGGTTTTACATCACCCCTCCCCCCCAAAAAATCCTAAGTATTTGCTAAGGAGAAGAAAATTGATGCATGGTTACAGTGATGAGCAAGGCTACAATCCTGAGAAATTCAAGAGATCATGTCATAATTCTCCAAGTACAGTTGATGATCAGAAAACATAATGAAGCTGCAGTAGTCAAAGTAATACCAGGTGTCATAATTTGATACCCACATTCATAACACACATATGTGAAAATTCATTATATGCAGACTTGTCTGAAGAAAGCTTCTATGTCCTAAATAATAATTCCACAAAATTTCTGGCATAAACAATATTATAACCAGAAAAAAATTGTTAATTAAATTAGTAGGATGCAAAACTGTTGTCTCATTTGTTTCAACAATGGGTACAAATAAAATTCTCAGTGCAGTCATGTACACATGCTTATTCCAGCTTCCTTTCTATTTAATATAGTAAACAAGTATTTTAAAGGTAGAGACCAATGCCAATCACTACAACGCAAGGGGATTTTATTTCCTTCAAATAACTGGAAATTATATAATAAAACTCTGGAAATTCCCTGATTTCTGTTTCTTGGAATTTTCCTCATTCAGTACAAAAAGACTGTGTACTTTTACAAAGTATACAATGAAAATCTTTGTAGTAGTACTGCTAAAGCCCATATACAACATTAATTTATTGGCTGATAAAAGAATCCAAGTAGAGTCAAATATACAGTAAATCAAGCACACTCTTCAACACAAATCCACAAACAAAAATGAGACAAAGAATAACAATTGGGAAAGCATACCTAGAAATTGTTGGGGGCAATAAGCTGACTTTGTAAAAATGCCGCTGGGGGGGGAGGCGAAAGCACTAATAAGCAGGCATATACATAGAATGAAGGCTATTGCTAAGCACATTGATTTGTGCTTCTTAGATTGTAAGCCACCCTGAGTCTTCGGAGAAGGGCAGGATATAAATGGGATTTTAAAAAAAAGTTGTAGTTCCAAAAATGAATGAAATGAATGAAATATAAAGGGTGACTAATAATTTTCCACTGATTCTACCACATAGTTTCCCCTTGAAGCTAATCTGGAAATGCTGCCACCTTCTTTTCAATGATGTTTCCAATAATAATAATAATAATAATAATAATAATAATAATAATAATAATAATAATAATAATAATAATAATAATAATAATAATAATAATAATAATAATAATAATAATAATTATTATTATTATTAATTATTATTATTATTATTATTATTATTATTATTATTATTATTATTATTATTATTATTATTATTATTATTATTATTATTATTATTATTATTTGGAAGGGACCTTGGAGGTCATCTAGTCCAATCCCCTGCTAAGGCAGGAAACCCTATACCATTTCAGACAAATGGCTGTCCAGTCTCTTCTTAAAAACTTCCAGTGTTGGAGCAATCACCACTACTGGAGGCAGGTTGTTCCACTGGTTAGTTGTTCTAACTGTCAGGAAGTTTCTCCTTAGTTCTAGGTTGCTTCTCTCCTTGACTAGTTTCCATCCATTGCTTCTTGTCCTGCTTTCAGGTGCTTTGGAGAATAGCTTGGCTCCCTCTTCTTTGTGGCAGCCCCTGAGATACTGGAACACTGCTATCATGTCACCCCTCACCCTTCTCTTCATTAAACTACACTTATTTATTTATTTATTTATTTATTTATTTATTTATTTATTTATTTATATTTATATACTGCCCTTTCCCGAAGGACTCAGGGTGGTTTACAGGGTGATTAAAACAAAAATATAAATATTAAAAACATTAAAAACAAATTATATCCGTCCCTGGACAAATAAAACCCCAGTTAAAATTAAAATTAAAATTAAAATTCTCAGCCTGGGCCAGAGAGCTCGAAGAGCCAGGTCTTCAGGTCCCGGCGGAATGAACGGAGGTCGTGGGCAGTCCTAAGCTCCACTGGCAGCTGGTTCCAAAGGGCAGGCGCACCCACTGAGAAGGCCCTATCCCTGGGTGTTGTCCGCCAGCAATCTCTTACTGGTGGTACCCTGAGAAGACCCTCCCTGTGGGAGCGCACTGGACAAAGGGAGCTTGATGCCGGCAGCAGGTGTTCCCTCAGATATCCAGGACCCAAGCCATTTAGGGCTTTATAGGTCATCACCAGCACCTTGAATCTCACCCAGAGGGCAACCGGGAGCCAATGCAGCTCACGGAGTAGAGGTGTTACATGGGAGTATCGGGAAAACCCCATCACAACTCGCGCGGCCGCATTCTGCACCAGCTGAACCCTCCGAGTGGTCGTCAAGGGCAGCCCCATGTAGAGAGCGTTGCAGTAGTCTAAATGGGAGGTCACAAGCGCGTGAGTGACTGTGCGTATGGCATCTCGGTCCAGATAGGGTCGCAACTGGTGCACCAGGCGAACCTGTGCAAAAGACCCCCTGGTCACGGCTCCTATATGGTCTTCAAAATTGAGTCATGAATCCAGGAGGATGCCCAAGTTGCGAGCCCTATCAATGGGGGGGTAACACCTCACCCCCCATTGTTAGAGGTGGAATAGTCTGGTTAGCCCGAGATGCCGATATGCACAGCCACTCAGTCTTGGCAGGATTGAGACGAAGCCTGTTTGTCCCCATCCAGACCCGGACCGCCTCCAGGCAACGGGACATCACAGCGAGGGCATCGCTGGGTTGGTTCGGGGTGGAAAGAAAAAGTTGGGTATCATCAGCGTACTGATGATACCCCACCCCAAAACCACGAATGATCTCACCCAGCGGCTTCATATAGATGTTGAACAGGAGGGGCGAGAGAACCGACCCCTGAGGAACTCCACAAACGAGAGGCCTCGGGGCGGATCTCTGCCCTCCCATCAACACCGACTGCAAATGGCCCAGGAGATAGGAGGAGAACCACCGTAAAATGGTGCCTCCCACTCCCAACCCCCTGAGATGCCGTAGTAGGATACCATGGTCTATGGTATCAAAAGCCGCTGAGAGATCTAATAGGACCAGGACAGAGGAACAGCCCCTGTCCTGAGCCCGCCAGAGATCATTCACCAGCATGACCAATGCCGTCTCTGTGCTGTATCCGGGCATGAAACCCGATTGGTATGGGTCCAGATAATCAGTTTCCTCCAGGAACAGAGGAAGCTGATGTGCCACCACACTCAACAACCTTCGCCAAAAAGCGAAGGTTGGAGACTGGACGATAGTTATTTAAAACAGCCATGTCCAGGACAGGCTTTTTCAGGAGGGGTCTCACCACCGCCTCCTTCAAGGCGGCAGGAAAGACACCCTCCTTCAAAGAAGCAGTTATTACTGCCTGGAACCAGCCTTGTGTCTCCTCCCGGGCCGCATAAACCAGCCAGGAGGGGCACAGATCCAACAAACAGGTGGTGGTGCTCAGCCTCCCCATGATCCTGTCCACATCATCAGGGGAAACAGGATCAAACTCAGTCCAGATAACATGCTCAAGACCGTCCGATTCTTCCACGTCAGACTCTGCCCAGTCAGAGTCCAGACCGGCTCGGATCTGAGCGATTTTGTCCGCCAGATGATGACTAAACTCCTCGGCTCATCCCTGTAAGGGATCCTCCCTCACCTCCTGGTTAAGGAGGGAGCGAGTCACCCTAAACAGGGCAGCCAGGCGATTATCTGCAGACGCGATGAGGGCAGCGAAGTAATTAGACCTCGCCGTCCTCATCGCCGCAAGATAAGACCTTATAAAGGTTCTTAACTGCAATCGGTCAGATTCGGATCGGCTGGACCTCCAACTGCTCTCTAGACCCCATCTCCGATGCTTCATCTCCCGGAGCTCCGCAGAGAACCATGGAGCCCAACGGGACCTGCGCTGGGTCAGTGGTCGCAAGGGTACAACACAGTCAAGTGCCCTGGCAGCCGCCCTTTCCCAGGCATCCACCAAGGCATCGACTGGGCTGTGGGTGAGGGTGATGGGTATAGACCCAAGCACCATCTGGAACCATTCAGGGTCCATTAGGCACCTGGGGCGGAACCACCTGGTTTGGAACCACCAATTCCAGCAACCGTTCCTTATATGTTTTATCCTCCAGTCCCCCAATCATCTTTGTTGCTCTTCTCTGTACTCTTTCTAGAGTCTCAACATATTTTTTACATCGTGGTGACCAAAACTGGATGCCGTATTCCAGGAGTGGCCTTACCAAGGCATTGTAAAGTGGTATTAGTACTTCGCGTGATCTTGATTCTATCCCTCTGTTAATGCAGCCTAGCACTGTGTTGGCTTTTTTGGCAGCTGCAGCACACTGCTGGCTCATATTCAAGTGATTGTCCACTAGGACTCCGAGATGTCTCTCACAGTTACTACTATCGAGCAAGGTACCACCTATACTATACCTGTGCATTTGATTTTTCCTGCCTAAATGTAGAACCTTACTTTTTTCACAATTGAATTTCATTTTGTTAGATAGCGCCCAGTGTTCGAGTCTGTCCAGATCCTCCTGTATCTTAAGCCTATCTTCTGGAGTATTGGCTATTCCTGCCAGCTTGGTGTCATCTGCAAATTTGATGAGTTCCCCATCTATCCCCTCATCCAAATCGTTGATGAAGATGTTGAAGAGCACTGGGCCCAGAACAGAGCCCTGGGGCACCCCACTGCACACTTCCTTCCATGTAGATGCAGTTCCATTGAGGACCACATGCTGAGTACGGCCTGTCAGCCAGCTACGAATCCATCTGGTGGTGATGCTATCTAACCCACATTTTTCTATCTTATCAAGTAGTAGGTTGTGATCTACTTTATCAAATGCCTTACTGAAGTCCAAGTAAATTATATCTACAGCATTCCTCTGGTCCACTAGTTTTGTCACTTGGTCAAAGAATGCAATAAGGTTTGTCTGGCATGATCTGTTTTTGACAAACCCATGTTGGCTTTTAGTGATAACTTTGTTTGCATCAAGGTGTTCGCTGATTTTTTGTTGATTATCTTTTCCAGAATCTTCCAAGGTATTGAGGTCAGGCTGATAGGTCTGTAGTTTCCTGGATCTATTTTTTTCCCTTTTTTGAATATGGGAACTACATCAGCTCTTTTCCAGTCCTCTGGTAGTTCCCCAGTGCTCCAGGATCTTTGAAAAATATACTGTAGTTCAGTGGTTCTGAGATCACGTCTGCCAGTTCCTTGAGAACGTTGGGGTGTAATCCATCTGGTCCTGGCGATTTGAACTCGTCTAGGCTGGACAGGTGCTCACTTACCATTTTCTTGCCTATCTTACCTTGCGTTTCTATTCTGTTTTTATGGCACTGGTTTTGGTAGGTTGGACTGCTTTTTCCCTTTGTGTAAAGACAGATGCAAAAAATGAGTTAAATAGTTCTGCTTTCTCCCTATTGCTTGTCACCTTCTTGCCACTTTCCCCCACTAATGGACCAATCATTTCCTTAACTTTTTTCTTGTTTCTTATATGTCGAAAGAAGCTTTTTTTGTTATTTTTGACTTTGGTCTCAGGCCTTAGTTCATTTTGAGCCTTAGCTTCCCTCACTTCATCTTTGCAGGTATGGGCTGTTTGCTGATATTCTGCCTTAGTTATGTGCCCCTCTTTCCACTTCTTATACTTGTCCTTTTTATCTTTCAGTTTATCAGACAGTTCTTTATGCAGCCATGCTGGTTTCTTTTGAAAGCTGTTATTTTTCTTCTTTGTTGGTATTGTGCTAGACTGGGCCTTTATTATCTCACTTTTCAAAATTTCCCAAGCTTCTTGAGTTGTTTTCCCCTTTAGGATTCTCATCCATGGAATTCTTCCCAAGGTCTCTCTAAGTTTATTGAAATTAGCTCTTTTAAAGTCCAAGACTCTAGTTTGGCTGTATTCTATTGCTTGTGCTTCCATAATGTTGAATTCCAATATTGCATGATCACTTCCCCCCAAGGTTCCTGTGGCTTTGACACTTTCTATCATTTTATCTATGTTAGTGAGAATTAAATCCAATATGGCTAATTCCCTAGTTCCCTTCTCTACTTTTTGGGAGAGAAAGTTGTCTGCTAGGTTTGTCAGGAATCTATTAGATCTTCCACTTGGTGCAGAATATTGAATACTTCAAAGTCTGTTCAGGTTTTTGTTCATAATGACAATTCTGTGAGCCAGGTTAAATCAAGAATCCAGCATAATTGTGGCTAGGAACCCAGGCATTTCTGAGATTTAGAAATCTCAGATAGAAAAGAACAACACAATATGATGGTTAAAGTGTTGGACTGATTCATTGATAATTGACTATGTGCCAACAAGTTGTTGTCAAGTCTTAATGCCCACATAAATAGTTTTTCTCCATGGTAATCTATCTGTAACCTAGTCTTTCAGGTCTTCCAATAGTGTATTCATTTCCACTAAAACTGAGTCCATCCACCTTGCTGCTGGTTATCCTCTTACTGATCTTTCCTTCTTTCTCTTTCCTTTTAATCTTTCTCAGCATTTGAGCCTTATCCAGAAAGCTAGGTCTCTATGTAAGTGAAATTGACTAACTTCATTAACTTCACATAAGTGAAGTCTACTAAGTCCAAAGCAAGATGATCTGAGCGTGGTCATTTTTGCTTGAGTTAAAACTCTGAGTTGCTTTGTTCATTTATTCATTTGTTTTCTTGCTGTCAATACTATTCTCAGGAGTCTTTTCTAACACCAAAGTTCAAAAGTGTCAACACTGTTCCTATCCTGCTCGTTCAAAGTCCAATTTTCTCTTCTACAGAGTCACAAGGAATACCATGTCTTGCATGATTCTGATCACAGGTTTTGGACTAAGAGCAGGGAAGCCCAAATTCTTATCCTCTGTTAGGCATGGAAGACAACTGGATGGCCTTGGGTAAACCACAGTCTCTCAGACTCCAAATAATGTCACACTTTACAACAAACACACCAAAGAACAAATTCCTTGTCACATCATACACTGACAGCTTCATTGTGTTTAACTGCAATGCAAAAAGTGGATTCCACAATCATAGGACAAATGCTAAAAAGAAAAAAAAACACAAATCTCAAATGGACAGAGTTTTAGAGATGTTAACGTAGGAGATTTTTTTATTTTAACAATATCAGGTGATCCTTACAATTCATGAATAAGAGGGAAACAAGGCACTGAAATGCCTATGCTGGATTCTATTAATGCACCAATTCCTGATTACAGTGGGCAATAACAGGATTTTTGTAAAACTCCATTTGTGTATGTAAGTCATTTGAGTTATAAGTAGAATTATCAATCTTTCAAAGCCAAAGATACCCCACCTAAGAGGCCAGATTTTGGAGAAAGACTATTGTTCCATGAAGTACAGTTTTATGTATATCTATTCTGAATTAAATGCTATTTGTTTTCATGGTGATATGCATGAAGATTGAAATTTAAACATTAAATATTACCTCAAAAATACAAAAAACCCGTTTTTTAATTTTCCAGGTGTTTTTTTATTAAGTCACATTTTTTTAAAAAAATGGAAATAAAATTCCTTGACAAAGTATTAAGGAGAGAAGTTAAAGTGTACATATAGATTGTTCTCCCATCAGGCAACAAATTCAGTGCCCCTAAGTTTATTCCATGATTCATGAAATTTTTTAAATCACAACTTTTGTAATGAAAATTATTTTTGTCTTTTCAGTTGTTTTCAAGCATTAAAAAGTAATTACCTATTCTATCTACCAGCTGACATCTCTAAGACAAATTCATGCTTAAGTTTAGACCAGAGTCAAAAAAGCTACACTGAACATCTAACGTTTGAATATGTGTGTTATTTTTGAAATGATTATACATTGTGGATCTGTACACTGCCATATGCTTTTGGGCTGCATGGTATGTTTCTTGTTAATGGTTTAATATCACAGATTAGATTCCTAAAGGGCACTCTACTGTTAAATGCTCAATAGGATTTGCAACTCTGTTTAGACAAGGAAGAAATCAAATTATTTTTAATATGAAATAAACATATCCAATTTTGTTTTTGCAGATCAATATATCAATAGACCTATAATTATTCTTTCAACTTTGTACTTAATGCAGTTCTCCAATAAACATTCATTCAAAAACATACACTTTTAAATATTTGTTTGGATGTTTTTCAGTAGGGTTTATACAACTTCAAAAATCCATAATTGTGGATTAGATTTGGGATTAAAAATAGATAAATAGTCAAAGTTAAAACTGAAACCATGTATTGTAAGTTAACCATATAAAAACAGAAACTTAGCATTCAAAATATAAATAACATTGAGTCATTATCCATAGGGAATAGTCATAGCATCTTTGAGGCTTCATGAAAGAATGGAATGTTTATCAGCTGGGAGGGAAAGGGACAAACTAGTGTGGGAGGGAGGGTTATACAAAACAAACTTGTCTTATATACTTATACACACACACACACACACAGAGAGAGAGAGAGAGAGAGAGAGAGAGAGAGAGAGAGAGAGAGAGAGAGAGAGAGAGAGGTGTGTGTGTGTGCGCGCGCGCAGGATGTATGTATATACTGTATGTATGTACCTATGTATATGCTGCTGTTTGCCTAATTGGAATTCTCCATACCTAGGGACATGTAGAAGGTATCAGTTTTTAGAGCCTTCCTAATGCAAATCATATGGAGGCCATCTTGACCTTGGGAAGCAAGTTATTCCACTAGGAGGGGGGTTCTATCAGGTTCTCCTCTGGGCTGCTATCCCTTTGACCTTTCAGAAGATATGAACTTCATTAGTGGCTGGTTCTTTCTTGGGAATGTCAGGAACCAATGTATATTATGGTGTAATATGGCAAATATAGCAAGCAAACCAAGCGACTATTACAATATACTCCTACAATGGTAACGGAAGTTAATATTTAGTTAATCTACCTTCTCTTAGCCTTATATCTTTCAGAGGTATTGGCCACATTGCCTGGGGATGATGGGGTTCATAGCCTATCACATTTAGGGATGTCGTTGGAAGAAACTGACCAGAAGTAACAGCTTTATTTTATAATATTGCTGGATTATTTGTATTTATTTATTCTTCACTGTTATATTATTATTTCATTGAATTATTCATTTCCAGCTAATATATTATGAACTGCTTGACCATCCTAAACATTTTCTATAAAATGCTCTAGTCAAGCTGCCTTAAAATTCCTTGTCCAACTTCAGCAAATATATACTACCATCCAAAGACGTCAGCCTTATTAGATAGACAAGACTAAGGCATAAACACCATATCGGCCTAAAGCTAATTTTATTTTTCAGTTTTGAATGGTTTGATCTTTACATTCGCCACTCTTACTAGAGGAGAAGGGAAGGAGAGGACAGCATATCAGGCATCAGTAGAGGGAAATAAAGAAAAAGAGAGAGAGCTTGTTTCTTATTTTGACCCTTTTATGTAGTCACAACAATAGGAAATAGAACAGGACATTTAAGGAACTTTTCTGAAGTTATCAAAAGAAGATCCTAAATTGTGGAAACTTTTAATTTCACCATGAAAAGCTTTCTGCTTATCTTTGAAAAGCACTATTTCCCTTGCAGATCAAGAATATGCATTTTTATGGAAATACTTTTTTCAAACTTTGTTTTGCTTTCCACAATGACTGACAACAATTGAATTGCCAAGTGGAAGCAATGCTGGGGTCTTTTATTCTAGTAGAAATTGGGTGAAACAGGAAGAAGAATCTTCTTAAAAGAAGGCATTTTTGTCATGGAGCAGCAAATCCTCCTGTCCCCCCAAAGATATTCTGTTCCTTTTTTTAGCATTCAGAGAATGAAGGACATTAAATTTATTTAATTGCCTCAGTTTTTGTGGATGCTAAATCTTGCTTGTAGCTCTGCTTGTCCAGCTCCCCATGGTTAGAACATGAAAGAAAGCTGTCCCCAAATAAAGACCAATGACAATACTGTGTTGATATAAAACATTCCAGGTTGGCATTTGTGGCATTCAACTATGAGTTTTTGTACCCAGTTGTACATAGAAGTACCTTGTGTTTTGATTGTGAAGAGGAAACAAGTTGCTTTATGTGAGAAATTGAGAATCTGAGAACTATGAAATATGGTAGCAGATTATGAATAGAGTGAACACAATTCTTTCCAATATTTATCCCTGAATTATCATATTCTAAAAACACTTTTTGTGCATTCATTTCTGGCCATTCATCACATATTTTATTTTATTTTTAAAATCACTTAGTAACCTATATCTCATAAAATTGAAATGAATTATTTTGATATTGCAATAAGACAATGGTTTGCATCCAACTGAGTATATCTTGCCAGCAGCACAGATATCACTTCTATACAAATTGTATCAGTTCCTTGCATTTTCCTCCATATCTGTTACAGAAAGTTGTGGTATCCTCTACGGTTGGAATAAGGAGTATAGCAAGCAGAAAACTCTGCAGCATTGGTTATAGTCTAATGTTTACTTGCTGAGCCTGCAGCAAAGATAGAAAACATTAAAAACATGAAGTCTGAGACTGGAAAAGATATTGGTTCTGAGATCACAAGAATTTATCTGTCTGAACCAGAATAGGAGCATTTCTTCATTCTAACTGACCTGGAATACTACATCCAGTTCTGGTCACCACAATATAAAAAAGATGTTGAGACTCTGGAAAGAGTGCAAAGAACAACAAGAATGATTAGGAGCCTGGAGGCTAAACCATACAAAGAATGGTTACAGGAATAGGGTAAGTCTACTCTAATGAAAAGAAGCACTAAGGGAGACATGATAGCAATGTTCAAATATTTGAGGGGCTCCTACAAATATTTGAGGGGCTCCTTCCAAAGCATCAAAAAGCAAGACAAGAAACAATGAATAGAAACTAACCAAGGAGAGAAGCAACCTAGAACTAAGGAGAAATTTCTTAATGATGAGAGCAATCAACTAATGCAGGGGTGTCAAACTCGCAATGTCACATGACGTGTCATGATGCATCACAACTTTTTTTCCATTGCCAGCAATGGGGTGTGTGCGGTTTTGGCATGACGCATCCAGCCCACAGGCGAGCAGTTTAATGCCCCTGAACTAACGGAACAGCTCACCTTCAAAAGTTGTGGATAATGGACAACCATTTATCTGAAATGGTATAGGATTCCTACTTAAGCAAGAGGTTGCACTAGAAGACCTCCAAGGTCACTTCCAACTCTATTATTCTATATTTTATGACTGGAGGTTTGGAGAAAAAGGATAAAATGTTTTATGATAAATTCTTCAGCTTCTATAGTCCTGGGGAATTCTGCAAACTATTCTCCTTTACCATCAATGTCAAAATTGTCTGCTTACAATTTACTAGTGTTTCTGAGATGTGACAAATACATTAGAATAGCAAATCATCTTGTTTATTAGAATGAGATAATGTATTCTAGGATGCACACTTTGAGCAAAAATTAATGGACTTGGTAATCTGATCACAATTTAAAACTAGCTTTCGGTTCAGAAAAATGGAATTCCTCAAAATGCATTATTGGAAAAATCCTTGCCCACTCCCCACTAGTAGCATTATTAGGCAAACAAAAGAAAAACATGACTGGTTAAGGAGAA
The DNA here is from genome assembly GCF_964194415.1 of Vipera berus. Taxonomy (NCBI): domain Eukaryota; kingdom Metazoa; phylum Chordata; class Lepidosauria; order Squamata; family Viperidae; genus Vipera; species Vipera berus. The sequence continues at coordinate 27,348,256 of NC_138204.1, forward strand.
CATTAAAATTACCAGTAGCCAATGCCAGATTAAAAGCCTTAAGCAGTTAAAAAGAAGGGGCAGGCCAAAATTTAATACCAAGGAAGGTCAAATTCTGACATCTACTGGTCAGTAAAATAGATCATTTGAGAAGTTTCTTGTTAAAATGGATTTTCCTCCTGCCTCTATTGACAAATAATAGATATACATTTACTCATATTCATATCAACAGATAAACTAGTTATGCAGATGTCTGCTCAAAAGAAACCCTGCTTACATTGAATGTGACCTCCTATACTTAACATTTTATAATATCTGATACCTGATTCTGAAATTCTGTGCATATTTACCTACAAGTAACCCCATTCAGTTTGATAACACTAATTGTTTAGTTGTACAAAGAAAAAAATATGCATACAATTGGACTATGTATTGCATTTGGAGGAAAACATATCTGGAAATTATGCAATAAAAGACTACAAACATCAGCAAGGTCAATTATGTAGCCAGCAAAAGGTCCAGAGTGCTTCTGCCTAAAGCAGAGATGGTTTTACATCTGTAGATATCAATGTTGAATTCATCAACAGAAATGTAGTGTTTCTGGAGTATAAAAGAAATACGCAGCACTTACCAGGTCTCCTCTGGTTCCTGTTTAATTTCCTTTGTCTAATGTAAACTCAGTGGGCTATGACTAATGGCTAACATATAATTTCTAATTGTATGACATTAGGTTATGCTAGCACAAAAACATTATCAGAGCCAAGACACAAGACAGCAGCCTATAGTTCAGACTTAGTAGGGATTAGGTAGGAATGGAAAAAAATACCATCAGAATCAATTACATTTGTCAGGGAAGTGCTGTGGATGAAAAGCCAAGCTTAATGGGAAAATGTTCTGCCTCTCACCTCCTTCCTCAGCAGGTTCAGAGTCATTTTGCAAGCCAAATGGAACACACTCTTACTATAGATGTGAAAGAAGGAAACTGAGCCCTTTGGACTATTATTGTTTATTTGTTTTTACAGCCGCTCTGCATGTCCTTATCCTCCATCTCCAAACTGCCTTTCTCATCTCCCTGTACTCTATACCAGTCGGCCCCTTACCTTCTTTCCAAAATCTTCTATTTCCTTCCTTTGACCATTTTAACAATTAATTATGTTTCACAGACTATAGAAATATAGGGGGGTGGGGGTGGGGGTGGGGGGAGGAATAAGTCTTAAAAATAAAGAATAGAAAAAGAACAGTACATAAAATCTTCTGATCCTAAAAAAACAAACAAGTAAGCATATATACTATATTCATTTATGAATAAATGCTTCTAAAGAATTGGAAGTGAAAAAAAAATAACCAGCAGAGCTTTACATAATCGATTTCTGGCCAGTTACTCTAGCACTATCTAGACATTTTTAAATTAGATAGCGGTGCCCATTATTTATTTACTTTAATTTTTATGCCACTTCAATCAACCCAGTTTAAGTGTTCCTTTCTAATCAGCTGATATTATCACTTATTGTCATTTCTTTTTGTCGCTGCTGAAGTCATGACATTATTATGGATGTATACTACAAGTTTAAGGGACGCGGTGGCTCAGTGGGTTAGGACGCTGAGCTTGTCGATCGGAAGGTCGGCAGTTTGGCGGGTCGAATCCCGAGTGCCGCGTAGCAGAGTGAGCGCCTGTTACTCGTCCCAGCTTCTGCCAACCTAGCAGTTCGAAAGCACGTAAAAATGCAAGTAGAAAAATAGGGACCACTACGGTGGGAAGGTAACAGCGTTCCGTGCGCCTTTGGCGTCTAGTCATGCCGGCCACATGACCACGGAGATGTCCTCGGACAAGCGCTGGCTCTTCGGCTATGAAACGGAGATGAGCACCGGCCCCTAGAGTCGGAAACGACTAGCACACATGTGCGGGGGAACCTTTACCTTTACCTTTTATACTACAAGTAGCCCAATCAAGCACAAGGCACAGATGAAAGTTTTGCAGATCAGTTTGTTACTCCCACTGTAGTAATGAGAGACTTCAGTTATCCCAACATTAACAGGGAATGAATGTCTGCAGCAGGTGGGTGATTTTACAAGTTCTTAATGTGTCTCGCAGACAAATTCATGATCAAAGAAATGCAGAAAGGATCTAAGGGATTTGTTATCCTGGTCTTCATACTTAAGAAAGGGAAGACATTGTGAACCAGGTAGAAGATATAAGAAAGAATTATGGTGTGATCCCAGAATTTCTCATATTACATGCAAAAAGAACTGAAGGTAGTCAAATTAGTATTCTAGATTTCAAGAGAGCTGACTTCAATCAGTTAAGGGAAAACTGTGGAAAACTAGGAAGAATTTCATGAATAGGGAAATAGGGAAATATAGTTCCCTATAGTTCTGAAAATAAAGAGATAATTAAGGCCAAATAACAAATTCCAAAGAGAATTCCAAAGAGAAAAAAGAATGGAAGTCAACTGATGGGACTTTTCTAGTTGCACAAAAGGCTCTCTGGTAACCTGAAAAGACAAAATTTAAAAAGGAAAGTAGAATATCAGGAAACAGCCTGAAACTGTATTAATGGGGCAGAAAGGCTAAATCTCAGTATGATCTGACTCTTGCAACAAACAGAAAAAAAGTTTTTTGTATATGTACAGATCAAGAGAAAATCAAAGTAAATGGTTTACATAATCGATTTCTGGCCAGTTACTCTAGCACTATCTAGACATTTTTAAATTAGATAGCGGTGCCCATTATTTATTTACTTTAATTTTTATGCCACTTCAATCAACCCAGTTTAAGTGTTCCTTTCTAAGTGTTTAAGTGTTCCTTGGAGAAGATGGCAAAATAATGACAGACAACTGGGACAAGGCTGAACAAGGAGGAGGAAAAAGTGGCCCAATCTGTCACAAGTTGCACTCAGGCAGCAAGCAGAAGAAAAATGAAGGACAAAATGGGCAAAGAGAACAGCTCTCTGTTTTAAATTAAGTTCCAGGGGGCAGCAAATAGACATTCCAGGCTGCTAAATCTGAACCACTGACTATGATCTTTGAGAACTCCTGAGGTAGAGGGGAATTGCCAGACAACTGAGAACATCTAACATTTTCCCAGTCTATTACTATTACTGGAAGAGTCACCAGTCCCCTGTGGACCAATGGTCCAGGAGGTCTTGAGATCATATGCATCAGTTGACTCCATTGTGAGAGAAAGACCTGAAAGGGTAAATGGTATGAGAGCCCAGTTAGAAGTGAATGGTCTGAAAATAGATAATCTGAAATTAGAGACAAATGGAAATCATTTGTCTCAACATTTGTCTCACCCAAAAATAATTGTGAGGATGAGGGAAAGAAAGAGGTTCAAGAATTGGATGCACAGAGTTTGCATTTGATGTATAGCAGTCATTGGAATTGTTCTCTGACACATAGTTGTATGATTCTTTCCTACAGTTTTTTTTTCTTTAACCCAAGGTATTTCACTATTCTGGAATAGAGTGGATGGGAAAAATGCATATGGGAAAAGGTTGGCTCATGTTTTCTCTTCTGGTCCTCTTTGATAATGATATTATTATTATTATTATGATGATGATGATGAAGAAGAAGAAGAAGAAGAAGAAGAAGAAGAAGAAGAAGAAGAAGAAGAAGAAGAAGAAGAAGAAGAAGAAGAAGAAGAAGAAGAAGAAGAAGAAGAAGAAGAAGAAGTTGGAAGGGACCTTGGACGTCATTTAGTCCAACCCACTGCTCAGGCAGGAAACCCTATACCATTTCAGACAAGTGGCTCTCCAGTCTCTTCTTAAAAACTTCCAGTGTTGGAGCATTCACCACTTCTGGAGGAAGGTTGTTCCACTGGTTAATTGTTCTAACTGTCAGGAAGTTTCTCCTTAGTTCTAGGTTACTTCTCTCCTTGACTAGTTTCTATCCGTTGCTTCTTGTCCTGCTTTCAGGTGCTTTTGGAGAATAGCTTGACTCCCTCTTTGTGGCAGCCCCTGACTGAGTTATTCAACTCAATCTCTGATGCTGCTTTTTGATCCACAGGGAAAGATAAACAGTCAGGTGAAGATAGAGGGCCCATGTAACTTCTTTATATGTTTCATTGCAGAAAGCAAAAAGTAGTTTGAAAAGAACAATTTTATACGGAGAAAGGTCCAAATGAAAACAAGTTGACTTTTTTTCTAAATGCTCTTCTGTTTTAAGTGTACCCTTCCCAGAATGCTTCAATGGAACAACAAACAATCCCAAAGGAATCTGTCATGGAGATCCATGGAACATATTGTTTAAAACTATATTAGTTCTAAGTTATTCATTTTTTGAGCCAAAAAAGAACATGAAATAGATTCTGTTCATTGATTTAGGTCAGGGGTGTCAAACTGCCAGCCCACGGGCTGGATGCGTCATGACAAAAACGTGCCCACACCATTGTCGGTAATGGGGGAAAAGTTCCAATACGTCGCGCGACATCACATGACATTGTGAGTTTGACATGTCTGATCTAGGTGATGGAAAGATTTTTGGTAGATATAAATTTGTTTTGAAAACTTAGTATAATTCAGACAAATGGAAAGAAAGAGGAGATGATAACCTTTTCAAACATAGGAACAATTTCTTTTCTTTATGAAAAATAATCTTTGTGAATTGTGGCATTATCAAACACTTAACCAATAATGGACAAAAACAAGTCATAAATACCACAAAGCCTAGTACTCAATAAAAGCCTGCAGCCAAGTTGTAAATACATTTATATGTACTTTTTTTAAAAAAATCTTTTTTTTTGGTAAGCAGCTTTTCTATGGTTTAGAATAAAATTGGAAAGCAGCTGATGGTGGGTGTTATCACCTGGAAATAAAGCTCAAAAAACAAAAATTCTAGCACATTCAGCAGTTTCCTACAACCTAATTTTGTTTTGTATCTGTGTCTCAGAATCATTAAACTTCAGTTACTTTTTATAACAAAAAAGAACAGTAAAGTTTTAGTTATTAATTAAAAGTGTTGTGTATACATTGTTCATATTGAACTCATGCATTGGCTAATATGATCTCCCTGTATATCCAGTGTATAAGTAAAGCCCAGCCTGTTCACGCCTTCATTCCCTCTGCCTATCCCTCAAACATTTGTCAACTGACTTTTCACACTTACCCAGGATGCATCGTGATACTGGCCAACAAAAAACCTTCCAGGGCATTGTAACCTTGATTCTATTGACCACATTACTTTGATTTAAATTTCAAACAGCCTGTGATTTTTGTTTTCTCCTCCCCCAGTTCCAAAAGGAAACATTATAGATTTTAAAAGGAAGGAAGCTTTTGCTGCACACTTGCTTTGCACAATCTTTGCATAAGCAAAAAGGCAATCAATACAAACAGAATTAATTTTAATTGACCCTATCCTAATACGCACACCAACTGCTGAGGAATTTTCAGCAACAAAATACCTTGCTCATTATTTACAGAAACACTGCCCCAATTTTATATATATATATATAATTAATTATGGCACTTATTAACCAAGTTATTTTGTTATAATTATAGCAAGTCTTCACTTAGGTCAATAAATGTGTAAATGGGAGAGAAGGTTTAGATAAAATACTCAAACAGAAATAAGACAGCCTGTCAAAACTGTTAAATTCCTTTCTTATCACTAAATCTCCTCAGATTCTCGAGTGGGGGGAAATATAAAATAATTATGATTTACCAGTCAAGAAAAATATCTAAATAGTTAGTCTGAATGCAATTATAGGTGAGCAACAAGGAAAAGTATTCCATTTTATGTTCATACTAATTTAAATTATTAATAAAGTTATTTCTCTTGGATTAAATGGTGAATTAAGCAACTGAAAGAGTAAGACCACATGATGGCAATCCAAAACTAGGGGCAGATGGAGGACAGGATAATGGCAGAATGATTGCAGCTTCCAAAGACATCTTAAGAACAAATTTTACTTGAACAGGTTCACAAATTATTTGATAGTTTCTTCTTAGCAAGCTTTGGTGCAATTTGGTGCAACACTTAATAAGACTAATTTGAACATCTGCAGACTGTTCTTCATCTCAGGATATAGCATAGCTCAAATAATTACCACATTCCCTCTCCCAGGTTTTTTTTCTCCTTTAACCAGCTCACTTGAGAAATGCTTCTTGGAAACTCAAAATCTTGCAACTGTTTTGAAAAGAACCACTTGGTTTTCTAAACCTATATAGCCTCAATGGTGATTTTGGATTTTATTTCTCTTCATATCCATTTTTCCCAAGATCCATGAATAATTAAACAAAAAAAAATCCATAGACTGAATTATCAGTAAGATTTAGTAACATATAATTCTTTATAATGTTATTGTTAAAATGTTATTGGCATCTTAACAAAATCAGCTCGCAATTGCTATGTACATTTTTCTTAAAGGCCAACTAAAGGTCAGAACTATATTCTTTACAGAAAAGTAAACTTTCTTTGAATGAAAATCCTTGACAGTTAAATATACCGATTTAAGTGCATGTATTATTTAAAATGTATGTAAATTGTTTTTTACCACTGACAGGAAGCAAAGCATTATTTTATTTTTTTAAAAAAACCTGTCCTTAGTGAAGAAATTTCTGAACAGTTCTGGAAGTCTGAGCCTAGCTAACTGTAATGCCTAAAGGAAAACAAAAATCATGCAAATTGGGATATAAACTGAAATCCCAATGTTCACAATTATTCATTTTAATTCAAGTCACCCACTGACATTATGAAAGACATAGACACTTCTATGACTTATGCACCACCATATACAGTACATAAATTGGCTTACATTTTGTCTTAAAAATACTAAGTGAATAATCTGTTTATAAATAAATATGTTAATAAATTCTGTTTTCCTAAATGTGGTTCCCTAAAGATCTGTCAGACTATAATCATCCCTGATGGCTGAGGTAAATTAAGATGGCATCCAAAAGATCTGGCATATGCTGTGTGTGTGTGTGTGTGTGTGTGTGTGTGTGTGTGTGTGTGTGTGTGTGTGTGTGTGGAAATTTCCTGTTAGGAAGTACAGAATAAATCTCAGTGAAGCTCCACAAGGAGTTAATGATCACTGAAATTTTTGCTGAAAGCCCAAGATGAAAAGGTTTATGGTAACACTTCTCTCCCAAATAATCAATCTTTCATTAATGGGAACTAAGGCAGTTACCTGCTTCATTCTGAAGATAAAAATGAAACCACAGGTTTAATCTTTATCCATCTAATGTGATGTCTTTGTGAGAAAATACATTAGAGGAAAGAGAAATCATAGCATTTCAGACCCTACTCAATAAGCCCTGACATTGTATCCTGGATTTTTGATTCAAAGATACCATTTAAACTATTTGGGCATCAATGTTCCCTTGAAGAAATAAATAAATGTAACTAACAGCCAATTGGTATATATTGACACAAAAACAAGTCCCACTGTAATGGACCTTGCTCACAGAAAATAAGAATTGCTTAGAATTGCAGCTATAACTGAAAAGAACATTGCAAAGGATCAATCAGACACTGTCAAATCTTAAGCTATTGCTGCACACTCAGGGTGGGCCAATATACAAAATTCAATTTCATTTAGGTTCCCCCCCTTTTTTTATCCTTGCATTTCTTTCAGCCCATTTCTACCACCTGTTTAAAGGAAACCAGACATGGTCTCAGATCAGTTCCATGCCCTTTCTCTTCTCATCCCCTAGTAACCTTCTGCTGATGAACCACACTTCAGTCTGCTGCCTGGCCTCAACTGTTTTCTATCCTCCAGTACTAACCGCTGTAACTGTGATTTACAGTGTTCCCAGCTTGTCTGCAACTATCTGCAAGTACCCTTGGACACAGCAGTTGGAGCCAGCATGATCGGTAATTGAATCATTCTTTTCTGCTGATAAAATTATTGACTGAATGGTGCATATATGCACACAGACTTGCACACATCCCAATAGAAAAACTGTAGTAATTGTCTTAGCTGCAGATTCTGGATTTAAGAAGTCCCACATAAGTAATCTAGCTATTGAAAAAATGTCATCCAACTTGATATGAAGAGGGTTTCCAAATATCTCCTCCCTTCTTTTCATTTCTGTGCAGAAAGCACTGTTACCTCAGTCTTTTTTCTTCTAAGTGGCAATATCAGAAAATAGCATACTGTATCTAATGTAAAGCACAAGTAGGAGACTTAAAGGAGTTTTTGGAATAAAATGATTAGCAACTTATCAGAATCTGTTTCACATTATCAGTCAACACTAATATGAAGGAAGCACAATATAAAATTCCCTTTACATTCTGAAAGGCTATTTCTTACCAACTTTAGTCTGTATGTTTTTTGTTTTGTTTTGTTTTGTTTATTTTATTATTTTATTTTTAAATTTTATTTGCTGCTCGTCTCTTTTTTAAATAACTCTGGGTGGCTTAGAGTATTAAAACCATAGGATAACTATGTATGTTTAGCTATAATTCAAAGTGTTAAAACATGGTTGCTGTTCAGACATTTCTCAATATCAAGCTACTGCTTCTTACCAAATCTTCTGTGCTCAATTTTTTATCTAATGATTTAGGATTTAAGCATCTAGACCTTATAATCAATTATATACAATGGCAAAATTGTGTACAGCAGACAACTAAATTGGTTGCTGTAATTTTTTTAATCTCAAGTAAATTAATAGAGTTTAATGTTTTAATATTCCAACAATTGGTATTCCCATTCTCCACAGTACAGGCAGTAGGGGAAGAAATCCAAGAAATAGTAGAAAAACAGTTACCTCAATTTCCATTATTGAACTTATTGGTGTTGTATCACACTGTTCACCAATTGTCAGACTCATCCTCTTTTTTTCTTAGACTTTTATTTCAATATTTTATCTTTATTTCAGAGTAATACAATTATATAGAAAACATTTTCTTTTTTAATAAGCTTTGATTTTTGCTACATAAATCCTTTTCATATCTTTATTATATTTAATCTTCTAGTTTTGAAATGGCATGAGCTGGTCCTGTTGCATTTGTGTGTGTGTATGTATGAATATTTCCATCGCAAGGTATTTCTGTGTAAGAAAGAGGCAGATTCACCGCCACACATAAGCACACATATATACATGGCTTTCTGCCCCATTCTTGTGCTTGAGTGAGGCATAAATTCCATTAACCTGAATTGCAGATTTAGCTCACCTTTACAACAGCCAATATCGACAAGATGCTAGTGATCAATATGGGACAGATTGGAAGCTCATTTCAACAAATTGATAAAAGTTCAGAATGAAAAGAGGTGAGGCAGTTTACAGCAAAGGTTAAATCTTTACATTCTTTTTCTACTACCCATTTTTTTTTCCTTTACATGCTCCTAACCTTCAGAATTAACCCCATTTTAAAATACAAGCACTGTTTTCTAGTCATATTTTCTCTCTCACTCTCTTTCTCTTCTACAGTATAACAGGAATACGCTGCATCCTGCTTTCTATGGATGAAGCAGAATAGCTCTGACATCCATCATCCCACTGACATCATTCAAATGGAGAAGAGCAAAATTCCAATACCACCATCCTTCCTATTCTGTAATAATTACTCTTTGGAGTGTTGGGGGAAGGGCAGAGACTCTGACACTGGTGCTACTGGAGTGTTCCTCCCAACTTAGATTAATTATAATATAGATGATCCTGTTTATGAAACAAATGCTTAGCTTCCTCTCTCTGAATCCTGCAATTCTGACATAATCCAGATAGGGTCTAAACCAAATTTTTTTAAAAAAATGGTCACATAATCGGTCCAGCAAGGGCCAAGGAAGACATCATTTCTTTACAAAGAGGTTTTAGGGATATAAAGAGACCCTGCTCTTTATATCTCTAAATAGCATTTGAAAAGTAAATGTAATCTCTTATCTTCCAGAACTTTTGTAGAGAAGGGTAAATGCTACTAGGATGCCATTTCAAGGTGCATTCATCCTGTTTATGCAAATAAATTGGCAGCCATCAGGATACCTATTCACATAGGTATAGCCAACACGTAACCTGTGGACTGCAAAGCAATTTTCCTTGAAAATTTAATATGGAAAAAAGATTTTGGATATAGATTGGCATAGGAAGAAAAGAAATGTGGTTGCCTAAAGTGTAAGAAACACTCTTTCTTTCAGCATTACATCTCTCCTTTGGTTTTCTGTGTAATTATCCAGTCATATTCATAGCCATGCACTCAACTGTTGTGCTACAATTTCTGTTGGCAAATTCTGGGTTCAATCCCAATCCAGACTACCCAGATTAGCTATCTAGGTCATGTTACTTGACAGAAAGTCTCCATTGGAGATTATCATAGATCTAAGGCCCTATTGTTTACATCTTTGGCAGCCTCATATGGGCTCTCCCATATATAGCCTTTTCAGCACTTTTAATTCTGGTGAACACATGTCCAACCTTTAGAGCCGGGGTCTTCAAACTTGGCCCTTTTATGACTTGTGGACTTCAACTCCCAGAATTCCTCAGTCAGGCATGCTGGCTGAGGAATTCTGGGAGCTGAAGTCCACAAATCATAAAAGGGCCAAGTTTGAAGACCCCTGCTTTAGAGAATCAGGATCCCCATTATGCTTTTGGAAAGGCAACAGTAATTATGGAGCAACAAATAATAAAAAGGTGAAGTTTCTACCCTAATGGAAGACTAACTGGTATAAATATTTTGCAGTAAAAGGCCAGAGAACTAGTGCAGGGAAAGTGCCCCAGAGGGAGACGAGAGCTGCAATATAACGATATCTGCAAGAGGGATATAAAGGCCTTGGGAATGGACATTAACAGCTGGGACACCTTGACCTCTGATTGTTCAGCCTGGAGGCTAAAGACGCAGCATGGCCTTCTCCAATTCGAAGAGACACTTGTGCGGCAGGCTGAGGCAAAGAGGCAGTCCCGGAACCAGCGAAATCTGGGGGCTGGACAGGGGACAGATTGTATCTGTCCTCAGTGTGGAAGGGACTGCCACTCTCGAATTGGCCTTTTTAGCCACACCAGATGCTGCTTTAGGACCTCTTTCCAGAGCACGATACCATAGTCTCTCGAGACTGAAGGATGCCAGGGATGAAAGGGCCAGAAGAAGTTAGCCTTTAAGCTCTAATTTATATTATATAGCATTAATATGTTAACAGGTCCTCGTATAAAGGAGCAACTCTATTATGTCCAAAGGGTGAATCAGTAAAAAATATTTGTCCTTTTATTATTAATTATTGAAATATTATTTCATTAACAGAATAACAAGAGTTTGAAGGGACATTGGAGGTATTCCAGTTCAACCCTGTGCTTATGCAGGAAACCCTATACTGGTGGTGGTGAACCTATGGCACGCGTGCAACAGGTGGCACACAGAGCCCTCTGCGTTGGCAAGAGCGCCATTGCTCCAGTCCTAGGCCTTCAGCTGGGTTTTATAAAACCTTTTAACTTTCGGCCTCTGCCACCATGTGCAGAAAAAAATGGCGATGTCCATTTTGCTCTATGAGTTCATGGTGACGTAACCCTAACCCTAAATGGAATTTTCCTCCTATGGGATTTTCCCATGTATTTTACCAGGAAACATAGATAAGGTAGCCTGGAAAAGTAATTGCCCTCCAAACCATACCCCAGCACTCCGAATTCATTGGCAATGTCCATTTTTCTCTATGAGTTCATGGTGACTTAACCCTAACCCTAAGTGGAATTTTCCTCCAATGGGATTTTCCCATGTATTTTACCAGGAAACATAGATAGGACAGCCTGTAAAATTAAGTTCCCTCCTAACAATACCAAAGCACTCCGAGTTTCTTGGCAATGTCCATTTTGCTCTATGAGTTCTTGGTGACCTAACCTTAACCCTTAGTGGAATTTTCCTCCAATGTGATTTTCCCATGTATTTTACCAGGAAACAAAGATAGGGCAGCCTGGAAAAGTAAGTGCCTTCCTAACCATACCCAAGCACTCCAAATTCATTGGCGATGTCCATTTTTTTCTATGAGTTCATGGTGACCTAACCCTAACTCTAAGTGGTATGTATTTTACCAGGAAACATACATAGGGCAGCCTGGAAAAGTAAATGCCCTCCTAACCATAGTCACGTATTTCGAGCTTGTTGGCAATGTCCACTTTCTGAAAAATGTCCAGTTTTGGAGCATTTACAACTTTTGGAGGCAAATTATTCTACTGGTTAATTGTTATGTCAGGAGATTTCTCCTTAGTTTAGGTTGCTTCTCTTCTTGATTAGGTTCCATCCATTGCTCCTTGTCCTGCCTTCAGGTGCTTTAGAGAATATCTTGATTCCCTGTTCCTTGTGGCAACCCCTGAGATATTGGAACAATGCTATCATGTCACCCCTAGTCCTTCTTTTCATTGAATTAGATATATCCAATTCCAGCAACCATTCTTTGATGCTCTTAAACCTGATAACAGCTTGGATTCATCTGTTGACACTTAGTTCTTACTTTTAAAAGTGCTTCAAGTTACTTTAAAAAAGAAATCAATTTATTTTTAATTCTTTGAAAGCCTCATGCTGTTTTAAATTACATGCTCATACTGGGATAGGGAGGCTATTTATTCAGCAGGAAAATTTCAGGCCCATCTGAAATTAATTTCTTAACTCCGACATTCCTGGGTACCAGCCTTCAATCTAGCAATGGAATTTCCTGATGGAGCTGCATGCATTTCAGTCTTTATGTTACAGGTTTCTCAGCACCATCATTCTTTTGCCCTGCCAGCTGCAAACTGAAGACTGACTCCCCCATTGCTGCTGCTTTAACTGAATCACTGCTGCCCCCTTTCACAAGCATTAGCTGATATTGCAATTGGCTTCCTCAAAGGTGTCTGTGTAACAGCACAGCAATATCACTGAAAAATCCATCTCTCTATTTAAGAATCAGGTAGAGCATCAATTAGACCTTTTGATTACTTAGTGTCAATCAGTTTCCAAATCTAGACATAGCTACTCCTTTTGCTCTTTATAAAATGACTCTTTTGGTTAAAGGATAAAAAATTATATTATTTACAATGACTATAATATAAGCATTTATTATAGTTCTTTCGTTGTTTTTTTCTAATAGAATATTTCACTCCACAAGTGTCTGCTTCTGTTCCTGCTATGATCTTTCTATCCATAGAAGAAATTGACTCCTCCTCCTACTCACTGATTAGGATCTCATTACTCTACATAATCTTTCTAACAAGGTGTTGATAAATTAAAATAAAGGCTCAGCTTTAAAAAAAATTAAATAAAGAACAGCACTGCCAAAGACTGGTTAAATCAAGGGTGTCAAACTACCAGCCCGCGGGCCGGTTTCATCATACCGAAGCCATGCCCTCCCCATTGCCGGCAATGCAAAAAGAGTTGTAATACCTCGCAACATGTCACATGGTGTGGCAAGTTTGACACCCATGGGTTAAATCAACAGCCATCATACCATGCCTGTAAAAATGTGGGTGAGCACTAAATAGCAGCAGAGTTAAAATTTTCTGTCTGCTTTACTGCCATCTAGAGATCACCTGGATTTATGAGCCAGCCCTTGGAAGTAATTATCTTTGAACATATGAACAATTGAGTGCTTATTTTAGACACTTAAGCCAGGGACAAAGAGTGGAGGGATTCTCCATGATATAATGCTCTCAAAATGAATAAGGGAAAGGCAAAATAAGTAAATTTATTTCCTGCACTATAATTCAAAATGGGACACATTTTTCTGTAACTGAAATTGTTTCTCAGAACACTGCATTGAATGCCATAAATGATAATGGTTCTCTAATGTCTGTCAGAATGAAGCCTTTAATACAATTGAGATAATTTGAATGGGAAGTTCCCTATCTACACTTTATTATAAATGTTGGGTTCATAGACAAATTCTCAGTAGTCCTCATAGGAAAATAAAGTGATCATTAGCCAAATCAAAGACCATATCAAGAAAAGAATTAAAACTTTACTAGCAAGAAAGCTTTGGAATATGGGAAGGAAAATGTTAAGGTATATATGCTTAGCAAAATATACATGAATATATTAGGAGTATAGGATGAAACATCCTGCTAGTTTGAGTATGGTGCTGTTGTCTGGCAGAAGCCCTGAAAAAACTGGGAATATTATATATCAATCTTGTGCCAGGGTACTATGAATAAACATATGTGACAGAAGATGGATGTCTCTGAAGAATATGCAGAGTACTTGCAGCAGTAGTGTGACCACAACCCATATGCTGACATGACCATATAATTAAGTTCTGTATCATAACATATACGTAGACTATGGATACAGAACCCACATGACAGTTTGAATAACAAGTGTGTTATTTAATATACTTTTAACCAGGATAGTACTGATTGCAATTACTGCTTTCTTCCTTAGGAAATTCCCCATAAATACTGGGTTCACAGGACTGGAACCAGCCTATAAACAGGGAAAGTAAGGACAGTAAAAAGAAAAAGAACACATAGAAAGGCAACAGAAGTTCATAAGGCATTCTGTAGTCATAAAAACCTGCAAAAAGATTTTGTCTTTATTGGCAAAAACTTCTCTGAAAAACCAGCTTCCTTCTTATGCTAGACCAGTGTTTTTCAACCTTAGCAACTTTAAGATATGTGGACTTCAACTCTCAGAATTCTTGATGACTGGGGACTGACTCCTGCTGCTGGGGAATTTTGGGAGTTGAAGTCCATGCATCTTAAACTTGCCAAGGTTAGGAAACAATGTACCAGACATTTGTCTCTGGAAAGTGATCAAGAACAAATTCCCATGGAACTGAAGTTTTACAGTTGGGAAATAATCACCAATAACTTCATTCTATATGCCTTCCATCACATCTAATATACATAGATCATATACAAGATTTAGGAAATGGCCTTTACATACATAACTCACAGGTTTATAAAACAAAATATATGGGAGTCTTAGCTTTCTCTAGTTGTTTTTTAAAAAAAACTTGTGGTGAGCAATAACCAGAGTTTTCCAAGTTATTACATCTCTAAGTATGCAATATCTTGTCTTTTAAACATCTGTACTGACCAGCCAAGAATGCAAATTCTGTGCAAATGCATGGAAGGAAGTAAAGGGCTCTTCTCAGTGCTGTGTTTGTTGGGCATGGGGAAATTCTCTAGCATCTCCAATACTCTTATCTGAAGTCATGGAAGATCTCTGGAAGCAGTACCGATAATACCAATATACAAACTGAAAAATAAAAAAAAACACTTCCTACAGTATGATCCCATATTGTTATATGAAAAGTAAAATGGATGCCTGACTGTTTTACACATTCTTTAGCACTATCATTAGCCATTATTTTATTGCTTTAATCCCACTGACTTCCAGTTCATCTTTAACTCACTTCCAAATATCAACACTTTCATACAGTGTACAATTTATAGGTCCTAAATAGTTTAGAACTAGGCTATTTTAAGACATCTTATCTAAATCATGTTGCCTATAAACTTTATTTTCTCCAGCAAAGCACAATTATTGGGGAAATGGACAGAGCCTTTTCTTGTGCAGCTCCAAACTTCCTTTATGTGGAAATTCACTTCGCATTTAAGCTTCAGACAACTTGCTAAGATCCTTTCATTTCATAAAGCTTTTGATGTGACTCATACTTCTGGCTCAGAGATTTTATATTGCCATTTTTAACCCTGTTGTTGCTTTACAGTATGAAACTGAACATATAAACTAGATTTTTAAAGCTGCATTTCTTGTATTCTATGTGATTACTTTTGTAAACAGCTTAAGACAGGGGTGTCAAACTGCCAGCCCACGGGCCAGATGTGTCATCCAGAAGCCGCACCTACCCCATTGCTGGCAATGGCAAAACTCTCCTGATACGTTGCGCGACATCATGTGACATTGTGAGTTTGACTTGTCTGGCTTAAGGTTTATTGGAAAAAGAAATGGAGGATACTTTAAAAAACATTTATAAAAATAATACTGTACCCTTAATGGTCAAGCATTAAGACAAGCTATTATATCCTATGCCAGATTAGCCTCAAAAATCAGCTAAATATAATCATTATTATTTTCTTTAGGTGGTTGAATGTGTGACTTCAAACAAGTCTGTTTCTCCTGCCCAACAATCTTGCTCTTTATGTGGGAATGACTCTGCTTTTCAGTGGGATGTTGAATTAGATGATAGTTGTTAAGTTTCTGATGAAGAGCAAAACACACAGTTCCTGTTACCAGCTTAACTCTTAGAAGAACATAGAAGACCTTTTAATATCAGGGCTACAATAGTTCTGACAATACTTCCCAAGGATTTGAGGCAAGTGTATTTTATTTGACCTTCTGGATCTTCTTGCAAATAATGTGTTCTACACTGATACATAAATCCCCTGCCTATTGCTTTCCTCACTGATTCTGCAGCTTTATACCTTTTGGGAATTGTTCTCACAAGACTGCTATAACATGGAACATTATTTTTTTTGCAGGCAGGGAATTAGAGTCTATTTATTGTGCTGAAGTTTTAATTTTTTTTCCTCCAGAAACTAAGTAATTTAAGAATTTAGTAGCTTATTTTTCCCCTTTTGATTTCCTTTTTTTAACTCCCAACCTTTTTGTTTTTTAGAGTCCAGTGGACACTACATCCAAAGCATAAGTTGAATGTTTTCTTTGAAGACCAAAACATTTACACCAAACTCAACCATCCTGACCAAATTTTGAAGAAAATTATGCAGCATGACCAAAGCCTCTGGCCCATTAAATTAAATGAAGTAAATTATCCCACCTTGATTTCTAGGTGAGCAAAACTCGATTCCAATGCAGTCATTATTCACTTCTTTATAGTCTTTACAAGTGTATTTACATATTTCCTTAGAGGGAGGACCATTCTTAAAAACATTTGGTTAACTTTTAACTTGTCCCAGACAAAATGGATTTCCTAAAATGCAGTCGGTGTGATTATTCAAACAAATGCTCCCAAGTATGTTTCTTTTCGCTTTCCAATTTGCAGCCCTTTGTTCTAGATAAAGTCAGTGCAAGGCATTGCTGAAAGCCATCAAAACAAGGAAAAAAGACATGAAGGGGAATCAAAAGGTTTTTAACTAGCAATCATTTTAGGTGCCAAGAGTTCTATATATGGATAAATAAATATGTCCCTCTTTCCTCTACTTTCTTTTTAAAAAAATTCTGAACAGGAGTATGTTATGCCTTCTGCCATTAAAGGTGAAGGGTGGTGGTGGTTTAGAGGTCAGAAAAAAATGTATCTCCAGAAACTGATTGAATGTGCAGGACTTTTAAAAGGTAACCATATAAGGCTTTCTGTCTGTCTGAGCTTATTTTTCAAATTTGGCTTTCATTCACATTCTTATTCTTAATTTTTCATATTTATACAGCTTTACAGTAATATCTAGGGATGCGGTGGCTCAGTGGGTTAGGACGCTGAGCTTGTCGATCAGAAGGTCTGCAGTTTGGTGGGTCAAATCCCGAGTGCCGCATAGCAGAGTGAGTGCCTGTTACTCGTCCCAGCTTCTGCCAACCTAGCAGTTCGAAAGCACATCAAAATGCAAGTAGAAAAATAGGGACCACTACGGTGGGAAGGTAACAGCGTTCCATGCGCCTTTGGCATCTAGTCATGCCGGCCACATGACCACGGAGACATCCTCAGACAAGGGCTGGCTCTTCGGCTTTGAAACAGAGATGAGCACCGGCCCCTAGAGTCAGAAACGACTAGCACGCACGTGCGGGGGAACCTTTACCTTTACCTTACAGTAATATCTACTAATTTTGATGGATTAAAAAAAGACAAATGTAATTTTCACCCATCCCAAGTGAGCCCTACAGCCAGAAAGTTCCTCTTTCTCAAAGATATCTTTCTTGCTTAATAGACTTAAAATAATTTTATCAGACTTTTTAAATCACAATATATGTTGGATGAAAATAGGCCATAAATGATCAACTGCAAATTTCTAAGCATCAGAGAGTCTGCAAAAGTGCAATGTGTGTCCCAAATTGTCCCCAGTCAGTCTCTTTCCTGGGACAGCAAAACGTCTTCCCTGCATCTCTCCCTATTGCTAAAATATCACATCCTTATTTCACTATCTCAATTAGGCTGGTTAAATTATGCAAGAATATTGCAACTCAGTTCTAGTGCTGAAATTAATTCAGGACTTATGTGGAAAATATACCCATCTGGGAATGGTCCCACTGCAGGGATAGTGCAGCTTTGACTCTCTAAATATGGGAGATATACTATAACAATATCCGAAAGACCACAGCTTTCCCATTCCTGTTCCTCTTTAGTTTTTCTTTTGAGAAATGGAAAAATTTATCTTGCCTCTTGCATTCTGGTACATTCATCATCTGAGTCTTTTCCCTCTTTGAAATGAATGACAATAAGAATAACAACCTCCACCAGTATTATAAACAAGCAGTACTGTAGTACAATATTGCTCCAAATGAAATGAGCACTAAATCTGAAAGATAAAATTCAGGAAAAATGAGTAAACCTCTCTTTATTCATATTTATTCTCTCATCAATATTTGCTTGCTCCTTTCTGTCACATTTTCTCTTCCAGCTCCCATCATAGTAGCATTTCCCACAGTGAGAAATGAAGCAATAATAAGGGTGGTCATTTAACTCTTTGCATCCTACTTAAAAAATTATGTTAATGGATATATAATGGGCCCACAGAGGCAGCAGAGGCTAGGTAAAACCTACCCAGAGGGCACCGATATAGTTCATCTGTCCATTCTCTAATAGAACTTTAAAGTTCACCCTTATAAACATGTCACCTAGTCTATAATTAAGTGACTGGTCATTAAGTAACATATGTGGTACCTATGGGTCATACATCAATCAATTGGTGATGGATATTTATCCAATAATTGTTCAGATGCAGCTCTATAACTCTCTGTTACCCCAACATGGAGCATACTCTTATAAACAGAATGCTCAGACAAAGAATCTGTAGATAATAAATATGGAAGAGATACAAAACAATGAGATATAGTCTACACTTCATTGAAAAAAGCCATACACCAGAGATAATCCAGATATATTCCAATATTGCTAAAGGGTACTGCCTCTTTATAGAGGTCACAAAATATTTTAGTATGTTTTTCAATCAAAATAATTAAAATACATGTGTGAGAGAAATTACTTTGGTGTCATGGGATAATTACTTTTAACTCCAAAATTATGTGATGTATAATGTTGCAGGTAAAGATAAAGCTTTCCCTTGTCCAGTTGTGTCCAGCTCCAGGGAACAGTGCTCATCTCTGTTTCTTAGCTGAGGGAGTCAGAGTTGTCCAAAGACACTTCCATGGTCATGTGGCCTGCACAACAACACACCAAAAAGCAGGGGATGCTGTTATTTCCCACCAAAGTAGTACTATTTATCTATTCACATTCACAAGCTTTCGAGCTTCTCGGTTGGCAAGTAACAGGAGCTCCCTGGTAGTGCAGCATTTGGTTCATCAATCTGGACTGTCAGCTTTTCAGCTGACAAGTTCAGCATCTTTAACCACTTTACAATGAACAACAAAATACAAGAAACCACAGCTTCCAATTCAATGGAAAATGTTTTGTTCTGCTAAATAAATTTGGCAGATAATTCTTACGTCTAATAAGGTACGAAGTGTTCTTTAGCTTTTGTGATATTTTTATTTTAAAGTGATAAGAATAAGGTAAAAACACTGGAACATGCTCCAGTAATCATATTTATATGTCATCATGATGATGCCTTTTTCTCATCTTCACCCTATAGCTGAGGTTTCTTAAATTTGTCTAGTTGTTCTAGTTTTAAAGCTATGTTTTTCACCTAATCCCAATGCAGAGGGGGAAGATGCAGTTTTTGCATTATTTGGGACATTACTGATGTGAATAATATTAACAATGTGACTGTAGACATGGGCACCCTGGTAGACTCCTTGCATGCATTGGTTTCGAGTTCTTCTGAAAGAACTATAGGTTTGTGCAAAGGTTAACTGTGACTTACTAGTCACAGGCGCAGAGCACCACCATTCCAGTGACTTCTTACTGGGCAACTAGATTGCAGATGATACCACTCTAATGGCAGAAAGTGAAGAGGAACTAAAGAGCCTCTTGTTGCAGGTGAAGAAGGAGAGTGCAAAAGTTGGGTTGAAACTAAACATTAAGAAAACCAAGTTCATGGCATCCGGCCCTCTCAATTCCTGGCAAATAGATGGGGAAGAAATGGAGGTAGTGACAGATTTTATTTTCCTGGGCTCCAAGTTCAGTGCAGATGGGGACTGCAGCCAAGAAATTTAAAGATGCTTGCTTCTGGGAAGGAAAGCTATGGCAAAACTAGACTGCATAATAAAAAGCAGAGACATCACCCTGCCAACAAAAGTGCATATAGTCAAGGCTATGGTTTTCCCAGTTGCAATGTATGGCTGTGAAAGTTGGACCATAAGAAAGGCTGAGCATGAAAGAATTGAGGCCTTTGAACTATGGTGCTGGAGAAGACTCTTATGAGTCCCTTGGACTGCAAGGTGATTAAATCGGTCAACTCTGGAGGAGATCAACTCTGACTGCTCTTTAGAAGGCCAGATCCTGAAGTTAAAACTCAAATACCTTGGCCACCTAATGAGAAGGAAGGACTCTCTGGAGAAGAGCTTAATGCTGAGATTGAGGGCAATAGAAGAAGGGGACGACAGATAATGTGGTGGCTGGATGGAGTCACGGAAGCAGTAGGTATGAGCTTAAATGGACTCCAGAAGATGGTAGAGGACAGGAAGGCCTGGAGGAACGTTGTCCATGGGGTTGCGATGGGTCAGACATGACTTCACAGCTAACAACTGATTGGAGACCATTTATACCATTTCAAGTACCAATTTGTATGTGCTGACTCTGCTGCATTACACATAAAGGAGGGTGAATGGTAGTTGAGAGAGTGTTCAGTGGCTGTTTAATTGGAGGAAAAAAGTTAGGAGAATCCACCAATCAATGCTCTTAACATATCCATCATTAAAGGGTAGGACATCACTGAAGCAGGATATAGCATCAAGGCAACACAAGGATTGGTGGATTGTAATGTAACACAGCCATATGTCTGTGACCCTTATGTTCTTTATAGAATAAAACTCTAATGTCCACTGTTTATAGCCTTAACTTTTTAACAGATTCTACTACTCAAACAGATTTTAGTATTGCCATAAAAATCCCTATAGATCAAGACACACTGCTCTTTTTGACAAACCCAGTGCCAGCAGACTGCCTTCCTCTTAATCATACAGCCTGCTCTCACTTTCTCCC
Source organism: Vipera berus (assembly GCF_964194415.1). NCBI lineage: Eukaryota > Metazoa > Chordata > Lepidosauria > Squamata > Viperidae > Vipera > Vipera berus. The sequence goes on from NC_138204.1 coordinate 27,369,355, forward strand.
CTTGACTAGTGGGGGAAGATAGATGAATCATCTCCTCTCATCAGCTCTGTCTTCACGGGTGACCCTATCTCTTATTCAAAACACATCACAGGAAAGTTATCTCCTGCCAACTGCCCTCTTTCAGCTATTAAGGGGCAGCCTCTGAGTGCCCACACTGACAGGTCTACTCACAAGAATTTTAGAGTCAAGATTTTTTTTCACAGGAAACGTCCTGTGGGTCATCTTCCCTGACTCCTGAGCACCATGAGAAGATTGTGGAAGAACATCCAATATTCATATTGTCAAGTTACATTTGGGAGGTAAGCCAATTAGGAAAGAAGGATCATCCAACATGACAGGAAGAAAGGGAAATATGGCTTATGGACATAATTATTACAACAGGCTGGAGGGAAGACAAGGAGACATAGAAATGATACAAAAATCATGATAACTAAAAATGTTCAATGACAGCAAAGAGACTGCAAGATATTTTTTTTTTCTTTCTCCCACTTAAAACATATATGGTAGTTTATTTTCAATATATGTCCTTTCTGGTACAATGCAGAATTTATATCTGTAGTTTCAATCACATGGTGATTGATAGGTATCCTATACCGGGGTCACTTGTAATTCCATTGTTTATTGAACAATTCCATTTGGCCATTGAAAACTGATGGTAGATCTAAACAGTTCAGAATTAATCAAAACAGTGATTTTTCAGTGCTAGGGAGTTACCTGCCACTCAGAGATTATGTAGGCTCAAAATGAGATGCAGGGAAGATAATAATTTTGAATTCATCTTCAGAAGAAATTCAGGCTGAGATTAATGTTTCTCCAATGTATTGGTTTCAGGGAGATCAGATGCGGCATAAAAACTTTCATATCTTGTCCTTACTTTTGTCAAGATGGCCATACCGTAGTTTCCGGTGTATAAGATGACTTTTTAACCCATGAAAATCTTCTCAAAAGTCAGGGGTCATTTTATACGCCGGGTGCTGAAACTTTAGGGACAGGGCTGGCTGAAAAACCTGGAGTGGATCTTCCATTTAGTCTGCGCAGGGAAAGCGGGACCAATTGGAGTAGAAGCTGCAGTCTGTGATATTTACAGGCTGGGGTCTGGGCGTCTTTCCTTCTAAAGTTGAAGAGCAGCTGTAGGCAGGTGGGGAATGCAAGAGCAACTTGAAAGGCAGGTGGGGAATGCCGTAGCCAGAGCAGCTACTTAGCACTAAGGACACATTTGACTCAGGAACTGGGCGGGCTGGCTGGAAAACCTGGAGCAGATCTCGCATTTGGTCTTTTTTTTTAATCCCATTTATATCCCACCCTTCTCCAAAGACTCAGGGCGGCTTACAATTTAAAGCACAAATCAATGTGCTTAGCAATAGCCTTCATTCTATGTATATGCCTGCTTATTAGAGCTTTCACACACACCACCCCACAAGCAGCATTATTACAAAGTCAGCTTATTGCTCCCAACAATCTGAGTCCTCATTTTACCTACCTCGGAAGGATGGAAGGCTGACTTAACCTTGAGCCTGGTGGGATGCGAACCTGCACTAATTGCAGGCAGCTGGTGTTACTTAAGGCTCTGTGCAGGGAAAGCTTTAGAGTGAATTAGGAAAAGTGAAAAAGTGAATTAGGAAAATAGGAAACGGTTGCTGGAATTGGGTATGTGTAGTTTAACGAAGAGAAGGGTGAGGGGTGACATGATAGCAGTGATCCAATATCTCAGGGGCTGCCACAAAGAAGAGGGAGCCAAGCTACTCTTCAAAGCACCTGAAAGCAGGACAAGAAGCAATGGATGGAAACTAGTCAAGGAGAGAAGCAACCTAGAACTAAGGAGAAACTTCCTGACAGTTAGAACAATTAACCAGTGGAACAACCTGCCTCCAGAAGTGGTGAATGCTCCAACACTGGAAGTTTTTAAGAAGAGACTGGACAGCCATTTGTCTGAAATGGTATAGGGTTTCCTGCCTTAGCAGGGGGTTGGACTAGATGAGCTCCAAGGTCCCCTCCAACTTATTATTATTATTATTATTATTATTATTATTATTATTATTATTATTATTATTATTATTATTATTATTATTATTATTATTATTATTAAGTTTAATCCACTTGCACTGTTTTATGTTTACATGTTTGATGACAAACAGCCTTATGTTTATAAGTGACAGTTTTCCTACTAAGTACCTGCATGTCATAAGCATTTGAATTAAAATTACCATATTAAAATCAAATCTGATGTTTTTTAATTTTTATTTGGTGTGCGTTGGAAGAGGGGTAGTCTTATACGGTGAGTATAGCCCAAACCCTGTAATTTAACAGGAAATGTAGGGGGTCGTCTTATATGCCCAGTCGTCTTATACGCCAGAAAATATGGTAGTTTTGTTTATTTGCCTGAAGCAAAAGCTAAATTTTGTGCTTAAAGATAGTTCCCTTTTAAATGTTGTTCCAGAGCAACAATGATAAACTTATACCTATTGCTGAGAATTCTCAAAAGGTCCATGAATAACCAGTTTTCACCTATATCTTTGCCAGAGAACAAAAAGCAAAAAAAAAAGTGCTACGTGATATATACCGGTAGTTATAGGGAAGAAACCTGATATGCTTTCTAATATGCTATATATTTATTTATTTATTTATTTATTTATTATTTGGATGTCCACTCTATTCCATCTTTATCTGAGGGGCAGTCCTCAGCTCCACTGGCAGCTGGTTCCAAAGGGCAGGCGCACCCACTGAGAAGGCCCTATCCCTGGGTGTCGTCCGCTGGCAATCTCTTACCGGTGGCACCCTGAGAAGACCCTCCCTGTGGGAGCGCACTGGACGAAGGGAGCTTGATGCCGGCAGCAGGTGTTCCCTCAGATATCCCGGACCCAAGCCATTTAGGACTTTTTAGGTCATCACCAGCACCTTGAATCTCACCCGGAGGGCAACCGGGAGCCAATGCAGCTCGCGGAGCAGAGGTGTTACATGGGAGTATCGGGAGACCCCCATCACAACTCGTGCGGCTGCATTCTGCACCATCTGGAGTCTCCAAGTGGTATTCAAGGGCAGCCCCATGTAGAGAGCGTTGCAGTAGTCTTGTTGTGATTCAGGGTCAGCCTGTGGGTTCGGCAGTTGGGTCGGATGACTCAGATGAGGGGGAGGAGGGGGGTGTTGAAGAACTTGCTGATGATGGCTTTGAGGCTCCGCAGAGCCCCCAGCCAGGCCCCTCCTACCTGGTGGAGACCCAGACCCAGCTGTGTGAGCCTGACAGTGTGGATGAAGATGACCCACAGCTGGCCCTGTTCAAGGACGCCCGACGCAGGAGGCAGTCAAGTAGGAGCAAGCAGAGGAAGGCTGTGGGACTTCTCGGAAGGAGGCAAAGAGAGGCCACGCCCTGAACTCTTTATAAAGGGAATGTTTGGGGGAGGGCTGGTTTGCTGAAAGCAACCGCTCCGATAGTGTTTCAAAGCTCCGGTATCTTGTTTCATGTTTTGTTTGTGTAATAAATTTGGCAGACGTATTCCAGCCTTTTGCCGTCTGTAAAGGGGTTGCCTTTTCTGCAAGGCCGGTAGCAGGCTGGTACAGAACAGTTTGCTTTCAGCCTCCCACCCCTTACTAATATTATGGAGCAGCTACGTGCCGGGAATGCCCAGCTCACCCAGCAACTCACTTTGCTGGCAGCTCAGGTGGCTCAACTGCAAGCTCAGGTTCATGCTGCACCCCCACCATCACCCCCACCCAGGAGAAAATGCCAAGTTGCAATGCCGGATAAATTTACAGGCACTCCAGAACTGTTTCCTGCTTTCCTGGGACAATGCCAGCTCTTTATCAGCGTGAGAGCAGCTGATTTCCCCACTGACCGGGATAAGGTGGGGTTTGTGTTAAGCCTTCTTTCGGGTGATGCAGCTCGTTGGGGCACGCCTCTGCTGGCTCAACCTAGCCCATTGTTGGACAACTTTGTGGGGTTTTGTGATCATATGCGTCTGATGTATGAGGACCCTATTAAGACGCAGACTGCTACTCGACGTCTGAAAGCTCTGAGGCAGGGTCAACGCCCCCTACAGGGCTATATCAGCGATTTCCGGCTGCTTAGCCAGGATTCCACCTGGAATGAGGCTGCGCTCGTGGATGCCTTCCAGGATGGATTGTCGGAGGAGATGTTGGATGAGCTGGCCCGTGTGGATATTCCCTCAGACCTGAATGGGCTGATCCATCTCTGCCTGCGGATCGATGCTCGGTTGCAGCAGCGAAGGAGTCGCCGTGCCACCCCACAGACCCCTGCCGCCCCTGTTGTGCGTGAGCCCCCAGTTCAAAGGGAGGAGCCAATGGAGCTGGGTGCCGCCAGGTCTCGTCTATCGGTGACTGAAATGAACAGACGACGATCGGGGGGGTTGTGTTTTTACTGTGGGGACCCTGGACATTTGGCTGCTTTTTGCCCAAAGAAGTGACAGCGGGCATCAGTGACCGAGCCTGCCCCGAGAAAATCCCCTACTTTTCTGTCGGGAAATGCCCCGAGCCCGATCTAGACGGTGTGATAGATCGGGCGTCCCACAACAACACTGAGCGACGTCTTTCCGATGCTGCCTGTGGACCTCCACGGCATTTGATTTTGGAGGCACGTCTGATCCTTCCTGGCAAGCCAGAGGGGATTCCAGTCCATGCCTTAATTGACTCTGGGGCCACCACAAATTTTATGGACTCAGCATTTGTGGCCAAATGGGCTGTTCCCCAGTGCCCGGTGGATCCACCCATGTTAGTGGAGACTATCGATGGTCGAGTGCTCCTGTCTGGGCCTATTACGGCCGCCACGCAACCATTATGTATGGCCATCAGTTCCCATGTGGAGGCCATCCAGTTCTATATCACCTCAGATCTGCACTTCCCCGTGGTCTTGGGACTGGCGTGGCTCTGGGCGCATGACCCACAGATCTATTGGTCACAGAACTTGGTCACCTTCCCAAGCTTGCAGTGCGTGGACCACTCCCGCCAGGTGGAGGGTTCCCCAGGGGTTTCCTTGCCTCCCGAACTGTCCGACTTTGCTGATGTGTTCAGCGAGACAGAGGCGGATCAATTACCCCCGCACAGGCCCTATGACTGCCCCATTGATTTAGTCCCTGATGCGCCTCTCCCAGTGGGGCGTTTGTACTCCATGTCGGACCCCGAGTTGGCTGCATTGCGGGACTTTCTGGAGAAGAATTTGGCTCGCGGTTTCATCCGGCCCTCGTCCTCACCAGTGTCTGCACCCGTGCTCTTCGTCAAAAAGAAGTCGGGCGAATTACGGCTTTGCTGCAATTACAGAAAACTCAACGCCATCACGGTGCGCAACCGTTACCCGCTGCCCCTCATCCCCAAACTCTTGGACCGACTCCGGGAGGCTAAGATCTTCACGAAACTGGACCTGCGTGGAGCTTACAACCTCGTCAGGGTTCGGCCAGGTGATGAGTGGAAGACGGCGTTTGGTACTCGCTATGGACATTTTGAGTACACGGTGATGCCGTTTGGCCTGACCAACGCCCCCGCTGTGTTTCAGCATTTCATGAATGACATTTTCCGGGATTTGTTGGATCAGTTTGTCGTGATCTACTTGGACGACATCCTGATCTACTCCCCGTCGCGTGAGGTGCACCATCAGCATCTCCATCAGGTCCTGCAGCGACTCCAAGAACATCAGCTGTTTGCCAAGTTGGAGAAGTGCCAGTTCTACCAGGTGACCATCGATTTCCTGGGTCACCGCATTTCTCCTGAGGGCATCGCCATGGAGCCGAGTAAGGTTGAGTCTTTGCAGAGTTGGCAACCCCCGCGTCGCGTGAAGGATGTTCAGCGACTTCTTGGATTTGCCAACTATTACCAAACTTTCATCCCTGGGTTTGCTGCCTTGACAGCCCCCCTCACCCGGCTCCTGCAGAAGAAGACTCGGTTCCAGTGGAATGCACCAGAACAACAGGCTTTCCAGTCTTTGAAGGAAGCCTTCATGAAGGAGCCCATCTTGAAGCATCCTGACCCGCAACGGCCGTTTGTCATGGAGGCGGACGCCTCCGACATTGCCATTGGGGCAGTGTTACTCCAGGCAACGACGCCCAGCGGTACCCTCTTCCCTTGCGCGTATCATTCACGAAAACTGAACCCTTCGGAGCGCAATTATACAATCTGGGAGAAGGAGCTGCTGGCCATCAAAGCGGCGTTTGAGGTCTGGAGGCATCATCTGGAGGGAGCGCGGCATCAAATCGAGGTCCGGACGGACCATAAGAATCTGGAAAGCCTGCAGACTGCTCGGAATTTGAACCAATGCCAGATCCGGTGGTCTCTTTTCTTTGCGAGGTTTGACTTCCGGATTCGGTACATACCTAGCGGGCACAATCAAAGAGCGGATGCTCTGTCCAGGAAGCCCGAATATTCCCGAGTGGAAGACAAGCTTCTGCCCAGGACAGTGATCCCCGTCGAGTCTTTTGCTGCGGTACGGGAGCCGGTTGATATACGGGCTTGGATCCGGGAGGCACAGCAGCAGGAGGTGTGGGTGGCTCAGCGGAAGGAGGAGGTGGGGCCAGATTCTCCTTGGACGGTCACAGATGGACTCTTGTATTATCGTGACCGGCTCTATGTTCCGGGAGGGCCACTCAGGGGACTCATCCTCAGCCAGTGTCACGATAACCCGGCAGCGGGGCATTTTGGCCTGTTCAAGACCCTGAACCTGGTCTCCCGTGCCTTCTGGTGGCCCTGAGTCCGACACGACGTCCAGTCCTATGTCACCTCCTGCATCCCATGCAGGCAGGCCAAGTCAGAGACAGGGGCCCCGCCTGGATTACTGCAGCCCTTGCCAACACCCAAAAGACCCTGGGGGGCTGTGTCCATGGACTTTCTGACGGATTTACCCCCATCCTCTGGTTTTACGACAGTGTATGTGGTGGTGGACATGCTAACCAAGATGGCGCACTTCATCCCCTGTCGCGGCTTACCGTCAGCCCGCGCCACTAGTCGTATGTTCATTCAGCAGGTGTTTCGGCTGCACAGCCTCCCTGATAGAGTCGTCTCTGATAGGGGGGCCCAGTTTACAGCCCGCTTCTGGCAGGAGTTGATGCATGCGTTGGATATCAAGATTTGCCTCTCGTCCGCGCATCATCCTCAAACTGACGGGGGAACCGAGAAGGTCATCGGTATCCTGGAACAATATCTGCGCTGCTACGTCAATCTGCAGCAAAACAATTGGGTGGACTATCTGGCCATAGCTGAGTTTGCATTTAACAATTCGCAGCACACCTCCACACAGATGACACCGTTCTTGGCCAATGTGGGTTATCACCCCCGGTTTTTCCCCCTTTCTCCCATGGACTCACCGGAGCCGGCAGCGAACGACTTCATGGCAGAGTTACAGGCGATCCATCGATTGGTGCGACGTCAGTTAGAGAAGGCCAAGGCCGATTACAAAAGGTTTGCTGATCGGTCAAGACGGGATACGCCTCCACTATCGGTGGGGGATCGGGTCTGGTTGTCCACCAGGAACCTACCGTCAACACGGCCGGTGAGAAAGTTAGATCACCGATATTTAGGACCGTTCCCAGTCGAGGCTGTCATCAATCCGGTCGCCTATCGCTTAACTCTGCCACGTTCCCTGCGCGTGCACCCAGTCTTTCATCGGTCTCTGTTGGTCCCCGAGCAACCGGCTTGTCCACTCCGCCGAGCGGAACCTCCCCCATCAGGACCTTGTGATGGAGGCAGCACCCCCGAGTACGAGGTCGCCAGCATCAGGGATTCCCGTTGGCTGAAAGGTCGTTTCCAGTACCTGATTGAATGGAAAGGTTACGGACCAGAGGACTTCACCTGGGAAGACGCGACCGCCGTTCATGCCCCTGCATTGGTGACTGCTTTTCATGAACAATTCCCATCCCGACCGCATCCGGATCGGCAGCCCCGGGGGAAGGGCCCTGTGGTGCGGGATAGTGTTGTGATTCAGGGTTAGCCTGTGGGTTCGGCAGTTGGGTCGGATGACTCAGATGAGGGGGAGGAGGGGGGTGTTGAAGAACTTGCTGATGATGGCTTTGAGGCTCCGCAGAGCCCCCAGCCAGGCCCCTCCTACCTGGTGGAGACCCAGACCCAGCTGTGTGAGCCTGACAGTGTGGATGAAGATGACCCACAGCTGGCCCTGTTCAAGGACGCCCGACGCAGGAGGCAGTCAAGTAGGAGCAAGCAGAGGAAGGCTGTGGGACTTCTCGGAAGGAGGCAAAGAGAGGCCACGCCCTGAACTCTTTATAAAGGGAATGTTTGGGGGAGGGCTGGTTTGCTGAAAGCAACCGCTCCGATAGTGTTTCAAAGCTCCGGTATCTTGTTTCATGTTTTGTTTGTGTAATAAATTTGGCAGACGTATTCCAGCCTTTTGCCGTCTGTAAAGGGGTTGCCTTTTCTGCAAGGCCGGTAGCAGGCTGGTACAGAACAAGTCTATCTGAGAGGCCACGAGCGCATGAGTGACTGTGTGTAGGGCATCTCGGTCCAAATAGGGCCACAACTGGCGCACCAGGCAAACCTGGGCAAAAGCCCCCCTGGTCACAGCTCCTATATGATCTTCTAAACTGAGCTGTGAGTCAAGGAGGACACCCAAGTTGTGAGCCCTATCTACGGGGGTAACACCTCACCCCCTATAGATAAAGATGGAATAGAGTGGACAACCCGAGATGCCGGTATGCACAGCCACTCGGTCTTGTCAGGATTTAGACAAAGCCTGTTCCTCCCCATCCAGACCCTCACCGCCTCCAGGCAATGGGACATCACGTCGAGGGCATCACCGGGTTGATCTGGGGTGGAAATAAAAAGCTGGGTATCATCAGCGTACTGATGATACCCCACCCCAAAACCACGAACTCACCCAGTGGCTTCATATAGATGTTGAACAGAAGGGGCGATATACATATGCACATCTTGGTAATGTGATTTCCTGTGCTAAGGTCTTCACTATAAGAAGCTAAATGCCAATAAACAAGTGTCTTTTTTGCTCCTGGCTGTCTCCATTGAACTGATTTTTATACCTCTATAAATTATATTGCTGAGCTTTATGATGGCTGTTCCACTTTTGACTGGAGCCCTATGATGGTGCATGGGGATGTGCTTTCCTCTGAAACATTAGTTGAGTAATTTGTGGTGTATGAACACAACATTTGTTACTTGCAAATCAAGCTGAATTATGGCTTCCATAATTATAAAACTATATAATACACCAGAGTACATAAATATATGTTTATATTATTGTCAGTTTATTCCCTAATGACTAAGCTTGCAGGGTTAATTTTTTTAGGCACAAATAAGCAGAAAATAAAAAAACCTTTTTTTCCACAAATGTATTGTGCACTTGTTGAACAAGTAGAACAAGCCTGCTAAATGGTCTTTCTGTCTTACCCATTATTCTTTTATGGTTTACAGGTAGCCTTAAACACTTAACACTTAAAATGTTTTAATGTATGTTAACTTCTAAAGCTGCCTCAAACACTTGAACTGTTTAATGCTTTGGGTCACTTCCAACAGTACCTTGAGTTAATCAGAAGGGTGATTCTTTAAAACAGGACAACAGAAAGACACTGTTTTGGAAATCTTCTAAGGGCCATAAGCAGATTGAAAAATCATCTGAAAGCACTCAGCATGACAGGAGGCTGCAAAGAAACATGCTCTGCTGTGTTGAAATTGGAATTCCGTATGTGATTATGCATGTGCCTTTTAGCTCTAGGGACAAAACTATGAGGGAGACTCTAATGAGTTCAAATCACTGGCAGACAAACCTTACAAAATTCAGCATGTACAGCACAAAAATAAGAAACAGCTCAATCCATATTGAATGATGTACATTCTGATTTCAGTCTGTTTTTAATGAACCATAAAACAATCTGTGAAAAGTGACATTTTCAACACTGTCTATTCACCACTTATGCATAGTGGAGGGGTTGCATACTGGTGGGAGTTGGGGATGGAAGAAATAACTGAAGGAATTAGCTTGGGTCTTTTAACCCTTCTGCCTGAGGTGGTATAAAAAGTGCAGTTAACCAAAATAATTCCCTTTGCTGAAATGGTCTCTCTTATAGCTAATGAGTATAACAAAGCTCAAAGTTTATTTATACAGCAGAGTTCAAATGTTCCTCAGCTTATTGTTCTTATGATCTCAGATGTACTGTTGCTCTAAAATAATTCATAACTACACTATATATTGACACTTCTATAGTATGTCCTCATTTCTCTAGTATCAGCATTAGTCTTTATTTAATTCTTGTCATTTTAAAATTATAATTGTTCTTATATTTTTATTGCATTGCAAGCATCCAGAATCACTCTGGATAGCAAGATGGGCAGCATATAAATGTAATAAAGAAATCCTGACAAACAGTAAAAGGTTAAAATATTGGATTGGAACCATGAAAAACCAGGTTTAAATCTATATGAATGCTCCCTGGCTGACTTTGGAGTAGTTACTAATGTTTTGCTTAACTTGGTCAGAAGACTATTCCTGTGATGATAAAATTGGAGAGAACAGCACTATTATATAACCTTGAAGAAGGCTCTTGACATTGGCCTTATAAGAGAATGAATGAATATTTAGAAATATAAGTGATTAAGACCACGATACAATAATTCTTCAACAACTATTATCCATTAGCAATCAATGCTGAAATTATTCCTAGATTTTTTTAGTGGAGCAGAACTTATGGATATGCTACAATGGCACTGCCAAGTCGAATTTCATATATAACTTGGCTTGAAGAAGTACCACAATGATGACCACTTTACCACATTTGTGCTTTTACCTAGCCTGGTGAGATCTACATCTCTGATTAAATGCAGCAGGATCTACAATCTCTCTTCTTGGGCAGCAAGAAAGATCAGGCAAGATTCTCTTCAACTTACATCAGCCTTGATAGGCTTCTTCCCACTCAAAAGTTAAAATATGTGATGTTGCTACTATTAGAATACTTTCCCCCAGACCTTGTGAGAACTAAGTCCAGGAGTACCCTTGATATTTGTTTACTATTTTTCCTTTCTCTGACAAATTTTTACATGAATAAGTTCAGTGTAGTTAAGCAGAGCCCAGAGCTCTTAGGCTATGTAAACCACCAGGGAAGAGGAGAAACGTAAATAAAAATGGCCAACAATGTTGATATTGCACTGTTAAGATATTGGACTAGTGTCTGGGAAACCTAGGGTCAAGCTCAGTATGTGACTTTCAGACAGACCCTGACTCTTAGACTAACCTACTCCACATGGAAGGTGTACTTTTTAACTGAATAGGAAAGTGATATCATGTTTGAGTTTTGAAGCACTTCTGAATCATTTCTGAAGCAGGCACAGGCCTAATACACATTTATCTTTAAAATAGATTTATAAAACACAGACATTTGTAAACACAGACTGGATATCACGTCATCAGGGACTCAAGAGTAATTACACTCCTATAATTAATGCATACTTGATAGCAAACCTGGGTTGTCTTAATATATATCCAGAAGAGAGGTTAGAATGAAGAGTTATTATTCTAGGAGAACTAGTTGCATGAAACTGAGCTAGATTTTTAAAAAATGTGACTGCTATTGAAATAGGTTATTGCTATTGACTAATTAGATGCTTCAGAAAATGCTAGAAAGCAAGGCCTTTTTAAAAAATGCAATAACCAAGCTAATTATACTAGCCATGAGGGAAACAGGGATGATCAGAGTTCCAAGCTCCAGAACAGTCCCATTGGGATCCTTGGATTTTTTGGAAAAGGATTAGCTCAGTGGCTCCAAAGCCAACTCAAGTGAAACTGCCAAGTTTGATCTGTTTTCAATTAAAGCAAATAAAGATGAAATCAGTTAATTAATTCCACATGACTTCCAATAGATTCACAAGGTCTATACTGTAAAGATGGGTTACAGTAAATTTTTGACCCTGATTGTACTACATTGTTTTGAATACCAAAACAAAGAATCACCATATCACTGTCTATATTTTTCAGCAATTTAACTATAATCCCTTGTTATTCCCACATCCTTTCCTATGTTTTTGCAGTCTTTACTTTCTGTAAAAATCTATGAATAGAATTGAACACAGCAATGTAGACTCCTCCAATTCAGATTTTGAATAATTCCTTTCCTTCTCTACATTTAGAAATATTATTTAGGTTTTCCAGTATTTTGTTTGCATTTAAAAACTGTAAGCTTATGTGATATAGCTGTACCTTGCTTTGATGAGATAAATAATTGTGTGATTTGCTTAGAGATTCTGCTATTTAGAGAATTTGTCCAATAATTCTCAATAGTTTGCAGAGGCATATGCATGTGTTATCTGTACATTTATTTCTTAGAGAAACTTCTGTGCTTGTGCAGAAGCTTGTTTTAACTACTGGCAATGCCAAGTGAGTCCTCTGATCCTCATGAAATGGCTTTGCAGGGGGGATTTTATACCAACCAAATATTGACATGACACAGTCCTTATATGCAGGTAGTCTTCAAGTTATGAGTGTAATGGAGCCTGCACATTCCACTCATAACTTGAAAACTCATAGAGTGAATCTCATACCTCGAACGAGATCACGCCCTTGCTTGTTAAAATGCATGTGGCTCATTAAGTGCACATGAGGTATCTCAGGGTGGGGAAGGCAACAGGGGGCCTAGTGTTGGAACAGGCCCCAAAGGCCTCCTTGACCCACTAAGATACCTCATGCTTCCCCTCCTTTCTTGCTGCACTGAACTCACCTTGAAAAGATCTGTCTCCTCTCTGCCACGGTTCCTACTTTTGAGGGACAGGAGAGTCGATAGAAGCCCCTGGTTGTCGTAATATCATGCAAGTTCAAGCACCAATCCTCTTTCTCAGGGATTGGGTGCCTGAATTATTATGCTGTTTGTGGTGTCTGCCTCCTGCTTCCCCTCAACTCTGAAGCCATGTGGCTGCCGCCCCCAGAACAGAGATCAGGAGGGGCTTCTGCATGCCTCTGAAGGTTGGATCCAGGCCTTGGAATGGTCCTCCAAGCCATTTGCACCTGGAATGGAGATTGGGGGGGCTTATGCATGCCTCCAGAGTTTGGATCCAGACCTCGGAGAAGTTTTGTAAGCTGCTGCTACCTGGAATAGAGCTTCCAAGGCTCCAGAGGCATGCAGAAGCTCCCGCCCAATGCCCATCCAGGGGCAAACAGCTGGAGGACCCCTCCAAGGCCTGGATCTAACCTCTGGAAGCTCCATTCTGGGAGGAAGCAGCTTGGAGCAGTCCTCCGTGGGCTGGATCCAACCTCCAGAAGCATGCAGAACCTTCCTCCAGCCTCTGTTCCAGGCAGCTTGGAGGAGGCCTCCGAGGCTCTGGGGACAACAGGGTCACTTTTTCCCCAGCACAGAGAGCTCCAGTGGGCTGGATACAGGTGTGAAAGGCCTGACCTTCTTCCTCAGTTGAAGACTTCAGGCCTGCCCTCCGGCAGAAAGGAATTGGAGGCAGGAACAGGGGATAGGCACCTTTCGCATAGAGAATGAAAGTTTCTGAGGTCTGCAATTTGGCGCAAGTTCAAACACTCGCATGAGAACATGGACTCCAGAAACTTTCATTCTTGGCACAAAAAGTATTTCCAAGCCAGCTCACCTCTCCCTCAAAGGGAAAGAAACCGTGGCAGAGAGGATTTTTGCAAGGTAAATGAGTCTGGCGCAGCAGGAAGGGAGAGGGAAGCAGCTGTGAGGAGTGGGGGGGGAAGGGTAAATGTTGCAGTGCCACTGAAGTTGCTCGTAATTTTGGGACTTGCTCGTAAACACTAGGGGGCGCTGATCACATAACTTCGAACGAGTGTTAAGTGAACTTTTGTAACTCAGGGACTACCTGTAAAGCAGTGCTGGGAACAGTAAACTTTTCAGTTCCCAGAAGCACAACCTATCTACTCAAATGCAAATCTTATGGAATTCAGTGAAACTTATTCCTAGAGATCTGAGGTTCAACAGTTAGCAGAACTTACAATTGCAACATTTGTATTTGTTCCAACCTCAAAAAACATTTTACAGGTATGACTGTACAGCAACAGTCAGAAACATAGGTTGGACTAACAGCCTTCAATTTAAAATCAAATTGCAAGGGATCGGTTCAAGTCTCTATCAAGACCAGTTTGTCCTGGGTTACTGTTTGATAAGGGAGAAAGAAAGAAAGAAAGAAAGAAAGAAAGAAAGAAAGAAAGAAAGAAAGAAAGAAAGAAAGAAAGAAAGAAAGAAAGAAAGAAAGAAAGAAAGAAAGAAAGAAAGAAAGAAAGAAAGAAAGAAAGAAAGAAAGAATATTAAAAGACATATGTGACCTTACTGACCTTCTGCAAAGTTTCCACCACAATTTGTTTTTTCTTCTTCCTTCAAAGCCCAACTATAGTTGCCAGGAGCCAACCAGAAGTAAAATATTCATGCATACTCTGAAAGGAATACATAAATTCAACAGTGATTTTCAGGTGGTAAAAAGGTGGAGCCCAAAAGACATTGAAAGCATGTGCTTAATTTCTTTGAACTTGGAAATGAAGTCAAAGCCACCCGCTTTAGAAAGAGCTGCTAAGAGTTTGGAATGAAAAGGAAGATTTAATGTGGAAAAAAGTCTGGTTGGGAATGACCTTCTGCACTGATTGACTTTAGCAGAATGTAAATGATGGGCTGTAAATCAGGTGACATGTGAACCCCACAGTGAATCATACTGTTCCCTTCAATCCCATCAAGAATGGGAGGCATAAATCGTCCCAGTTCATGCCAGGCCATGAGCAGTCCTTTAAATTTCCAATTAAAGATCTACTGTCCTTTGCCTGGTGCTCACTGGAGAGGCTGTATATTAAAATGATAATAAGCAACCAAGAAGCTACCACACTGGTCTGTCTTTGGAATATTGATCCCCAGGCTTCTGTCAGCAAGGCCGTCAGATAAACTCAGAGATGAAGAGCTACTATTTATTATAATGTATTTTAGGGTGGATTTGCAAACTATTATGATTTAGCATCTGCAGTTTCAACATACATTTTGATTATGGAGCAATGAACTGGCCATATTTCACAAGCAAAGATGTCAGCCAAATTTGCCATTCTGCATGTAATGCATGAGATGCAATTCAGTCAAGAAATCACTTTGCATTGGTGACTGCTGATGTCCCAATCCCTTGTTCTAATGATAAACTGGAAACTCAAAACACTGCCTTGTGTTTCATGATTTGTTAGCTTAGTTTGCTGTAAACTTCTAAAATTATTATTTTAATGTAAACTAGGATTAAACTGTAAATTAGAATATTGGTTTCTAGGACTCAATCACAAATTGCCAAAAATAGCTGTCCTGCATAATATATAACATCAGAGAATGTACAGAGAAAGGTTTCATTAAAGACACCATTTAATACATTTGTTTATTTGTTTGCTATATTAAAGTAGCAAATACAGCATTCTCCACAAAACTTTTTTTTAATTTTTCTTCCCAAAACTCTGTAAGGTAAATTGGGATGAAAAAGAGTGATTGATCAAAGTGATCCAATAAATTAGTGACACTTTGAAGGATATCTTCCTTTACTGTAAAAATAATTTGGGCTTAATTCAATTCTTCAATGTAATTAACCAGACCTTCAGCTATTTTAATCATTTATCATATTGACACCCTATCCATTCCCCAAAGAAAGAAGAACAATACTTACCAGATGGTGATTTAGATCTAGTGTTCTTTCTACCATCTATTCAGGATCCAATTCCTCAGTAAACTACTAAAAAAAAACCAATACCAAATACTTGAAGAATGCCTCTACCACACAGGATATATAGATTACTATTGTACTGAAATATTTCTTCAAATTCCTCAAAATTTTCCCTTTTTTCAGTTATAAAAGAAGTTTCTGGAATTTGACCTTTCAGGAACTGATTTAGAATTTCTTTAGCATTTCTTTATATTACATTATTGGAGAAAGATGGAGGGGCGATGCTGTTCCTGGCATTTTATGTTAACCCTTCTCTTCATTGTTTTATTATTTCCTTGACTGTTCTTCCTCATGATGTGAAAAATCTGGAGGTTGTTTTTTTTACTGAGGCTTTTTTTTAGGGATTGAATTGCTGTGTGCATAGCAACAAAGGTTTATTTTATTGCCCAGAGTACACTAAAAGAGACAAGTATTGCTCACAACATTTAAAAAAATGCACCATCCGTAACATTTTATAGATTTATGAGCATTGATATCATTAGAAGTTTATAATGAGCCATTTAATCTTACCATAGCTTGTAATATAAAAATAATGAATAAGATAGGTACAACCTGAGGGCTTTAAGGACAGTTTGAATGAGGTTGATGGGGAAAAAATCAATAAAATAGCTATATTGGAAATGACAGTAGTTTCCAGTCTGCCCTCTGGAATCATATCCTTTTGAAGTTCACTTTGCTCTGACCCTGCCATCTTTTAAATGGGCCTTGACTTAGCTCTTTCCTCAGGCACTAAGTTGGGGAGTGGTGTGACTTCTGTGTGGATTTTGTTATTAGTCTCCATGTTATTATCTTCTTTTTGCTTTTATGGTAATGTATATGATTTAACTTGTATGTTGCCCAATGTAGGGAAAACATATAAACTTAATTGATAAAGAACTATAAATAATAGTCTGTGTCAGCTGGATCCCAAAGCATCAGATACTGCTTCGAGACCTTGAAGAAGCCAAAGGCCTGAATCTGGGGACTCATGCTTTGCCACCAAGTTACTGACTCACTAATCCCCAAACATAACTTGTTTTGGTTGATGCTGTATTTTTTTAAAACAAAAAGAAATAAACACTCCAGGCAAGGGGAAATCAAGTCACATTAAAAGCTGATTCATACACCCAGTGATGCAGGAGCACAACCAGCTGGCTGTGACAGAACTAACTCGTTAGGACTTTCAAACAATTTTCATCTCTGCTACCAGTTTTTGTGAGAAAGAGTCAATAGCACAGATCAGTGTAACATCATACCCCCTTTTATGCAATGTTCATTTCTTTCGCATGGCAAAAATTGGCTCTACTTTTTTTTTAAGTCCTGTATTAACAGCACCTGCTTTTAGAAGCAGAAACATTCCAATGGAGATATATGAGTAACCTGCATACACTTTCAAGTGGCTAACTTTCTGTTTAAATTACATGCTATCCTAACTCGAAAGTTGTTTATTTGGAGGTCAAGTTATAAAACACAAGAGCATGGAATTTAACTTCAGTTCCTCTGTCCTAGACCAGCAGGCGCTGGATGTTTCAAAGAAGCAAGATCTAATTTCTCACAAGCACCAGGTGCCAATACTTAATTTTAGGCAATACTGTATATAATGCTAGCTTTCATTTATTTTATTTTAATTTTGAAGCAAACTTTCCTCTTTAGCTGCAAAAGGCAATCTCTTCTAGAAAGGTCCATAGAAAAGTGTAGATGAATAGAGTGGAGTATTGGATCCAGGAGTTAGACCCCACTTTGAAGATGCTGCACCATTTCAGGTTTATTTTTCTGAAAAATAATATTATATCAATGTACATAATTAAAAGCACAGAGCCTAGGCGCCTAAGCATAGATAAAAATGGATATCATGTTCAAGAGCCAAAGCAAGGAGAAAAGGAAGAAGATGCAGGGGAGCAAGTTCAGTTTCCTGTCTCAGCAAGAAGATGGCTTTTTTTTCCCTAAGTGAAACTTCATAATAAAGCAGACTTAATGAGTGCTAGTCATGTAGATTCCATAGAATTGCATATTGAAAATCTGCATTCATATACAAGAAGGCCATCAGGATGGGTATTGTTAGCATGAATGCCAAAAGAACTGTGAAAATGAATTGTTATGTTGTCATCAAAGCTACCAATTTTCTCCATCCTGCCACCTGTGCAATTTGGAAGATTTGGAATAGCTGAAGTCTCAGCTTGGAATATTAGAAAGAATGGCTAGAAATTAACATGCAACTTACTGCTTATACACTTTGGAAAGCCCCATTAAAAGAGAGGATTTTACAATTGTTTTATTTATTCATTTATCTATTTATATAGCTGTCCAGCTCACATATAGTAAGTGATTTTGGACAGTTTACAAGGTTAAAACACAAACAATACCAAACACCCCCCCAAAAAAAAACACGTTAACATCTATCCACAACTTATCCAAAATGTTTACATTGGTGTGATTCAAACTTCCAATTTATTTTTTTCTTGACACTGATTTATGTTCCCATTGGTCTTACAATGTCATCCTCAGGTGAGAATTTTCTTATAATATCCCAGTGCCCCAGTTCTCTCTTTCCTGCAAAATATTAAGGTAAAGGTAAAGGTTCCCCCGCACATGCGTGCTAGTCATTTCTGACTCTAGGGGCCGGTGCTCATCTCTGTTTCAAAGCTGAAGAGCCAGCACTTCAGCTTTGAGGACGTCTCCGTGGTCATGTGGCCGGCATGACTAGACGCCAAAGGCGCACAGAACGCTGTTACCTTCCCACTGGAGTGGTCCCTATTTTTCTACTTGCATTTTTACGTGCTTTAGAACTGCTATGTTGGCAGAAGCTGGGACGAGTAACAGGCGCTCACTCTGTTACGCAGCACTCGGGATTCGACCCGCCAAACTGCCAACCTTCTAATCGACAAGCTCAGTGTCCTAACCCACTGAGCCACCGCGTCCCTTTGCAAAATATTACAACTATTCAAATATTTCACAACATAGTTCATTTGAGCAGTGAGCTAGCTAATTTCCAAAATGATTTGTGCTATACTGTAATATGACAAATCATTGAATGAGACAAGGATAAGCAATCTTTTGTCTTTTGGAAGGTGGAGTGAAATAAACAAGGATAACCAATCTCTTACCTTTTGGAAGGTGGAGAGAAGCAATCTGGAATTAAGGAGAAACTTCCTAACAGTGAGGACAATAACCAGTGAAACAGTTTGCCATCAGAGATTGTGGGTGCTTCATCACTGGAGGTTTTTAAGAAGAGACTAGACATTCACTTGTCTGAAATGATATAGAGTCTCATGCTTGAGCAGGGGGTTGGACTAGAAGACCTCCAAGGTCCCTTCTAGCTCTATTCTGGTTGATTTTTAGCCAGTTCAGGAGCTACACACACTCAGATGTAAAGGGAAGGGGATTTCAAGATGAGCAAGAAAGATAAACCCTGGCTAGTCAGAAAGTAGCCCACCATTTTCTTCCCATTGAATTGGACAGATCACTGTATTATGAATAGCAAAATAACAGAGTATATATTCTAAAAGAAATACATGGTTTAATTCTGCATTTCTAAGTTCTGTGTAAGAGATGAGTTGGTCATCTGAAAATGCCTAAATGTCTCTGCCAAAATGATGTTTTTGTTTTATTTATTTGTATCCAACTGTTATTATTTTTACAAATAACTCAAGGCAGTAAACATATCTACCACCTTCCTCTTATTTTTCCCACAAGAACACCCTTTGAGCTATATTGGGATGAGACAGAGGGACTGTCCTGAAATCACCCAGCTACTTTTCATGGCTAAAGTGGGAGTTGAATTCGTAGTCTCCTGCTTTCTAGTCTGGTGCCTTACTCACTAGACTAAACTGTCTCACATGACCCACAGTTTCAATTTGTCCCTCACCAAATGGACACCGCTGCAGCTCCTTTGGTTTGTTACATAATCTTCTATCTAAGAAAGTGGAGGCTAGCTGAACAGGTGACAAAATTTCAAACAATAGAGCCTGGTTCTGAGTCAGAGCTATGGTTAAATGTAAACAACTCCTCCAAGTGAGATGATGCTAAACTTTAACAAGGCTCCATAACTCCAATTTCCTTCCTTCCTTCCTTCCTTCCTTCCTTCCTTCCTTCCTTCCTTCCTTCCTTCCGCTGTCACAGAGAAGAGAGGATTGACATATTCTCCAAAGTATCTGAGCACAGGACAAGAAGTACTGGGTAGAAGCTTGTTAAAGAGACATCTAACCTAGAAGTAAGGATAAATTTTCTGGCAGTGAGAACAATTAATCAGAGTTGTGGGTGTTCCATTACTGGAGGTTTTCAAAAATAGACTGGACAACCATTTGACCAGCATAATATAAGATGTCCTGCCTTGAGCAGGTCAAGCTAAAAGACCTCTGAGGTCCCTTCCAGACCTATGTTCCATGTTCCACCTCTTTTCTTTTCTCTTCTCTCTTTCTCACACATACAATTCTATGTGGCTGTTTTTAATTATAATTGATATAACAATACCATAATGGTCTTAATCACGACAAACCCCGGTTGGGAGTCAGCAAATATCAAACTTAATATAAGCTAGTATAACTTTATATTCTCATAGTGTTTTATAAATTCTAGTATTATTTACAGCCTTTTATGGTATCTTGCCTTGTTATGGTATTTAGATTACTAATTGTAAAATTAATTGTAATTTTATAGGATTTTGTGTTTTAATACTTCTACTCTTTAATAATTTTAATAACCTTAATAATTTTATCTTTACCTAATTTTATTTCTATCAATAGGACTGTTTATTTTCATTTATATTTTAGCATCATTGTTATATAATTCTATGCTGGTCTGTGATGAAATAAAAGGGCTTGATTAAGAAAAGTTCTTATGATTTGGTCAAGAACTAAGGACATGCCTGGAAGAGCAAACAGGCCCATAAACCTCACTCCAAACAACAGTGAGATGAACCGTTAAGGAACCAGTTTATTTCCCTTTATCTGCATGAGCACAAATGTCCAATGGAAAATAAAACCCATAACAACATGGCCTCAAGAGAACAGCTACTCCTCAACTCAAAGTAACTCGGGCTTCTAGATTCTCCTGCACAAAACTTTCTGGCTGTTGGAAAGGGCTTTATAATAGGCCTGATTTATTGTTGTCAGCATGGAACCTGATTCGAAAGCTCAATCACCGTGACTCCCCATGGTGGGGTTTGCATCCTGGAACAAGCCTTGGAATTGGAGGGGAATTTACCTCCTGCTGTAGAACATTACATAACAATCAACTGAAAACAAGCGAAGAGCAGTGGGTGGTCCTGTCATTAGCCTGCACAATCATGTTAATGGAGATGACATGCACACTCATCTATCTGTACTTAATATTAAGCTTGCCAGCCTGAAAGATGCTGCAGAAACAAGAAGGTGGTAGGCAGGGAAAACATAAGTTCCAATGGATTCCAAATTAAGGAAGAACAGTTGGGAATCCCCTAAAAGATTTCTATGCTGGCTGGCAATTCTGAGAAATACAATCCTAACATGTGGAATGGGCCAGTTGGACAAAGCTGCTGTACATGGACTCCATAATGTATATATTAATCTTTCCAGTGCTAATATAAAGTTCATTTCCAAATTATGTATCATCTTTTGATATATACTAGACACATTCCTATTCAAATATATATCCAGATTCTATACAGTTTGCATTATACTTTGTTCTCAAGAAAGTGATATAACTCATCAAAGATCACTTAGGTTTAATGGCCTCTGTCTAGCAACAACTTTCTTCCTTTTCCTAGGAACCTCTTCCATTTTGTCTCTGCAAATGAAATAGTTAACAGCTATGCCTTTGAAGTACATCTTGGTATAAAACTCTGTGTATGTATACTTGGTGCGGGTTGGTTTCCAACAAGTTGATCTGTAGAATAGGTATATGCAAGTTACCTGTTGACTGACCTAAAAGTTTTTGAGCAGCATGACTTTGCAGAGCTTATGAGATGTCCATTCTACTAGTAGGAATTTTCGTCTCTGCTCCCATCACCTGTTCCTAGGCCATGTATAAGAGATTCAACATTCTGTTACAACATCCTGTTAGAACTCCTCTCACTATTTTACCATACAGCTGCCACTACAGAATATATCCACTGGGGAAATGGCTGGCGTGTTCTTATTTTATCTTCAGAAAGTCACTGCGACTTTTCAATGCCACTGAAGAGTGGCAGCCATGAAGCCTTTGGGGATTTTAGTGATTTTGTTTACAATTGTGCTTCTTTGCATGTTTGTAGTGGAAATGAGTGTAGTTTTTTTTAATTTCACAATCAAGTGGTAGCCAGGGAATGAAGCACTGATGGAATGACATTTTTTGCATTTCCCTGTTGGTCAGCTGATGGGAGCACTAGTGGCCTCATCAATGTTCTACGTCTTTCAAGGTTGGCAGAAGTGAAAGCAAACACAAATTGATTTCAAATCATTTTCTGCAGGTTTGGGAGTGGGAGCTCTTATGCAAAAATGGTGCAACTATTCCTTCTTAGAGGAACTAAAGTGAGCATTTTCTACACCTACAACAGTGTGGAATGTAAAATGGGTCAAGACATTGAGAGTGTGCATGCTGATTTAGTATGAACAAAGCTTATCCATTTCCTTTCGATCTAACATTACCTAGATCCATGGCATTTCTTTAATGGCTTCTCTTTTTAATGCGTTTTAATATTCTCTCTTCTGATCACAAATTCATTGGCCTATTTCATATTATATTTCTTTTTAATCCTAATTAAAAGTGACAGTGTTAAACAATCATGATTTCATAATCAAATAGGCTGGCATATCATTAGTTTGTGGGCTGCCACTTCTGTTTGCTGATAAATGCTAGGGTTTTCCATTAGGAACAATGACTCTTTCTCTTGCACCCCATAAGTGACTAGCACATTAACCCAGCTCAAATGGACTATTTTTATCCCTGGGCAAGTGATTAATCAGAGAAAAACCTTGTTAGAAATTTTCTCCTTTGCCTATTCTAGATTCTCTTCATCTTAATTTCATGCACACCTTCCCCCAGGTGTCAAGAAATATTTGCCAACTAATGATTATTTCATACTGAAACTGTATATTTGACAATAAATGATTCTCCTGAACAAGGAACTGAAATATGGTCATTGCAAAGACATGACTAGTAAAGAAAAGGTCAGCCAGTAAGTAACCTGATACTTTTTCTTATTCTTTATAGAAAAACAGCTTTTTTCCCCCTGACTATGCTAAGCTGCTTCCAAATCCTCCTTGTCAGATTTCTCCTCTATCAAAAATGTTTTCAGAGCTGCTACTTGTCAGACTTCATGATTCTCTGCAGTTCCAGAACAGATAATATATTTAAAGATTTCAATTTTTAAGTAATATAATTATTTCATTTATAGTTCATCATCAAGGAGGAAAAAAAATAAAATCCTGACATTGAAATGAGGCAGAAATGCAAAAAATCTAGGATTTTGATGTATATGTAACTTGGATGCAAGTATGAAATTATCAAGTGCTCAGCTACAGGAAAATGGAACTGGAGAAACCATTCAGACCAAAAGTTATCATAAACTGTACGTATTTAAGTAAAGCATATTTCCCATTGAGGTTAGTGAGATTTAGTGCTCATAAACATGCTTAGGATAGTCTATAATAATGGCAGTCAAACCACACTGAATTTTTGTTTTAAAAATATTGCTCAGTTTGACTTATTATCTCATGGTGTTTTCAACCTCTTAGCACTGGGATATAATTGCAGAAAAAGTATAGTTTAGCACTTTTTCTGCCTCCTCATTTTGTCAAACTTCAAACTACTGTCTTAACTTTAAGAGAGATAACTTAGAGCTTAGGAAGGATACCATGGAAGTAAGGCATTTGACACAGTAGATCACAGCCTACTTCTTGGTACAATAGAAGAATGTGGGATAGCCAGTATCATATCACCCCTAAAACTCAGCTGGCTGACCAAACATACTGAATGGGTAGCCTCAATGAAACTACATCTACATGGAGGGAAGCATGCAGTGGGGGATCTCAAGGCTTAGGCCCAGTGCTCTTCAATATCTTCATAAAATATTTAGATGAGGGGATAGAAGGGAAACTCATCAAATTTGTAGATGATACCAAGCTGGAGGGACACACTTCTCTGTGCATTAATGATTCACCTGTGGAGATGGTTACCAGCATCAAATACCTGGGTGTGCAGCTAACAAGTAGGCTGGCTTGGTCGCTCAACAGTGAGAAACTGGTGAAGCGGGCACAGCAGCACCTGCACTTTCTGTGTTGCATGAGAAAAGCTCATCTTCCTTCCCCTGTCCTGACCACTTTCTACAGGGGAATGATTGAGAGCATCCTGTCATACAGCATCACAATCTGGTTTGGAAGCATCACTGCTTCAGACAGAAAGGAGGTGCAGAGAGTGGTGAGGATGGCTGAAAAGATCATTGGCACTTCCCTCCCTCCCATCCAGGACATAGCACAGAAGTGTTGTTTGAACAAGGTCCATAAGATTATCTGGGACACTACTCATCCTCTTCACAACCTGTTTTCCCTGTTCCTTTCTGGGAGGAGGCCTCATGGTATCCATAGCAGAACATCCAGATTCAGCCATAGTTTCATTCCATAAAGCATTAACCTTGTGAACTCTCAGGCTTCCTCCTTCCATTATATATTCAAGTCAGACAGTATTTAATATTTTATTGTTATGTATATGTAGTGGTGTGGGTCTATACATACATTGTATGTAGTATGTTTTGGGTGTATGTCATGTATGTGTCTCATATGCTTTAGAGCGGGCAACTAAATTTCATTTTTGATATGCGCCATTGTGCCCACAGTAAAAAATGACAATAAAGATTATCTTATCTTATCTTATCTTATCTTATCTTATCTTATCTTATCTTATCTTATCTTATCTTATCTTATCTTATCTTATCTTATCTTAATTGCCAACACTTTGGAAGATAGATTCAAAATTCAGAAGGATTTTCACATACTTCAGCATTAGGCCCTATCCAACAAGATGAAGTTCAGTGGTGAGAAATGCAAGGTCCTATATCTAGTCAGGAAAAAACAAATGCATGGATATAGAATATATAGTATCTGAACCAACACAGTAGTAACTTTGAGGGGGATCTAGGTGTCCTGGTGGACCATCACTTAAGTATGAGCCAGACATGTTTTGTTGTTGATGTTGTTGTTAGTTGCAAAGTCATGTCTGACCCATCACAACCCCATGGACAACATTTCTCCAGGCCTTCCTGTCCTCTACCATCTTCTGGAGTCCATTTAAGATCACACCTACTGCTTCAGTGACTCCATCCAGCCACCACATTCTCTGTCATCCCCTTCTTCTATTTCCCTCAATCTTTCCCAGCATTAGGCTCTTCTCCAGTGAGTTCTTCCTTCTCATTAGGTGGCCAAAGTATTTGAATTTCAACTTCAGGATCTGGCCTTCTAAAGAGCAGTCAGGGTTGATCTCCTCTAGGACTGACCGGTTTGATAGCCTTGCAGTCCAAGAGACTCGCAGGAGTCTTCTCCAGCACCATAGTTCAAAGGCCTCAATTCTTTCACGCTCAGCCTTTCTTATGGTCCAACTTTCATAGCCATACATTGCAACTGGGAAAACCATAGCCTTGACTATATGCACATTTGTTGGCAGGGTGATGTCTCTGCTTTTTATTGTGCTGTCTAGTTTTGCCATAGCTTTCCTTCCCAGAAGCAAGCATCTTTAAATTTCTTGGCTGCAGTCCCCATCTGCGCTGAACTTGGAGCCCAGGAAAATAAAATCTGTCACTACCTCCATTTCTTCCCCATCTATTTGCCAGGAATTGAGAGGGCCGGAGGCCATGATCTTGGTTTTCTTTCGGACTCTCCTTCTTCACCCGCATCAAGAGGCTCTTTAGTTCCTCTTCACTTTCTGCCATTAGAATGGTATCATCTGCATATCTTAGGTTGTTGATATTTCTCCTGGCAATCTTAATTCCAACTTTTGATTCATCTAGCTCGGCCTTTCTCATGATGTGCTCTGCATATAAGTTAAACAGGCAGGGCAACAGTATACAGCCTTGCTGGACTCCTTTCCCAATTTTGAACCAATCAGTGGTTCTGTGTCCAGTTCTCACTGTGGCTTCTTGACCCGCATATAGGTTTCTCAAGAGACAAATGAGATGGTCTGGTACTCCCATCTGTTTAAGAACTTGCCACAGTTTGTTGTGATCCTCACAATCAAAGGCTTTAGCATAGTCAATGAAGCAGAAGTAAATGTTTCTCCAGAACTTCCTAGCTTTCTCCATGAACTTGCATATGTTGGCAATTTGATCTCTAGTTCCTCTGCCTCTTCAAAATCCTGCCTGTACTTCTGGTAGTTTTCGATCCACATGCTGTTGGAGTCTAGCTTGTAGGATTTTAAGCATAACTTTACTAGCATGTGAAATGAGTGCAATGGTGCGATAGTTTGAACATTCTTTGGCATTGCCTTTCTTTGGAATTGGAATGTAAACTGACCTTTTCCAATCCTGTGGCCACTGTTGAGTTTTCCAAATTTGCTGACAAATTGAGTGTAGCACTTTTACTGCATCGTCTTTTAAGATTTTGAATAGCTCAGCTGGAATACTGTCACTTCCACTGGGTTTGTTGTTGCTCAGATTTCCTAAGGCCCATTTCACTTTACATTCTAGGATGTCTGGCTCAGGGTCAGTGACAACCCAATCGTGGTTATCTCGGATGTTAAGCTCGTTCTTGTATAGTTATTCTGTGTAGTTTTGCCACCTCTTCTTAATCTCTTCTGCCTCTGTTAGGTCCCTGCCATTTTGGTGCTTTATCATGCCCATCTTTGCATGAAACATTCCCTTCATCTCTCCAATTTTCTTGAAGAGATCTCTGGTCCTCCCTATTCTATTGTTTTCTTCTATTTCTTTGCATTGTTCATTTAAGAAGGCATTCTTATCTCTTCTAGCTATTCTCTGGAATTCTGCATTCAATTGGGTGTATCTTTCCCTTTCTCCCTTGCCTTTCACTTCCCTTTTTTCCTCAGCTATTTGCAAAGCTTTCTCAGACAGCCATTTTGCTTTCTTGCATTTCTTTTTCTTTGGGTTGGTTTTAGTTGCTACCTCTTCTACAATGATGCAAACCTCCGTCCATAGTTCTTCAGGCACTCTGTCTATCAGATCTAATTCCTTAAATTTATTTGTCACCTCTACTGTGTATTCATCAGGGATATTACTTAGTTCATATCTGAGTGGCCTAGTGCTTTTCCTTACTTTCTTCAATTTAAGCCTAAATTTTGCAACAAGCTCATGATCTGAGTCACAGTCAGCTCCTTGTCTTGTTTTTACTGACTGTATAGAGCTTCTCCATCTTTGGTTGCAGAGCACATAGTCAATCTGATTTATGTGTTGGCTGTCTGGTAATGTCCATGTGTAGAGCCATCTCTTGGGTTTTTGGAAAAGAGTGTTTGCTATGACCATCATATTCTCTTGACAAAAATCTATCAGCCTGTGCCCTGCTTCATTTTGTACTCCAAGGTCAAACTTGCCTGTTATTCTGGTTATCTTTTGGCTTCCTACTTTAGCATTCCAATCCCCCATGATGATAAGGACATCATTTTTTGGTGTTAATTCTGTAAGGTGCTGTGGGGCTTCATAGAACCGGTCAATTTCATCTTCTTCATTATTGGTGGTTGGGGGATAGACTTGGACTACTGTGATATTGAATGGTTTGCCTTGGATTCTCACTGAGATCATTCTGTCATTTTGGGGGTTGTATCCCAATATTGCTTTTCTTACTCTTTTATTGACTATGAAGGCTACTAAATTTCTTCTGAGGGATTCTTGCCTGCAGTAGTATACTTGATGGTCAGCTGAATTAAATTCACCCATTCCTGTCCATTTTAGTTCACTGATTCCTAAGATATCAATGTTCAGTGTTGTCATGTCTTCTTTGACCACATCCAGCATTCCTTGATTCGTCGATCTTACATTCCAGGTTCCTATGGAGAAAAAATCTTTACAGCATTGGACTTTCCTTTCACCACCAGATGCATCCACAGCTGCATCTTTGGCCCAGGCACTTCATTCTTTCTGGTGCTACTAGTACTAAACCTCTGCTCTTCCCTAGTAGCATATTGGACACCTTCCAACCTGAGGGGCTGAGGGGCTCATCTTACAGCGTCATATCTTTTTGCCTTTTGTTAGTGACCATGGGGTTTTCATGGCAAAGATACTGGAGTGGGTTGCCATTTCCTTCTCCAGTGGATCACATTTTGTCAGAACTCTCTGCTATGACCTGTCCATCTTGGGTGGCCCTGCACAGCATAGCTCATAGCTTCATTGAGTTACACAAGCCCCTTCGCCGTGACATGGCAGTAATCCATAAAGGGAAGACATGTGTTACAGCTGCCAAAGAAGGTAATGCAATTCTAGGAAGGATAAATAGAGGGATAGCATCAAGATCATGAGTAGTGATGCTACTGTTGTATGGTGCACTAGTGAGATCACAGTTGGAATACTGGATCCAGTTCTGGTCACTACTACAAAAAAGATGCTGATGCCTTAGAAAAAGTGCAACAAGCAACAAGATAAGGAATCTGGAGGCAAAACCATATCAACAGTTAAGGGAACTATGTATGTCTAGCCTATCGAAGAGAAGTATTAGGGGTGATATGATAGCTATATTCCAGTACTTGAGGAGCAGTCACTGAAAAGAGAGGGTGAACCTATTCTCCAGTAATGGGTGGAAGATCATTAAACATCATTAAAAAGAAAACCAACCTAGAACTAAGGAGAAATTTCTCTGACAATGAAAACAGTCAATCAATGGAACGGCTTGCTTCCAAAGGTTGTAGGTGCTCCAGTACTGGATATTTTCAAGAAGAGGTTTGACAACCATTTGTCTGGAATGGTATAGGGTCTCCTGCTCAAGTAGAAAGTTGGACTAGAATACCTCCAAGGGTCCCTTGCAAAGCTTTATTCTATGTTCTATGTTTTTCCGTGAAGCTGGGTTATAAAGGGAATTATAATGATTAATTTAGTTCAGCAAATCAGCCATTTTGTTGTTACAATGATCACACTGTTGGGTTGTGCAAGCACTGAAAGAGATGCTCAACAACTTGCACTAGCATGGACAAAGTGGCCTGCTTCAACATGAAAGCAATCCTATCACTTACAAGATTCATAACCAATTTGAAAGTTGCTCCCATCTATTTTGCATATATGTGCAAACACAGTCATATTTTTGCTGGCAGTTGCAGGGGAAATGTTGTATGTGCATGGAAATGCATACACAGAAAACCAGGAGAACATTTGAAGCAAAAGATCCATGTACCTTAACATCTGAAAGAAGAACCTTTTGTTTTCTGGCTAATGCATTTCACAATATCTTTTTGAAGGCTCTGTACAGCCATATTACACAATATTAAATCCTCTAATGATTGTATATAGCTGCTAAGTAACCATTTGTGACAAGATGATGCCACACACTACAGTTGCCAAGGACCCAAGTCAGTTTCTCCAAAGGCAAACTCTGAGCTAAACTTGCAGATAGGAACAGAACTACATCAGGGTTACATATTCTATTTCATATAGGTAGATTACTATGCCTCCCCCCACCACTTTCTGTACATAATTTCTTGTAGCAAAGGCAGAAAACTAACTGCCATGCTAGTCTTACAGAGCTTTGAAGTTCTCCCAAGACAAAGCTTCATGCCAAACAAAATTGTCCTAGTAGCATTTTCTTCCTGGGCGGATATTTCCTACCTTCTTGATAGGCTATTCTTGGCTGTTCCAGTACATTGACTTGAAGGACAATAACCTCTAGCTTGTTTAACAACTTGCACAGCAGGGGCAATTACACTCCCTTTAATTGGCTTGTGGGGTTTAATCATCCCCTGGGACACCACTTCCAGCGTTTCTCATTAATTGTCAGCTTGCAGAGTTATTCTAAGGAAGATGAGATCTACTCAAGAATGACAAACTAAGGGCAGCTTGGAGTCTCAGGATTCAAAGATAGTAATGATTCCTACCAGCATGATGATATATAATGCTCTTCAATAAGTACCAGCCAAATAATTAACAATTGCCTTGTACCATTCCATTATTTCAACAATTCTCTGTTTCACATTAAAGTGAACAATTTGTTAGAACTACATATCAATCCTGGTCAACAGAACTTAAAGTAGGTCCTTTTTTACAGCTGTTGGCAAACAAAATACCCCCTCAGGCTATATCTCTTAAAAAACTTCATGTATCTATTTGAAAAACCTTAGATTTCATCTATTTGCATTTTGTTAAGTTTCTTTACTGCTTAGAATTGTATGTCTGTATATATATATTTTAATCCCATTTATATCCTGCCCTTCTCCAAAGACTCAGGGCAGCTTACAATTTAAGCACAAACAAATATGTTTAGCTATCTAGAAAATAAATCCTTGTTTTATTTATTAATACCAAAAATACAATTCTCTTAATAGCTTATGAGTTTATTTTTGCAAGTTATCAGCTGAATCATTATAAAACATTCCAAAGCCACATAGCTGGGTTACAGAAGCAAAAAAAAAAAAAAACAGGCAGTCCTCCATAGCATATTACGAGCCCAGATTTGGTTAGATGGGATTGGAAATATCAGTCTTAAAGGTCAGACATTGAACAACAGCTGCAACCATTTGGAAGCAGCTAATAAGAGATGGCTCATGGGGAAAATTACAGAATAGGCTGTGTGAGATTTAAGGAACTGCCATTGGCAAGACAAACTCTAATCAGGGCTATATTGAACTGAATCAATTGCTACAGCAGTCAATCTAATCATATTGTGCCAAACACAGTATACAAGCCAGAGGCCTGGTCCAGAAGCACAGCCAGGAATTCCCTACCATCAACATTGTAATGACTTGTACTTGCAGATCTCTCTCCTCCAAAAATCACAGTGGGCTATATATTTATTCCTCCTCATGTCATCTTCAATAAAACTACTCATCAGAAGCAATTGGCACAATTCCTATGAAAACAAACACTATTTTAAGCATGTACAAAAAGACAAAGTTCAAAGACATGCTACATTATCCAATGAAGAATATTAAAAATGTGTTCATGTTAACATTTTACAAGGCCATTGGAGGAAGCTAAGGACAAAGGCTAGTCTGAGTTGAACAGACTAGCAAGGATGTGCTTTTGCCCCTAAAGCTTGGGAGGGGGCGAGTGAGGCCACAGTAACAAAGTGGTCTATGCTTTAAGATATGAGATTATAACATTTATTTATTTTTTTATTTTAATCCCATTTGTATCCCGCCCTTCTCCGAAGACTCAGGGTGGCTTACAATTTAAGCACAAACCAATGTGCTTAGCAATAGCAGATCTAGATTGTTCTGTATCACACCAATCAGGTTCCTTATCTGAACTTTCTTTCCTTTATCTGAACTTTTCTTTCTTTCTTCTTATGTTGTGTGTATGGAAAACCAATTTACATCAAAAACTAATATTAAAGATAACACAATGATAGAGCTGTTCACCTAAAATGTACTCATTTTGTAAACAGTCCACACATAGGGTATAATAGACCTAGGGATATGGACCAAACTGGAAAAAAGTTAATAATCTTTGACTTCCGGTCTGTTTCTATCTCACATCAAGCAAATATATATGCATGTATGTGTGTATGCAAATGTTTTTCAAAGTGGTGTCCCTTGTTACTCATTCTTTTTGATGATGCATAAGTGACTATCCTAGATAGAGATGTACATTTTAAGAGACAAACTGAAAAAAGAAAATCTCATGAAGACTGTGTCATTGCTGTCTATCGGAGGAAGTCCGAAGGGCTTGAGAGCCAAGGAACTTTCTATTATCCTTCAGCTATACCCTAGGTTTGATTTTTTTCACCAGGACTCTTGCAGTTTTTACCTCTTTTTACCAGAGGGGAAGTTGCAGGAAAGAGGATTTAGGAGCAAGAATCTGTCAAATAGTTTTTTATTTCCTATAGTGCTGGACAGCTTGCCAAAATCCTATTAAAAAAAATAAAATTTAGGAAAACAACCCTGAACATGTCAAGGCTGTTTGAACAAATGACACAATAGAGGGATTTCTTCTTCTTCTCTCTTTTTCTTTTTTTCTTTTTGTCTTGTTATAGGCAAGTTTATTTATTTATTTATATCAACACCTTTTCTTTTGCTGTAATACACTGTTTCCCCCAAAGAGCTACAAAGGTTCAAAGGGACTCAGAGGACCAATAAATTATGGCCATATAAATGTCTGCTCATAAGGCTTGATGCTTATTTACCCAGAGCTTTTTCTGCCAATGTTCAGGCTGAATTCAAAAGAAGGAGATTTATCTCCTAAGAGATGCCTCCAATTCACAGAGCACACATCTCTCCAATTACATCACTTCAGACTCTTGAAGCCAAAGTGGGAGCCACATTCCAGCATTTGTTTGATAGTAGATCAGATACATTTACAATGCTTATTATTACTCCTGCTACTACCACTGCTGCTATTTCTTCTATTGGTATTGGCACTTTAAAAAAAGGATCAGATCAATTGCAGAAAAAGTAACAATAAAAGTGGCTTTAAAAAGACCCTAATCTCATTTTAAATTCATATTATCACTGCTTGGCATAGTTTGGTCTTCTTTTAGAAAAATTCCCATATTTCAGATATAATTAATCACTCAGAGCCTACTGAATACCAAATGAATAGATGATAAGGTGCTATCATTTTTTTAAAAAAGTTATTTTTTAAAAAAGGGCTTACCTAGCTATATATGTTTTTAACCATTAAATAGTCTATTTTCTAAAACAAAATATCAGTACCAGCCAAATAGTCATTTACAAGGATGATCATATCTAAGAGCTACTACCATGCTCTTAGTAATAAGCCAACTGAAATATCATTCTTAATTTTTGTCCGCAATAACATGTTAGACATAAGTCACAGCCATTGTACAAAACTGGGGGTATCTACAGAGTATGGTGAAAAAAGTCAAGATGTCCAGGAGAACAACCTTTTCTGCTGTAATTGCCAGTTTTTCCATGAGCCTCCTGTTATGTTTTTAAAAACACAGGTAGACCTTGAACAGCATTGTTGTGGCTCCCATCCTGATTTTCTTCACCATATCCTGCAGACATCTCCAGAAACCCCCACTATGAAGGTAAGAAAAACAAATGAGTAAATGTCCCCTTCAAAAAATGATCCCAAACATCTATTTCAAATTGTAAATCATTATACTGTGTCATGAGGACTAGATAGCTGTAATAAACTTTCTGCTTCTCCAAAAGTAACATACCAATTTATATATAATATGTATTAAAATGAAGCTCTGAAATTAGGCTCTCAACTTTGCCTTTGTTATGAAGTGTTATGTACATTTGTTTGGCCTTTTTTCCACCATCCTGTTGTCCTGTCATCATGGTGCACATGAATGTTCTGGCAGATGCTCTTAGAAAAATCAGCAATGCAGAGAAGCATGGAAAGCATCAGCTGTGCTCCAGAATAATTGTCTGGTTCTTAACTATGACAATGAAGCATGGTTACATAGATGAATTTGAGATCACTGATGACCACAGAGCTGGCAAAACTGTAGTTAATCTCACACAGGCTTAACAAGGGTGGTGTGATCAGTCCTAGATTCAATGTTCAGCTGAAAGGCTTAGAAAAATGGTAAAACAACCTGCTGCCTTCACATCAGTTTGGGTACATTGTGTTGACCCTATCAACTAGTATCATGGATCATGAGTAAGCAAAGCAAAAGCACATAGGGGGTAAATCCTGGGTTTCTTGTTCTAAACTTGTAACAAAAAAAATTGTTCGGCTGTTTGCCTTTAACACACCAAACTTCAGTATCTAATTTTACAAGAGGTTTCTGGGATTGCCTTTATATTCTGTCTTCTTTCAAATGAGGCATAGTTGACCTAAAGAAATATAAGAGCTAAAAATCTAAGAAATAAATAAACCACACAGAAGCCTTTAAGTCATAATTTATACTAGGAATTCTGCTTCCAAATCAAACTGAAGTAGAACAAACAAAAGACTAAAGCTATGCTTAGGAAGAAAAGAGATAAAGAACTGGCAAAAATAGAGCACATTTAGTTTTTCCAGGTTACAGAGGTCTCTGTTCAGTCTACAATTGCACTGTTCACTAGGAAAAGAAAGGGGTTATTGACTGGATTCATCAATCATGCTAAGCTATAATGTGATGCATGTGGCTTTGGTTTTACGATGCTATTATGCCTTATTCCACAAGCTTTGATTAAGCAAAACATAGCTTAGCACAATGTGTGCACCCAGCATTATTGGGATAATACAATAAAATCAAAACAAACAACTCCTGTAATGAGTTGTAGTGTTATGCATACAATATGAATAAATATGAATACAATATGAATCCTGTCCTTATCTTTCAATTTTAAGTTTGTGCATTGAGTTGAGAGATAAACAAGATATTTAACTTTTAATTGGTTTGAACCTGACATAGATTGATTCCTGATACAATCACTATACATTTACTGAAAATTTTACTTTGGACAAATCTTATATATATATGGTGGTTCCCCCGCACATGCGTGCTAGTCTTTTCCGACTCTAGGGGCCGGTGCTCATCTCTGTTTCAAAGCCGAAGAGCCAGCATTTGTCTGAGGACGTCTCCATGGTCATGTGGTCATTCCTTGTGTTGTGGCCCCGACCCCCGAGCCTGTCCTACCCGAGGAAGAGGACTCTGAAGATGATGGGGAGGAACTGGCAAGGCCTCCCTCTCCGGGACCCTCCCCTCTGGCAAGGCCTCCTTCTCCAGGGCCCTCCTCTCTGGCAAGGCCTCTGTCTCCATCTGAAGGCCGACAGGAGCAGCCTGGGAGTAGCTGCAGGACCTCAAGTAGTAGGACCTTGAGCAGCTGCAGCAGATACAGTCTAGCGAAGATGACTCATGGCTAGACCCCCAAGAAAGACACAGGGCCAAGCATTTACAGCAGTGTAGGAAGAGTAGGAGGACCAGGGATTAGCTGAGTCATTGAGCCACACCCCACTAGGTACAAAAGGGGGTGTGGCTGCTCTCAGAACTTTGTGATGAACAATAGTTTAAACAACTTCTGGTCACATCTTCGGAACTCTGCTTCTTGTTTGAAACCCTGGTCTGAATTCTTGGCAACACTTCTGTACATCTGCTTCTGAACTGTTTGTTTGGATGTTATCTCATTCCAGCGGAGGCTTGAAGTAACGAGCCTATTTTGCTGCCAAGGCCTTATCTGAAGGCAATTAACTACAGCTTGTAGAATTAACTCTTGCTAGTCGTGCCTGCTTGTCTGTTTGTTTGTACTCTGAAGGGGGGAACAGAACACCTTGATAAGATTAAAAATGCGAATCCCAGGCATATTAAAATTAACAAACTACGTGAACACTAGGATGAAATAAGAAAAACTAAAACAGTTTTTATTGCTAAAAGATCAAGCTTTCGTTGGCTAGCTGCCAACGTCATCAGGATGGAAACGCTGGGGTGGGGAGATCGCATTTATACTATTGGTGTCTGCACTCTGCTCATGGAGCACATCACCGGTCTGTTTGTTGAGGTTGGCCGTATTTCTTTGAGTTGTCGCACATCTGTTTTTGAAGGATGTAGCTGTCTCTGAGTGTATCTGGTGTATCCGAGTGCCCCTCACAAGGTCAGTGTTGCCCACAGACCTGATCGGACTTTATGAGCTTGTGTCATGCACCCTAAAGATCCACTCCCCAATGAAGAAAAACCCTCGGTTGTGTACAAGATGTCATGCCAGAATTGCAATTGTAATTACATTGGGGAGATGGCAAAACAACTGAGGACTAGGGTGCATGAACACAAACTCGCTATTAGAAGACAAGAACAACATTCACAGGTGTGGGCACACATGGCTACAAACAACCACATCTTTAATCTAACAGGGACTGAGGCAATTGCCAGTGACAACTCCAAAAGTGGCTGCTTGTTTAAGGAAGCTTGGTTTTCAAACCACTCCTCTATCAACTGGCACATAGACCTCCCCACTGCATACCAGGCACTAAGGAAAGAGGAACAACGTGCACGATATGAGGGCAAACAGTGCAAGCATTCACAGAGCACCTCATTGTATCAAAATCAAGATTGCACAAGCACACAACCACCCTGCATTGTAGAACACAGGGAAGAAGAACAACTATTTAGAACCTCTGGTATAAGAACACGGGCAACGACTAGAGCTATGGCTACAACACATGGAACTATCAGCAATCCACTTTTGACAACAGACAGTCAGAGACAACTACATCCTTGTGTTCATGGTGTGTGCCAGTTTGCTTTGTGTGGGGGTCGCGGGGGGGGGTGCAGCAAACTGACACACGCCATGAACACAAGGCCAGACCGCAAACTCGAAGCCATACCAAAGCCCGGGATGTTACACCACAGCCTTCTGCTCAGGACATTACATCACAGAACTCAGGAGGTTACAATGCTAAAGCTCAGGATGTCACAACACAGCCAACGACCCAGGATGTTGCAGCACAGAACTCAGGATATCACTACACTAGAGCTCAGGATGTCATCACACAGCCCATTATCCAGGTCGTTACAACACAAAAGACTAATGGGCACACAGCCAACACCTCAGCCACACAGGATGTTACAAAACAGCCAACTAATCCACAAACAATAACCCCATCAACCAATCAACATGTAACAACACAGCCAACCAACCCGCTTACAGCAACAAAGCCAGCACCCCACACACACACACCAATATTTATAGAGAGATGGCAGCTCTGATCACGCTTTGCTCGCACAAGCACAAAGCAGAAGACACCAGCCTGAAGATGACGAGTGGGACCTCGTCGAAACGTCACCAAGACACTCTCAATCTTACACAGGAAAAGACCCGAATACTCCAAGACCATACACACACACACACATGCACACACGCACACACACACACATATATATATATATGCGTGTGTATGTATATATATATATATATATATATATATATATATATATATATATATATATATATATATATATGTATATTTGTGTAAATTACTAACAAAGAATTAAAGGGAAACTGAAATGCATTTCTGACTATATATATATATATATATATATATATATATATATATATATATATATATTCTTTGGTTATCTCCACACATCACACCACATGCAAAAAGTAAGCAGGGGCATGTTGTGGATTGGATCACTATCTAGTAAATTCTAACAAAATAGAAAAATCTGACGACCTCATGGAGAAGAGACTCCTGAACACCACTTTTGCCACATAGCTGCTCAAAGTGACACTTAGAAATATCATATTTTATTACAAGTTCAATTAAAGCAAAGTACCTCTAGGATCTCCATACAGTCCATGGGATAGATTCTTTGTTATCTATTGCCATTAAAATATTTTTATATGTTTTCCCTTCACATCATTCATACCTGTTATTAAAAAAACTTTGTGCTCCACTCATTTGATCTATATAATGTACAACAAAGAAATTCTGTGCTTGTTTTTGCTCAGAAATGAATTACTTTTGTTCCCTTATTCCCTGCTAAGTGTGCCAAGCAATGCAGCTTCTGCTAGTCACTTACCTAAAATAGTCAAACAAAGTGCCTGCTTTGTCTTTATCATTCTTATTTCTTTGCTCTGGTCTTCCTACTGCTGCTAACTGTTGTTTGAGGCTTATCTCATTCTGAGAAGGGCTATGTAAATGTATGACATGCAGTAATTACTTTACACTCACTACTTGCCCTTGTGAGATTTTGTTCAGCTAGGCCAAGTCATTATGTGAGATGAATAAATAAAACATTATTGGAATTTCCATTGCCACAATAGTAAAGGCAGATTTGAAGTCAGCCAAGTAAATATGTATAATTTGAAATTTCAGGATTCATAATATCATATTTCAGCATTAATCTGCATGAGAACTAGTACAGTAAAGAAGGAGAGGATGGATGAGAAAATCAAGCAAAAGCGGAATGCTTTTAAAAAAAAATCAGGCAAAAATTATTTAGATAGATAACCTTTATTGTCATTTTTAACTGTGGGCACAATGGTACACATTAAAAATGAAATTTAGTTGCTTGCTCTCAAAGTGTACACATACATAATACACATTTAAACATACTATATACAACATATGTATAGACTTACACCCTTACATATAAGTAACATATAAATATTAATCACTGTCCATCTTGAATACAAAACGGAAGGAGGAAGATTTACTTTTCCAAACAATGCTTACTCCTTTCTCTGTGTTTTTTAAGAAAAGCAGAACAATACCAAGCATGTTTATATGGGAACAAGTATCTAATATGTAATTATCTCTGTGTGTAGACATACATATCTGTAGGTTCTACCCTATTTTCTGAGTAATAACAATGAAAATCTCTCTTTCTCTCTCTCTCTCTCTCTCTCTCTCTCTCTCACACACACACACACACACACACACACACACACACAAACACACACACACACAAAACGGACAAATATAATTGCCATGCACACAGAGAAATGTGTGTGATTGATACAAGCAAAATGAAAGGTGAGGAGGCTGGAATTATAATGAACTATAAAGATCTGGATGGAAGAGGGGGGAAAAGGCAGGAGATCATTTTTAATATGATTAATATTGCAGTAAAAAGGGAGAGAACGGAAATGGAATTCTTTTCCCCATCCCTGTTACATATAACACTTTCCCCCTTGCAATTCTGCTTAGCAGGAAAAGCTTTCCAGCTGAGGGCTATGAAACAGTTATCACTGTTAGGTGATTAAGTTACTAATCCTTCAGGGAGAAGACATTTAGAGGCCCATATTAAAGGAGAGTGAGGCAAAATTACATTCCGTTTCAATTTAGTTTAGCAATTCTAGTGATTTAGTTAAATGAAAAGCAATTGTTCCAATTAATAGTATTGAATGTTATTCATCAAAAGTGTCAAAACAGCTGTGTTGGTGCATTAGTAACCTATTCTCTTGTCAGAGATATGGATAATTTCCCTGGACTGAAGCAGCAAAATGGCATAACATTTCAAAAAGGCTGAAGAACAACAGCGGGAAGAGATTTTTGTTGCTCTTCAATTAAATTATTTGATATAGTCTGAAAAGTATAAGAGACAAACCACTATTGCTAAGTGGGACATACATTTTGTGGAGATACATATCAGCCTTCTACAGCACAGTGCACTCCAGTTACAAAACCTATCATCTATACTCAACAAATCCATGTCCCTATTTTTTCTGTAGTGATCAGTAAGTTTCCTTTAAAAAAGAAGGAAGGTAAAATGTATTCAGTTCACATTAGAAGATATGTTGATCCTTTTTTAATCTTTAAAATGGAAGATAACTAAATGTAGATAATACCTTTAAAAGGCTTCATTTATGGTAATCTTAATATGGAACTTCTATAATTCACAGTTATGCACTGTACAAAATATTTAAACTGGTCAATTCAAACCTTTCAGAGAATAAACTGTTCTTGGCTCTGAAATGTGATATGCAGGACAATCTTATGCAACTTTTCTCAAAAATTCCATTCTGTCAAATAGAGCTATTTAGAAATGCAATTAATCTGTTATTTCATTGATCTAAAAAGAGTAGCATTTCCCTTTTCCAAGTGAAAGCAAGCCCACGTGTTACCTTGACCTTACCAGAATTAATTCTATCACTACTAAAATGGAGAAAATGAGTGGTAATTATTTATTCTTGGTCCTCAGAATATTTAATCACCGTCATAAAATGGAAAAACAGTAAAAAAAAATTATGTAATGTTACTTATTCTAAGAAGGCAACTGGCATTGCCAACTGGTATGATTTTGAAGGAAATAATATGGTTCTAAATGGAAAAAAGCAAATGGTACGGTTAATCCAGATTCTGTTCTAACTACCTGGAAAAAGTGAGGTGGCTGCAGTTCTGCATAATAAAATAAGCAAAGGCCAACTTACGCAATTATTTTTACAATGCCAACAGGAAACAGAAATTCAACAGATTTCTTAATCTGTAAACCTGAATGACTGTGTAAACTGACCATTTTACCTAATCAGTGTACTCATTGTCAACAATTACTACTTCTCTTTTAAAGGAAATAAGACCTAGTTAGTATTTTGGCTCTGCAAGACGTATACACAGGCATGCTAGACAAAACTTAGCTAGCAATTTTTTCCATGCAGATTCAGCTGGTAGTTATATGATCTTTAAGTTAATCCTTCATGCCACATTCTTTTATATGGAATGGATGCGTAACTCAGGTCAGATGTTTCAGGGGCTCTTCTCAAGGAATAAAAACCGTCAAAACGAGTAATTAAGGAGCAAAGAGGAAAAGTTCGGAAGTAACCTCTGAATACAATGGGGCAATAAAACACAATGGTGCTGATAGCCTGGGAATATGACACACTGGCACAAGATGGAGTTTTCTATTTTGGGAAAGAGAGAGAGTGGTCTGAACATGGTTGAGGGCATCCTGGAGCTCATTAATCTGTATGGAAATGACAGAGACAGGATGAAAGGTCTGAGAAGGCTTTCCTCCAGCCTTTTCCTTCCAGAACACTGGCCCTGCAGCCTCCACAGTTATCTCAACTCAATAAGGCTTTATTACATTTCCTCCCTGGACTTATAATTGCTTTCTTTGTATGGGCGATACTATCATCTTCCTTTCCTTTCAAATTTCCATAACCTTTAAATGAGAGCTACAAAGCCCTTGTCTATTCTGAACTCCATTATTGTGGATTTTCCTCCTCCTGAGAAATCAACAAAGTGAGGCAAATAGATTCAATTTATACAAAACACCCATAAGGTGAAGGACAAAAGATGGGCTTAGAATCTTAGACCCAGGTCTTTAGGAGTCACTGACCGCTGCTTTGGACATTCCTGTAGATAAAAATATACAAGATATTTGGAGAACAAAGTTGTAGTTTTCATAACTGCCCAAGCACCTTATTAAATACCAACTCATAATCAGCAGGCTATGGGTAAGATTATAAAAACATGAGCCAGGCTATCAATCCCACAGATCTGGTCTGGTTGCCATTGACTGGTAATAGCTGACTAAGATTTTTCCAGAAATATATCAGGAATTATCTTGCAGTCTTTTATTTCTCTAATAAAAACTGTACTAATGTGCTATGAAGAACACTATAATAATGAACATCAGATTCCATTTAGCCAAAAATTTTAGTCAAAAGTTTGTCTTTATCCAAAAGGAAAAAAAATAGCTCAACCAATCAAAAGCAGCACAGAGGGAAACAGAACAAGAACACAGGTAAAAATAGGTGAGAAATCTCTCTTGCAGTTACTGCTGTTGAGCCAAGTTTCATCTATTATAAGTGTGGTCTTATCAAGATATTATAAAGTAGTAATATTTCTTATGATCTTGATTCTATCCCTCTGTTAATGCAGCCTAGGATTGCATTGGCTTTTTTCTGCTGACTATATTTAAGTGACTGTCCACTAGGACTCCAAGATTTCTCTCACAATTACTGCTACAGAGCCAAGTTTCATCTGTACCTGTACTTTTCTCTACACTGAATTTCATTAGATACAGCCCAGTGTTCAAGTCTGTCAAGATCCATCTGGATCTTGAGGCTATCTTCTGAGGTGTTGGCCATTCTTGCTAGCTTGGTGTCATGTGAAAATTTGATGATTTCCCCTTCTATTCCCTCATCTAAGTCATTTATGAAGATATTAAAGAGTACTGGATCTAAGACAGAGCCTTGTGGTACCCCACTGCTTACTTTCCTCGATGTAGATGTAATTCCATTAAGGACTACATGATGAGTGCGGTTTGTCAGTTAGTTACAAATCCATCTGGTGGTAATGCTGCTCACTAATTTAATCACTTTGTCAAAGAATGAAATAAAGATTTGTTTGGCATGATCTGTTTTTGACAAACCCATATTAGCTTCTTATTATAACTTTGCTTCCTTCTAGATGTTCAGAGATTTGTTGCTTGATTATCTTTTCCAGGATTTCCCCAGATATTGATGTTAGGCTGATTGATCTGATTGATCTATTTTTTCCTCTTTTTGAAGATAGGAACATTAGCTCTTTTCCAGTCCTCTGATAGTTCCCTGGAGCTCCAGGATCTTTGAAAGATATGGTTCAGTGGTTCTGAGATCACATCTGCCACCTCCTCCTTCAGAACTCTGGTAGTAATCGATCAGGACCTGGTGCTTTGAACTCACCTAGTGGTCAGGTGTTCTCTGACCATTTTGTTACCTATTTTAATTTGTATTCCTAGTTTATCTTTTACACTTCTGTTTTTGGTAGATGGGCTTTTTTTTAGCAAGAAGACAGATGGAAAGAAGGAATTAAGCAGCTGTGCTTTCTCCCTGATCACCTCCTTGTCATAATCTCCCATTTGTGGACCGATTGTTTCCTTGACATTTGAAAAAAGTCAAGTGAGGTGAAGACAAGACAGGTGAAAAAAGTAAGGTTCTACATTTAGGCAAGAAAAAACAAATTCACAGATATAGTATAGGTGGTATCTTGCTCAATAGTAGTAACTGTGAGCGGGATCTCAGAGTCCTAGGGAACAATCACTTAAGTATGAACCAGCAGTGTGCTGCAGCTGCCAAAAAAGCCAATACAGTGCTAGGCTGCATTAACAGAGGGATAGAATTAAGATCACGTGAAGTGTTAATACCACTTTACAATGCCTTGGTAAGGCTACACTTGGAATACTACATCCAGTTTTCTTCACCACGATGTAAAAAAGATGTCAAGAATACAGAGAAGAGCAACAAAGATGATTAGG
The DNA here is from genome assembly GCF_964194415.1 of Vipera berus. Classification (NCBI taxonomy): domain Eukaryota; kingdom Metazoa; phylum Chordata; class Lepidosauria; order Squamata; family Viperidae; genus Vipera; species Vipera berus. Next base: position 27,411,651 of record NC_138204.1, read on the forward strand.
GGACCGGAGGCTAAAACATATAAGGAACGGTTGCTGGAATTGGGTATGTCTAGTCTAATGAAGAGAAGGACTAGGGGTGACATGATAGAAGTGTTTCCTAACAGTTAGAACAATTAATCAGTGGAACAACCTGCCTCCAGAAGCTATGAATGTTCCAACACTGGAGGTTTTTAAGAAGAGACTTGACAGCCATTTGTCTGAAATGGTATAGAGTTTCCTGCCTGAGCAGGGGTTTGGACTAGATGACCTCCAAGATCCATTCCAACTTTATTGTTGTTGTTGTTGTTTAAAGAAACATTATTATTATTATTATTATTATTATTATTATTATTATTATTATTATTATTATTATTATTATTACTGATATTTGTTGCAAGTCTTAGTTCATTCTGAGCCTTAGCTTTCCTGACTTCATCTTTGCAGATTTGGGCTATATGATGTTATTCTGCCTTAGTTATCTGTTCTTATGTCCATTTTTTTTAGTTTAGACAAACTCTTTCATTTTATCTTTCAGTTTGTTCTGCCCCTGGAGAAATTTCCTGACAGTGAGACAGTCTAGCTTTAAAGCACCAGGCTAGAAAGCAGGAACCCATGAGTTCAAGTCCCACCTTAGCCGTGAAAGGTAGCTGGGTGATTTTGAGCCAGTCACTCTCCCTCAGCCCAACTCACCAGACAGAGGTGTTGTTGTGGGAAAAATAGGAGCAGGAAGGTGTCTTGGATATGTTCACTGCCTTGGGTTGTTTGTAAAAATAATAAAGGCAGGGTAAAATAAATACATAAAAATAAATAATTGATGGAACAGCTTGCTTCCATCACCTGGATGCTCCATCACCTGGGATATTCCTGAAAAAAATTGGACATCTATTTTCTGGGATGCAATAAGATCTCCTGCTTGAGCAGAGGTTTGGACTAGAAGACCTCCAAAATCCTTTCCAGCCCCATGATTCTATGATTCAAAAGCAACGTGTGTGAATTTGACATGTTCACCACACTGCAGGTGATTTGGGATAGTTAGGAAGATAAAATGAAAAGCAAGTAGCCCTGTGGAATCTACAAAAGATAATAAATACATGTGAATGGAAAATGTGAATGGAAGGTAGGGCTGGGAGAAGTGGTGGCTTACTCCGTTGTGTGCTTACTAGAGAACTGAATGGAAAGAAACATTAAATAAATACCTCTTGCCTACTAGGATAGGTCACACAGCTTCTGAACAGCACCTCTGTTAATTGCATCTATAAAATCCTGGAGCACAGTTTCACAGTCACTATGGCTCCATTTTACCTTCAATAACACAAATGTACAGTTGACCCCTCAATTTGGCAGAGCCTCAGGAAGCTGACTCTGCGTGCCACATAAGAAGAAAAAAAAGTCAACTATTTCATTTATTATTGAAGAAGGAAACGCACTGGTAGAGTTTTTCAGGCTTAAGTGCCAAAATTAAATGAGCTGGCTTTGGGTACAATAATACTAGAATCACAACACGGGGGAGAGAAAATGAATTGCCCTGAAAAAAGACTAAAGAAAGATTTGCTTAAAGCCTCTATATGGTAATTTATATGTTTAAATATTTACCAGAATGGAACTAAAAAATACAATGCATCATACACAAGTGGGAAAGAGCATAATCAAGGATCCGACTGTACTCCAGATGTTAAGTGCTGATGGGGAGCTTCAGATACACCTTCTCTCCTTTGTGTCCTTTTTTAGGGTTCTTTTACTTAAAATGGCAATTCTTCAAAGCTTCGGTTTAATATATCTTTAACTAGAGGAGTATTTCTGTAAAAGATGTTTATTTCCTCACCCCCCTGAGTCTATGTGGCTTACTAGGTTTTCAGATCCTAATCATTAGCCCTCAATGTTAATAGCTGGCCCTACTGAGAGATTTCTGGACAGACTATTGCCTTTGCATAATGTACCATTGTTCTTTTAAGATTGTTTAAAACTCTGAAGTTTTGATGAATATGCAGAGTATTGAGGGTCATGTAGCACAAACATAATGTGGCTTCTAATATTTTCTAGCTTCTATTGAAATGTGGTAAACTAGTAATTCCAACATATACTGCCTTGTTGGGGTCTTGATATCTTTCAAACTTAGCTTCTATACCTGTAAAGATGTTGTTATTATTATTAAGCATATCATCATCACTGCCTGTGGGAGTGGAGCTTGCTGGCTGTTTATTTGTGCTAGTTTGTTCCATCAGAACATTAAACTAAGCAGTGTAAAGAATTTGATAAGCAACATTTCACATTCACACAAGAAATTCTTATTACTTTCGGATTGCTGCAAGAAGACATAGCTGATGTCTATAGATGCATTTAGTGAGCAGGACTAGCCCATTTGTGCATGAGGTCCCTTCCAAAAATTCAGAGGAATACTTCATGAAAGGTGATACTTCAACCTCCTTTCAAGTAAATGGAAATATCTGGAAGTAGATGAAGGCAACATGCCTGGTGATGAAGGGTCAAATTAGAGCAATGGAAAAGCTAACATTTATATTATAAGCACTGTTGCTGCATTATGAATAAGGTGACAAGATGCATTATTTATACTTTTAATATATTGGGCTTGCTCATAAGTTACGTTTTCTTTCTCTCTTTTTAAAATGCGTTGCCAATAGTAATGGGAAAAAAGACCAAACAAATGATTAAAGTTATATACAGTTGCTTGGAAACTTGGAAATTATCCTTCTGGAAAGTGAAATTAGAACAACATTAAATGATGCACTGTTTTGGAATTTGTAACCAAAGACTTTGATCCTCAGCAATAATCCTTTTTTTACTGGGATTCAAAAATTTTGGTTGGTTATAGTACATCCATCTCCCAAATTGTGTGACTCCTTGACAAAGGGAAAATATTCACAATACAATCTGTACATCTATGGAAGGAAGAAGTCTTTCAATCCTTAAGCATGTCTTAACAACTTAGATCCTGCAGATTTTATTTTATAATTAATGCATTTTCAAGTTTATCTAAGTAGTTTTTAAAAAACATGATACAGAATCACCTATGTTTGTGACGTCTTTGAATCAGAATCAGACATACTTCATCTAACCAGTTTCAAAGCAATAGTAACAACCAAGAAAACAATCCGTCATTCACAAATAGTTATCAGATCCACTTTATCTGGAGTCTGTATATAGTGAAATATTCTCCCAATAGCTCAGTAAATATTTTCATGAGCATTAGGTATGCTTTGTTTTTATGTTCATATAATGTATGAACATAGCATGCTGGCTGGAGAATTCTGGGAGTTCACATTCACACATCTTAAATTTGCCAAGTTTGAGAGACACCTCAGCAGCACACAGAGTTAAATATCTATTGTCAACTAACCACAGACATTATGGACACAGAAAGATAAATGTATTAATAATAATCTTTAAGTGAATTGCACCATTATATGCACTATAATATTTGGAAAGTGGAACTGTTGCCTACTAATGGCTTAAAGCTGTGACAAGATTTCAAGAGATAAAATATACCATCAAGAAAGAATTCAGCCTTCGGAGGCCAACTAACATATTTTCTCATTGATTGACAGTTTACTACAAATACTAAAAGAACAGCTGTATTTGTATGCTACAGAAGTTAGTAGAAAAAGTGAAGTGGTACCTCAGCAACATATTCAGTAATTGTGATATGAGGTTTCATAAACAATGTCGTATTTTAACAGATCTTGCTGCTATGAGCAAAAAATTCAAACTTTTAGCTGACACAAAATGTTGGGAAAGATTCAAAACTACTTAGACATTAGGAATAGCAATTGGATCCTACCCTAGCTTTCCTATTAGATAGGAATGTTGTATGAATTCTACAATTTAAGTAACTAAAATAAGTATATGGTATAACACTCACAATGCTGCACTACTTCTAAATTATTCCCTTTAGTTAAGGAGGTGAAAAATCTTCCTACAAAACTTTCTACATTTTATGAGAGAGAGAGAGAGAAAGAGAGAGAGAGAGAGAGATCAAACAGGAAAAATCAAATACCATTCTTTTTCCTTTCATCTGGAACATTGTCAGTTCAAAATCTATCAAATGTGGGGTGAATCCTGGTTTTCTGCATTTAGCAGCCAGCTTCCATGTTTCTTGTTTTGTCCTGCCATGTTTCCCCCTGGAATTTGTCCAGTTTGTTCACAATCTTAAGCCCAAACTGATACGATACAGCTGCTAGTATCCAACTGACTGAGTTTCTTTCAACTGGTAAAATCTCAAAAATTGAATGTCTGGTGCGGTTTTCTGTCAAGATTGAATAGGATGCATACGCCTCAACAATGTACCGTATATACTTGAGTATAAGCCGAATTTTTCAGCCCACTTTTTGGGCTGAAAAATTCCACTTCGGCTTATACTCCAGTCAACAAAAAAACTTACCGAGGACTTGTGCGCGGCCGAGGCTTTGGTGCTTCCGGGATCGCCCGCACCTCTCCCAAGCCACCGCCGTCCGAGACCTGCCGAAGTTTGGGGAGGTTTGGGGAGGTGCGCGCGCACCTCCCCAAACTCCGCGCCTTGCCTGCCTGCTTCTTTCCGCAGCGGAAAGAAGCAGGCAGGCAGGGCGCGGAGGAACGGAGACTTGCCGACGTTTGGGGAGGTTTGGGCGCCTCCCCAAACCTCCCCAAACCTCGGCAGGTCTCCGTTCCTCCTGCCGACCTTTGGGGAGGTTTGGGCGCCTCCCCAAACCTCCCCAAACCTCGGCAGGTCTCCGTTCCTCCTGCCGACCTTTGGGGAGGTTTGGGCGCCTCCCCAAACGTCCCCAAACCTCGGCAGGTCTCCGTTCCTCCTGCCGACCTTTGGGGAGGTTTGGGCGCCTCCCCAAACCTCGGCAGGTCTCCGTTCCTCCGCGCAGACCTGCCGACGTTTGGGGAGGTTTGGGCGCCTCCCCAAACCTCCCCAAACCTCGGCAGGTCTCCGTTCCTGTTTGGGGAGGTTTGGGCGCCTCCCCAAACCTCGGCAGGTCTCCGTTCCTGTTTGGGGAGGTTTGGGCGCCTCCCCAAACCTCCCCAAACCTCGGCAGGTCTCCGTTCCTCCGCGCAGACCTGCCGACCTTTGGGGAGGTTTGGGCGCCTCCCCAAACGTCCCCAAACCTCGGCAGGTCTCCGTTCCTCCTGCCGACCTTTGGGGAGGTTTGGGCGCCTCCCCAAACCTCGGCAGGTCTCCGTTCCTCCGCGCAGACCTGCCGACGTTTGGGGAGGTTTGGGCGCCTCCCCAAACCTCCCCAAACCTCGGCAGGTCTCCGTTCCTGTTTGGGGAGGTTTGGGCGCCTCCCCAAACCTCCCCAAACCTCGGCAGGTCTCCGTTCTTCCTGCCGACCTTTGGGGAGGTTTGGGCGCCTCCCCAAACCTCCCCAAACCTCGGCAGGTCTCCGTTCCTGTTTGGGGAGGTTTGGGCGCCTCCCCAAACCTCCCCAAACCTCGGCAGGTCTCCGTTCCTCCGCGCAGACCTGCCGACCTTTGGGGAGGTTTGGGCGCCTCCCCAAACGTCCCCAAACCTCGGCAGGTCTCCGTTCCTGTTTGGGGAGGTTTGGGCGCCTCCCCAAACCTCCCCAAACCTCGGCAGGTCTCCGTTCCTCCGCGCAGACCTGCCGACCTTTGGGGAGGTTTGGGCACCTCCCCAAACGTCCCCAAACCTCGGCAGGTCTCCGTTCCTGTTTGGGGAGGTTTGAGCGCCTCCCCAAACCTCCCCAAACCTCGGCAGGTCTCCGTTCCTCCGCGCAGACCTGCCGACCTTTGGGGAGGTTTGGGCGCCTCCCCAAACGTCCCCAAACCTCGGCAGGTCTCCGTTCCTGTTTGGGGAGGTTTGGGCGCCTCCCCAAACCTCCCCAAACCTCGGCAGGTCTCCGTTCCTCCGCGCAGACCTGCCGACGTTTGGGGAGGTTTGGGCGCCTCCCCAAACCTCCCCAAACCTCGGCAGGTCTCCGTTCCTGTTTGGGGAGGTTTGGGCGCCTCCCCAAACCTCCCCAAACCTCGGCAGGTCTCCGTTCCTCCGCGCAGACCTGCCGACGTTTGGGGAGGTTTGGGCGCCTCCCCAAACCTCCCCAAACCTCGGCAGGTCTCCGTTCCTGTTTGGGGAGGTTTGGGCGCCTCCCCTAACCTCGGCAGGTCTCCGTTCCTGTTTGGGGAGGTTTGGGCGCCTCCCCAAACCTCCCCAAACCTCGGCAGGTCTCCGTTCCTCCGCGCAGACCTGCCGACGTTTGGGGAGGTTTGGGCGCCTCCCCAAACCTCCCCAAACCTCGGCAGGTCTCCGTTCCTGTTTGGGGAGGTTTGGGCGCCTCCCCAAACCTCGGCAGGTCTCCGTTCCTGTTTGGGGAGGTTTGGGCGCCTCCCCAAACCTCCCCAAACCTCGGCAGGTCTCCGTTCCTCCGCGCAGACCTGCCGACCTTTGGGGAGGTTTGGGCGCCTCCCCAAACGTCCCCAAACCTCGGCAGGTCTCCGTTCCTCCTGCCGACCTTTGGGGAGGTTTGGGCGCCTCCCCAAACCTCGGCAGGTCTCCGTTCCTCCGCGCAGACCTGCCGACGTTTGGGGAGGTTTGGGCGCCTCCCCAAACCTCCCCAAACCTCGGCAGGTCTCCGTTCCTGTTTGGGGAGGTTTGGGCGCCTCCCCAAACCTCCCCAAACCTCGGCAGGTCTCCGTTCTTCCTGCCGACCTTTGGGGAGGTTTGGGCGCCTCCCCAAACCTCCCCAAACCTCGGCAGGTCTCCGTTCCTGTTTGGGGAGGTTTGGGCGCCTCCCCAAACCTCCCCAAACCTCGGCAGGTCTCCGTTCCTCCGCGCAGACCTGCCGACCTTTGGGGAGGTTTGGGCGCCTCCCCAAACCTCCCCAGGTCTCCGTTCTTCCTGCCGACCTTTGGGGAGGTTTGGGCGCCTCCCCAAACCTCCCCAAACGTCGGCAGGTCTGCGCGGAGGAACGGAGACCTGCCGAGGTTTGGGGAGGTTTGGGGAGGCGCCCAAACCTCCCCAAACAGGAACGGAGACCTGCCGAGGTTTGGGGAGGTTTGGGGAGGCGCCCAAACCTCCCCAAAGGTCGGCAGGTCTGCGCGGAGGAACGGAGACCTGCAGAGGTTTGGGGAGGTTTGGGGAGGCGCCCAAACCTCCCCAAAGGTCGGCAGGAGGAACGGAGACCTGCCGAGGTTTGGGGAGGTTTGGGGAGGCGCCCAAACCTCCCCAAAGGTCGGCAGGAGGAACGGAGACCTGCCGAGGTTTGGGGAGGCGCCCAAACCTCCCCAAAGGTCGGCAGGTCTGCGCGGAGGAACGGAGACCTGCCGAGGTTTGGGGAGGTTTGGGGAGGCGCCCAAACCTCCCCAAAGGTCGGCAGGAGGAACGGAGACCTGCCGAGGTTTGGGGAGGTTTGGGGAGGCGCCCAAACCTCCCCAAAGGTCGGCAGGAGGAACGGAGACCTGCCGAGGTTTGGGGAGGCGCCCAAACCTCCCCAAAGTTCGGCAGGAGGAACGGAGACCTGCCGAGGTTTGGGGAGGCGCCCAAACCTCCCCAAAGGTCGGCAGGAGGAACGGAGACCTGCCGAGGTTTGGGGAGGCGCCCAAACCTCCCCAAAGGTCGGCAGGAGGAACGGAGACCTGCCGAGGTTTGGGGAGGTTTGGGGAGGTGCCCAAACCTCCCCAAAGGTCGGCAGGAGGAACGGAGACCTGCCGAGGTTTGGGGAGGCGCCCAAACCTCCCCAAAGGTCGGCAGGAGGAACGGAGACCTGCCGAGGTTTGGGGAGGTTTGGGGAGGCGCCCAAACCTCCCCAAAGGTCGGCAGGAGGAACGGAGACCTGCCGAGGTTTGGGGAGGTTTGGGGAGGCGCCCAAACCTCCCCAAAGGTCGGCAGGAGGAACGGAGACCTGCCGAGGTTTGGGGAGGTTTGGGGAGGCGCCCAAACCTCCCCAAAGGTCGGCAGGAGGAACGGAGACCTGCCGACGAGCCGCGGCCACACAGGGTATTCCTGTGTATTCAGGCTTGCAAAATGGCGGATCGAGCCTCTGCTGGCGGCAGAGGCTTGCAGAACGGCGGATCGGCTTATACTCGAGTCAATAACTTTTTCCAGTTTTTGGGGGTGAAATTGGGGGTCTCGGCTTATACTCGAGTCGGCTTATACTCAAGTATATACGGTAAGTATTTCTCTTTAAAATATGTGTATATATATTTCCAGCTGAAGTGTGTGCTATTCCCATTCAGAAAAACAAGAAAAAAACATTTTCTATATGTATCTGGTAACCTTCACGTAAGTATATTCTCATGATTTGTATATATTCAACTTTAGTTAGAAATGAACAGAAGAAAGTGTATATAAAAGAAACAACCAAAGAAACTGGATGTATACTCTACACTCTTCTTGCATAACACTGCTTGCTTCCCAGTAAACCTTGTCCTTGATTTATCTCACATCCATGATTAAGGGCAACATATAAACTCAGAAAAGAATCAAATGCCATTTCTTTTTTAAAACTCCTTTTTAATTACAGGATTGTAATGTATACACGAAGTAGGTAGAATCCTATAAATATGCAGTTAGATGCAAATAGGAATAAACAATGTTAGTTAATAACAGATATAAATGTTCCTTCTCTAGGAGTAGTACTCTAACAAACACTTACATAATCACCAACTAAATGTTGGCATCCTCAGAAATAAGCAGTTCCAAGTATTTGAGGACCTGACACTATAGTACCTGTAATGGCCAATTGGAATAATCTTGAGAAAAGCCACAACCAAGACAACAATCAGGAAATCTGAGTCAAAATTTGAAAAAAAATCTTAGTCTTAATCCTCCCTAGTTGTCACAAAGATAAAGAGGGAAGGGGAGAAGCATATTCAGCATATCCAGATTTCAAGATTTATTGTAATTTTATACAGAGTCACCTCCAGATGAGATGGGTGGCATATAAGTTGAATAAAAAATAAATGATAAATGTAGTATTAGGATTCATGGCCTTGGTTTCCTAGTCAAAGGGCTGACAATACATTCTACATCTGATTTTTATCTCAGGGCATTTGTGGTGTGATCTGCCATTGGAGGGCATTAGCATTTTGTTGCCATAGACATAAAACTTTCTAGTTGTCCTCCAGTTTGCTGGTATCATTCATACTCATGGGGAAATAGATCCTTGGCCTTCCCCAAACATCTGATGTGGACAAGTTGAGTTCCAAAGGAGGCTGCAATTTTCCCTGATGTGCCAGTTTTTCTCCCTGTGAGACAACTCAGGATACATCTTGATTTTCTGAGGAGCTCCAAGAAATAAAGTTGAAGAAGAAATGCCTACAACAGGAGTTCCCAACCAGGGGCCACAAGACCCCACAGGGGCCCTAAATTATTTCAAGTGAAAAATATGTAACAGGACCATGGAACATGCCAAGCAGGGGGACAGAAAAGCAAAGTATATTATATTACAATTACTGCCTTACAGAAGAAAATGCACCAGTCCCATGTCTGTCTCCAGTAATGGGACCTGTTTGGAGTGGGAGGCACAGGAGAAAATTGGGCAGAGTAGATTCACTACAGGTCTCTTCAATTAAAACTCATCTTGCAGGACTCAGAAAGCATCCCTTCTCTGTCATGGGCCCTGCCTTCTGGAACAACATTTGCCAAGATGTGTAGGCTCCCAGCCTTCAAATACTCTGAAAGTCTCTTAAGAGCTGGCTTTCTTCCCAGGTCTGGTACTAGAGGGTTTGTGGAGCCCCTGGCAATTATTTTTTCCCTTGGAAGTGATTTATGAGATTTCATCCAGGTGGTTGTGTTCCTTTTAAATTATGTATTCTTTTTGATATTATAAGCTGCCCAGACTCAGGTGGCCTCAAAATCCAATAAATAAAAAAATAACAAGCCTAAACAAAAGCAGTGCTATATTTGAGATTATACTGTTAAACGGTATACAAAATAGCTTATAACAGGTTAGTTCCAAATATAATCAAGCTTCAAACAAACTCAATGAAACTACAACTTAGTTGCCTGCAGCTAAATCAGTAACTTTAACATCAGACAATAACACACAATTGTATAGCAATAAACAGTAACTGTCATTCCAACAGATAAAACTCTTCTAAAGAACTTCGAGGCATTGTTTACCTTAAAGAATCTTTTATTCGAGAAACAAAGTATCGGCACCAAAAACTAAATTCCTCTCCCCTGGATACAAAGTATCAAAGCACAATTCCCTCCTCCAATAAACAGTCATAAATCACATTCCCCAATTAGCTTGAAGCTCGGGCTTTCTCCCCAGCTCTCCAGCCCACCAAAACTCTATCAACTCTGGGCCCAATGACCTTGGATTCCCACGGTTGACTTATTATTGTTATGACTAGGTGGTCTCTCATCCACATTCCCCCTCCCAGCATCAACTAGCTCTAGAAGCAATAGAGAAAAATGGCTGCATTTCCATCTGCTGTCAAAGCAAGAACATCTGATGTTAGCAGCATTGACAGTAACATCAGAAATAACAAATTGTTAAATAGTAAGAATGAAAGGATCAATGCAATTTCTTTTTGCCTAAATGGACTAGCCTTACCATTCTGGAAATCCCATGAATGAACCAAGCACATTTCACAATAACACAGATATATATAGTATGTTCCCCCACCCCGACAACTTGTTCTGTATGACAATGATACAAAATGTCAAATCACATACTATATAGAAGCTACAAAAAAGTAATTGTCACTGGTATACATAGTGCTTACATCCTTGGTGGTGAACCTATGGCACGCGTGCCACAGGTGGCATGCAGAGCCCTCTCTGTGGGCATGTGCACTGTCACCCTAGTCCTAGGCCTTCAGTCCCATCCATGAGCAACCTGCATCAATATCCATGCAGGGTAAGGTTGCCGCGCCCATGGCTGCTTCCCCGAAGCATTTTTTTTACTAACCTGCCTTTCATCTGCATTCCCTTTCTCCATTCGCTTCTCAGCCTTCGCTGCATGTTTGTGGGACTATCGGTAAAAATAAAAAAAAATCCATCAGACTTTCTAAGTTCTCACGAGAACTCAAGAAGTTAGAAAGTCTGATGGAACTTTTTTTTTTACCGATAGTCCCACAAACACGCGACGAAGGCTGAGAAGTGAATGGAGAAATGGAATGCAGCTGAGAGGCAGGTTAATTTAAAAAAAAACACTTGGGAGAGGTGAGGACATCTGGGCAGGGGCAGGCACTGCAACCTTACCCTGCATGGTGGTGGGAGGGTGGAGCGCATTCCCTTCCCATGTCAGGCTATCCCCTGCAGCCCAGGGGCAGCCGTGCTGGGTGGCAATGGGCAGGGTGTTGAGGTGGGGGCTGGCAGGCTGACCAAAGTAACAGGTGGAGCACCAGAGGCTTGGGGAGGGAAGGTGCTGAAGTGGGCAGTCGGGCCATTGGCAAGAGCAACGTGGTTGAGAGGAAAGTGGCCTCAGAACAAGTGGGGCAGGTAAGGAAAGAAATTCTCACTCCCCCCAGAAATTGCCTTTCTTTCCTTACCTGACTCCTAGCCCCATGCCATTTCTCCTTCACGATCCACCACCGCCGCATGCAAGGAAACAAAGGAAGCCTTTTTGGTGGGGGGGGAGGTCAATCAAACAATTCCAACTTCTCATGAAAGATCACAAAGTTGGAATTGATTGACTGACCTTTTTTCCCCCAAAACAATAACTTTCTTTGTTTCCTTGCACATGGCTCTACCTGCTGCTTTGGTGGCTCTGTAAGCAGAGCTGTGAAGTTCTCTTTCAGAGAAGAGAACTTCGCAGCTCTACCTACAGAGCCACCAAAGCTGTTACCTAGTTTGGGTCGTGACACGTCTGCAAGAAATGCTGAATGGAAATGGCACCCCTGCCCTGTTCCCTGCCTCACCTCGCCTCACCCCACAGGATGAGCCTTCTGACCACTATCTCACATGCCAGAGACCCCCTGGATCTCCCCCAAACATGCCCAGCCCCCATAGGCATCCCTCCCCACAAGCAACTTCGAGGTGGCCACACCCACCCAGTCTGCCATGACCACTGCAGCCATGCCACCCAGTTGCCATGCTCACCCAGTGGGCCACGGCCATCCAGCACCCAACGATAAATAAGTGGGATTTGGGTTGCAGTTTGGGCACTTGGTCTCTAAAAGGTTCACCATCACTGGCCTAGATCATTATTAAAACCCACTTTGTCATTATTGAACTGCTGCAACTGTTGTTCAGCACATCAGCAGCAGAGACCCAACTCTACACCCATTGCCAACCCTCTCAACAGCATCCTTAGTCCAATATGCACTCCCACATTGCCTGTACCCAAGGCAGATTGTGCCCACTGCCCTGTGCTTGCTATGCCACTAATAAGTTGAGCAACTTGGTTTCCTCTGTCTCCCTCAGATATGGAAGTTTCATAGGGGGAAAAATGCCATACATGACTCATTTTCTTCCTGAGGTGGAATAGAAAATGACTTTCTTTTCAGGTATTTGTGGTCTCTCCCACATAATGTGTCATCCAGAGGCATGGGGTGAAATATCACCCACATAGTGGCCTGGTTCATGGTTAATGGAAAATCCTGGATTAGCATTATGTTTAGATGCTCCCATTCCTCCTCTTTCTTTATTTCTGAGGATAATGTGAGAATATTATGGACAGGAGACCCTCCACATTTTTTTGGTTTGAAAGAATAAACCTGTTCAGGCTTTCAGAAATCTCAACAGAACACTCAACTCCTTGCCAGCATGGTTGAGATGATGACGACTCCTATAATTAGACTTGAATTGCTAATGTCTGCCAGCAATATTGTTCACACAGAAGCCAACATGCATAATCATAAGAAATGGAAAGTCTTCTCTCTTCCAGACATTTACACTCAACACACAAATGTGCACAGAAGGTGATATCATGTAACTGACATCGGTTCGGGGCAAAGGCATCATTGAAGCACATCTGTTATCAATGCTCCACATTTCATAATGCCTGAACGGGCCTAGTTTCCTGGAACGCTGCATGTTTTCTAGCTTGAATAAAAGAAATATATATTTCCATTCCACTGCAGAATAAATAATTGGATTACAAACATCTAGAAGCTCATAAACATTATTATTTTAATGTACAACTATAGCTAGTGAGCATCTACTGGCATTCTACAATGAAAACCCAGAGAGATCTTTGAAGTGCGAAGGGGGAAAAAACCTCTCTGTAACAGGTTGTTAAATATTGCTATTTGAGATGGAAAAGATAAATTTCAAAGTGCTGGAACAGGTCTCAGAATCCCATTAATAGAAATTAGAGGGAAATCTAATAGGAAAAGACAGTAAGAGAACATTCTTGCCATCACTCCTTGGGGAAACATGTAGACTGAAGGATGACACTTTATTTCTCTGAATCCCCATGAGTCCAATAGTCACAGCACTCACCCTGCAAATAATAATAATAATAAATACAGTCTGAAGTGGCTCTGGCTATTCCAGGCTTAATAAATGGGCTGGAATTATGGCAAACTCTGATACATGAAACATCTTTTCAATAAAAATAGATAGGGTTGTTAATAATGTTAATGGAGTATCATACAGCTGAGAGGATTATATAGCTTATCATGAAGTTTTATTATTTTTAATAAGTATTCTCTTGTGTCCTTCAGCTCCACTCATATCTAATAACCTGCAGGAACACTTTATGCCAATATTTCTCTTTAGGGTTCAGGGTAGTAAATACTTAGTTGACCTTGGAGACTTTGTGCTTTTTGTTGAACTATGGCTCCAGGCAGTTCATAAGCATAAGAGTAACCCTGAAAAAGAAAGCCAGAAGATTTTTAGGCCAGCACTAATAGGCAGAAAAACTGCAATTAAAAGAGGAAAACAATATAACTTTCCTGTTTGCCCAACCCATTCTCCTGGGCTCATGATACCTGGTTCTAAAATATGAAGATTCCACTTAAGTAATCTCCAAGGAGAATCTTTATTTTCAGTAAATTTGTCCAATTATCTTTTTCATAAACTTAAGTAGATCATGCACATCACTTCCCAAGAAAAATTGGGCCACTTGGAAATAAAAATACTGAGGAGGCATAGGAACTCCGCAAGTTCCTTACATGCTTAGTTGGTTAACATTCATTAATTTTCTAGGAGAGCATTGAAGGAACAGGGAAAGGGGAAAATGCAAAAAAAAACTTTGGAGGCATGGAAAGACGAGAGGAATTATCCTTCACAAGCCTATAGCAACTTATAGTTTTTCCTCATTAACAAAATGTCAGGAGGAAACTAAGGTGAAAAAAGTCACCTTTAAGAAAGTTTAATACTAAAACTACAGGATCATTTGTTTGCTAAATGTGCCCAGAAAGATCTTTGGCAGTGGTCTGGTTGAAAGTACAGGAAGTTCTCAACTTAACAACTATTCATTCAGAGACCAATCAAAGTTACAACGGCACTGAAAAAAGTGACTTTTAACCATCATAGAATCCCCACTTCCAGAAATGCTGGCTGCTGCTTATAAAGATCTCCACCTTCATTTTCACAATATTGTGTTGGCAAACTAATTGAAATCTCCCAATATGGCTCCCATTCTTGTGGTTGTTTAAGGGGGTCCTCCAGGAATCAAAATACTGAGATGCCCAAGAGAATTGACGATAGATGGCACTTACTCTCTCTTTTGTGGACTTTCTCTTCTCCTTTTCAACTTTGGTTTACCTAATAGGCACTTGGTTAGCAAAAGGATAAAAAAGAAGCTTGTTTCTCAGTCTTAATCATACATGCAAGAAAGAAATAATCAAAACTCCAACTCTTTTATACCACGGTGCTTTCTTTGCAGAAGTTGGTGGGAGGGGAGACAGAGAAGAAAGAAAATTATAGAGTAGCAGAGAAATGAAATGTTTGAATAGAAAATAATTTCCCTAACTTGTAGCCTGCAGGCATAACCTGTCATAACTCTGCATGAATTGAACAGTCAGGGAGTTCAGGTTTTCGGCAGCTTACCATAAACTAATAAGTTTCATCACTTCGTCTTTGGGTGACAGGCCTTTCCATGTGTTAGGAGACACACTAGTCTGCAAAGGAAAAGATGGAGAACCACTGCATATCTAGCGGTAAATTCAAAAGAAGCTATTAAATCCCACTAAATGGTTCTTGTTTATAAAGGCCAACTTCCAGATATGTTGACAATGAGAATTATAGTCTCATATTTTACAGGCATCAGGTTTGAGAAAATGGAACCATCTCAAGGTCCAGATTTAAGGAGATCCTGATCAAAGTGTCCTTGATTACAGTGTCTTTTGGGGGTTCAGGATACTATAGAAAGAGAAAGCATAGCATACAATTCACTTTTTTTTCAAGAGAGCTATTTTAACAAACTTAGAATAGTACTAGACAGGATTCCCTGAACAGAAATCCTGAGGTCAAAGAGAGCAATGAATGTTGGGAACTCCACAATAAGATGAAATTCTTGAAGTATAATTATGCAATATTTTAAAGAGGAAAAATGAGAGCAATTTAGTAAATATTGTTGATGCATCCTTAAGATCTTGACAACCACAAAGCATTCAGAAAAATACACAGGAAATGAAGAAGACAGAAAAATGTCTAGCTACCATTAGGTAGATAGAGAACTGACTCCACAATCATACCCAATGAGTATACAGAACCATTTCCATATTAAGCTGGAAATAAGTATTAGTATCCCAGAGCTCCATTCAGTCCTGTATTTTCAACATATTTATAAATTACTTGGACGAGGGATTAGAAAATACGATTTTCAGATTTGCATATCACACCAAAAATATTACAGCCATTTCTGGACACCATGTCATAGGAAGAAAATTTTAAAAACTGTCCAGAGGCAGCAACCAAGATATTAAGGACTATGGAAGGAAAAATTATAATTAATAGTTGGAGATGCTAAGTCTGCATGGGGAATAGAGAACTGTGGAAAGGCTTATTTGTTCTCTTCAAGTAATTGTAAGGCTATGGGGCAGAACTGTTCAGAGGACAGGACAAGAAACAAAGTGTTTATGTTACAAAGAGATGGGTTTGGCATGAATATCAAAAACACAAATCCCAAGTAATCATTCAAGAGACTTCCTTAGGAAGTAATAGAGACTTCTTGACTGGAGGTGTTTAATAGAGCCTGAATGACCAACTATGTTGTTGTTGTTGTTAGTTGCAAAGTCGTGTCCAACCCATTGCGACCCCATCGACAATGTTCCTCCAGGCCTTCCTGTCCTGTACCATCTTCTGGAGTCCATTTAGGCTCACACCTACTGCTTCAGTGACTCCATCCAGCCACCTCATTCTCTGTCGTCCCCTTCTTCTATTGCCCTCAACCTTTCCCAGCATTAGGCTTTTCTCCAGGAGTCCTTCCTTCTCATTAGGTGGCCAAAGTATTTGAGTTTCAACTTCAGGATCTGGCCTTCTAAAGAGCAGTCAGGGTTGATCTCCTCTAGGACTGACCGGTTTGATCACCTTGCAGTACAAGGGACTCGCAGGAGTTTTCTCCAGCACCATAGTTCAAAGGTTTCAATTCTTTGGCGCTCAGCCTTTCTTATGGTCCAACTTTCACAGCCATACATTGCAACTGGGAAGACCATAGCCTTGACTATACAATTTTGTTGGCAGGGTGATGTCTCTGCTTTTTAGTGTGCTGTCTAGTTTTGCCATAGCTTTCCTTCCCAGAAGCAAGCATCTTTTAATTTCTTGGCTGCAGTCCCCATCTGTGGTGATCTTGGAGCCCATGAAAATAAAATCTATCACTACCTCCACTACCTCCAACTATAGGGATACCATACTTGTGAATTCCTACTGCAGTCTTTTATTATCACTCTTTGATTGCTTACTCCATGGTGAGTAATACCCATTCCTTTGGCCCAGATGCTTGATATACGTATTCAATTTAGAGGAAATGTGAGGTTGTATTTGACTGGTGCCCTGTTCAATTGGGGCTCTGATCAGTGTTTGGAAAGAAAGGGTGACAATAGTCTTAGATAATGGATAATGGAAACAAGTTGTTAGATAACAACTAGAGAAATAGATACCTAGAGTAATTCTGGAAGATGAAACTGAATGAAACATAGGTAAGAGCCTTTATTAAGGATTATCTTATGGGTATAAGAATGGCAAATGTTATTCTCCCATTCTTCTCACATTTACAGATTGCCAACTGTCCCATTTCATGTGACCCAGGCCATCTTGAGGAGATCTTCAAGATTATTATGAAGACTATTTGAAGCATTTGAGAGAAAAAGTCATTCTGATTGTAATTTAGAAAGCACTTCATGGCACCCAAGTAGTTAACTGCAGTTATTTCTGTCCATTTCACAAAATCCAACAAGACAGGCATGCTCTACTCATTAAACAATGTCATTTGATGGGACTTCAGAGTTGTGCCTTCTCTGTCATTGCATCTGCCTGGAACAGCATGGGCTTGACACTATCCGTCTTCTGAAAGATATTAAGACCTTGTTTTTCACTCAGGCAGTGGGTCATGGTGTACATTTAAGTGATTTGTTTGTTATGGATGCTATGGATGTATAAACTGCCTCAGGTGTAATGTAGTTTAATTTTAATTATTTTGCTGCTGTTCTTAATTAGATAATAGCTTCCCAGAGTCACATAGTAAGTAGGTGGCTAGCCAAAATGAACAAATAAATAAGTACATTCCTGCAGTGGAAGTTACCTTAGATGCTCTTCAAGCTTGTTTTCAATCCTTATATTTTAATTTTTTGTGATTAGCAATTTAATCATATCCATGTTCACTTAAAGCAAAGTTGTCATTTCTCTAATGGATTTTCTTCCATATATTTCTACACCTTCAGCCATTACTAGATAAATTAATTTTTCTTCTTGTTTGACTAACTAAATGCATTTATCAAAATGCTGAATTCTCCCTTTTTCTAAGTAAAAGGTATGTAGCATTAATCAAAGCGAGATCTATGTGTTTCTCAAGAAAAGATGGAGTAGGCAATCCAGGATGTCACATTTTAAGCCTCCCTGGACCTGTAAAGATATTGTCACTGAGACCTCTCAATACCCTTCAGCATTCTTCGAACACAAGAGTTTGGAAATGCTGGAAACCCAAGACAGCAAAAGGTCCTGTTAGACTGATGTGCATCAACAGCTCAAGGTAGCTGTTCAAATTTATATGCTGTCTGTAACAAAATATCACACTGATATCCTAGAGTTATAAATAGCTGTCAAGTCTGATGGGCTTCTTAGCATCTGAGCTTGATTTGAGATGTAGCACTTTTGCCTCAATGCAACTCACTGAGAATCTATAGGCGTATAGCAAAGGTTATACCTCTGATATTCAGAAAATTGTAAAATAAGAGAGATAATTGCTTGATTTTCCAGGAGATTTTGGGACAGAAAAATAATAATAATAATCCCCTTGGGCAGTGTTTACTTAACCTCCTAAATGAGTGGCAGCTGAAAAGGGTGATGATATTTTATAGCAAGGGCTGGCATTTTGATTTTACTAAAGTTGAAAGTCGATGACCAATGCCAAAATTAGAAGAGACCACCTATTTTCTGTGTGATAGGACCCTTTTATCCATCTTTTCTTTTGGGAACAAGCTGTAAAGAACAGACATCTCATTCTTACAAGAATTTCATCCTTGCACAGAAAAAACTTTTTAATTTCCAAGGGCCATTTGAACCTAATCTAGGCCCTAATTTGTCCATATCTGTCAGGCAATGGAATTCTCTTAGTTCAAAGCAGAGATGCTTTCATTCTATGCTTGGAGGAAAAAACCTCTCTTACTGTGTCCCACAAAGAAAGATTTACTTCGTTTAAACTACAGATGAATAAAATCAGAGATAGCTTTTATAAAGATGACCTAAGCAGTTCCTGAACCTAGTATATAGATTTCTATTCAGCTGGGTTGCCACTTTGCCAATGTATCAGAAATAATATCCCAAATAATTTTCAGTGCCAAGATTACCTAATCTCTGGGAGCTGTAATTTTTAAAAAAGATGAAATGTCTTTGATCATAGAGAGATTATCTGCCTTCTTTCATCAAGACATGCATTCTTTGCCATCTGCGAAGAGGAATCAGTATTTCCAAAGAAGAATATCTTGCTGCAAGGCAAGCATTAACCCTAGCACCTTTTTTTAGAAATGTATCACTGCTTGTGACTAATACAAATTAAGCAATTTGCACTGGTCTGTTTTTTATCACATGCAATGCTCTGCATTTAGCAGTTCAGCTATCTAAACCAGCCCTAATTTGAAAAGGAACAGACCAAGCACTGTACCCCGAAGCCAGTTCCATAAGCTTGCTATATTTTACTATTGGTCCATTTCTAAGGCAGCCCCTTTTAGGCTAGAAAATTAAAATAACATGTGGTATATACTTCTTGAATCCTTCACATCAATGTCCAGCTTCCTTTCTTTGTCCCAAATGCACCAAGAAAATGCCCGGGATGTGACCTGCACAACAGTGGTGGCTTTCCCCCAAAGCACTCCATCTGACCTCAGCATAATGAAGAGAATTAATATGGCAAAGCCACTAACACGGCACCACTTCCCAGCAGCATAGCTACAGCCTCTAATTGATTAGTCCATAAAAAACCTGTGCACTAAATTGAAAGGAGCTGCACTAATTCTCTTTTATGTTAAATTTCTGTCTCTCTCGTTTATCGAATTCTTTGTCCAATGCCCCCTTTTTGCAGCCTATTGTGGGCTTGCTGTGGGCCTGTTTTCCTCTTGGCCAGATTAAGTACCTAATCAAAATCTTGTCTCCTTTAATGGCATAAAATTGAAAGATAGATATTGCACTTTACACAGCTGATTAAACACTGGAATGTGGCTAAATGCTTTACAGGGCTTGTTACATTAACTAACTCTGTCATCTGCCAGCTATCTTATAATTGCATATGCTCATGTTCCTCCTGGTGAAGCTAAGGTAAGGACGCTATCCCCCCCCCCAATTCCTTTTTTTATTCTTCTCCCTTCTCCATGATCACAAAGGAAGTAAGGTGTCAAAGAGTACCTAAAATCTTCCCCATTTGGATTGGATGTTGTTGCATGCAAAAGACCACTTACCTGCAGTTTTTAAAACTGCAGAAACCTATCTCTTAATTCTGGCCAAGAAAATAATTAAGTACCTAAATGATCCAAATGATAAAAAAATAAAACCTGTATAACTGTGGCTGGAATGTTAGGATATAACCAAGAGATTTGTGCTTTGGGAGGAACATTCAAAATGCAGATGGGATCCTTTTCTTGAATGATCAGAAAATTAAAAGTAAGCTTACCAGCAAGTCAAAACTAACATAGTACAGTAACATTTTATCCTAGTGTCATCATTTTTTAATTTCTGTTTTGTATTCAGAATTTAAGAACAAATGAGTGTTTCAAAAGCGTACCATCTAAAATGGTGTAGTACTCTCTACCATCTCAGTCTATCTTCAAGTAGATCTGTTTAAATGTATGCATCATTTCTTCTACTCCAACCAGTAAAATAGCTGCTATTTCCTCCCCCCCCCCTGGTCTTTTTATCTGCCCCCTCCTATTGCCTCTAAGTGGTTTACAGAATCTGCATATTGCTCCCAAACAATCATTTTACCAACTTCAGAAGGATGGAAGGCTGAGTCACCTTGAGCCAGTGGGAATCAAACTGCTGGCAGTTGGCAGAATTAGCCTGCAATACTGTATTCTAACTGCTGTGCCACCACAGCTCATGGTAGAGGTCTTTTATATACTAGCCAGTCATATGCCTTGTTGTGAATCCAGTCTCTGCTTGGTGGCTCTTTATGTATCCTTGAATCCATGCAGATACTTCAACAAATGTTGGTCCTTTGTTTTGCTGATAAGGAACTTGGAATGGAAGATATTTTAGCTTCTTGTAGCTTATAGGGGAAGGATAAGTTATAAAATATATTTGTACTTATAACAGCTGTAAAGAATATTGGAAGCCATTTCTTTATATTTTTTCTTTTTTTTCTATTTTTCTTCATTTTTTTTCTTTTCTTGCACTTTTTGTATTTTCTTTGGTTTCTTTCTCCTTTTTCTCCTTACTTTGTATTAGGTTGATAAGTAGAAGATAGAAACTGTTTTCATTTTCTTGTTTAAAGGATTAAGTAAAAATTATAGGCAAAAGAAAAAAGGAGAAGGATGAGCCAGATGTGGACTGGGTAGAGAAGGCTTATAAACTGCTAACATTAGGTGGCAAGATCAAAGAGAATTCTCAAGGGAAGAAGTTCAGTAATGGGAATTCTAGCTGGCATCTAAAACTGGTTTATAATGGATTAGATAGTTCTAGTTACTTGCTGCTGAAGATGCACTGTTGATGTGGTGCATTCTGGTCAGAATAACATTGATTGGTAAACATAAAAATGGACTGAGCATTTGACACTAATTAAGATTTATGGAATGGTGGATGAGACTGGGCCAAGACTCACCCCAGCATTTCAGAGCATGTCAAAGGAACAGTATTCTCAGACACATGGTTAAAATGACCCTATAATTCATTTAAGGTTCAATTAAGATAGACTAAAAGTTTAGCTGCCCAAGAACAAGCAGCCATCCACCTACAATCTCTTCAGTCTGAAAGTGGATGTTGAAATGTAGATGGATTTTTAAGCTTTTTACTTAGATCTAAAGTATTCTATAGGAATATTTCTAGTATTTAGGAACTGGAGAGATACATATTTGTTAGAACACACACATGCTAGTCTTATATCATATAGTATTAACATTTGCTTTTTTAAAAGGTGTTCCAATATTTGAGGGGCTGCCACAAAGAAGTGGGGGTCAACCTATTTTCCAAAGCACCAGAAAGCAGGACAAGAAACAGTGGATGGAAATTAATCAAGGAGAGAACCAATCTAGAAATAAAGAGAAATTTCCTAACAGTGAGAACAATTAACGAGTGGAACAGCTTGCCTTTGGAAGTTGTGGGTGCTCGATCACTGGAGGCTTTTAATAAGAGACCAGACAGACACTTGTCTAGAATGTACAGGGTCTCCTGCTTGAGAAGTGGACTAGAAGATCTCCTTGGTCCAGTGATGGGATTCAAATATATGAACAACCGGTTCTCTGTGTGGATGCTGCTTCTGGAAGTCCATTCTGGGCCTGGGCAACAAAAAATTAGCTACCAGTTCTGCCGAACTGGTGCAAACTGGCTGAATCCCACCACTGCCTTGGTTCCTTCCAACTCTGTTAGTCTGTTATTCTGTTAAAATGCTTTTGAGAACAAATACATATTTTGAAAATGAAAACATGAAAAGTGCATAAAAGTACAGGATATTATTCTATACTTGGCTAACAAAGTGATGCAAAGGAATCACTCACAAAAGAATGCAAAATAGTTTAGTAAGACTTGCATCCTGCAATGTAAAATGTCTGTTTTGATAAGGTCTACCTTATGTCCAAACTCTATTTCTAAATAAAAAAAGAAATGAAACTGGAATCTTGGTGGTCTTGGCTATCCAACCAGATCCTAGACATGATATTCAGGCAATCTTGGATCATGGGAAAAGTCTATTGTATAATACAACAAAAGTGGGTTAGTTCACATGTTTCCACAACTGCTTCCTATTACCATTCTTTTTCAACATCTATGTGTACAAAAGGAGGTTAATGAAAAAGGTAAACAAAAGAATTGTCAAGGGGCTATTTAACTAGAGGAAGCCAAAGCTGATTCATTTCCTGCTTCATCCATGGGTCTAAAGGAAAAGACCAATACTTCAGGTTCAATTTAGTAATCCTACCTGGGATACAGTACTTACATTCTTGCTATTATCTGATAATGTACATGTTAATTCAAAAGCTGTTCAAGCCTTTGTATTCTCCATTTAAGTAATTTAATATAGAAAGGAAATAGAGACAAACAGCTACAACCAAATTCTTCCACCACCATCCTCTCCATGAATCAAAGAATACCTTCTGTTTCAATTTACAACCCTATAAAAATCATGCTTCTAATCTTTGTATAATACGTAGGCATAGGCATCCATGGTTGACAATCATCTTCCACTTCATGAAAAGTAACAATGTGTAATTTTTCTCTATGCAATATTCATTAATGGCAAAACAAATAGCTTTTCAATAAACCCAATGACATGGCATGGATGGAAAAGTTTTGTCTCCTTTGGCGGAGGTACACATTCAGATTATCTACATTTTCCAAAAATGGACAATATGTTTGTTGCTCTGGGGCCAAACTATACAGCAGGAATTGGATAGAAAATAGCTTACATTGTAGATAATGTATTCTTTGCCGTATTTCTTTAAATTGTTGAAAGGAACCAATTTGCTGAGTAATGTTGAATAACCTTTCAGTGAATTATTCTGTCAAACAACATTCCAACTCTGTTTTCAAGTCACCATATTTTTAAAAAGCAAGTAAACATTTTCCAAACCACAGGCAGGTTATTTCAAAACTATGTAGCTGAGTTCCAAACTCATTTTATTCCCATACTGAAAAGCTTCCAAAATGTAAAGAGAAAATATTCCCCAAAGAAATGTAAAACTGCCCTCCATAGACCTGTATTCATAGCCACTAATGAAAGTACTACATATCCTAGCATTCAAACAGACCCAGAGGCCTACTATATTCCCACAGGATGCCTGGCTATTGAATGAAATACATGTAATTTTTCCTTTACATTTAAGTGGTGTTGAATTAAAAGACACATGAATCAGATTCAGCTGTCTGTACCACAAGCTATTAATAATCCATCCATCATTTGTTTTTATATCAAAAGGATTCTTCTATCCAAATCGACTTCACACTCCACATGAAACCTATGGATGAGTTCATCAAACAGCTCAAAATGTAAGCTTGATTAGTCTACTATGCAGATTTCACTAATCTCTTATTAAAGATTCATAAAGGCATAATATATATTTTAATAAGTCAGGTTTCCTGAATTTTAGACATAAAATTCAAACCTGAATGAAATGCTTTCTACTAACATATGTGAGATAACAGGAAACATTTCAGCTTATCACTGTATTCAGATTGAGTTAATAGGTACTTTCTGGCCAAAAGATGGTGTGAACTAACAGCACACAAGGCTGCGTCCCAATGCACAGAGGTCCAAATTTGTTGTTCTCTTTCTGTGAGGGGACTTCTATATGAATGTATAAGGGGACGCAGTGGCTCAGTGGGTTAGGATGCTGAGCTTGTCGATCAGAAGGTCGGCAGTTTGGCGGGTCGAATCCCGAGTGCCACATAGCAGAGTGAGCGCCTGTTACTCGTCCCAGCTTCTGCCAACCTAGCAGTTCAAAAGCACGTAAAAATGTAAGTAGAAAAATAGGGACCACTACGGTGGGAAGGTAACAGCGTTCCGTGCGCCTTTGGTGTCTAGTCATGCCGGCCACATGGCCACGGAGACATCCTCGGACAAGCGCTGGCTCTTCGGCTTTGAAACAGAGATGAGCACCGGCCCCTAGAGTTGGAAACGACTAGCACGCATGTGCGGGGGAAACTTTACCTTTACCTTTAGATGAATGTATATCTCCTCACTCTCACTAATATCCATAAAGATAAGGGAATAGACAAATTCAGGCCTTTCTTCTCATAGAATGCTCAGAATGGCGTTCCGGCACCTTTTTTTGCAAAAAAAAAAAAGCTCCCTCTATTGGCTTTCCTAAGCCTATTGCAGGGCTATGCAATCTTGGCTCTTTTTATGACTTGTGGACTTCAACTCCCAGAAATCCTGACACAGCCATGCTGAGGGGAAAGGGAGAGGTTTCCAAGCTGAGCCATGCTGGCTCAGGAATTCTGGGAGTTGAAGTCCTTGAGTCATAAAAGAGCCAAGGTTGCCTACCCTTGCACTAGAGGAGGACATTAAAATTATTTACAGGGTTACTTCTTTAGGAACTAAACTTTTAGAATCTAAAACAGCTAATTCAAAAAAGCCAACAGGAAAGAACCTCACAATTTTCATCTGCTTCTGTCTTTTGGAAGGTAAAATTAGATAACAAAATAATCTATTTCCTATGTTAATATCTCTGCAATGAAATCAATAAAGAAATGGAAAGAAATGAGAAACATTTTTTTCAATGTAATATGTCTAATTTAGCTAATGCTAGAAAAAAATAGTATCTTTTGTAAATACTCTTGAAAACTATATTGAATATAACCATCTATTACAACTAAACCACTTTAAATTAAACAATTCTTAAGAATGAAATATTCTTAATTTGGACTTTACTTTTACTGTTTGGACTGTTGTGTGTTTTGAAAAATACATTATCTAGAATCTAGTTATGTTGCACTTCAGTCTTTAAATAATTAACCTATCCTCGATCGTGTACAAGATGTCATGCCAAAATTGCAATTGCAATTATTTATTTTATTTTTATTTTATTTTAATTCTATTTATATCCCACCCTTCTCCGAAGACTCAGGGCGGCTTACAAGCTTAGCAGTAGCCTTCATTCTATGTATATGCCTGCTTATTAGGGCTTTCACACACACCCCAAGCGGCATTATTACAAAGTCAGCTTAATTGCCCCCAACAATCTGGGTCCTCATTTTACCTACCTCGGAAGGATGGAAGGCTGAGTCAACCTTGAGCCTGGTGGGATGCGAACCTGCACTAATTGCAGGCAGCTGGTGTTACTTAAGGAGGCATTAGCCCACTGCTCCACCAAGGCTCATTGGGGAGACAGCAAAATGAGTGAGGACTAGGGTGCATGAACACAAGCTCGCTATTGGAAGACAAGAACAACATTCACAGGTGTGGGCACACATGGCTACAAACAACCACGTCTTTAATCTAACAGGGACTGAGGCAATTGCCAGTGACAACACTAAAGGCGGCCGCTTGTTTAAGGAAGCTTGGTTTTCAAACCACTCCTCTATCAACCGGCACATAGACCTCCCCTCTGCATACCAGGCACTAAGAAATTGGGAAGAGGAACGATGTGCGCGATATGAAGGCAAACAGCGCAAGCATTCACAGAGTGCCTCATTGTATCAGAATCAAGATTGCATCAACACACAACCACCCTGCAATGTAGAACACAGAGAAGAAGAGCAACAAGCATTTAGGACCTCTGGTATGAGAACAAGGGCAATGACTAGAGCTATGGCTACAACACATGGAACTATCAGCAATTCACTTTTAACAACAGATACCCAGAGACAACTACATCCCCCAAAAATGGATGTGCGACAACTCAAAGAAATACGGCCGACCTCAACAAACAGATCGGTGATGCGCTCCATGAGCAGAGTGCAGACACCAACACGATCTTCCCACCCCAGCGTTTCCATCCTGACAATGTTGGCAGTTAGCCAACGAAAGCTTGATCTTTTAGCAATAAAAACTGTTTTAGTTTTTCTTATTCCATCCCAGTGTTCACTTCATTTGTTAATTTTAACATGCCTGGGATTCACATTTTTAACCTTATCAAGGAATAATTAACCTAGTATATACATAGCAATATGTGATATTTTCATGGTGAGCTTAACATCAATAAAAACATTTATTAAAAAGGCTAAAATAATTTCTGGTGGTATTATCTGTACATTAAAATTTTGGACAAGCAGTGATCATGTATCCTAGCAAAAGATGTTACATATGTGCATAAGCATAGTCAGTAGCATATGCCTTTTTAAAAATATCAAACATGCAAAGAAACAAAAATAAGTCCAAAATATCTGTATTACATCCAGAAATGCCAACTTTTCAACCAATATTTCTCATCCATAACTATGGCACCCTAAGGATACCTGCATACATGCAAATGTTTCTCTGGGATCAGTAATGCAGCAGGGATTGCTTTTTCCTTCCAGTAACATATACCTAAAACCAGTTTATTGCATTTGGCAATTGTACTAAAAAAAATCTATTTGTCAACCAATATAATTCATTTAATTTGAAATCAAGTGAAAAATTGATTTAAATTATTTTATTAAAACAAATTAATGGCAATTCTTTTATAAGAAGTTGCCTCAAACAAAGTGAGTTTGACATGCCTGCTCTAGATAGTTGAATGCTCCAAAATAAATTCTAGACCAGGCCTGTACATGTAGCCTACCAAGCACCCTTGGACAAAGCACAGACTTTTTTTAAAAAAAAAAAGAAGTAAAATCACCACCACTGCCCTGAAAGTCATGTTGTCTAGTGCCTCCATGGCCTACCATGACCACGAGCTCCAACACTGTAGATGCTCCTCTAGTCACCAAATCAGTGATTAGCCCACCAGCATTCCTTTGCAGACCACAAAGATTTTTAATTTATCAGTGTGGGCCTTTCCCTTCTACAAGTTGCACAGATCTCTTCTAGATTTTCCTCTTGCCTTTCCAAGTTAACTCCTTGGTCTGTCATTGAGCAAGAATTGACTTTGTAGGGAAGCATATTATCATTTGATGTATATTTAACATATGTTCTACCTTTATTTACCAATTATATAATATTTGTATGCCATCCACATGACGATGTTTGGGGCAACTTACAATAGAAAAAAAATTATTTTTAAAATCATAAGATTAAAACATAAAAGTAGGGCTTTTCTCATAGAACGCTCAGAATGGCGTTCCGACAACTTTTTTTTTTTTGCACAAAAAAAAGGTTTTGCACAAGCTATGCTACTCCCTCTATTGCCTTTCAAAAGCCTATTGGCTTTCAAAAGCTAATAGGAATTGCTGCTGAGCGTGCCAAAAGAACTGGCTGGCAAACGTTGCACCGGCAATTTGTCTGCAGCGAAGGCGAGTAGGCAGGAACTTTGCATCCCTCCCTGCTGCCCAACTACACCATCTCAACTAGGTAAGTAAAAGAGGACAAGGAGTGGGAGGTGAGTTCTGTGGAGTCCATGTGCACTCCTTCCTTGTGCTCACCCATGTCAGCCAGGCTGGTGGCCTACCTGGTGCTGGACCTGCGCCACCGTCGCCTCACCCTGTGCACCTAAGTGGCCACCCCAACCAATATGAAATTAAAAATGCCTGAAAAATCTTAATGCATCAAAATAACATCTTTATAATACTATTTTTAAACAAATATTTTAAGATAGCAATAGCACTTAGACTTATTTAACACTCCATAGTGCTTTATAGTACTCCCTGAGCAGTTTACAATGTCAGCATATGGCCCCCAACAGACTGGGTCCTCATTTTACTGACCTTGGAAGGATGACTCTTGAGCCAGTCAAGATTGAACTCCTGGCTGTGGGGCAGAGTTAGCCTGCAGTGTTGCATTCTAACCACTGCACCACAGGGCTCAGTGTCCTTTTTACATTAAAAAATGTTTTTAAAAAAGGGTTTTTTATACTCTGTAAGATAATTTTATTGTAAATAACACATGCATTTTGTCAATGAAACATATCCTGAAATGGCCACTTGGAAACCTATAAATCATTTTTAATGTAGAAATCTCCCCCAAAGTCAACAACTTGATTGTGTTCCCTGCTGGAAGATCAAATATTTAAAATTCCATTTTCACAATCTCATAATTACAGATACTTTGGATAACCATTCGATCAGTTTGATTAACAGTTCTGTTAGATAGATCATTAATAGAATTAGCTGGAATATTTGAAGAAATGTTATTCAAAACCTATCAGTGGAATTTAGATTTCTTTTTTCACCTAATAAATTAATTCACATTCTTTATTTTTTAAAAAAAATATATCATTTTTTAAAAATGATATATAAACTTATTTCTTGAGTATTGCATCATTGACTTTGTAGTTTTATAGCAGTGGGACTTTCTCATGTACTGCTTTGTTGCTCATTGACAGCTAATAGAATGGTCATTCTGTAGAATTCAAGTTGCATTATACTTATCCAAAATAAGCCACTTCTATGATGATCATAAAATTGCTAATAACGAAGTGACGCAAATATCAAATTTTAACACAAATTCTAATTCAGTCAGAATTTGGTTATAATTCTAATTTGCAGTACTAAGTTTAATGATTATTTCCTTCCTATTGCAACAAGAAAAAAATGTGCTTGCAAGAGCAGTTTGGATCTTGCTTTAAATGCAGAGAATATGAAACTAGGTGAATGTGTATGAATTATTTAAAACTACATGAAAATCATTCACACACACCCCTCCAAATCTTCTAACTTAAACCTACTTTATTGTTGCACGCTCTAGAGATGAGTGACATTTAACACAACTCTGTCATGCTCCCATACACACTTTCCTGTCTGACAGCCAGAGGGGGGGAAATGTAGGGATAACAGGCAAGCATATGCAGATTTTAAGTGTTTCAGCCTATTTGATCTACCCTTCCTCTCAGTTTCTACTGAACCAAAGTCCATGCAGCATAGCAACAATCAAAAGAAGAAATATTGCCATCTGGCAAAATGTCAAAACAATATCACTTCATTTGTTGCATGATTAAGAAACACTTCCCATCCAATAAATAAGAGACACTGAGAATTAATGTGCAGAGCGGGTACTTAACTGACCCACATTATCTATAGTTCTTCCTGCTTGGTTGCACTAGCTTTTCTAAGTTGAAAGAAGTAGAGTTGTGTGCTTGTATGTGTTAACTGCAAGATGATCTAAAATGTCAGATCCTCACAATGAATAGCAAGTACTAGTTGTAATCTTGCAAGACCAAATATTGACCAGTTTTCAAGAAGCGACATCCATCTGAAGAGACTACACTAAAACTTTGGGTTAACTCATATAGGATCCAAAGACAGAAAATAGTTTTGGCCTATAGAATAATAATAAAGACATGGTTCGTATATTTCACTCAGCTCTGTCATTTTCAGGCTGTCTGCAGGGTACGGTAAAAAAAAAATCAAAATGGTGGTCATAATGGTGTGATCAAAGCTCTACCTTTTAATTTGCTTCATACACATGACATATAAAAACAGGAAGAGCTTCTATTGCACCATCATGACTGCCATATTATTCTGTTTTGTTTTGTTTTGTATTGTTTTTACTGTAGTCAGCAGACATGTCTGGAGAATTTGCTCTCTTCCAGTTCCCAGGTTCACATGTTACTGCATGAAATTCAGAAGAATGTAGAAGAGTGAGGCTGTTGTAATCCTAAATCTCCTTCACTCATAGCACCATTTTACTGAGAACAGGTCCAAATAAAGGTCCCAATATAACA
The DNA here is from genome assembly GCF_964194415.1 of Vipera berus. NCBI lineage: Eukaryota > Metazoa > Chordata > Lepidosauria > Squamata > Viperidae > Vipera > Vipera berus. The sequence continues at coordinate 27,441,585 of NC_138204.1, forward strand.
AAACAGGAAGTCATCACACAAATGCTATCTTTTTGTAGTTGTATTGTGATATTGCATACAAATACATATAGGACACAAAAGTACATACAGGGCACAGTACTGATGTCATAATACTCATTTTGCAAACTGTCCCTTTTGAGCTTTCATACATTTGTTTATACTGTTGAAAGGTTAGGTGAAGCATTTCTAGGTGGCTAGAAAAATGGTAAAATGACAAAGCCCTTAGACTTTTTTTAAAAAAAAGAAAAAGAAATGCCATCTGGTTAATCCAGAAAAATAGTAAATTAAAAAAAATGCTTCTGTGGGTTTTGAATTGGCAACATCAATTCAGGCCAGCAGAACATTCTGCCATTTCCTTATTGCTGGCAAGGAGAAGCATAGAGAATATCAGCTCAGTAGAAGAGGCAGTCCTGCCTGTGCAAAGTAACCTATGAACTATTGAGGTTAGCCTGCAGCAAACTGAAGCACTCCATCCCAAACAAACAGGAATACTCAAACTAACATAGGGAGGAAAAGGGCAGTTTTGAAGTGGAGCTGACAGATGCAAGTGGAAGTCGCTTTCAGGCTGAGTGGTGGATCGATAGAGGGTGACATCCATTTCTGCTCTCCAGAAATGTTTGCTGGTCAGTTCTGATGACAGGGCAAGAGGTAAATCCAGAACTGACCTTAGTGAGATTGTCCTGAAGGAACAGCAATATGGATTTATCCTCTGTTGGACAAGCAACATCCCAGAGGTATTTATAAAGGGCAAATGACTTGCACTTCTTACAGCCTATGGACCAATTTCATAGGTCCATTGACTAACTGATTTATTGACTTAATCATTTTCTAAAGCCATCCACCCAGTGACTCTTCTATTTCAAAGTCTTGCAGAAGAGATCATTTCAAATTTCTAGTAAGAACTATTCATTCCTTCCTTGCTTGCAGTTTGCAGCCTAGGAAAGAAGGGTGAAGCGTGAGAAATAAAACTACTGTTGCTTCTATTCTCAATTTCCGTAACACAGCATTCTCTACATATATTGGGAGTACAACTTCCTGAATTCTAAGTCATAATGGTTTTCTGATTTGAAATTATGGAATTTTTAATCCCAATATATATTGATGCAAGATAAAACAGCATTACGCTCTCTACCTTTCAGAACTCTAATGAACTAAGAATCCAGGAAGACTTTACTCAGTTTACTGCAAGTAGAATTCCACCTAGCAAATTCAAGACTTTGTAACAGAGAGCATCCATAGTGAAGTTCACTCTCACACCTATGCAGAATTTTAATCAGATGTTAGAATGCAAGTTGGTACTATGTCTAATGTTTACACTCATATATAGAACCAGTCAAACATGTGTTCTCTATTCTTCCAGATGCATTCATGATAATTTGGCCATTTCCCCAAAATTGGTCTTTCTAGATACTAGAATGAGATGAAATCTAGGATTGGCTTGCTATTGTTGGGAACTATTCATCCTTTGCCCTGAATTCCATTTCACTCCCTTGTAAAGATTAAGGATCTTTAAGGAGAAGTTTTGAAAAGATACTAGGGATGCAGGGAGAAAGAAGATTCTATTGTACAATGTAAAGTTGATATCTTAATACTGCTCCAGGTTACACATTGTAGTACAAGAAATTATTAACAATGTCAAATCCTAAGCAAGCCTTATTTACTTAATTTGCAGGATGAGAATACATGAGAAAATTTTATTTAACTGCCTTTTCCAAAGAAAGAAAGGGGAGGAAGAGGGGAAAAAAGGATATAAGGGGGGGGGAAAGTTGATATAGAGCAGGGGTCTTCAAACTTGGCCCTTTTATGACTTGTGGGCTTCAACTCCCAGAATTCCTCAGCCAGTGCCTGGCTGAGGAATTCTGGGAGTTGAAGCCCACAAGTCATAAAAGGGCCAAGTTTGAAGACCCCTGATATAGAGTGTTGCACCAGAATTCCAAACAGATTTGATTAAGACAGTTTACTAAATCTGTCAGAGACCACTTAATCTAAAACTATGGTCTTCTCATTGACTCACTATTTTAGCTACTGTAAAATAGGCTCCCAATTGTGCAACTGCCCTGCTAAATGTTAGATATAACTCACAAAAACCAAATGCTCCATGAAATGAATTCTATGTGTATGCTTTCTGCAGCAGGTTTAGATAAAGTGTTTGGCAGGATCTTTTTTACAGAAATCTCATTTAAAATACAGCTGAGTGCTCTCTGAGCTATTTCTTTTGATTGGGAAAGCAAATAGTACATGACACAGAGGAAATGATAGATTCTTGATGTGTGACTGGGTAAAATAACACAGCTGTAAGCATATAAACTGCTCTCTGCTCAACCAGGTGAACTACATTTTTCTGTGTGTACTACATGCTTCAGTAGGGCAACCATATGGGACTGCATAAATCTAGGTATCACTGGAATAAAGAACGAAAATGTTGCTGTTGTTATTCCACACCTTTGCTGTCATCTAGTGACAATTCAGATTTTTACACCTTCAGTATGGTAGCCATATACTAAAATGTACATATTTTCTTCCACCCTAAATTCATTATCAGCATTCTTTTATCATTACACCTTTGGCTTCACACTGGATTAATACTGTTTTTAAAATCTAAAACTAATAACCCCAACTATTAAGACTATCTGCAAGCAGCTTCAGCACGAATCAGTTTACTGATTCTTCTAATTCTAATTCTCATGGACAGCTGCTCTTTAGAAGTCCTAAACCCTTGCACATAATTAAGATGAGAAATTTTAGAGAATTCCAGAGATGTTGTTGGAGAAATAATGCAACAACAATTATTTTACTTATTTTAATATGGTGGGCTTTTCAGGAGTTGGAGGAAGCCACAAAACGGAATTGCAAAGTTGTTGGAAATCAGGCAGCATATGAATTTAATATTTTATTATGGTTGGTCACACAGTCAGCCAGATGACTAGAGTGGATTTGGCCTTTTTATCCACCTATCAATGGATAAAGAACCTGGGATAGGCAGATGTTGTTTGATGGTGGTAAAGTTACTTTTGCAGAACATAAGCTGTTTCAAGTAAAGCTGCTTTTTGCAATTGACTGATGGTAATTTGGTCAATGCCGATGGTATTCAAATGGTGTTCCAGATGTTTTGGGATTGCAACCAAAAATTGCTATAATTTTTGCTTTCTTTTGCCACAGTTGTTATATTTGTGCTTTTATTTGCAGGTCTTTGTACTGTTCTGCTATCTCCAGGTGCTACAATGGCCATTATTTGGTCTTTCTTATGAACAGACATTGGTAGAAATCTGCTGGCTCCTTGACACATCTCCCTCTCTTAAATTGGCAGGGTAGCGATGGTGCTGAAAACCTATGAGATAGCAAGATTCTTCATTCGTAAGGTGACCATGGGGCCACCTTAGGCTCTCCTTGTGTCCCAGAGTTCTGAAGTAAATCACACTTTCTGAACAAACTGCCTACACTGACAATTGCATTCTTTCCAGTGACAAAATGGTAAGCCAGTTACATTACAATGTTGTGCATGAATATTAATGACTTGGAGTAGGAAATTGAAAGTTCCTCTGGCTCTGATTTTCCATCAAGTATCCATTAACTAATTGTATGTGCATCACAATAGAGGCCATTAGCACTCTCAGTATTGTTTTCCTTGAAAAGTTAAAGTTCACCTTGAACAGGAAGAAACAAGTTCACTTATAGTGTTATCAGGTAAAACCACTCTCCCTCTTTGCACTGCTATCCTTGTGAATGAAAGCCAGTGTGAATGAAGTTAGTTTGCTTACACTTACCTAAAGGCTGCAGGGAGCAAGAATTTAAATTGATCTGAAAACCTCCCACAGCCTGCACATTTCAAAGACCCAGTCACAAAGCCAATCAATAAGGACCATTCAGATATTTGCTGTCAGGAGCTAAAAAGAAAATAGATACCAGGAAAGCCATAAGTGTGATAAATTTTGGTGCTGCTTCCCTCTGACTAATGTAGGCACTAAAACACTGCATGAATATCCTACTTTGAAAGATGTCATATTTCTGAGAGGCCAATCAATCTCAGGTCCTCTTTGGGCCACATTAAAATACATTTGTCACTGTACATTTATGAAATATTGATGGTGTTTTTAAGGGGAGAAGTGTTAGAAGGTGGAGAGATAGATCAAAAAGCAGAGAGGGAGCAGCTTCAATGAATTATCTTTAGGCTACAAGAAGAAGAAATGGATTCAGGACATTATTGTGGGTGAGTGTGAAAAAGTCATCAATAGTATTGCATGTCTCAAGTAAGCATATGAACAGTAGACAATGGCTCACAACTGAAACAACTGCTGTAATGCCTAAACCCATCAGTTTGAATGATTTTGTATTTCCTTCATCAAGAGAGGACATGGAATCTACATTTGTAAGCAAAGTACCTTTTAAGAATACCTACATGGGTGGATATGTCTTTGTGTGTTTAATGGTGTGTGGAAATGACTTAGGGAGACAGGAGGAAGAGCTGCAGATTAGACAACCATCATTTGCAAAGATATATCAGCCTACAGAAGGAGAAAATCCTGTGGATTGTTTGTTTGTTTCAGTAATACTGTGAAACAGTTTTATACAGCCTTGGTGGCACAGTGGTTAGACTGTAGTATTGCAGGCTAACTCTGCTCACATTATCAAGAGTTTAATTGCCTCAATCCTAACAGGCTCAGGGTTGAATCAGCCTTCCATCCTTCTGAAGTCAGACCCAGATTGTTGGGGGCAATGTGCTGACTCTGTAAACTGCTTAGAGCAGGGGTGTCAAACTGCCAGCCCACAGGCCGGATGTGTCATCCGGAAGCCGTGCCCACCCCATTGCCGGCAATGGCAAAACAGTCCCGATACATTTTGTGATGTCACGTGACATGAGTTTGACATGTCTGGCTTAGAGAGAGCTCTAAAAGCATTGCAAAATGGTATATACATAAGTCTAAGTGTTATTGCTACTGTTAAAATAATCACAGAAAGCAAACAGCATTCTTTTGATCTCAGGCACGTTCCATTTCTTTCTTTATTTTATTTTTATGCCATCCATCTCTTCTATAAGGTGACTTTGTGTGGTTTACAAGTTACAAAAGAGGTAGAAAAATAATTAAAATATTAAAATATTAAAACTACACAGATTAAGATTACAAGAATTATACTAAAACCAGAACTAAGAATGGATGGGATGGGGATAAAGTCTTTTTCCTCTGTCAGTCACATCCAGTGGTGAGCATCCCCCTCAGGACCCCAGGCCAACTGGCAAAATTATGTTTTAAAACCCTTCCAGAAGTCCAAAAGAGTGAGATCAATTTTCATCTTTGAGTTTTCCACAGGGATGGGGTCATAGCAGAAAGAGTCTCTTCTCCTTGAACCCACATGCTGGAATTCCTTGGCAGAGGAGGCCTCTTCTGTTGGTGCAAATGGGGAGGGCTAGTCCCAGTGGGGAGAGACAACTCCCCAGATACCCTGGACCCATGCCATATAGGGCTTTTTTGGCTCTTTTCCAAAAGTAGTAAGAATATTGTCTTATAAGGCAAAGGACATTTCCACTGTACTTCCTTTTTCTCCCATAGAAACTTGAGTTTAAAAAGGCTTTGCAATTGAATGCAGCTTCTATTTATTTGCTTTCTGGAAGAGAATGCATGCTTGGTCAGATGGTCTTCCTTGTTACATGATGTATGTATGGATGAATGGATCGATTAGATTAGATTAGATTGGATTAGATTAGATTAGATTAGATTAGATTAGATTAGATTAGATTAGATTAGATTAGATTAGATTAGATTAGATTAGATTAGATTAGATTAGATTGCCAGGCAAATATGGCTTCCTGTCAGCTGCCCCAGGGAAATTTTTCTAAGCTGTTTTGCTGTATGGGGTATACAGTTTTGGGTAATAAAGGAAAAAAATTCCCAAAAGTTTGAAAGCACTGCTTAAGCTCTCCAAGTGCTCACTACCATCTCAACTTCTCTTTTTTTTTCTTGGTGGATGATAGAGTTTCAGCCAAAGCATTGGTCTCCAGTGCCTATGATTTTTATGCTTTGAGAATGCCTTCAGGATATATTTATAGAACAATGCTCATATTTTGCCTTGTACAACATTAGCATCTTGGTTATATTTTAAAAAATCATAAATCAAATCGGGTGAGAAGTTTCCAAGACATTTGTCCACGGATATTTAGCAGGCTACAGGTTCCATGTTGAGAACCCATAACCCTATTTTCATTGCCCATAAAGTTGATGAGATCTATAATGGTCCCAGATGACAGCAGGTGAGTGACTCTAAAACTGTACTGAGGGGATTTCTCTTCATTAGAGAAACCATTTGGTATTCAGCCAAACACAGTGTGTTGTTGTTGATGTTGTTGTTGTTAGTTGCAAAGTTGTGTCCAACCCATCGCAACCCCATGGACAATGTTCCTCCAAGCCTTCCTGTCCTCTACCATCATCTGTAGTCCATTTAAGCTCATGCCTACTGCTTCAGTGACTCCATCCAGCCACCTCATCCTCTATCATCCCCTTCTTCACTTGCCCTCAACCTTTCCCAGCATTAGGCTCTTCTCCAGTGAGTCCTTCCTTCTCATTAGGTGGCCAAAGTATTTGAGTTTCAACTTCAGGATCTGGCCTTCTAAAGAGCAGTCAGGGTTGGTCTCCTCTAGGACTGACCAGTTTAATTGCCTTGCAGTCCAAGGGACTTGCAGGAGTCTTCTCCAGCACCACAGTTCAAAGGCCTCAATTCTTTGGCACTCAGCCTTTCTTATGGTCCAAATTTCACTGCCATACATTGCAACTGGGAAGACCATAACCTTGACTATATGCACTTTTGTTGACAGGGTGATGTCTCTGCTTTTTATTGTATTGTCTAGATTTGTCATGGCTTTCCTCCCGAGGAGCAAGCGTCTTTTAATTTTTTGGCTACAGTCCCCATCTGCGGTGATCTTGGAGCCCAGGAAAATAAAATCTGTCACTACCTCCATTTCTTCCCCACCTATTTGCCAGGAATTGAGAGGGCCAGATGCCATGATCTTGGTTTTCTTAATGTTGAGTTTCAAGCCCACATTTGCACTCTCCTTCTTCACCCGCATCAAGAGGCTCTTTAGTTCCTCTTCACTTTCTGCCGTTAGAGTGGTATCATCTGCATATCTTAGGTTGTTGATATTTCTCCCGGCAATCTTAATTCAAACTTTTGAATCATCTAGCCCTGCCTTTCTCATGATGTGCTCTGCATATAAGTTGAACAGGCAGGGTGACAGAATGCAGCCTTGCCAGACTCCTTTCCCAATTTTGAACCAATCAGTGGTTCCGTGTCCAGTTCTCATTGTTGCTTCTTGACCCGCATATGGGTTTCTCAAGAAACAAATAAGATGGTCTGGTACTCCCATCTCTTTAAGAACTTGCCACAGTTTGTTGTGATTCACACAATCAAAGGCTTTAGCATAGTCAATGAAGCAGAAGTAGATGTTTCTCTGGAACTTCCTAGCTTTCTCCATGATCCAGCGTATGTTGGCAATTTGATCTCTAGTTCCTCTTCCTCTTCAAAATCCTGCCTGTACTTCTGGTAGTTCTCGATCCACATACTGCTGGAGTCTAGCTTGTAGGATTTTAAGCATAACTTTACTAGCATGTGAAATGAGTGAAATGCTGCGGTAGTTTGAACATTCTTTGGCACTGTCTTTCTTTGGAATTGGAATGTAAACTGATCTTCTCCAATCCTGTGGCCACTGTTGAGTTTTCCAAATTTGCTGACAAATTGAGTGTAGCACTTTTTCTGCATCGTCTTTTAAGATTTTGAATAGCTTAGCTGGAATACTGTCATCTCCACTAGCTTTGTTGTTGCTCAGCTTTCCTAAGGCCCATTTCACTTCACATTCTAGGATGTCTGGCTCAAGGTCAGTGACCACCTCATTGTGATTATCAGGGACGTTAAGCTCATTCTTGTACAGTTCTTCTGCATAATTTTGCCACCTCTTCTTAATCTCTTCTGCCTCTGTTAGGTCCCTGCCATTTTGGTCCTTTATCATGCCCATCTTTGCATGAAACGTTCCCTTCATCTCTCCAATTTTCTTGAAGAGATCTCTGGTCCTCCCTATTCTATTGTTTTCTTCTATTTCTTTGCACTGTTCATTTAAGAAGGCATTCTTATCTCTTCTAGCTATTCTCTGGAATTCTGCATTCAATTGGGTGTATCTTTATTTTTCTCCCTTGCCTTTTGCTTCCCTCCTTTTCTCAGCTATTTGCAAGGCTTCCTCAGACAGCCATTTTGCTTTCTTGCATTTCTTTTTCTTTGGGATGGTTTTAGTTGCTACCTCTTGTACAATGTTGTGAACCTCTGTCCATAGTTCTTTAGGCACTCTGTCTATCAGATCTAATTCCTGAAATCTATTTGTCAACTCTACAGTATATTCATCAGGGATATGATTTAGTTCATACCTGAGTGGCCTAGTGCTTTTCCCTACTTTCTTCAGTTTAAGCCTAAATTTTGTAATGAGAAGCTCATGGTCTGAGCCACAGTCAGCTCCTGGTCTTGTTTTTACTGACTGTATAGAGCTTCTCCATCTTTGGCTGCAGAGCACATAGTCAATCTGATTTCTGTGTTGACCGTCTGGTGATGTCTGTGTGTAGAGCAGTCTCTTGGGTTGTTGGAAAAGAGTGTTTGCTATGTCCATCGTATTCTCTTGACAAAAATCTATCAGCCTGTGCCCTGCTTCATTTTGTACTCCAATGCCAAACTTGCCTGTTATTCTGGTTATCTTTTGGCTTCCTACCTTAGCATTCCAATCCCCCATGATGATAAGGACATCATTTTTTGGTGTTAGTTCTATAAGGTGCTGTAGGGCTTCATAGAACCGGTCAATTTCATCCTCTTCAGCACCGGTGGTTGGGTCATAGACTTGGACTACTGTGATGTTGAATGGTTTGCCTTGGATTTGAACTGAGATCATTCTGTCATTTTGGGTATTGATCCCAGTATTACTTTTCCTACTCTTACATTGACTATGAAGGCTACTCCATTTCTTCTGAGGGATTATTGCCCGCAGTAGTATACCTGATGGTCATCTGAATTAAATTCACCCATTCCTGTCCATTTTAGTTCGCTGATTCCTAAGATGTCAGTGTTCAGTCTTGTCATCTCTTCTTTGACCACGTCCAGCTTTCCTTGATTCATGGATCTTACATTCCAGGTTCCTATGGAGAAAAAATCTTTACAGCATCGGACTTTCCTTTCATCACCAGATACATCCACAGGTGAGCATCCTTTCGGCTTTGGCCCAGTCACTTCATTCTTTCTGGCGCTACTAGTACTAGCCCTCTGCTCTTCCCCAGTAGCATATTGGACGCCTTCTGACCTGAGGGGCTCACCTTCTAGCGTCATATCTTTTTGCCTTTTGGTACTTTCCATGGGGTTTTCATGGCAAAGATACTGGAGTGGGTTGCCATTTCTTTCTTCAGCGGATCACGTTTTGTCAGAACTCTCTGCTATGACCTGTCCATCTTGGGTGGCCCTGCATGGCATAGCTCATAGCTTCATTGAATTACGCAAGCCCCTTTGCCACAACAAGGCAGTAATTCATGAAGGGGAAACATAGTGTGATAATGGACCAATTCCAAATATAAATGTTACAGCCAGAATCTCATTTTTATTCCTTTTATTCCTACTTTATGCATTCATTTATCTATCAAACTGATAAAAAATAAAAATAGAACACAAGGCAGTAAAATCAGTTGCCAAATTCACTGTGCACAGGGAGTTCATTATACTATCTATGATAATGCTTTATAGTCAGCATTTCCCAGAGACCCTGTTTACATTCCTAAGTATTTTGCAAATAGCTACTCCATGTGCAGAAAGGATTGGCAGCTTAGGTATCAGCAAAAGGTTTTCACAATTTTGGAATGTGTTCTGAGTGGAGTGCTGCCAGAACTAGATTTGGCCACTTTCACAGCAGAACATTATGCATTTTCGGCTCAGTCAATTGTTTGATTTAACTTATTCATCTCAACCAGTAATGGCAACAACAGTAGCTCTGCACTTTAGAGCTTAAAACATAAACAAAAAGACACTCATTCCACTTGGAACAATTAAATACACAAGGAATTGCAAAGATATGAAGAGCAATAAAGCTAAGAAGAAAAGTTATTTGCCCTCCTACTCTGCTAGATCATTAGACTGAAAATTAAACAGTGCACTTCTATGCATTGGTAATGCAGTGACCAAAATGGGGCAACTCGCCACAGCCTACTCGCTGTGGCCAACTCACCATGGACAACTCACTGTGGGACAATTCACCACAGCCAACTTACCACAGGACAATTGAATAATTCAATTTAATTGAATTGTTTATGTTAATTTCTGTCATTTACATTTCATTTTGTCCCTCTTTTTGCATCCATTCTTTAATGGGCTGGACTAAAGCAAGAACCAATCAAATAATAGCGGAATACATTGCTCTAGTCTCTGTATTCTGCAATGATGAGCAGCAAATATTGATAAGGAAAGCAAAAGAAAGAAGTGTCTTCTTCCAAACTCTTACTGACAGAAATTACCTGGGAAATAATTTATTCATAAATATAGATGAAGTCATTGCAAGCTGCTATGCAAAAATGTGTAAAAAAGCAAAAGGAAAGGACTGAAAAAATAAAAATATTCCCTAACTTTGCTTTTTCCATTACCAAAGATTTGTAGACATGACATTTCCTTTGTTTCAAAGTCTTTTTAAAAATGTTAAAACATATTAAGGTCATGCAACAGTGGTAGTTGATTTGCACATATTAACATAATTCTCTCTCAATTCATAATATTCCTCATAGCATAATAAAAGCCATATAAAAGCTCAATAAATATGCACCTAATATTTTTTTGTTTGTCAATTCAGTAATGAAGTATCTCTGGGCAGATTAGAGGAAGAAACCTCACAGATAGTAAAATCCAACAACATGTATATCAAATGTATGAAAATAGACATTTTGACCAAAGGCATTAAAATTTGCTATAAATCTAGGATTGAAATCCCTGTGAGGGCATTCCATAGATGGAGTTGATGATAAGACCCTCTTTCTTGTAGCTATCTGCCTAATTTCATTTGGCAGGACCCCAAGAGAAGAACCTCTGAAGATGACTTAAGGGTCCTGGCAACTACATATGGATTCAGTGGCTCCAAGCCATTTAAAATTTAAAGGTCAACATCAACATTTTGAGCAGTCTGAAAATGGATTGGGAGTCAATGTACCTTACCTAGGAGAGCCATTATTGACCTTACCATTCCCAGTTAATAATCTAGTGGCTCTGTTTCAGAGAAGCATAATTTTCTAAATCATTTTCAAAGGTAGCTCTCTGTAAAATATATTGCAATTAGTCCAACTGGAAGATTACTGAAGAATGTGTAACTGAGGCCAGGCTTTAGAGTCACATCTAGCATATCAGTTTAAACTGATAAAATGTACTCCCATCAATGTCAGAACTGAAATGTTTGGGAAAGGCATCTAGTGGTATTGTAAGACAACAGAATGAGTTTTTGTGACTGGCTTCACTTCAGAAGATGCAGTGGAGTTACTGATTTTCAGGGACTCTGAATTAAAGTCAGTCATGATGTCAAGAGATGAAATTTGAGATCTTATTGGCAAACCAAACATAAAAATAAAAAGTATGTGTGCCCATGTGAGAAACGTTTACAACTCAAAATGTAAAAACATATCTAACATAATTACACAACGCTTTCCTAAAAAAATGCTTCTCTGCCACAGGACTACAAAATGAGCAGTTTTCAAAATGAGATCAGGGAGGATCCAAGAGTTACAAGCCAACTGGCTTAACATCTAATCTGAGTAAATTGGTGGAAAATATTACTAAAAGATAAAATTATCAAATCTTTAGAAAGACAAATCTTACCATAGGACAGGGGTAGGCAACCTTGGCTCTTTTATGACTCATGGACTTCAACTCCCAGAATTCCTGAGTCAGCATAGCTGACTCAGGAATTCTGGGAGTTGAAGTCCATGAGTCATAAAAGAGCCGAGGTTGCCTACCCCTGCCATAGGAGAACCAGCATGTTTTCTGCAGACTCTTATCCCATCAAGTATTTAAAGTTCTTTTTGAAATGTTAGCAAACAGGAAATTTGGGGTGAAACATACTCTACTCTACTCTACTCTACTCTACTCTACTCTACTCTACTCTACTCTACTCTACTCTACTCTACTCTACTCTACTCTACTCTACTCTACTCCACTCCACTCCACTCCACTCCACTCCACTCCACTCCACTCCACTCCACTCCACTCCACTCCACTCCACTCCACTCCACTCTCCATTCCATTCCATTCCATATAAAAGGTTTGACAAAGTCTATTGCAGGAGTCTTCAAATTTGGCCCTTTGATGATTTGTGGACTTCAACTCCCAGAATTCCTGAGCCAGCTTGCCAAGTTTGAATACCCCTGGTCTATTGACTGTACAGAATTAAGAATAAAGAGTAAAAAATGGTTTCTGTTAGACAAATTATTAAAGAACAGGAAGCAATGATTAAGAAATGAAGAGCTATAAACACTGGGTTCCCAAAAAACCTATAATGAATGCTTTCTGTTTTCATAAATGATATACAGTTTAAATAAAACAATTAAATAGCTGTTCATGGATGACACCAAATTATTTTGATTGCTTAAAATTTGAAGAAACAGTGAAATGTTCAATAAATGACTATTAAATTAACAAATGTGCTTCAACAAGCAAATTAAAATTATGCTCATACAGCATAAAGTCTTAATTTCATGATGAGGTCTGATAACTATCTAAAGGAAGCTTTTTATGTTGGACAGTTTAATGGGTAACTCATTGAAAAGACTGATTTGCATCAAATGATCTGAAAAGCAAAATTCCATATCAACATCAGCAGGAAAAGAAGAAAAAATAAAACTGCAAGCATCATACTATTGTCATGATTTGTGCAGGTAATCAGATTCCTGCTGGTTCTGAACCTTCCCAGTTGTGATGCCCATTTGTGAGGTGGCTCCGGTGGAAGGTGGGCCTTGGATAAAACTGCAGGAAGGGCTGCTCTTCTTTCTTTCTGGTGCAAAACTAGTTCGCCTCTCTTGTGGCGCACCTTGGGAAGTGTGTGAGCATGTATCACAACACAGCTAGTTATTTGGCAGCCAAACTACTACTCTGCAGTAGCACTGTAGTCTCCTGGATAATGTAACAATGCCATATGCTAATAATAATAATAATAACATCCCTGAGCTTGGTGGAATCCCATGATTCCCAACTGTTTGCAAGAGACCGTGAAAACATCAATTTCTGCCATCTACTCACACACAAAAACAGGTGTCTGGAGAACATATAGATGATCTCAAGGTTTCTCCTTGCTCAGGATTGAGTTTTCAGCAGACTATATCCAACATTCGATAGCCTTTCAGCCATACCATCTCATGCTGTCCAGGAGACATCAGTTTGCCATTCCTCACCAAAAGGTTTGGTCAGGAAGACTTTATGATTGTAGATTAAAGATCCAGCTCCTTACACAATTCATGGTAAGATAGGTGGATCAAAGGAATCTGTTCATAGTGGGTTGAAATTATGGAGGTAGGGAGATTAGAAACATATGAGTTTACAATACATGGTAACAAAGAGTTCTCCTTTTGTTCAGAGAATTACTTGTTACCTAATTCTCTGAGTAAAACCTATGGAGTCTGTGAAAAAATCAGATACATATCTTGAACTCTGGGGGATATATATATTAAGACTAGGGGCTCTTTAGAATATAGGTGGAATGAAAAAGGAATTGTTTAGGGTGGCATCTGGAGCAACAAAGCAGAAAAAAGGTCATTTGTAGAACAATTAGAAATAATGTTTCAGCTTGGGGGGTCTTCCTCAGGCATTGAGAAACTAGGACATAGCCAAATTCAATGGAATCCTGTTCCTTTGTTGCCTGAGGAGAGCCCTAGAACCAAAATGCCATCTTTTATTTAATTTTCTTGTTTGACAGATCAAACATTTCTCTACTATTTTGTGCTCTTGGAACTTGGAAAGTTTCAGTGAAAAGTTAGTTTACTATGAGTCTTGCACTGTAACATGAATTTTTGTGCAAATTATTTGTAGGATTCTAGTAATATTTTTCTTTATTTTCCTATTGATAAAATGATAGACCAATTACATGGCTTACAAAAGTAAAAAAAACAATCATATGGAGAATTATTGTATCACTGCATGGACATGTACACTGTCTCAAATTTGGTGGTCTCAAATTTGTAGCCTCTGAGATACATGCAGCTTCCAGCTGTATTGTACAGCTCATATTTCACTCACTCACACAACAGAGGGACATCAGCTGGAGATACCTTGCATAGACATTATTGCTTCCCATTAGCTAAGAGGAAGATACAAAGAAGGTACATCTTAGCAGATGACAGTGGCAAACCCTGTCTATATTGTTACCAAAATAACATATCCATGTAATCACTAGAAATAAAACTCAACTTCAAAGAAATATTCTTTTTATGAAGAATGCTTATTAAGAGCTATAAACTACAGAAAAACAATTTCACTTGCAAATCTTCCTTGTAGGCTTTCAACAGCATTTAAGCAGACACTAGAAAACAGAACAGAAGATCAAATGAATTTTTATTCTGGTGAAGGCATCATTTGAAACATTTTGTAATGCAAACAATGAGGGGGATGTGTGGAGAGGAGAAGGTCTCAAGATTCAGTATGTAGTTTCTCAGTGATAGTCCCAAAAAGCAGATTGTACCAGAGCAATCCCTTTCAGTCGACTGTTGTTCAAAGCACAAGACAGAATTACTTGCCAAATTATTGGGATATTCCTCAAGACCGTTGGAACTTCTACTAGGTAGCTGAGATGAAGTGATTTTAAGGTTCCACCACACTTATGAAGGTTCAGTGCTTCTGTAGAAGGAAATGATCTTACTACAGTAAAGGCTAAATGTTAATTTAGGTGTTAATATCTATCATTTTAGATCATATCTTATCTGCTCCAAAGTGAAAACCCACTCAGGCATATGCCCATACATAACTGGTGGAACTGCAGTTACTTGTGACCAGGCTCAGAGTTGCCATAGAAACTATATTAGAATATAGGGGGGAAAGTTATGATACGTCACGACATGTCACGTGATGTGGCAATTTTGACACCCCTGCAGTAGAACCTCCACTTACGGCTTGGATGTTGAATTAAAAGTCTTGGGAACTACAACACCAGTAATGAGATGAACTCCTAAAGAGCCACTGCTTAGTAACTACATGGTCAACAAAGCAGAAATAGCCCTAATCTGTTTGTGTAGCCCACATTTACACACTCTCAATCAGTTATTACTGAGGCAATCCTTCTAATGGTCATTCAGATTTCATGAGCAATCAATCACAATACCATTTTCTCCCTGTCCTTGTTGTTTTGGCTGCTGCAGGACCTGGCTATGGCAATCCAGCCAGGCAAATTTCCAATAGAGCTACATGCCTATCGTTGCTCAGTCAGATCTCAGTAATACACCTACTGATCTATACAATACTCCATCCACTTTTCATTTCATTTTGGGCTCTGAATACTTCTACATTTTTTTAAAAATACAAGTAGAACAAGTTCTTTATTACACTCTGTCCTTTTTGAAATTTATTTATAGGTATTCATGTCTACTTCACATCTGGGAATATGTAAGCAGCTGAGACTGAGAAATTCACAAATTGCCACCTGGAAAAGTCTACGGAACAGAGGACATATACTATCATGACCTGCAAATGCTTTATGAAAGGGGCCCTTGTGGCTTCATATCATGAATGAATTTGAAGCAATGACAGACAACTCATACCAAAAAAAAAAACAACCCTATCTTTTTGGGGATCCTGAAGAACTGTCTCAAAGAGCTACATTCAAAAAGTGGGCTCTTGAGACTTGCTGAGTGATGAGTCCTTCCAAGGCAGGTGAAGGTTTTTTGTGAAAAACCACATTTATGATTGCCATTATAGCCCAAAAAAGGAGGGTTTTGAAATACGAAATTTGCTTTGCTGGCAAATCCTGATAACAACAACTCTTCATCAAAATTATCAAATAGATCAGACATGTCAAACACAAGGCCCGGGGGCCGGATCCGGCCCGTGAAGTGGTTTCATGTGGCCCGCGAAGCCATCCTGGAAACAGTGAGGGAACGGCCCCCACTGCCTTGGCCCTGGCCCAGAGACCCTCCTTCTGCCATAGACCCTCAGATCTGTCCCACTCCTGCCCAGGCCCCCATAGGCACCCTTGATGCCAACGATGTAGAGCTGGCCATGCCCACCCAGTAGGCCATACGCATTCTAGCCACGCCCACCCAGTAGGCCACGCCCACCCTGACCACACCCACCCGGCCCCCTGAGGGTAACCACAATGCTGATGCAGCCCTCAATGAAATTGAGTTTGACACCCCTGAAATAGATGTAGAGCTAGGGCTATCAAGCTTTGTCAAGTTACCTTCGTTGTCATTCATTCTCACTTGCACCTTGCTTTGGACTCCTAAAAATGATTGAAAAAATAGCCTTTATTGGTTTTAGTGCATTGACTATTAAAGTTGTTATTTAGAAAAGAAGATATCTTTGGGCAAAAGATCTTCTCTGCACCTTGACTAATGGCAAAACTATCACTATTTTAGCAAGAAGTTGAGAAATTTTCCTGGAGATTTCTTGAACTCATGTCTATGAAGATTCTGTGACCCTGAGGGCACAGATAAACCTCCAAGTGACCTCAACAACTCTCAGAAAGAGGACTAATGACCACATGTCTGCAAGGAATATAAATCCTTCCATTCTCCAACATTCAGTCAGAACTGAAGAAGCTTCTTGGATGAGAAGTGAAATGTCTTCAAGAAAAACAAGAAAGTTCAGTCGCCTTTTGAAAAAAAGTACCTTTGGGACTTGAACTTATGCTCTTAGAATTCATACCTTGTGCTAGTTCCAGAATCAGCCTCCCTCTATTTTATTTAACATAATTAACAGCCACAATATTCAACTTTAATTCTAACTTTGGATTATCATGCAAGTTTAAATGAAATAAGAATATACAGTATGGGAATTGAATAGCAGATACTGTAACTGGATTGTCTCTATTGAATGGTAAACACTGTCTGTAGTCAGGTTTCTGGACTTCCTTCTTAAGATTTGCTAAATTAGCATTTGACTTGTAGTTTTTGAAATGGGCAATGCTATTAATAGAAGACCATCCTCTATAAAATAAGACACATGGTCGTTCTCATCTTATTTTAATACAACAGGCATAACTGCAGATTTATTTAGGAGGGTCTGATAGTGTAAAGACTGTTCTATCTTAACCACAAACAGAGCCATTATGTGACTACCACATGTCTCTGCCTGATCTGATTTCAAATCTGAAAGATATACATCCCTCTAATTGAAAACTGGTGCATGAAAAGCTTATTAATTTAAACTGTGATGCTATGGTGCAGCAGTGACAGAAAGTGCCCTTGGGCTGATCTTCTCTGACCTGTCATTAAACATGCTTTTAGTTAACTATTGGTGATGGCAATCTCTTAGTGCTTCAGTCAGATCACTTTTAGGGCAAAAAAGAAACCAAAACAAAATCTCTTTTCTTCAAAGATCCTTTGGTTACTGGCAGCTTTTTACAAAACTTCTCATGAGCCTAAAGGTACACAGACAGTACAAGTTATTTGAGAGTTTAAAGGAATGCTGGAGGGCCTTTAACTCATCTTTAAATGCAAAATTAATGCTTACAACTGTGATAGTGTTGAAAGATCATAACGATTGAATCAGAACCATTTCTATTGCGGAAAAATATTTTACATCCATTACCATACTCAACAATTCTTAAGCAGTATAAGGACTCCTTAAAGATTATTTCATACTTTATAAGACAAATAAAGATTTGTCACTGTCTTGAACATGGCTGCCTGAAATGTAAAATACATGTTTATTTTTGTTTATTGCCATACATTAACTAAATATTTTTGTTTATACAGTTTTATATTCTGTTAATTATTCATTAATTGATAATGATTAAAAAACAGTTCATAAGCAATTAAAAATAATTTGAAACAAAAGAAATTTCTATTTTCCAAAAGTAACAAAAGTAAACCATAAATATCTCAAAGTTGCCTTATCAGGGAAATGGGTGGTGTAAAAATTTACTAAATAAACAAAAGACTAAAATGCAAGTCATTGTGAAAATAAACAAACATAAATAGCAGCACCAGCTTAATATGGGACTTACCTGATGCAGATAGTTTATAAAGCTTCAAACCAACTCTATCCAGACAGGGAAAAGCTTGCATCAAGAATTTCTAAAGTTGTCAGGCTGTCTCAGCTTAGGCATATAGGAAAGAAAGACCATTGACTCCATTTGTAGCAAAAAGTATACTTTTACTAAAGCTAAGTGGTTACAGCAAAACCAAAAACAGATCTGAATATTCCCATATAAACCCAGTATTTTCCCTCCCACCTAGGTCCTTTCATAAATGTCCAATGGTTTTGAAACTAGGTGTTTTTGTAACAGCTTTAAAGTTTGGCGTCTCTTTGGTGGGTGTTTGCATTCCATTCTCATGCTTGTGTCCTTGCATCTGCCAACTGTTGTCTCTCATTTTGGGCTAGCTCCTCCTCCTCTCTATATATCCCTCTGCTCCCTCTCTTCTCCCCTTTTTGTGGCAGGATGCCATCAAATGAACCAGGGCTGAACAGATGCAATGGCAGATCTGACAAAGTCTATCACCTAGTGAATTATTGGTAATAATAATAATAAACCTTTATTGTCAAATTACAACATGTGTACATTGAGATTAGCTGAGCCTCCCCCCGTGCTCTCTCCCCCCAACACACAGTGAGAACAAACCCTCCATCCCACCACACTATGTGAACCAACTACACCACACACCGGCCTCCCAAGTCAATTCTGCATAAGATTATGTCCCATTTAAAAGCCTAACAGCCCACGGATAAAAGCTATTTTTCAGCCTGTTGGTACGGCTGGCTATATTCCTATATCTCCTACCGGATGGTAGGAGAGTAAAGAGATACCGTCCAGGGTGCGAGTCATCCCTGAGAATCTTCCTCACTCTTCCAAGGCAACGAGCCCTGGCGATGTCATCCAGTGGTGTCAGGGAACAGCCCACAATGTCTTGTGCTGTGCTCACTACCCTCTGTAATACTTTCCTATCCGCGGCTGTCAGACCAGCATACCAAACCACAATACCATACGAGAGGACGCTCGCTATAGTAGAACCAGTAAAAGAGGGTCATTAGCTGTTGTTCTACCCTGTTCTTCCGCAAGACAATGTGCAAACTCTAGAGATTCTCCACGCTAGGTCTTATTTAAAGCAGAAGATATTCTGTTAGATATCCAGATACAACATTACATGTTGCTAATTTGTCAAAAAAATATTTTGAGATGCATCTCCAAAACCAAGGTATGTCATGGCCGAAAGCAGAATTTGGAAATGAAGTATGTGTTTTGCAAACCAAATGGCAGAACACACTTAAGGGATCACAGCATTTCCCCTTTGCCATTTAGCTGAGAGGAACATGCTACCAAAGGACACAATTTCTAATATGCTTTAAATGCCAATACGTCCCATCCCATAAATGTAAGATTTCCCTATCTCATTCTATCTTTAGTTTGGCTACTGTTTGTTTAGCCCTTCAAAAGTGGAACAGGTGAATTTTAATCTGCCACATTGTCATTTTCTGGGAATGCACATACATACACACACACACATTTTGTTGCTTAGATAACACTTCACATAATATTCCCTTTCAGATTTTTATTTATCTTAGAGGGGAGGTAGAGGCATTTTGCATAAGTTAATTATAGCAAAATGAAAATATAAAAATAAGTATAATGCTATAGAAAGACATGGATGGCACCATGGTACATTTTACATGTTTGAACACAAGTTTCGGAATCCCACTGACTATTTTTGGCTAGGAATAGTAAGAATTCAAAACATCTTGGGGTAATGGGTGGGTACATTAGTATTTCTTCCATAATAAAATAAAGCATCCATAGCCTGATTCTCAAAGATTTGCATGGAAAGTTGATAATCTATAACAGAATAACAGTGTTGGAAGGGACCTTGTAGGTCTTCTATTCCAACCCCCTTCTCAGGCAAGAAGCCCTATACCATTCCAGACAAATGGTTGTCCAATCTCTTTTTTAAAACTTCCAGTGTTGGAGCATTCACAACTTGTGGAGGCCAGATTTATAACTCCATAAGCAGGTGGAAGCTTTTGCCAGAAGAGTCTTTGCACAATTCCATCTGGTGCACCAGTTATGATTATGCCTGGATTAGGAGACCTTCATTAAGGCATGCAAGCCGTGGACACCTCTCTGTTGTTCTCTTTTATATGAAGATGCCTTGAAGACTACCCAGAACTTATAGCTGCTGCAGAATGATTAGCTTGAATAGTTATGGATACTCATTTCACTCAAGTAACATCACTACATCAAGAAATATATTGGTTGACAGCTTCTGGGTGCAACTCAAGATGTTGGTTTCACCCTTAAAATTCTACATAGTTCAAGACCTGGGGATCATTATGACTTCCTATTCCCAGCAGTACGGAATCCACCCATCTAGTAAGATCTGAAAGGGAGGTCAAACTTCACATCCCCATTCTGAGGAAGGATCACCTTCAAAGACTCTAAAGACAGCCTCCTCCATTGCTACTGCTCACTTCTCTAGGACAGGGCTTTTCAACCAGTGGTACGGGTACCACCTGTGGTACATTGTCACCTAGCAGGTGGTACATGACCATCCTAGAAAAGTGGTAGCGGGGGAGGGGAATGAGCTGAGCCAGTGGCAGCACTGCAGAAGCCTGCGCGAAAGATGGCTGGAGCTGCAGGGCTGTCAGGGCTCAGTGGAAGCACCAGGATCAGTGCCAGGCTCCAGCTAAAGCTCAGTGCTGATTCTGGTGCTTCTGCTAAGCCCAGAAGAAGTGCCGATCAGCTGGAATGTTGCATCATCTCCAGGGTCTTGTGATTTACATTTAGATGCTTGGCAACTGATTCATATTTATGATGGTCACAGCGTCCCAGGGTCATGCAAAGTGACCAAAACCTGCTGCAACTACCCAGCAGACAGGGGGGAATAAAAACCAAACACTGCCCCACCCCACCCCTGCTGCCAATCCTCAACAGAAATGCTCACAACAATGAAAACCTCAGACAGGAGGAAGAGTGCCGCCGAGCCCACAAGCAGGTGTCTTGCTTGGCTGTGGCTTGGGGGGCACTTTTTTAGTGCTGTTGTAACTTCAAACAGTCACTAAGCGACCTGTTGTAAGTTGAGGTCTACCTGTACTTCATCACTTTTTTCCTTTTTTTTTTTTTGGTCATCAAGTTTTTGACACCTTGCTAGGCGACTGGTGGTACTTGGATGTTGCCATATCCTAAAAGTGGTACAATGGGTGAAAAGGTTGAAAAGCCCTGCTCTAGGACAGCAATTGCCTTGGTATTAGAGCAATTCTAATCCTGCTGGCATTTAGGAAGGTCTTGAAGACCTTATTGTCCCAAAAACTTTTTGGTAACATCAATTGATTATGACCTCTCTCTCCAATATGTGATTATTTATACTGTTGACAGTGTTGTCTTCAATGCAATATGATTGATGGTGCTAATATGTATATTGTCATTTATTATTTTAATTCTTTTTACTGACCTGACATTGCTTAAAGTCAGTTATGACTAAAGCAGCATAAAAAACTAAGATAAATAAATGCACTTTTACTTCTATAAAAACCCCATTGCCTGGACTCAACACAAGTTTTTAACAATTCACCCAAATCTACTTGAAAAATACATGCTTTGGATTTGCAACAGTGATGATTGCAGTTTCAAAATAATATATACATTTAATTAAATAATTCATTGTATAGAGTTATTAAAGGTAAATATAAAGATTTCCCCTGTCCAGTTGTGTCTGACTCTAGGGGGCAGTGCTCATCTCTGTTTTTTAGCCAAGGAAGCCAGCGTTGTCCAAAAACATTTCATGGTCATGTGTCCAGAATGATTATATGCCGAAGCACACAGAATGATGCTATCTTCCCACCAAAGTGGTACCTATTTATCTACTTGCAATTTGCATGCTTTCAAACTGCTTGGTTGGCAGGAGCTGGGGCAAGTATGGGGAGCTCACCCCATCATGCAGCACATGGGTCTCGAACCTGGGCTGTCAGCTTTCCAGCTGACAAGCTCAGCAACTTTAACTTAACTTAACTGAGCAATGAGGACAGTGAGTTAATTGATACAGAACATTCCTGTCCCCAGAAATCTAAAAATTATAGGGTTATCAATGCATGTAACATAGAAGTGTGTGTGGACAAGAATATCAACCTAGCTGTCAAGCAAAATCAAGCTTTTAATAGTGAGTGCCACACCAAGTACACTAATCAAACATGTGGTAAGAAAATAGGGGAACTCAGGCACCACACACTTTATGTAGAAATTAAACAAAGGGTCAGTCATAATGTCTATACACCAATGCACAGAGTATGAGCAATAAACAGGGTGAACTAGAAATTCAGGTAAATGAGGGCAGATAAGATATTGTTGCCATTATGGAAACTTGGGGGGATTAAATCCACAAATGGAACACACAGCTAGAGGGATTTAAATTATTTAAAAGAAACAGACCAAATAAAAAAGGAGGTGGAGTTGCTCTCTATATATGAAATAACTACATCTCTACAGGAATAGAACACAACAATGATAAAAACTGTCTTGAATGCATTTGGGTCAATATAAAAGGAGAAAAAAAGGTGTATACTATAGGTGTATACTATAGGCCACCCAACCAAACAGAGGAAATAGATGAACTTTTTGCTAGTAAGCTAACTAAGGTATGTAGGAAGCACATCACAATAGTAATGGGGGACTTTAATTACCCTGACATCAACTGGGAGACAAGTGGAAGATTCCTGACAAACCTAGCAGACAACTTTGTCTGCCAAAAAGTAGAGAAGGGGATCAGCCATATTGGACCTAATTCTGACTAACAGAGACGAAATGATAGAAAATGTTGAAGCCACAGTCCTTATCTGAAGTCCCAAGTTCTTCAGCAAAAGCTTCTATTTCCTTCTTTGGAATAGAAATGCAAGATAAACAAACAAAAGGATGAAAAATATTAAACACATGTAAATCACAGATTAAAAGCAAAGCCAAAGTGGTGTTCATCCTATTAGGAGTAGAGGAAGAAGTCTAAGTTATATCTCTAATAACAATGACATTAGAATCCAAAATGTCTGTTAAGAGTTTGAAGGATCACATGAAGAAATTTGACTGAAGTTCTGTTGCATTTTAGTGTAGCCTCAGCTGGGATACACAGACTCACTGCCAAAAGTGACAGTGAAATAAGAAATAACTACATCTCTACAGAAATAGAGCACAACAATGATGAAAACTGTAAACTTGAATGCATTTGGGTCAATATAAAAGGGAGAAAAAATGACATTGCCATAGGTGTATACTATAGGCCAACCAAACACAGGTGTATACTATAGGCCAACCAAACAGAGGAAATAGATGAACTTTTTGCTAGTCAGCTAACTAAGGTATGTAGGAAGCACATCACAATAGTAATGGGGGACTTTAATTACCCTGACATCAACTGGGAGATAAGTGGAAGATTCCTGACAAACCTAGCAGACAACTTTGTCTGCCAAAAAGTAGAGAAGGGGATCAGCCATATTGGACCTAATTCTGACTAACAGAGATGAAATGATAGAAGGTGTTGAAGCCACAGGAACCTTGGGAGAGAGTGATCATGCAATATTGGAATTCAACATTATCCAAACACAAGCAATAGAACACAGTCAAACTAGAGTCTTGGACTTTAAGAGAGCTAATTTCAATAAAGTTAGAGCGAGCTTTAGAAGGATTCCATGGATGAGAATCCTCAAGGGAAAAACAATTCAAGAAGCTTAGGAAATTTTGAAAAGTGAGATTATAAAAGCCCAGTCTAGCACAATAACAATGAAGAAGAAAAATAACAGCTCTCAAAAGAAGCCAGCATGACTGCATAAAGAACCCTTTGATAAATTGAAAAACAAAAAGGACAAGTATAAAAAATGGAAAGAGGGACACATAACTAAGGCAGAATATCAGCAAATAGCCCGAGCCTGCAAAAATGAAGTCAGGAAAACTAAGGCTCAAAATGAACTAAGGCTTGTGACAAAAGTCAAAATAACAAAGAAAAAAAAGCTTCTTTCAACATATAAAAAACAAGAAAAAAAGTTAAGGAAATGATTGGTCCATTAGTGGGAGAAAGTGGCAAGGTGGTGATAAGCAACTGGGAGAATTTTAATTTTAATTTAATTTAATTTATTAATATTTCTATACCGCCCTTCTCCCGAAGGACTCAGGGCGGTGTACAGGGCAAGAATAAAACACAAAGCTACAAAAATTAAAAAGTAATTAAATACATGCCCATAAAAAACAATAAATACATTAATAAAACCCCAATAAAATGATAGTAAAAACCCCACCAATCCCCCCTCAGGCCAGGCCGGCTTGTTCGAACAGGTATGTTTTCAGATCGCGGCGAAAGGAGCGAAGATCGGGCGCCGTCCGGAGCTCAACCGGTAACTGGTTCCATAGCTCCGGGGCGCCCACAGAGAAAGACCTCCCCCTGGGGGCCACCAATCTACATTCTCTGACCGGTGGCACCCTGAGGAGGCCCTCTCTGTGGGAACGCACAGGGCGGAGGGAAGTTGATGCCGGCAGCAGGTGTTCCCTGAGGTACTCCGGGAAAGCAGAAAGCAGAACTATTTAACCCATTTTTTTGTATCCGTCTTTACACAAAGGGGGAAAACAGTCCAACCTATCAAAAACAGTACCGTAAAAAACAGATTAGAAACACAAGTTAAGATAGGCAAGAAAATGGTAAGTGAGCACCTGTCCACTCTAGACGAGTTCAAATCACCAGGAGCAGATAGATTACACCCCAAGGTTTTGAAGGAACTGGTAGATGAGATCTCAGAACCACTGAACTATATATTTCCAAAAAAAAAAATCCTGGAGCACTGGGGAACTACCAGAGGACTGGAAAAGAGCTGATGTAGTTCCCATCTTCAAAAAAAAAGGGGGGGGAATGGATCCAAGAAGCTACAGACCTACCAGCCTGACCTCAATACCTGGGAAGATTATGGAAAAGATAATCAAACAATGAACCAGCAAACACCTAGAGCAGACATGTCAAACACAAGGCCCGGGGGCCGGATCCGGCCCACGAAGTGGTTTCATGTGGCCCGCAAAGCCATCATGGAAACTGTGAGGGAATGGCCCCCACTGCCTTGGCCCTGGCCCAGAGACCCTCCTTCTGCCAGAGACCCTCAGATCTGTCCCACTCCTGCCCAGGCCCCCATAGGCACCATTGATGCGAACGATTTAGAGTTGGCCATGCCCACCCAGTAGGCCATATGCACTCTAGCCACGCCCACCCAGTAGGCCACGCCCACCCTGGCTATACCCACCCGGCCCCCTGAGGGCAATCGCAATGCTGATGCGGCCCTCAATGAAATTGACTTTGACACCCCTGACCTAGAGGCAAACAAAGTCATTACCAAAAGCCAACATGGGTTTGTCAAAAACAGATCATGCCAGACAAATCTTATTGCATTCTTTGACTAGGTGACAAAATTAGTGGACGAGAGGGATGTTGTGGATATAATTTACTTGGACTTCAGTAAGTCATTTGATAAAGTAGATCACAATCTACTACTTGATAAGACAGAAAAATGTGGCTTAGACAGCATCACCACCAGACGGATTCATAGCTGGCTGATCAGCCATAGTCAGCATGTGGTCCTCAATGGAACTGCATCTACATGGAGAATAGTGTGTAGTGGGGTGCTCCAGGGCTCTGCTGTAGGCCCAGTGCTCTTCAACATCTTCATCAATAATTTGGATGAGAGATAGATGGAGTACTCATCAAATTTGCATACAACACCAAGCTGGCAGGAATAGCCAACACTCCAGAAGATAGGCTTAAGATACAGAAGAATCTTGACAGACTTAAACATTGGGCACTATCTAACAAAATGAAATTCAATGGTGAAAAAAGTAATGTTCTACATTTAGGCAAGAAAACCAAATTCACAGATATGATATAGATGGTACCTTGCTCAATAGTAGTAAATATGAGAGGGATCTCAGAATCCTAGTGGACAATCACTTAAATATGAGCCAGCAGTGTGGTGCAGCTGCCAAAAAAGCCAACACAGTGTTAGGCTGCATTAACAGAGGGATGGAATCAAGATCACGTGAAGTGTTAATACCACCTTAAAATGCCTTGGTAAGGCCACACTTGGAATACTACATCCAGTTTTGTTCACCATGATATAAAAAAATGTCAAGACTCTAGAAAGAATATAGAGAAGAGCAACAAATATGATTAGGTGACTGGAGTTTAAAACATATAAGGAATGGTTGTTGGAATTGGGTATGTCTAGCTTAATGAAGAGAAGGACTAGGGGTGACATGATAGAAGTTTTCCAATATCTCAGGGGTTACCACAAAGAAGGAGTTAAGCTATTCTCCCAAGCACCTGAAGGCAGGACAAGAAGCAATGGATGGAAACTAACCAAAGAGAGAAGCAACCTAGAACTAAGGAGATAATTCCTGATAGTTAGAACAATTAATCAGTGGAACAACCTGCCTCCAGAAGCTGCAAATGCTCCAACACTGGAAGGTTTTAAGAAGAGACTGGACAGCCGTTTGTCTGAAATGGTATAGGGTTTCCTGCCTGAGCAGGGGTTTGGAATAGATGACCTCGAAAGTCCCTTTCAACTTTATTATTATTATAACTGCTGAGCTATCACACTTCTTTATAGTTATTATATTTCATTATTTTCATCATCACCATCTCACTCTTGGAATTTTGTTTTTACACTCTGCTAAGTAATGCATTAAGGAGAAGAAAAATATCTATTCTTTCTGTCTTTTGAAAACATTTCCATAACAAACATTGTCATCCAGATCTCTTCAGGACTCAAGTAAAATATGAATCTAGCTGATCATGTGACACTAAATAAGTAAATAAACAAGTAAACCATAACAGACAGCCTAGGTACATACAGGAGCTATGCAAAATTATAAAGGATATGCAGTGAAAGATCAATGCAATATTCCTAGCTATTGCTCTATTTTAACTAATGTCTCATTTGGGTTGATTTTAAATTCTTCAGTCATATTCTCTATGGTCACATGAGCTATAAATGACAAATTCCTCAACATCCATAAACCCTTTGATGCAGTCCTGGTATTTCCTTTATGTATGTTGTCCTCACAAGGAGAGGGCAGGTAAGCAAAAGGGAAATCAAGGAAAACAAAGCACTCATGCCATCACCGAGGTCCCATAAATATTCCCTATGGAGCTCATTACATATTTGAGCAAACATTACCTTCACTCACCCAGCTAAATTTCCTTTTTGTTTAGCTGATCAATTCCCCATCAACCTTTCATGTGGGATTCAGGCCATCTGTGGCATTTTAATTAGACCTGAAACTACGGCAGTATCAGAGACAGAACCAAGAACCATTTAAATCTCTTTTGCCTATATATTAGAGAGAGAAAGAGAGAAAAGACACAACAGCAAGAAGGCTGTAGAGGTGAGAGTGGGAACAGAAGAGATAGGTGAAAGGCTACAGAAATGAAGAGGCCACAGACTAATTAGTTCTTGTTACTAGATTCAGCCTGCTCTCTAGTGGCCATATCAAGAGTCTGTAAACATTGGGGAGGGAACCTTAGAAATAGAAGGATTTTTTAAAAAAAGGCATCATACCTACCCATCAAAAAGGCAACCTTACAAATCCCACAGAGACTTACTCTTCTGCTTGCAATTTACATGCAATTTGACCTCCAACATTAAGTTTCTCTGCTGATTTCTTTTCGTTTCCATAAATTTTATACTATATGTTTCTTTTGTTGGTCCTCTTACATAGATATGGCCAACAATGGTGACTGTTATCTGTGTTAAATCTATTCATAGTTATTTATTGATATAGTCAGCAAATGGAGGAATGAAGCCCTTCTACCCTTTTTACCTTGAAGCTCCAGTGAATTGACTAGCACAATAATCCCCGAGTCTTCAAATGCCTGCTCACATGTTTCTTGGTGTCTGGTAGGTTCCCTGCAGTAAGAATATGAAGCTAGCAATGCATATAGATCCCACATAAATTCTAGAGGAAGTCTTATAAAATGATTTTTTGGGTAATGCCAGCTCAGTGCTTTTGTTAAAAAACCTCTGGCTTTAGTGGATGGGCTTAATGATTCACTGTCTGCTTAGCATGACTGTGTTGACTTTGGCCCTTCCTTCATGAAACTATATCTATCCAGTCTCCTTGTGACACTGTGGCAAATCAAATAAATATAGCTCTATGAACCTGCTTTGTAATGTCCTACCGTTTTTCCCAGATGCCTTCCTGCATCTGCTTCCCTCTCCCTTTATCAGTTCCTTGTTCTCTGCTCTTTATGGTCTTCTGTTGTATGTGGTCTTACACATGTCTGTCTTCTTGTTCCCTGGAGGTATTTTGATTTAGACTTAGGAACTATAATATTTTGTTTCCCTTTGGCTGTTGAGGTTGGCAGCTCCTAGGCCTTGTGTTTAAGGCCTCATGATCAATGCCCAGATGTTGTGGTGAAGGCTCACATCCCAAGCATATCCTGGATATGCTTGAATGCCAGTTTTGACACTTCATTCCTTCCAGTCTCTACTTCATGGTTAGGTCTGAGCTTTTAATTAGGCATGGGTTTTAACATTATAAAAGTTAGATTGTATTTTAAACATTTAAAGATAAATTTTATCTTTTATTCAGTATAATTCTTCATTCTTTATTAATCCTTTCTATTAACATACACTTTTAGAATGTAATTGTATTCCCATTTTTTTTTTCTTCTTTGCAAGATGTTGGCAATTGTCTTGATATGGAACCTTTCAGTATCTTCTTTGGTCAGCAGGTTCTGTTCATCACAAAATAAATCACTTTTCTTGCATATGCTTAATGCTAACTGTAGCCAATATAATTTTTAGATTGCTACTCACAGATGTCCTTATTAATACACATTGTGTGGGATGAGCCCTTTATATATTTTGGATGGCCTATTGCTTAGTATATTTGAGAATGATTCAGGATTTTTTTTTTCTGTAGTTTGAGGATCCCAACTAAATAAGTCATGCTAATATGCATTATTTTAATGTCTTTTATCTATGACTATTTATAGCAAGGGAATATAAATATTAGCCTGCTTAAAGCTTCATAGCTTAATCTAACCTTTATTGTTAGTCACTATAGTTTTTAAAGTAATTTATATTGTTTAATTATGCTTGGATATGTTTCTCATTTTAGGGATCTCAACATTCAGCAAATGTATGTAGCACTCATACATAATTCCTAAAATAGGTTTTCTGTTCAAGAGATGGATAATGGATAGTTAGTAACAAAAATACTTAAAATTAATTCCTACACTTTGCTTGCTTCTTGGTGTTGTATAACAGGCTGTACCTACCTTGGCAACTATTTTGTAAATTCCTTATAAATCACTAGTTCAAAAGTTTGGGTAGTTCTTGAAATGGAGGAATACAGACAGTGATGTTCCCTAAGAATCTGTATATTATTTTTATTTCACAAATGATATGGAGTTGAGGGAAGTAGTGAAGCAACTCTGGATAAAAATCAAATTACTTAAGTTACTCAAAACAGTGAAGAGTTCTACAAGGTCCTTCAAAGCTGTGGAAAGGGTATTGAAACAACAATTAAATAAGGGAGAAATGATGTATATTGCCATAAAGTACCAATTCACTTATACAATGATGAAATCTGATAACAAATTAAAATAATTAAGGGCTGAGGTAGACAGATAGGTAATCTTGTCTAAGAAGGGGGGGCAAGATTTTAATCATGCAATTATGGCTGCCATCTTGAGTTTTTTACTTCTCTTATGGACATCTTTGTTTCTTGGTAAGTGTTTTGGAATAGCTCATACTCATTATGCCAACCTTTTCATGAGAGTATCCATGACAAAATCACAAAATGACCAATATATCTACTAGCCTAAAGTATTGGTAAATTCTGCAATATAGTATATAAGAAAATTCTCACAGTTTTTTGTTGAATACGTATGCAATTATACAATCTTTTTTTCCCCTGATAATTTGTTCCTACTTTTTTTTTACCCGCATCTTTGATTCCCTGAATTTGCTCAGGTGCCACACAGAACAGAACAGAATAACAGAGTTGGAAGGGACCTTGGAGGTCATCTAGTCCAAATCCCTGCTCAGCCAGGAAACCCTATACCTTTTCAGACAAATGATTGTCCAATCTCTTCTTAAAAACTTCCAGGGTTGGAGCATTCACAACTTCTGGAGGCAGGTTGTTCAGACTACTGAACAACTTCCTCCAGAAGTTTTCTTTGTTGTATAAACTACTTCCTGTAAGAATTTTTCATCAACTAAGGAAAAGGAGGCAAACTCCAAAAGATATATTGGATTGATATTATGAAAAGAAGAACTTTTAATATACATTTCAAACACATGTCTATTCTGGTAAATAAGTATTGCAGTCTTAGGGAAGGATACCATAGTAGACATCTAAAATATTTATCATTCCACTTTAATTTTTTTAATGGAAACAGTATACAGATGTTTAAAATAAATATTTTTTGTCAAAACCCTGCTACGCCTGAATCTTGGGAATCAGTTGTGTTGTTTTTTTTTTGTTCCTGCCATTAACTGAAATAAAGCAGTTCTGGACTGGAACACACTGTACTAATCTGTGAGAGTTAAGTTTAGCCTTGCAATGACTCTGTATTGTCATACCTCTTTGTGTATCACCAGCTAGATTATGCAGGGACACAGATCTTCCAATTTGCACAGAAATGTGGTGAGACAGTTGTAATTGTTACCAGAGATGTTTGCATAATGCCAGCAGTTCTGGGAAACAGTTGAAGCAGATACTCATACTCAGAATATTCTAAGTCATCCCCCTGAGGGTGATCTGGCACTTCAGAAATGACTTGCCACTGTTCACATGTTTATTCTACAAATATACCTGATGAAATAAGAGATGAAGGATATTAATCAGGACGATTTACCACTTGATCCCATGTGTGTTTTCTCAGAATTTGGCTTCTCTCTACTTAACAGAGTTTAGCCCTCAGTAAATAGGACAGCTGTGCCACAGTATGAAAAGAAAAAGCTAAAGAAAAAGTTACCTTGTAATGTGTGTCAAAAGGAAGACTTAGATATATACTGCTTGTCTTCCTTCCTTCTTAATTATTCAGGATCAGAAGATGGCAAGGTACAGATGGCTATGAAAAGGACATCACCAAGAAGAAGTTAAAAGATGACATGGATTTTCATTTCCTAATTTACCAGTATATGTATGCCTGTACATTTAGAAATGATTACTATAATCAGGAGCCTGCAAAACTGTTGAAGAATATAGAAGAAAACTGAGAGGACTTGGGAACAGATATGTCCTTTCACAAGTTACTAATAAGAACTATTTTAACTGTGAAATATATATTCATTTGCCAATCATGGAATTGGAAAAAGGTTTGGAGTTCATCTGGGCTAAACCCCTACTTAACACAGGATTTTCTTACCACAGCATCTCATAGATGGCCATCCTCAGTAATATATTCAGTAAAGTAAAGTCAGTAACTCCCAAGGCAATCCAGTTCCATTGTTAATCCGTTCTTATCATTAGGAATTTTGTATCCTGAAGTCCAGGGAAAATCTACTACTTGTAATTTAGGTCTATTGTTTCTTCTCTTGACTTCTTGTACATGAAACCCTTCAAGTATGTGAAGAGAGCTACTATGTGTCCCTAGAGTATTCTCTTCTCCAGAATATCTATAGCCCATAACTCTAATTGCTTCTCATTTATTTATTTCAAGGACCCTTATGTTCTCAGTTGCTGTTCTCTGGGCAAACTCCACTCCAGTTTGTTGATGTCCTTCCTAAAATGTTATGTCTACAATTGTACAAAATAATCTAGTGTGGTTTGAATTAACACAGAGCAGAGAGGGATGATGACGTCTCTTGAATCTGACAGTATACTTCTGTTAGTGCAGATAGGATTATATTTGTTTTTCTATAGCTGATTAACTACAGCTTGTGATCCACTAAGGTGTCTAACTTGAAACTCACATTTTCCAACAGTGCCACAACCCCCATTTTATATTCATGACTTTGATTTTTCCACTCAAATGTAGGAATATGCATCCTACTACTGAAATCCATCTTGCTGATTTCTGCCCATTTTTCCTGCTTGTCATGATTCTCCTGAATCTTTGTCCTGAATTTCATTTCATTTAAAAAGAATCAAGGCTTATACTTTGTAAATTATAACAAACTCGTATACATATGTGATCTGAGTCCTGTCAAACTAACAGTAGAATCTGTGGTAACTAGTCATTTGTGCTTGCTTCTCTCCTGTACCCAATTGCCATAATGTATTGAATTTTGCAATCAGTCTACTATACTTCCATTGTTCCTTCTACAATATTTTCACCTGAGATTCCAGATAATATGGCATCATTGGAAAGCCCCAGAGATTATAGAGCTGCAGAAAGTTTGTGGAAAAAAAACCATAATGTGAGGGAAAGATTGTCGTTACCTCCATTGGGCTTATTGCTTTCGAAGTAACTTTACAGTGGAAGAGCAGCAGCAAAACTTCCAAAATACATATTGGTCTCCAGATGTTTAACTCTACCTTGAATCCTACTGCAGAACAAAATTCCAAGGATTCCCAATCTACTTACTGAAGCATACAAAGACAGACAAGTGCAACCATACACATTCAACCATCTTTTTTCATTGGGAAAATATATAACCTCCGAATCCTGCTTGGGAACTATTGATTGATTACATGTATATCTTGACTTACCTCTTGGTTCTGGACTGCCAAGGCCTCCCATTAACATTTTTGGGGGACCCACAGAAACTCACTGCCACAGATAATGATGATGATGATGATAATTATCTCATGAATCTTAAGATCACTACCTCTACAATCAAAAACTATTTATCTGAACTCCTGAGAAAAACAAGAACAAACCTCCAGATATAATCTTTTATATTCTGAACTCAATAGCTTTGAGAGAAAATTCCAATACAGTCCTTAAGCAGGCTTTGAAATGCTGGGGAATGTTTACCCTTTTATTGCACTTCACCCCCTTCTCACAATTAATAATGCAGCAGATTGTTTAAAGCGTGGTAAAAAGTAAGTCATTTTAATGGATCTTGAGCACAAGATTGGGGGTTAGCAAATATACCTTCCTGATAGACCAAGCCCCAAATAACTGTCACTTTGGGAATGAATGTCTACATTACTCATTCTTGTTGTGATAATCTTACGGCAAATACACAGAAGGCCCACAAACTGAAATGACTAGACCCTTGAGTCCCAAATGTAAAGAGCTTTCTCAATTTTACATGCTTGATCCAGTAACTACGTTTCTGCCCATATTCATTGCTGGCACTCTCTGCATGGATGCCACACATCCAAAAGAGCTTCTACATCTAAAGGTTTCCAATCCTCAAGAATCTTCTCTGAATCAATGTTATCAATCCTGCTTGTAATTTTACATACTTCAAAAGGTTAAGATGCAAAGCACCTTTATTGACTGGGGTTTCTTGGTGGGATCAGTAAAGCATGACTGATTAGAGCCCAGTTCTAAAGAGCTTGGCTTTTCTAGGGCTGGAATAAATAGGAGGCATGTCAATAACTTAGATCCAGGTGTATTGACATAGCTTGCAGCTTCAATAGGCGATTAACACTTTACAGAGCTTACCCAGTGACCTCCCCCAGGCTTTATTCTGCATATATTCTGCTATCAGCTACATTATCAAAGTTTCAGAATAAAAATAATATTAGGTAGAAGGCAGTGACTTCTTTTAACATCTGGGAAGGTTAACACTTTTACTTTAGATTTCTTTTCCTGGTGTGTGTGTGTCTGTCTGTCTGTGTGTGTGTGTCTGTATGTCTGTGTGTCTGTGTGTGTCTGTGTGTGTCTGTGTGTGTCTGTGTGTCCATGTGTGTCCATGTATGTGCAACACATTCATTTCTAGTCTCTACAGTCTCTAAGCCCATAGTGGAGAGCCTGGGAAACTTTAGCATCATAAGTAATTGAATCTGTCACATACCACAACATCACAAAGAAACTCCTAAGGAATGATGGGCATTGCAAACCCACCCCTTCTTCCAAATCTTGAATAATGAAATAAGTTACAGTGAAATGCCTTGTTGGCAGATGAATGTATCTGATAGCTAGTCTTAAATCAAATCCATGATTATGCTGAAGCAAGAATAAAGCTACATTGCAATATACAAACTGGATGTCATCCCAGGATAGATAGAGATGAAAATTAAGGACTATAGCAGAATTAATAAAACTGTACACTGGAAGGGATCCGTACTAACTCATCTCAATGATTTCCATACTTTGCTCCTTAGTTCACAGCTCCATTCTTGCATAATATACCTCGAATCTCAGGACCCTGTTTCCATCATACCAGAGAATAATTTCAGAACTAAAGGGCAGAAGTACTTGCCCTTTATCAAGAAAGTTTATTAGCATTTATTAGTTTATAATTTATTAGTAAATAGGGGTGATTCCATATAAGGAGAGGGGCTTTAAAAATTGCATCCTTGCCTAGTTTATGTCTCTTCAATCCTTATCACTGTACCATTGAAAGAAAGAAACAACAAGTAAGCAGATAAGATGTTACGTACCATCTTTGAGAAGTATAGGGGAAAGATGCTGCTCTGTCTCTTTGGCCAGCCCAGGAAAAAAATAATCTCATTAGCAATATAGACCCTAGAAGAAGATGTCCATGTTCCAAACAGTAGCAATGTTTCTCAAACTCCCAAATGGGATGAAGCTTGGCCAAAGATGCCAATCTTTCCAACAATATCCATTAAAAAAGGATAAACAAGTAGATATATGACTTCTATTTCATGGTGCACTCTGAGTAACAGGAAATAAATCAAATTGCATTGTTCTGGGATTTAATAGCAGCTTATACTGATAGTTTTTATTTCTATTTTTGTTTTTCCATAATTTTTCTCATCATTGTGATACACAGCAACATTTTGGGGAAACAAAATATGGATTCCAAAGAGACAGCCATCAAAATGGTTTCTATAAGCGTAAAAATAGATAAATTTATAGAAATTGGGTTGTTTATGTTCAGCAGTCATTCTTTCTGTATTTATTATTGCTAATGAAAATGACAAAATGGAGTCCATGCTATTTAGCTTTCTAATGGTTACAAGACAAGTATACATTCTTAGCTCTTGTTTATCTATTGGGTAAGGATAATAAACATGGTAATAAAGTAAAATATCAGTTTAACAGACCATTGTAAGGAAAGAAAGTTCATTAAAACTGAATGTCCATTAAATCTGAAAAGTTATGGTTCCATAAGGGCATATGCTGATTTTTTTTTCAAGTTCATTGGGTTTGGTGCTGTAACTACCTTGCCACATTAATATCCATATTCACTCATCCTCACCCCATTAGGGGAACAACAGTTTCTTTCACCTGCAGCCAAGGCACTCACTTTCTTGTACATCTCGCAATCCTTGTGCCTGATAGTCAGAAGAAGTATAACCCACTCCTTCCTTACTAAGTGCCTAAACTTCCTCCCTAGCCCTGATTTTTCCTGGACCATCCTATGTTGGTGCCAAACTTCCCACCTTTCAACCCCACTTCCCTTCTTACTAGTGACAGCTTATAGATGTGCAGACACACAGACATACCCATACCAGTCTTCCCAGTGATTTAACCTCAATTAAATGGACTTTATGCAGTGCTTTTTTTGTAAAAGAAAAAGGTGCCGGAACTCACACATGTCATACAACCCGCCTTGCCTACCCTACAAGGTTCCATCCAAAAAAGGTGCCGGAACTCCGTTCTGAGCGTTCTATGAGAAAAAAAGCCCTGACTTTATGTATTGTTTTGTGGGGATCTCTGAATCAAAACAATACTTATTATAAACCTGTGAAATGAAAGTTTTAATGCACTTACATATATATTATTTACATACGCGCACACACATTTAAGAAATGTATATATTCCATAGCATAAAAAGAAATCTTTGGACAACATAAATATGCTATAAAAGAAAGCCTTTTTGTTTTATTATAGCTGAATGATTTTGATTCTTCTTTGAATAGGTTATGCTGTTTATTATTAGGGTACACCACAGTTTAGGAAATACAGAAATGATGCTTAAAATATTGCTGCATAGAAAAAACCAATTAGGATTTCTTATCAAATTTATTTTAAAAAATCTCCTGAATTCCTATTAAAAAAAAACTAGAAGCCTCCGTTTCTATAATCCCATGCCACATATCAAGAATCCCTATGGGCTGACTTACCAAGACATGGATAAAGATTGACACTTAAAATATTGCACTTTAAAAAAATACCTAAGTAGAGTCTACCCATAAGTATTCATTATTTTAAAATGAAATATAAGATTAAGAACATTCTCTTCCATTCATAGTGCTATTATTAAAAGACAACTTAACTGACCTCTTTATTTTCAAGTAAGCAGTTTCTTATTGTGCCTAAAGTATAAAATTTAAGTAGCTAACAGATACAGAACTACACAGACATACAGTATTCTGCAAGCCTATCCTTTATGAGATGCCAGATGTCACCAGAAATTTGGGGTTTTTTAAGATAGCAGAGCATGTAAATATCAAAGTGATTCAGAGTTTGATGCTGAATGTTATCACTTTGATTACTAAAAGGACAAATTATCATCAGGTGTTGTTGTTTTTTAAAAAAGCCATTAATAAAGCAATAGATAGGTATCCAACAAGTAGGGTTGTTTCTATGTATTACCCTACCTCTGTTTTCAGGGAAGATCTACTGTACATGGAGCGTGGAATTGTCTGAAGTGAACATGGTTACAGTCCTTTATAAAACTGAACCTTGTGTGACTAGGGCTTTTGGTGTCCCGATATTGTCAAACAATTACACTTTCCTTAATTATCTTCCTCATCTATCAGGAGACATGATAGGGGAAACATGTGGGCCATAGCATCATCCTTTTTCATCATTATTATGTGGTTTTAGTTAACACTTTAAGGGCTTACATTACTTTCCCATGCAGAAACCTTCCAGGGTAGACCAGCCAGGGAACATGACTGGATAAGTTAATTTTACTTTTATGTAAGGATACATTAATAGAATATTGCAAGTCTGAAAGTACTCCTACTGTCTTCGTCAGTGTCTGAGAACTTGGGGGCAAGTTTCTGAGCTTCTTTCTCCACCCATTATGTAGCTGTGGGCTATGCCATCTCTTATCTGACCATTCCCTAGACATCATCTCTTTCCCCTCATCTCCCAAAGTCATTCCCACATATTATGGGGGGAAATGGTAGACAATGAACTAGTTTAAGTGTGCTGCAAATATGAACGATGATTTCAAAAATGAGGAAGGAAGGATTTCAATGTAGGGGTCAAGGATACGTTTTTGATGCAGAGAATCCCACTTCATTTCTATGTCCATTTTATACAGAGGAAGAGCAGCTCAGTTCTGGTCATATGGGAACAGGACAAGTGATAACATTGCCTGAACAAACTTTGTCTCTTTCTTCACAGTATTTTATTCCTGTCTATCAGGTTCAAAACAGCCTGTTTAATATTTGGTCAGACTCTCATCTTAAAACACAAAGTTAACATGTGTCCCCACTTTTGACACTTTCACTCATCAATAAAAACCATAAGAACCCTTAAAAAGCCAGGTTCCTTTGGTTTGCTGCAACTAAGAAACATGTATAGAAGGTCAAGAATGACCCCCTGCTTCCTGAAGACAACTATTGTATAATTCTATCAGACAACCCTTATTTGAAGCAGTTACATTTGTACAGTATTTCACACAGGCATTTGAGAGTCATTTTCCCATACTTAATAGACACTTAACATGCTACGGATTATTTTTTGGGTAACACTTTATTTCAGATTTCCCATCATTATGAATTCATTTACTACTGGAAGTAATAGCCCTATTCCTAATGAATTCATCTGGTATTAATATGGCTTTCGCAAGTGTATCCATAGGTGCTCAAATGCAATTTAGCATTAGTTAAATGAGAGTTAATGGACACTTAAAGTGCCACTTATTTTCTAAGTGGTCCATTAAAAAAAGGAAACTAATGCCTGCCTCCATATTATTCCTAGAATATAGTACATTGGTTTCTGTAGTGAATGTAGAAATTTCAACATAGAAACCCCAAACCATTTTGTAGATCAGATCAAGATCCATTGAGACTTTGCTTTTTCACAAATGGAACATTAAGATAAATAGACTGGCCTCTTTCTAGTCCACAGCATCTGATACTTATAGATTTACTGAACTTCTGTATGCAAAGCTGCTTCAGAGGCCAAAGCTAAATGCTATTTACATGTCAGGTGCAAGCAACATATCTGCACATGTAGGGTTCAGACTGACTACTTTATTTCATTCTGCCTATACTACAAGAATCTCCCCAGAACACTTGCATTCCCTTGGAAACAAACAGATAAGGTCCCATGGAGGTTGTGCGGGGGGGGGGGGCTGCCCTAAGTGTCTTGTAGCTGCACAATGACAAGTCTAATTCCTCACTTGATCCTTCATCCTTGCCTGGCTGGCACTTTCCCAATATTACTAGACCAAATGTCCATGAATTTATAGTAATTCTTTTTTTACTATAAGCATTTAATATAGTAGCCATCATCAAAATTGTTATGGCAGTGAACTGAAAGGTTTAATTATGTACCACATTAAAAATTATTTTCTTTTGTCAGTCTTCTTCCTGCTGTCTAGCAACTTTACTATCAATTCTGGTCTATTAGTATTATTTTACTGATTTAGATAATTTGATAAACATGTCTATCTAATATGTATGCATATATGGGTAGTGGGAGAAAAAAAATCTGTCCTTGCTTTATTGTGTTTCACTCAAAAATCAGCTGCTCATGTTTAATTGCACAATCACATGTAACAACACCAGATATGCAGACAATGTACAGCTTTGTACAGCTTTAAAAAAACACCAATGTGATTAGCAACATTTAAACATTAGTTTTTGAACTAAAACTACTAAAACTACTCACTGTTAGTAACTATTGGGAAATGACTTGCAACTACTGTTTTAGTTGCAAGTCATTTCCCAATAGTTACTCACACTGAGTTGGTACTTTATACTTTCTCCATGGACAATGCTGACATTTTAGCAAGCTTTTTCTCTTTTGTGATAGTCACTACCTTTCCAGTTTTAGGCAAAGCCAGCAGAAGTATATCCAGTACTCTAAATGTAGAGTATACACCTTTTCACGGATGGAATGAATGCACATATTTTGGGCATCAGATGTTCTTTCTACCTGTCTTAAACTCTTAAAAATAAGGAATTATTTACATGAAACCAAAAAGAGTTTTTCTTTCTTTATTCCCTAACACAGTAAGAACCTTTTAAAACATTTAAGTAATTATTTCTAGGAGATGTTGACAGAGGAATGAAAGCTAGTACTTGGGGAGCTGGTAACAAGCAGTAAAACTCCTAACATAGGCAAAGGTGCATGACCAGCCAGCACTTCCCACCTTTCAAGAAATCACATTGTTCTCAACATTTCAGCAGCCCAAAATTAGCTCATATATTCAGGAGTTGTTGGCATCTAACAGCAGGCAACTTCTCAGATGTATTGTCTTTGCCTGTGCTCTTAATAAAATTTCAAACCTGGGAACCGTAACAAATACCTGCAAATATCAAGGCAGGCAGTCACACATCTTTATCCTCCCTGCCTGCCCCCATCAGTTTATTGAAGGAGACTGAAACTGAAATCCCAATAACTTTGAAATAAAAACACATTCTCCTACAGCTCAGATTTCTTCAATTCATAAGGCAAACTATTGACCATAATCTGGAAGGCACATTTACTTAAACTCCACTTAATAATCTAATGTTCACAATTATTATGTAACTCTACTTAAAAATAAGTCTTGCTGGATTTAATGTGACTTAATGGGCAACCCAAGAACCAGAAGGAGAATCAATGGAACTATTTTGGGTCAGTCCCATTGCACATATTCATTCAATTACTTCAAGAAACAAACAAGAAGTGAAATGTACATTCATTTATAATACCCACTTCATTTTCTATCAGTCTTTGCATTCTGTAAAGTAGAGGGTCCCCAACCCCCAGGCTGCAGCCCACTATTGGGGCTGTAGCACATTCAGAACTGGGCCATGGAAGTGATGGGCAAGCACACGCACATGAGCGCGCAGCTCTACATAGAGTTGTGCACACATGCATGCATTTGCCTGCGGTTCGTGCAGAACCATCCCTTTCCCACCACCATTACCAGTCCACAAAACCAGAAAGATTGGAGACTGCTGCTGAAAAAAACTGACTTTGCCTAAAGGTATGTGATCTCCAAAACCAGAGGGGGGAGCAGTTAAGATCAACTGATGCTCAGCCAAATCATAACAGAGAAAAACATATTATATGATAACCAGCATTAATTCCAGTACTATACACAGTGAACTAACATAATACTACTGCTGTTTTCCTTTCTTAAAACCATTTCCCATCAGATGCCACCACGATTTTCTTCCGTAAAAATTGTTGACCTAGCAACAAGGCCTTGGAGCTGAGCCCCCAATGAAATCTAGCAGAGCCACTATATACTGGTCTACTTTTTTAGTGTGTTCTCCAGCCTTTCATCCTCAATTAATTATACAATATTGTTTATGTATTAAAGGTAAAGGTAAAGGTTCCCCCGCACATGCGTGCTAGTTGTTTCCAACTCTAGGGGCTGGTGCTCATCTCCATTTGAAAGCCGAAGAGCCAGCGCTTGTCCGAGGACATGTCTGTGGTCATGTGGCCGGCATGACTAGATGCCAAAGGCACACGGAATGCTGTTACCTTCCCACCGTAGTGGTCCCTATTTTTTTACTTGCATTTTAACGTGCTTTCAAACTGCTAGGTTGGCAGAAGCTGGGACGAGTAACAGGCGCTCACTCTGGTACGCAGCACTCAGGATTCAACCCGCCAAACTGCCGACCATCTGATCGACAAGCTTAGCGTCCTAACCCACTGAGCCACCATGTCCCTTGTTTATGTATTAA
Organism: Vipera berus; assembly: GCF_964194415.1. Classification (NCBI taxonomy): domain Eukaryota; kingdom Metazoa; phylum Chordata; class Lepidosauria; order Squamata; family Viperidae; genus Vipera; species Vipera berus. Next base: position 27,482,677 of record NC_138204.1, read on the forward strand.
ACAGTAATAATTTTAATACCACATATATATTTCATAAATGTACACTTAATTTTATGCACAGAGCATAAATTTAATTTCAAGCACAGAATTTATGTTCACACCATGAGAGTTATTGTATCACTGAGAACCAATTGGCAACGGTCTGCATTGTCCTGATAAAAGCTGGACAACATGAAAGCTTGTAGATAAGGACATTAGTGGATTTTTTTTTAAAAAAAAAAGAGGTAATAGGAAGAACAAAATTAAGTTTGCTTATCCCTCTTTCTCTATATATTCTAAAAGGGAAATATATATATGAATATTAATTTCTTCAGGAATTATTTTCCCACCAACCTGTTTCAAATTAAATGTTTCATGTTTCTATTCCTTGTTGACTTTAATTAATTACTATTAGATTCAAGGATTTGGCAGATTAGGCAATCTTTCCCAACCTAAAGGCTAAATCTTTAGCCAAAACTAAAGCAATTAAGAAATCCTGAAAATAGGTACTGTGATGTGTTTGAAGAGAATGGCACACATTAACAGCAGGGCATGACTTTCTGACCCAATATTCCTCTCTTAACATAATGTTGTGAAGTTTATAGAGTTAATATTGAAATATTGTGCATTTTAATCTACAGTATAAACATGTAAGGCAAGTCCACAAGGCAAGCAAAGTAGTCTTGTAGTGGCTGGGATCCCAATCTGAACAATTCTGCTGAAGTAGCCCTTGTTTAAAATAATAGCTCAGCATTTTATAATTAGACTTGAAAAAAGCATCTGTGTCTTTCCAAATTTAGCCCAAACAAAATAAAATTAGGGTGGTGGGTTTTTTTAGTACTAATGCAACTTTGTCCTAGAGGCAGCTATTCTCAGCAATATTCCATTTTCTGTGTTGCACCAGTTCTGTTTTGCAGCTCTCCTAGCTGTGATTGGCTACCTGAATCATACAATATTGGTCTGAATTCCTCCTCAATGGCCCTGACCTATTTCTGATAAAAAGTTAGCTAGTTCCTTAAGAAACACAACAGCCTATTGGATCCATATACCGTATTATCTCCACTGGAAAAAGAAGCATATCTTCTGATACAGATACTTAATTAGATACCACCCATGTCTCTTTCCTTTAAGTTTCATTCTAGATTAACAACACTTTACTAAAACTTCAAGGAAGCACATTGATGACAGTTTTTCCTCATTGTCAACATTGCTGCATTTTTAGGTATTCACAGTATGCATTAATGTTATTGTGTCTTTATATCTCAATATATAGCAATATCAAATTGTGGATATGGAGAAAGCAGTATATGATACACATATACATTCATGTCTGAATCCCTACACCAAGATACTAGCTATATTCAGATGAGGGTCAATATGATGGAATAAAACCAAGAAGTCCACAGTTGAAGCTTATGCTTTGGCCATGGAGACACTAGTTAACTTGGCCAATAGCTTTCTTTTACTCAGACGTATATTTTTAACATGCACACACTGCAGTGTTATTGTTGTGAGGATAAAATTAGGACAATCCTGTGTATGTTCCCTTTGGCTCCTTAGAAGACAAAGGGAAGAGAAGCACAATACATAAATTACATTCAGTTTTTGATCTAAGGAAATTTTATGCCTGGCTTATTATTTCTTCAGTTGTTCCACTTACTTTGAAGGGGAGAAAAGCAATTCCTACCCACACTGTTTTCTGCATAGGGTCTCCTTTGCTCAATCTTCTCTCATAATAGAGACCATCTTCAGCTGTCTTCCTTACATCAGGTGCTCAATGGTACTTTCCCAATTAAATAAGAAGTGCTGTCACCACCTGGGTATTGGCTGGCTGATGGAACCAGAGTGTGGTGGCTTTTTCCAGCGTTCTCCAGAGGTATCTTCACTGAAATATATACATGATATGGGATGGCTTAATTTATTCATAAGGCTATTTCTAATCTAATTTTTGCCCATTATCCAGGGGCAAGGGAAGTCACACAATGAGAAAAGAGCTGTAGTGTAGGTTTCTCCTTCCTTTTTTTCTCTCTCCAAAATTACCACATGGAGAACCTGCAATTAATATACAAAACGTGAGTCACAAATAGGTTTATAAATAAATGATAAACTATAGCTGCCACTTTATTTACCCATGGATTTACCGAATGGGGGATTCTGATTAAAGCAGAATTACAAGTTCAGACACACTGAGGGTTTTAACAACAGTAATCCTTAATAACAGCTTCCTTGATACACATTTGGTTTCCTTGGATAGGAAAGGAGACGTACAGCAGGGTGGGGATGGATGCTTTCCAGATGGCCCTCTGAACAAAAGGATAAAAGTACAGAGAAGGATAAGAGTACAGAGAAGAGCAACAAAGATGATTGGGGGACTGGAGGCTAAAACATATAGGGAACGGTTGCTGGAATTGGGTATGTGTAGTTTAATGAAGAGAAGGGTGAGGGGTGACATGATAGCAGTGTTCCAATATCTCAGGGGCTGCCACAAAGAAGAGGGAGCCAAGCTATTCTCCAAAGCACCTGAAAGCAGGACAAGAAGCAATGGATGGAAACTAATCAAGGAGAGAAGCAACCTAGAACTAAGGAGAAACTTCCTGACAGTTAGAACAATCAATCAGTGGAACAACCTGCCTCCAGAGGTGGTGAATGCTCCAACACTGGAAGTTTTTAAGAAGAGACTGGACAGCCATTTGTCCGAAATGGTATAGGGTTTCCTGCCTGAGCAGGGGGTTGGACTAGATGACCTCCAAGGTCCCTTCCAACTTATTATTATTATTATAAGCATTTGGGTGGTTGAAGGAAGTTTAAGGCCAGGCTACATGGGATGTGCACAGGCTCAAATTATCCTATTTTGGACATATTATGTGAAGACCTAGCTCACTGGAGAAGGCTCTGATGCTGGGAAAGGTGGAAGGAAAGTGAAGTGATATTCCTGGAATGTATGGAGTGACAATGTTGCTTCATTTATTGTTTTCTTCTTTGTCTGTTACAGAGGAGCTGATTTTGTTTTGGTTTGGTTTGGTTTGGTTTTTGGGAGAATTTGAGGCCCACTTGGGGTAGCCACATATTCTGAGGGCTTTCTTTGCCATGTTTTAGTTCTTTTTTTTTCATTCTAACCACTGTGGCACGCTGGCTAGGCTCAAGTTCACACAGGATGCTAAGCCATGGTTTCTTGAACTATGGTTTCTGGACTAACAATAGTCTGGGTTCACTCATCACAGTTAAAAATTATGACCACACAGTGCAATGTGACCTTTGTATTTTTGTCTTTCCTTTTTTCACTAGCCAAATCTTCTCTTTTTTTCTTTGAGCTGTTTCCCACTCACACATCACCATAGTATAAACATACCCTAGTAACTCTTGTTATGCCACGTCCTCATGACGTTGTCTCATCTCATCTCAACCAAGACCTGGAATAGCTTAGTCATCTTTAGCTATACTACTCTTAGCATTTTCCTTTTCAACTAGGAAGCAAGCCATAGGCAATTTTGCCACAGGTGGAATCATACACACTTCACTGATGATTGGTCAAGGTTACAAGTAATTCCTAGGGGTTGGTGTCAGCTCTCCACCTGTTGGCCATTTTAGACTGATGAAGGCATGCACTGTCCCCTCCAATCCTTGAATCCTATCAGAACTCTTTTGCTTAGGCACATGGGAGAGCCTGGGTCTTTCAAATCAGCGGCTTCCCCTGTAACTGCTAGATCTTCAAACCCATCACTGACTTGGAATCCTAGATCAGCTTGAACAGTAGTGACCAGTGATAGTGCTGGAGGTTGCATGGTGACATTGGAGAGACAATTGGTTCTGGTTCCGTTACTTCAAGATGCAATTCTCCCTTCACTTGATGTCTATCATTCATAATGCTTCTAAGCACAATCTGTTCTAAAACAGTGTTAAATCTGTGTCCAAAAGGAGCCCAACTGCCTGCTCTGGCCTGGATATTTTGCATGCCTTTTTTTTAAAGAAAAAAAATACTTGAATTCAATTTGGGGTCACTCTAACTCTTACATCAGGGGTGTCAAACTGCTGGCCTGTGGGCCGGTTTCATCATAACCCATTGCCAGCAATGCAAAAAGAGTTGCAGTACATTGCAACACGTTATGTGACATGGTAAGTTTGACACCCATGTCTTACATTATAAAACAAAAAAATAAAAACAAAAAGGCAAAGATTCTGCTTATGGCAGATGAGAGTTAGATTCCTTATGAACAAGGGTTTAGTATTATTCATGAAAACTGGAACAGAGGAATAGTGCTAAATCAGGTGGCTGACAGATTAAGACAAGACTCCACACACACCCTCCCCCACATATCCCGCTCCTTTTCTCCTCCCCCTTTTTAATTGCAAATCATTATTAGTTTTGAATTGTTCAATGTTTTATTGCCTTTTAAAGTTTGTAAGCCACCCAGAATCAACTCTAGGCAAAATGGGTGGCAAATAAGTCAAATAAATAATTAGATAAATAGATAAATAAATACTAAGAGAAGCCTATTAAGAAGCTGACATCAGTTATGCTTATGCACCCTATCAAAACAGTTTTGCCAGACCCAAGCAAGGCTTGACGGATCATCCAGCCATCTGTGAAAATGTGCCTCGTCCCCCAGTCCCACCCTATGTTAAGAATGATTGACTGATGCTTTCCACTAGCTAATGTGGAACAGGAATTACCAGTGAAGGTGCAAGGTTTACTCTGGTATCATTTTTAAGTCAGCTCAGGGTAAGTAGTACTTTAACATAGCAATAAGGAAAAGTCTTTCATTTTGAAATTAAATAATTATTTGAGGTTTACTTGATTTAATGCGAACTCATAGTGAGGTTCCACTTTCAAACTAAGCTATCTTGGCAAACTTCTTTAAAATGTAAAATAAATCATAATTGATATCAAGCCTTGATTAAATAAGCTATTAATGCTGATTTGAGGGGAAAGAATTTACTTCTGAGGAGGAAAAAAAGAACAAACAGAGAAAGCGATAGCAAGGCTGATTCTCACTGAACAAGCAGGCATATTAAACTGGGATTTATCTCATCATTCCTCCTTTCATAGTCTCACACCAAGCTCCAAGCATAAAAAATAAGGTGAACAGCAACCCTTTCATCACTTCTATTGACCTCCATAAGCTTTCCAACCTTACAGTTCAAAGTTAATAGTGAGAACTGTTGAGGTCAGTTGGGCTATACAACCATCCGCTGTGTTTGCCAAAAAAGTACATTTCTTTGGCTTTTCTCTGGAAGCTTGTGAAGTCTTTTTTTTTCCACAGGGGCTTGGGGGTGGGGAGAAGACTACTTAGAACATTTTTCATATGGCAAATATATGCTGCCAACTCAGGTTTCACAGCTGAACACTCCCAAGGTACTAGTTCTGCAATTCAGGCCCTGGCTGTCCTCCGTAGTGCATGATGGATAGCTTTACAATGAAGGCACTATGAAAACTACCAGCTGTCCAGGTACATGCTTTGGATTAGCTTGGCTGAGCAATACCTCCTCTATCTTTGCAGGGTTTTTTTTTTCTCTTTCCCAGAGCATATTGCAGAGTAGATCTGCAAGCTCTTTTGTATGCTAGAAACTTATCCATGTAATCTTGATGAGCCCTCTATAGTTTGGAAGTAGATTTTTGTTTGTAAATGTTTTAACTTCTGTTCTTTTTTTTTTTTACAACACTGTTGTTTGTACATCACTGTGCTAAAATCTGCTAGCGCGGTGTTCAGAAAAGTTAAGGAAAAACGCTGTGGGAAGTGGAAAGAGGTTAACCTTTTAATTTACAAAAGAGATGCGTGAAATAGATTTATGTATTTGTGCAGGGAATATATATTTATATGGGAAAAAAGTAAAATGAGCGAAATCTGCTTGGGAGGAAGGGAGGGAATGACTGATAGACCAGCTTTCTATAAAATGGTAGCTTTATCCAAGAAGACTGAGAATTATGGAAAGTGTAGTCACTCTGCCCCCAAACTGCACTTGATTGGGGAGAGACTAGAGAAATACCAGTTTCAGTGTTTTCAGACATGCTATAATATTAAACCAAAGTGTGTTGTTAATTTTTTGCCCTGTGATTCTATAAGAATGTTTTTTGTTTATTGTGTTTATACATTGCTTTCTTTGTTAGAAAATATGTGATTACTATTTTCAGGAGGGTTTCCAATGGCCTTCTGCCTCATGTAATTCAAGATTTTTTCAAGAATCCACTTGCTTTCTCCCATGTGTAAGCTCATGATTTTTGCTTTTAAAAATACCTGCAAGCCAAAACACATTGCATGCTCTAAACCTTTCTCTTTAAATCTCCAGGTAGTTTTAGAGAATTCCCTAACCTTAATACAGTTTTTCCTTTGGACTCAAAAGAAGCCACCAATGAATGTCCAAACTGCATTTTCATTGTAAACCAACGACGGGTAGAACAAGCCCATTGTTAACATGATCCTCGAATATATTCAATATTTGGGATGGTGTTTGGTTCATTCTGACTTCACTAATACAGCATTCCAATTAAAAACAGGCAGCAGCCCAGAGCAACAATTCCCATTACATTAGTACAATGGGAATATTTACAGCTCCTCAGAGAATACTCCCCCGAGCATTTGTTCTGCAAATGAACATTGACAGAAAGGTCTTGCCCTTACTTATGAGCACTGATGTGCCAATGTTTGGATTCACAGTTTCCAGTTACTGGACAGGTTTTATTGCTTTTTTCGCAAAAGATCAGTTAACAGATCAGACATATATAAAACAGCTATGAAAACATTCAGATATTTAAGATACCCATCCCATCAGATGCCACCTGTCCCAAGAAGGCTGTTACCATGTGAAAGTAAGTGGATGCATTACATTTTACAGGAAAAACACATTCCAGTTTGTCCATGGTATGTCTTCATAATGACCTTAACTCCTATAATGGATAATATCTAAAAACACATGACAAACTTGGGAACAAATGGAACCTGTAAGTGATTATTTCCCACATATTAGGCCCTTGGCATAATGCCATATTCAGCACAGCAGTGCATATTGTATTGTGTATATGTATGGTGGATACCCTACTACCCCACAAATACTCCTGTTGAAGACCAGTGCAATATTGTAGTGATAACATGTAGATTTTATTTTATTCATTTTATTTGTATTTAATTTATTTATATCAGACATGTCAAACTCACGACGTCACATGACATCGCACGACATATCAGAACTTTTTTCCCCATTGCCGGCAATGGGGTAGGTGCGGTTTCCTGGTGACACATCCGGCCCACAGGATGGCAGTTTGACACCCCTGATTGATATCCTGCCTTTATTATTTTTACTAATAACTCAAGGTGGCAAACATATCTAGCACAACTTTCTCCTCCTATTTTCCCCAAAACAGCAACCCTGTAAGGTGAGTTGGGCTGAGAGAGTATGACTGGCCCAAGGTCACCCAGATTGTTTTCATGGCTAAGGCAGGACTAGAACTCACAATCTCCTGCTATCTTAACCACTAAACCAAAAAGAGAGACAGGATTGTTTTTGTGGGGAAAACAAGAAGAGGAAGTTATGTTGGATATGCTTGCTACCATGAGTTATTTGTAAAAATAATAAAGGCAAGATTTTTTTTTCTTTCTATGACCCTGTAATCCCTTTTACCAGGGTGGAGTCAGGGTGACTGAATGAAGCTAATTGTTTACTGGCTGGACGCCCTTCCTGATGTTTACATGGAGTTCACAGTGGATATTTTCTCTTTGCACCCTGATAGAGAAAAATCTGTTGCTACCTAGGATTGAATTCTTAACCTCCCAAGCGTGAGGCAAGTGTCTTCACCTTTAGGCCACCAAGTCTCTTAAAGGCAGAAAAGAGATAGATAGATAGATACATAGATAGATAGATAGATAGATTGATAGATAGATAGATAGATAGATAGATAGATAGATAGATAGATAGATAGATAGATAGATAGATAGATAGATAGTTATTCAGATCAATTCCATGCTGTTTTTTGTTAAGGTCAGCACGAGATTATTATTTTTGTGATTTCTTTTTGCATTCTATCCAGTTCTGATTCATTTCTTAAAGCACAAAAAGCTGTACTGGGATAAATTAAAAAAGACAAAATCTAAGTGTACTGTAATCATACATTTTATCTATTGACAAACACATGTCATATCAGCAAATAAAACTGTTGGACCCCAAAGATGCTTTTTCATGAGGCAACTGGACTTTATTTTTCTTGGAAGACATTTTGCTTCTCATCCAAAAAGCTTCTTCAGCTCTGACTGGATGGTGGGTAATGGAAAGATTTATATTCTTTTAGTGAGTCGTTAAAGCTACCTGGAGGGTTATCTGTGTCTTTGAGGTCACCTGAGTAGTGCAAATGGGTGTGGAGCCTTCTTATAACCACAAAAGGACTGTGTTGTAGACTGGAGATAGATGATGTCATCCCCCCCCCTTGAGAGAGGGCTCTCCAATTTTGACATAGATGGCCTCTTTCAAACCAACAGTCCTCTCTGTCCAAAATGCTGTTGGAATGCTGGCACTGCCACAGCCAAGATCAATTATCATCTCTCATGAACCCCATCAAGTCAGTATTAAAAAAATTACACTGATTGCTTATTCTCTCCAGGCTCATTTCAAGATGCTGCTTTTGGTGAACACATTTCAAATTGTATAAGTGTGACAGAAGCCTTCCATATTCATGGCATGATTGCCACAGAAGGCATGGCTAGCTGCAAACACCCATGTTTCAGTTAACTAACTTATCCAATAATTTAAGCTGTTATGATCAAAACAAAAGTGGAATCTGAACTCCAAAAACCCCCCAAACAATTCTTTTAAAACCATAATTACCTTGTCTAGCTCCTATTTAAAAGAAGGCAAAGTGATGATGCTCACAAGTGAACAAAGATGAGTTATATTTCTCAAATCTCAGCAACATAGTCAAAAGTGAACTTCACATACATGCAGTACAGCACAATATATAAAACAACAAACAGCCAGATATAACATTTCCAGAAAACATACCTATTTTCTCTATTCTCACCACAAACTCTTGTTCCTAAAGCACTCCCTCTGCATTACATACAGCTTATCTTTCTCGCTGCTCTAGGTAGTTTGACATGCTTCAGATGGGAATGCTGTATTGCAACCACCTCTTTTTGCTTTGTAATAATGACTTTTTCATATATATAAGACCCAGAGGAATTCTTAAAAATAAACAAGTTACAGGCTACTGTCACTTTTTCACTTTTTCTTCTGCAGTTCATTAACCAGTTTTTTTCTTTAAATATATAAGGCAAAACATGAGGAGAAGAGAGCCAGTAGGCACCAAAGAAAGTATCTGCAGGTACATTGGTGTTCATGATACCACTCCTGATTTATATTTAAACCATTAAAAACAGTTCAGGACTTCCACTAAGTTCAAACATCTTATTGTGAACTTCAAGGACAGTGCAACTGCTTACAAGAGCCTGCTTGTCAACCATATCAAACACATTCTCTTAGGAGCTGCTGATGCAACCCAATTTCTCTACTTTCAAAAAGTCTTAAAACAGACCTTTGCAATGTAGCTTTTAAATTTTTTAATCATTGTTTTTACTATAGCATTATCACTTATGTTTCAAATTTTTACAGTGTGTTTCTGCATGTTCAGTGTCTATTTTAATTAATTTGTTTATTTTATTTGCAACACTGGGTTCTACTTTCTTTGCTGGACAGCTCTGATGTATATCCAGGAACTAGTAATGGAACTAAGTCATCACATATGAAAATGATGCTGTGAATATAGATGACTGACCCATTAGGCATATCAGATATTTAAAGTGAGAAAGATCTATGTTCATTGTTCCGTGATTTTTCCCCCCAAAATAATTTTCTTCAGATATTTAAACCTTGGTGGAGCAGTGGGCTAATGCCTCCTTAAGTAAGACCAGCTGCCTGCAATTAGTGCAGGTTCGCATCCCACCAGGCTCAAGGTTGACTCAGCCTTCCATCCTTCTGAGGTAGGTAAAATGAGGACCCAGATTGTTGGGGGCAATGAGCTGACTTTGTAATAATGCCGCTTGAGGGGGCCCCGAAAGCCCTAATAAGCAGGCATATACATAGAATGAAGGCTATTGCTAAGCACATTGATTTGTGCTTTAAATTGTAAGCCGCCCTGAGTCTTCGGAGAAGGGTGGGATATAAATGGGATAAAAAAAACAAAAAACCATATGGATTCTTCCCTTCATGCTGCCTCCAAATGTACTATCAGGGACAGGCTTTGGCCGTATGCTAATCAGGAGTCTCAAATTCACACATGTGCCACACTTCATTCACACAAAGCCATAGAGAAATGGTTGGAACCTATCTTCTTTAGGCTTACAAGGAAATACCCCAAATTTGCAACCTTGAGAATGACAAGCCAAGAAGCAACTATGCCTCCCACCCCTTCTCCTAATTTTAGAATGAGAAGCACAGCTCCAGATCTGGGTGTGAGCAATCAAGGGACAACTCCACTTCTAGTCCTGCATAAAAACATTAGGGGCCACCACCTGGGAATAGAGCTACACTTTTACTCCAAAGTTCTAGCAAGGAAAAGCTTTGCCAGTGGAAGTGAAGCAGTTCTCAGTCCTAGCTATGAAGTTGTTTCAATGAGAAATTAGTGTAGTGCTAGAAGTTCCATCAAAATATTGGCAAGGAGCAATTGTCTGTATTTTTTCTCTCTCTTAGATGCATGATTTTATATTTTCATATAATGTTGAGTAATAAAAAATAAATCATTTGTTTTACTCACTATAGGATCATACTTGGGTCATACATTACTTTGTCCTGGTCTTGGAGTGTGGTATTCCTGCAGACATTTAGTTATCATGTGAAAAACATGCCACTCTACAATCTTCTCTCTGGCCATCTTCCACCTCCCTTCCTGTGTTCCCACATGTCAATTCAATCCCAAGGAAAGATATCTTTAGGGAATTTGTCAAATATTTTCAGCAGGTGGTTGTCTTCTCCTTTTTTTCCTTTTTCTTCTTCCCACATTTTCTAAATAAATGTCTTATAGTTGCCAAGGTAAGAAACCTTGTTCTGGAAGTTTCCTCTCAAAAAGAAAATTTAAAAGAAGGAAGATGCAATTTGACTTCCTATCACCTTTATTTTCTTCAAACCTTCAAGAGAGATATAGCCAAGATCAGAGAGGAGAAACTAAAGCTTCTATATCAACCTTCATATTGATATATTCAAAATTTTAAATAGAACATTTAAGAGCATTACATTCCAATTCACACTGAACTTTCCCATTTTCCTGACATTTATACTCTGCAACCTAAAACTATTTACAAAGCATTTTTCAATATATATTTACAGCCAGGTAATATATTGAGCAGGCAGGTTTTGCATGTTGGAAGTATTTAAAAGTATAGTATCTGTTATCTAGCCATTTGGATGATTTAGTCAAAGGAGCATCAATCTCTCCCAAGTAGCTCATTATATCAAGTGTTGTAGATCAGGGGTGTCAAACTGCTGGCCCATGGGCCGGTTTCATCATACCGAAGCTGCTCCCACCCCATTGCCAGCAATGCAAAAAGAATCGCAATACGTCACGACATGTCACGTGACATGGCGAGTTTCACACCCGTGTTATAGATGGAATTGCTGAAGTGTCACATAGCATCACCCAGAAAAGAAAAGGAAAGAACTTTTTTCCTTATAAGCCATACTGTAAAGAAGAATTCCATACAGGGGACTGACATAGATACATAGACTCACAAACGTGGGTACAGAAATAGAGAAGCATTCCTATTTCATTCCTTCTTCTCATATCATGTGGCCAGTCAGAATATAACCTCAGCATAATATTCCATGTAAAACAGAGCTCAGGTTTTCCCTGTAAAATCTAATGCCTAATAACAAATGGTTATTTTACTTCATTTACTTCTGTTGTTATATAGACTGGAATGAGCCCAGAGGCAGGAGAAGGGGAGTCACAGATGGGTGGTGTTCTGAGCCATCACAACATTGCTTCCATTATTTTACAATCTCTTGTGAGCTTTGTGGTTGACGGGGGACTTGAACCTAGCCTCTCTGAGCCAAGGCCAACACCTGAACCACTATCCTTGCTCTCTTTGGGGGAAAAATTAGATGTGTGGTATGTGGGTTAGGACGCTGAGCTTGTCGATCAGAAAGTCGGCAGTTTGGTGGTTCGAATCCCGAGTGCCGCATAACAGACACCTGTTACTCGTCCCAGCTTCTGCCAACCTAGCAGTTCAAAAGCACGTAAAAATGCAAGTAGAAAAATAGGGACCACTACGGTGGGAAGGTAACAGCGTTCCGTGCACCTTGGCGTCTAATCATGCTGGCCACATGACCACGGAGACGTCCTCGGACAAGCGCTGGCTCTTCGGCTTTGAAATGGAGATGAGCACCGGCCCCTAAAGTTGGAAACGACTAGCACGCATGTGCGGGTGAACCTTTACCTTTACCTTTATAACATGTTACAGTGCAAAACTTGGCTTTTGGTATTTAGAAACACTAAAATTTAGAAATCAGACAAGTACTTAAATCAACAGGTTTGCAAGCCACATGTTGTCATTTTCCCCCTCTACAATTGCCTGTTGTGTGGTATAGTTTACAGAAAATGCAGAAATAGATTGTTTCCAGTGGAAATGTAATTTAAGAAAAGAAAACCTAAGCAGATTCTTGAAAATGTCTAATGAAGCTTCCATATGAAGAAAGCAACCCGCCCTCCAAGGACCAAACTATATGCACCACTTAATGCATTATTAGCAACTAGGCCTGCTTTATTTATTTATATAATTGATTGCAGGTGTGGGGGAAAACAGTTTTATTTTGGACTATGGCTTTCATGATGAGGCCAGTAAATTTAACCCTTCTGTTTCAAATATTCTTTCTTTATACATAGCTATAAGAATTTGATTTTAAAAAAAAGTTTCCTGGGTGCAAAGGGGAGCCTTTTCTTTATTGTCATAACTGCATGGGATAGAACGTTATTTTCAAGACTGTGCCTGTTCCCACTCTGTAGTCCCAACAGAAGCCCACTCACAGATGCAGAAAACATGGTGGGACATATCTTGAAATGTCATGTAATTCTAAGTGTTCTCTTCTAATGGTATGTTCTCCTTTGAAACTGGGAAACTCATCTGGATCTTTGCATCAAAACTGACCGGGCAAAGTAGACTTCAAGTCTTCTTAGAAATAATTCCTGATGCTTCTCAAATGATGTGAGGTATATAGAATGTCAGCAGGGATGATCTAATCCTATATGATATAAATATGCAGCAGATTAACATTGCAGTAAATCAGAAGGAACAAGACATCATGCAGAGTTGCAGCAGGAAAGCATTGCCATGGATGGCTGTTTTGAAATAAAGTATCAGTTAATTAGTTTACATTAATTTTAATTTTAATTACTATAGAATTTAGTTAAATTAATTGCATTCATAATTTTATTAATATATCATTACTTCCATATCCAGTGCCTGAGAACTTTGGCAAGATTGCCTTACTGTCAATAGTATTGTAGTAAATTGCTTGACATTAGTAGAAATGAGAAATAATACATAAATATTTTGATAAAATATGTGGTGCATTGGTAGTTAAATAACAGGGATTTACTTTATTAATTGGATTTATAGCCTACCCCAGTCATAGAAGAAACTGAGCAGCTCACAATAACAAACAGAACACAATAATTGGAAATAAAAATAGCTTATGTATTCATTAAAACATCCCAGAGCAATACTGGAAAGCTCAGTTTCTAACTTTTTCCAGAATGTAGGTAATTTTGGAGACCAAGGAACCCCCAATGCAAGCCTGTTCCAGAGGTCAAGACTCATCATATAAAAGCAATATTTAGTCTCCTTAATCTCCCACAAAATAGGTATAATACGTATCCACAAGTAAACATCTGTGACATCCAGTAGATTCTACATTTGTGACATCGACTACATTTTGAACCAGCTGAATCTTCAAGGCTGTCTTTAAAGCCAGACCTGTGTTCACAGAGGTCTAAAGTGGATTATTAAGTTTTGCAATAGAAAGGGGCAAAGCAATGCAGACTGGTTGGCTTTGATTCTAATTGGCCTCAACTACCTTCTGTAGAAAGAAGTAAATGAATTGTTATCACCATTAGATAGGCAACCTTTGAGAACAAAGGTGGTTTGTGGTTAAGGTGTTACTAGGACTGGGGAGATCCAGGTTCAATACCACCCATACCCATGCAAACTCACAGGGTGACTTTAAGCCATTTTTTTCTTAATTTACTTCAAAGGGTGTTGCTGGGTGGAAGTTGAAAAAAGCCACAGGACAGTAACCCAAAATTCTTGGAGGAAACGTACACTACAAACTAGCAATCATTTGCTAATGCTCTGCATATTTGGAGTGATTCCCATATCTCACTAAACCAAAATATGTTTTTTGTTGTAGTAAATATGCATGCTACAACCCCTTATGTCAGCATGTGACTTTCAAGCCACATTTAAAATAGGAAAATGTTATTTCTTATGTAGGTAGGGGCACTGACTCTGATGTGTGGATACAGTCAAATGCCTCAAATTTTCACTCCTAGAAAGAAAAAAACCTTTCTTCTTCTTAAAAAAACATCTAGAATTAGAATTCCAGGGAAAGAGAGCAAGAAGTTACTGTTCCTGAACTAAGAAAACAATTGGATTTTAAAGGGAAAGTTCAGGAAGAAAGGAGCAAAGGTTTTACTCTGAGACAATTCTACTTGGGAAAAATACTGCATTAGAGGGATTTTCTAAAATGTTCATATGGACTTATTGTCTCTTTGGGAGGGGGATTCTGCACAAGGAGAGCATTTTGTGTCATATTTGGGCAAGAAGATTTTTATTTTTGTTAACACCTCATTAATTATAATGGGCCAACACCATCTTGTGGCATGCTGAGAACACTGCTTATATTTTTGTAAATCACTTTTCATATATAATATTGTTGAATTTGAGTTAGCCTATGTCTAGTGAGATTGGTCTATCACAAGAGGAGGGCTAGATGCTTTAGTCCCATGACTCTACGAGCTGGGAGGTTGTACTAGGTTGTATTTATTTCCCCTTTTTATTTTCCACAAGGGCAGTGTAGGTTGCGGTGGGCCTGTCTGTCTAATAGAATAGGGTTGGGAGAGGGTACAAGATGAGAAACCTACTGAAGATGAATCATGGCAGTAATAGCTACCAAGCAAGTATTCCAGGAGAGGATGTAGAGCCAGGGTATGTAGACCAACTGGGTTTCCAGCAGAGAAGCAAAAGAAAGCATGTCACTTCTGTCAGGCCATTATGCCAGCCAGCTATGATGTATTCAAAACCATGATAATATGATATATATGAACCAAATTGATACTATCAAACTTCAACTTACCATGTTGATAGTATTTTAACAACTCAATCACCTGAATGAAGAAAATAAATGTTTATATTCTTGCATACCTATTACTTAATTGAACTAAGAATTAATGCCTATACATTAAAAGGTAAAGGTAAAGGTTCCCCCACACATGCGTGCTAGTCATTTCCAACTCTAGGGGCCGGTGCTCATCTCCGTTTCAAAGCCGAAGAGCCAGCGCTTGTCCAAGGACGTCTCCATGGTCATGTGGCCGGCATGACTAGACACCAAAGGCGCATGGAACGCTGTTCCCTTCCCACCGGAGTGGTCCCTATTTTTCTACTTGCATTTTTACGTGCTTTTGAACTGCTAGGTTGGCAGAAGCTGGGACGTGTAACAGGCGCTCACTGTGTTATGCGGCACTCGGGATTCGACCCGCCAAACTGCCGACCTTCAGATCGACAAGCTCAGTGTCCTATTGTACAAATAGTTTAAAGGCATGATTAGTGCTTGTTTGTCTAATAAAGAAATTTATAAGGAAGTGACTTTGAACTTTTATTACAAGTAGAACCAAATTTAATAACTCTTCACTACAACCAAACAAAAAAGTCTCTCACTACTCTGATGCTTACTTCATGAACTCAAGCAGTAGTAAAAAAGCTTTTATTTTTGATTGATCTCTGACCAAGTGAAATTCACTAGAGTATGTTGACATAGAACCAGCACATGACCTTTGGAGTCTTTCTACAAATCATTCAGTTCACAATTATGCTCACTGACTGCTCAAGGATGGTTTTCTGATACAATGCTATTGTACTCTGTCAAGAACAAAAAACTTACTCTGTAGTCCCAGCAAGAGAAATGCTCTGTGGTGAATGTTTTGAACTGAAGCCTGATAGAAATAAATCAGCCAGGGGAGAGATTTATGTTTTGCTATACATTCCCTGTACAAATCTGTTCCTTGGACAGTCAGACCAATGAGAAGTTCAATGGGTCAGATGCTATTGGCTTAGATGTAGACACAACATTTGATGATCAATTGTTTAATTGAATCATTTGCTTATTAAGAGGATATTAAATGGTGTTTTAAGAACTGGCCTCATAATTTTATTACCTGCTAAGAATGAGAGCAGTTACAAAGCTAGAAGAGGATGGATAGAAATACTGGAGGTCCAACAGGCTTGAAGGGAGCCATGTTACAGTAAATTCTCCATTTAAGAGACAATGAATGAGATGGATGGTGGAATACACCTCCATGAGCTGCATTCCACATCTTCTGTAATTTCCAAGCAGCAGTCAATATTTATGACACTTCTGGAAGTATAGCAGTACTCCAGTTACTAAGGAAATATGAGAAACTCTGAACCATTGGAAAAGAGCCCTTACTGCATTACTTCTACCTACTCTTACTGATCATCATCCCTTGTTACATACACTATAGTTCATTTAACAATGACATTTATTATGAATCTAATAAATAAAAAACACATTATTATTTAGTATAATATATGAACTCTGTCAGAGTGAATTACTACAACTACCTGAAAGGAAAGGGGGCGGTGGTGATTCAATGGTTAAAGATGCTGAGCTTGTCAGTTGGAAAGCTGACAGCCTGGGCTTGAGACCCAAGCACCACATGATGGCATGAATTCCCACCCTTGTCCTAGCTCCTACCCACATAGTTCAAAACCATGCAAATGTGAGTAGATATATAGGTACCACTTCGATGGGAAGGTAACAATGTTCCTCAAGCTTCAGCATATAGTCATGCTGGTCTCATGACCACAGAAAGTGTCTTCGGATAACACTGGCTTTCTCAGCTAAGAAACAGAAATGAGTACCACCCCCTAGAGGTGGGCACAAGTGGATAGCGGAAACCTTTACCTTTTCGTACCTGAAAGGAAGAAAGACCTGATTTTAGGACAACACGAATCACACAAAAAAAGATTAGACTTCCATTACCTTATCCTCAGCAAATTTAAGATAACACACTCCCATTTAAAATATAAATCTTATTCCTTTGGTAGGGGAAATGGAATAACTCTATACTATTCCCAACCTGTCTTCTTTTAAATTGAGAAATGGCCCAGTTTACATAATAGTTGGGATTTAGACTAAGGAAACAAATATAATTGAATTGAAAAATTCTAAGAGATAAGAACATAAACAGTGATCTGCTGCTGGATCAGACTCCTGCCCCATCTCTCAGAGCAGTTAGCTAACTGCAAAAGGAACCCCACTGGTCTACCAGCAGATGGCCTTCAGAGGCAGTTACATTACCTTCAAGGCTAATAGCCACTGATCCACATGGTTTCCACAAATTTGACCAATCAAATCCAGCACCATATTTCACGACATTAAATTCCAAAGTTTATGTGCCTGTTGTATAAAATAAATATTCTTTTGTCTGACCTCATTCTTCCAAGATACAATTTTACTGAATTGTTCTCAGGTTCTAGTATTTTGGGGAAGGGAAAGTAGTTCCTCATTTTGTAAATAAAAAAAAATAAACCTAGTGACTTCATATTTTAAAAAGCTGGAGCATTTGGAGCAACTATTGTACACTAGTTGAAAGAAAAAACTATATTACCATTCTACATTACTACCATTCATTCTCTTCACTCTCAGACAGGAAGAAACCCTGACTGATGCATCTATTTCTAAATTCTAATACCTACATACAGCATTAAACCCACACCACATGCAGATAAAAGAGAAACACTTGGAGCATTTTCTTATTCCAGCTATTTTTCTGGACCAGGTACCACCTCTAGTGAGTGTTGCACATGACATCCCTTCCTTCTCCATCCCAAACAAATAACTTTTTAATGCACCTGTCATTTCAAATGTCAGAAATGAGATGGGGTCAAGCTTGGAGCAAAATCGGCCTGCTGCTTCTTTGACTCACCATTCATCACTGCATTTATCCACAACACAGACATATCAGCTGGGATGAAAACATGAACATCTACACATTGCAATGCAAGTAGCCTTGAAAATACCCATTTCTGTTTTAGTGATTTTATTAATAGTGCTCAGAAGAAATTAATAGAGGTCTTATTGGACAGCTTTGTACCAGCATTAACCCAGTGAAGAAAACAACTAAAACTTCCTATATTAGATCAGAAAATCAAGAGTAAACATGGACAGGAACTAGTGAATGGATAAAGATAATGTGTGGTGTTAATAGCCCTAGTATTTTGCTTGGTGAGAAAGTTCTGCAAAAACTTAATGTTCCATGTATATATGTGTGGCTAGACACACAATCTGTACCGTAAGTAGGAAAACGTAGGTATTCATACAGAAAAACCAACCCATCCAAATTCTTCTATTTGGAATAAAGGAACCGGCCGTTACTATAGAAAGAGGCTAAGCATGATGGTGCATTCATTAGATATCTCACAGTGTAGCTCAGAAGAAGCCTAATGGTGTTCTTTCTTTTTCCTTTTTTTAAAATAAACTTTCCTTTTTTAAAAAATAAACTAACCCAGCCAAGAGATGAAGACAAAAGCTCCTGTATGTCATCTGAACGTATAACTCTCCTATAATACCCATTGGACAGGAATTTGACTGATCATTTGAAAAGATCTACATTACTAAGCATATTGCATTATTTGCAGGAGATTTTATGAGTTAACTATATATTAAAAAATCATGTTTGTCCTGAAACTACAATAAGGTAAAGGTAAAGGTAAAGGTTCCCCCGCACATGCGTGCTAGTCATTTCCGACTCTAGGGGCCGGTGCTCATCTCCGTTTCAAAGCCGAAGAGCCAGCGCTTGTCCGAGGACGTCTCCGTGGTCATGTGGCCGGCATGACTAGACGCCAAAGGCGCACGGAACGCTGTTACCTTCCCACTGTAATGGTCCCTATTTTTCTACTTGCATTTTTACGTGCTTTCGAACTGCTAGGTTGGCAGAAGCTGGGACAAGTAACAGGCGCTCACTCTGCTACGCGGCACTCGGGATTTGACCCGCCAAACTGCCGACCTTCAGATCGACAAGCTCAGCGTCCTAACCCACTGAGCCACCGCGTCCCTCGAAACTACAATACTGTAAATTAATTAGATTCTTCAGTAGTATGATTTTAAAGAGCAATTATAGCTATATTGGCCCATGGAAATTTAGCTTGCAAATGCTTCAGCAGAACCAACCAAATGCTACAAAAGGTTTTTCAGATCTCAGGAGGAAGGACAGAAACAAGAAAGCAAATATCAGGCCAGGTGTGCCAGCTCTGTTGCCTGAAAATTAAAGTCAGTCTCAAGATGCAATCAAAATACAATCCTTCATAATATAATCTTTCTCTTGCTAATACAAATGCTAATTGTTACATGTTAATCACTATAATCCTCCAAAGATTAATACAGGGAATAGCCCCACTGAAATTAATGCAGCTTACAAATTTATCACTGTGTTTAGGTCCCTACCTAATAAATTGTCAACTCAGCAGAGTGATTTATATCTTTTATTTATTCTTTGGGAGAGCTGGAAATTTTCTATTTATTTGCATGTAGAATTATGTAGATTACTATACATCATAATCTCCCCTTTGGTCAAAAACAGTGTATTTTGAAGATAATTCTTATACTGGTTATGGTCATGACAGTGTGTAGCAAGAAGGATGGATGGATGGATTTTTGGGATGGATGGATGGATGGATGGATGGATGGATGGATGGATGGATGGATGGATGGAAGAAAAGGAAGGAAGGAAGGAAGGAAGGAAGGAAGGAAGGAAGGAAGGAAGGAAGGAAGGAAGGAAGGAAGGAAGGAAGGAAGGAATTTAAATTGATGCAATGGAATATGCAGGAACCTATTTAAAGCAATTATATATTCACATTTCTTTTTTTTAAAAAAAGATTTTTATTGATTTTTTTCATACATTCAATAGTATTTGTTCAACAAACACGCTGCCTGAGTTTACATTCACTAATACATATTTAATTCCTAATCCTTTATCTTTCCTCTAGCCATCGATTAAATAAGTCCCAAGTTTGATAATATTCCGTTTCTTCTTTTTCTTTCAGCCTCAGAGTCAGTCTATTCATCCCTGCACACTCTTGTATTTTTTTTAATTATTTCTTCATCTGATGGTATTTCTTCATTTTTCCAGTATTGTGCAAATATAATTCTTGCCACTGTATATATTAACATTTCTGTACATGTTTGTAAAACAAATGGCAAGACTGTCATTCCAAATTGCCTTTTCTGAATTATTTTTGAACCAGGTACCTTCATCTTTGTTTTCATTGTTGGTAATGCTCCCTATTTATAACTAGAACTTCCTAAATTAAAAACAAAAAATGAGCTATGTGTCCCCACATATTTACTTAGATAAAGAGATATGTTTTCTCTATTGCATTTAAACTGATTTATTTTAAAAAGTTTTTGATTTGCTTATGGACTGGTTATATAACTTGCTTGATCTATGTAGGAAGAGTATACTGGGTCCAACAACCTTATGAATCCCCAAACAGACAGACAGACAGACAGACAGAGAGACACAAATTCTATAAGAGGTTTCTTTGATAAATGTACTGAAAGATTTTTATTGAGAGAATATAAGAGGTGACAAAGAATGAAATACTGTAAATTCAATTTCACGTCTTACTTCAGTGGGTTACATATAGTTTTTGTACTTTGAGTAATTGAAAAATGTTTGAATGCAAGAAATATATTATACATTTTTTGAAATAGACAAAGCATATTGTAAAGCGAATAAAGTTGTACTGAGAACATTTTACATGAATATTGAGTTGCTTACTGCAGTAAGAAAGGTAAATGATGGAATTAAAACATATGTGCATATAAATAGAATGCCTAGTAAGTATTTGAACATTAAACAATCTTATCTTTAGTCCAAATAATGTCTGGAACCTAACTGCTTTTCATTTTTTTCTTTATCCCTTCTCACTAAATATTTCAAAGCTTTAGTAAGAGTAACTTGTATTTAAAGTTTCTTTTGCTAAGGATTGAAAGAAATTCATCCAGAGCTGTAAAACCTATCATTCCAAAGGTTTGCAATAGCTGAAAACAAGCAATTTCCAAAAGTGATTACAAAAGGAAATACAGTATGTGAACCTTATATTCGTAAAGCTGCCAGTTTGGCTTGAGAAGTTTCCCCAACTCCCTGAATTTCAAATGTTCCAGACACTGCTCTCTTGCAGTCTCTTGCAGAGGAGCAACTTACTGGAGCATTTGTGGATAATCCCATCCTCTGCTTGTCCAGAGAAGAATCTCATAGAGCAAATCCACTCCCTAGCTGCCATCATCAACTCCATTCCCACCAATTTGCCATTTCTTCCGCAGATATCCAACACAATATATCAATCAATGCCATACTCTTCATGAGGATCCCAACTGATTTGCAGCAACTGTTAGATAGATTGTATGATGCAGATGAGAAAATAGATGGAAAAATTTATCTAAATATAATGATAGAAAAATTATAGATCATGACAAGAACTGTTGAATCAATGTTGAAATATACTATGTATAACAGCCAAATTATAAAAGTGAGAGATGGAGGGACGAAAGTTAGCTGAATGCAGCTGGAATGGGTAATTTAAGAAGTGTGTGAGGCAAACAAGCAGGTAAAGTGAAGATTAAAAGGGGGCTGAAAGAATGTTGACCGAATGTTGACTGAATGCAAAAGCTGAGTGGCCAAAAAAAGAAGTGCATTGGTCATTTCAACAGAATGAATGAAGCTTGAATTGCAAAACAAATACATGAAGGAAGATTGAATAGGTCAAGAGAAACGAAAAGATCAAGAAAGTCATTGCTGATGACTTTCTTTTGATGAGATCATCAAAAAGAGGTGAGAGTGTGAAGAACTAGGACAATGTATGAAATCGTATATGAATCCATTTTGGAAGCAAGGAGGGTTTACAAGGATAGACAGATGTGGAGTGTCATAATGAATGATAGAGTAAACTGAATTTAACCATATTTCCTTCTATCTTCTCTTATTTCCTGCCTTTAACTTTTGTTGCTTATTATTTTTTATACTTTGGGGGTTGTTGTTGTTGTTTTAGGTAGTTTGTATAATCTTGCTTTCCTTAAAAGGAAATTGTATAATGGGTATATACATTATAATATGTAACTTTCTTTTCTTTTTTAATGTTTTAAGGCTTTTACTGATCACTGTACACCAAGCTAAACCAGATGAATCAATGGTCTAATACACAGGTCGGCAACCCGCGGCTCCAGAGCCGCATGCGGCTCTTTAAGCCATCTCCTGCAGCTCCCAGTTGCCCGGTGCGCGTGCACCTCTCTGAACGAGCAGTGGTGCATGCGCACCTCTCCAAACGCAGAGTGGCGCCGCCTGTTTGGAGAGATGTGCGTGCACCTCTCCGAACGGGCAGTGGCGCCACCCGTTTGGAAAGCTGCCACAGCCCATTTGCAGGCTGCCGCCTTCCTCCGAAGGCGGTAGCTTTGCAAATGGGCCGCAGCAGCTTTCCAAAGCACCGCCCTTTTGGAAAGCTGCCACGGCCCGTTGTCAGGCTGCCACCTTCCTCCGAAGGTGGTAGCTTTGCAAACGGGCTGTTGCAGCTTTCCAAACCGGCAGCAGCACGTCTGCAAATGGGTGGCACCATCGCCCATTTGGGTGGAGGTGCGCACGCACCTCTCCAAAGGTTTGGAGAGCTGCGCACGCACCTCCCAGAACGGGCGGTGGTTTGGAGGTCCCGGGGGTGGCTCTGGCGGCATGGGGGCTGAAGGTGGCGCCACAACCCAGTGCCCATTGCCAGGGAGACCCATCGCCATGCAGGTGCCTCCCATTTTGTGCATGCGCAAAATGTTTTGGTTTTTGTGCAGGCGCGTGTGTGGACGCACGTGCGCGCACTTTTTGCAGCTCCCACTTTTTTTGTGTGTGTGATGGAACCGGTTCTGAGTGGCTCTTTTGCTTTTTCTGGTTGCCAACCCCTGGTCTAATACAATAGTCATATTTGCACAATACAATGCAATACATTCTAATAAGGTTAGGCATATTGGTTGAATTTAGAACATGAATGAAGCTATGAAGTGTTGAAAGGCACAATATAACAAAGATAACTGGTAGACCTTCGTGAGCATCAAACAAGCGAGGAAGCTCAATTTAATTTGTCTCTGCTCTCTAGACTTCAAGGAACAATCAACAAAGTAGGTTAAGCTTAACAAAGCCAGTTTAAGTTCATATGAATACAAAATGGATTGAAAAATCAACTAAAAATGTAGTATATATTTGAGGTTTTTCTCTAAACATCCCCAATACAACTTTCACAGAAATTAATAAATCCACTGAAAAAAATCTATGACAAAAAGAGCTTTCCCTATTTTCTATTTTATCAGCCTGAGTTCAATGGCCTTACTACAAATCATCTGTTTAATTGAAATCTGGCTTCCTTTCTCAGGGTTTTTCAGGCTTTACAAGTTTGTTTTGGGATTATTATTATCATTATTATTATTATGCTTCTGTGCTTTTTCCCCATTCTTAGGGTGACAGCTATTTTATCACCCAAAGCAAGAATGCTGAGCCTGGGGTACAAACAAAACATTTGGTGGAGGGAGAAAAACATGTACAAACCAAGCAGAAATAGTGGAAAGGTTGCAAACTAGCTTAGTAAAATTGCCGACATTTCACTTTAGGGCACCCAGCACCTGCACCTCTGCCCCCGGCATCTCTTCCTGCAGACATTTCTATTGTTTTCATTACTGTTTGTGACTTGATCATTAATAAATTACTATTTTTTTTCTCATTGGCTCTAGCTACCAGGGGAGAAGGCAGGTGTGCCAAGCTAACAATTAGTCCTTGGTAATGCATGCCTGGCAATAAAAGTTATCCTTAAGCTGCAGAGTTTACTAACTGAATCCTTTTTCCCTAAAAGTAATTAAAGGAAATTTTTTGCAAGATGGGAGTCACAGTAAAGATATGGCCAAAAAAGGAAAAGGTCCATCTCTTTCACTTCACATTCTAAAGTTGCAATCCAACACACATATATTTGAGATATAATTGAATCATGTAGGACATACGTATGGCTTTACTTAATAACTTTGAGCCTGCTTATGCCAAATTTAATTTTGCAAAAGTATTCAATATTATTCCTGTTTCGCCAAAAGGTCCATTTACATCCAAAAAGAGCCAGGATAGTTCCTTAGTTAAATAAATAAGTTGTGAACCAGAATCTTTTGCCTCTTCTTAAAACTGATAGCCAAACATGTTTTTTCTCTAGTTATAAAATAGGAGTAATAACACCAATCTACTTTGTTTATATTGTTGTTTATATTGTTCTGATGTAGTCCTTTGCATACAACTCTTAATTATACAACTTAATTATACAACAATTATACAATCATACAACTCTTAATTATTGTTTTCTTCATTTCTCTTAAGTAAGACTTAGTCACACATGGCCTGCAAAAGATCATTACATGCAGACTACAGAGACATTTTTGAATGAAAGACAGAAAACAGAGTCCTATATAATAGTTATATTTAAAAATCCAATTGTTAAAATAGGTGATTTTGTTCAGATCACAAATGAATATAATACATAGCAACAATACTAACTATATCAGACAGAAAAGCACAGTTGTTTTATAGATCTTACCTTTCCTTTTAATGATATCAGATTGTTTAATATTTTTAATAGGGTGCTATTGCATATGTCATGATATCATTATATAAATGATGCATAAAATCTGTGTCCAAATGTCAAGAATCATTTGATGTAAAATGTGTAATTAGTGACTTTTTATTATGCAGGTTAGTGATATTAAATTTCCATTCTACTTTGCATAAGCAGTAACTGGATAGCTGGGTTTCTATGACCTTGTTCAAATCATTTTTGCCTCATAATATTTATTTCTTTAGTTAATTTTTCCTATGTGCTTTCATTTGTTTAAAGCACTTTTACACTACAAAGACAATCAAAATAATCCCAAAATTTATTTTCCCCATGCAAAGACTTCTAGAAAATTAAATAGGAGATAGAAAGTGATATTTTAAATAAAAAAGACATATAAACAGATAGCAGGATAGCAGAAATACAAATGTACGTACCAATTGTTAAAGTTAAATAGAATTATCATTTCAGAAAATGGAGAAACTTGATGCAGAGGATATTTTTAACTTCTTCACAAAAAATGGAGGGGCTAAAGGAAATTAATTCATATTTTTTCTTCTGTTTAAAGCATTATATTCTACCATTGTTGGTATTGGTAGAATATAAGAAATATTGGGATAACATGGAGAGATGAAGAGAGAGAGAAAGTAATTGGAGCCAAAATATGCAAACTATTGCACTTGCTCTTACTTCCAACAGATTACAAGAGATTCAAAAGGCACAGCAAGGGTGGCACGTTTATGGATGAAACCCAGCAAATGAAAGATCAAAGGTCACCCAGAGCACAGTAGGATCTGGGAGAGGTTGGGCACTGGAGATTAATTTCTTGGATGGTGAGAGCCAAGGTTTAATAACAATCTAGGAGAGAACAGTGATTAAGTTCATTGCTAACAGAACCTATGGATGAGGTCACACAACAGCTAGAAAAGAAGTTTTTCTCTATGTATTTTACCCAACTAGAGATGAATGGCTTAACAGTGTGTTATATCCACAAGGCTTATTGTAGGAGCAAGTGAATTTCTAGTTGCTCCACTGGGGTAGAAGTTACAAGCAAGACAACATATGTTGTATACATAGCACTTAACATTAAATTAATAAGAAATATGTAAGACCAGGTTAATGCATATAGCTAAGAACGCCAGAATGCCAAACTGGAAAAAGTTATGTCATTCGATAAAGCAGTTAAAAAGTGGGGGGGAGTACCCAGTAAATTCAGAAGAACACATTTTTAAACAAGCCAATCTATAAAAGGAGCATTGTGGATTTTGAAGGTTTTAGGAAATGGCATCTTAGTCCCCAGAACCTTAGAGAAAAAAGGAGAAATGCTATAGTTTCCAGAGAAGAGACAAAGCCAATATCATCATGGAATTCATAGGACATGGGATTCTTTTTGAACTTTATAACTTTGATCCAGATTGAATTTGTGATGCATATAAGTCTTACTGAGATCAGTGAAACATTATTAGACACAGTGTAGAATTTACATTACATAATGCAAATCACCTGTTCTATTTATTCAAAAACCTCACCATAAATAACAACACAACAAAAATGTTACACAAAACATTAATAGCCATGCCATTTAATTTTATGGGTTGCTCACAGTTATCACTGATAAAATATAGCAGAAGCTCACAGTAATATAGTACTAGAAGCCTGTAGCTGCATATCTAAGCATTTAGTCCTATCCATACAAGAAGAAATTGCACAGATCCTTTCCCCCCACCCTCACTATTACATTCTATAGAACTGCTCTCCAAAATGCGCTGTCAGTCTTTTGCTCTGAATGGCTGTTGAAGTTGCTTTCCTTCCTTTAAGAACGACTTAAAATAAATATAGCATGTTGGAATGTAACTCAATGGCACAGAGTACAGCAACCTATATTTCTTGAGGATGCCAACATTCCGATGCCAAAATACCTCGTAAGACTGGACTACCCCTTGCACTGTAATTAAATTGAATCTACTCCTTGGCTAGGCTTTGTCCCTGAACAATACTACCATTTGAGAAATACATTCTCGGGGCACTCATACATCACCCGAGCAAACTCTGTGTCCATGATGTATTGGTATAATGCATCATCAGAGTGCACTCTCACTCTAAGGATGTATGGGCACTGTAGATCATGGAGGTGAGACAGAGTCATGATCTACTACTCCAGAGATGGCACCAATCATGACAAAGCTGGGCCAGGCTGGGCCAGCTGAAAGAAGGTAGGCTGGTACTTCAAACAAGAGAATTAGCACAAAACAAAAGCTTATTTCAACAAAAGGTTTGTGCTTTCTGTTGGTACTAAAATAGGCTGTTCTTATTCAATTCTTTAAGATCCAGTTTATGTCACAACCTCTAACAGCTGGAAGGTGGCACTCCTGGTTCAGATTTCCTTGAGGTCCATTTGAAATTAGTCTTAGTTTTATATTCTGAATACAAACTCATTAATAATCCAGTTCCTTTAAGGAAGAAAGTATGTTAGTTTTCAGAAAATCTTACTGTATAAGTGTTTACTGCTTGCAAAATAATTCTACAATCCCTTTAATGGGAGCTAAAATGTCACAAAAAATAAAAAACCTAAATCAAAAAATGTAACCATGAAATATAAGCTATGATAACCATTCTGAAACAGGGTTCTGAAGTATACTGTACTTTTGAAGTTCTGTTTGGGGCAGCAGGGGGAGTTCCACCTAGAGTTTCATTAAGAGGTTTTGGATGAAAATAAAACTTTGTAAATATTTACTCTGAAGATGAACTTTATGGTTATTTTCCATGTGTGATTTCTGTAAGTGAGCAGAATTCTGTTTTGAATTTCTAGCACTCACTTTAGACAGGAAAACTAAATTAGTGTTGCAATAGCTGCTTTTTTTGAATTGCTAGATGCCCAACTAGAGCATTGTGGGATAAGAACTGGCCCTGGAAATGCTTCCACCAAGTCACTCCTGAAACTCTCGCTTCCAACTGACTTAAATTCCAGCATGCCTGGACAGCAGTGTTTTCCTTCCTCCAAAACTAGTTCTCCAAATATCAGGGGAGAGTCTTCCCATGAGACAGAGAAGCCCCAATCTGTCATTCTCCAGATCTGCCCACCCTTTTATTAGATCCACTTTAATCCAGCACATTTCAAGAACAGTTGCTTTTTTTATCAGTTTTTCAGTTGTGTTTTTTTCTAAAACACAATGTACAAAATAGGAAGGAAAGGGAGGAGGGTGCAAAACAGGTCATGGTACCAATTCTCAAAGATAATTGATAGATAGAATTTGTTTAGATGTCTAGCAATCAAGGGCCAGTAGAGTGGACCAAATTAGTTGCCTATCTCAACTTTTCTTCTGGTCTGTAGCTTAGACATACATTAAGAAATAATACCGTTGTATGAATGAAATAGGAATTACCGTAGGTGATACTTATATTGATGCATCCACATCCTTTTAAAATAACCACTGATTTAACCTCTAATTGCTGCAGCAGGTACAAAGGTATAAAGGCAAGACAAATCAGAGTTTTGCATGTATTCAAGCCCATTAATCTCTGAACGACCCCTTGACAAAGAGGCAAAAAGAAGCTCCAAAGCACTGAACTGTTTCCACATCAACTGAAATTTCCTTTTCTCTCTCTTTATCATCATCATCAATTTCCAATGAAAAGGTACATTTCCCTTGCAGGTTGGTAGAGGAGGGGCACGGTAGAGTGTATTATTTTTATAAGGGGCGTAGAAAAAGCTTTGATTTTGCAGTTTACCATGTTGAGGCCTCGAAGTGCTCACTGTCGGAGGGTACTGATTACCCAGTTCCATTCATCAAAGTGTCAGTTTTCTGACAGCCGCTAATAAATATACTGCCAGAACCCCTCACACCTGGCAGCCATGGCACACTGCAACACGCAGCTAACCTAATTTGCTAATTGCTGCTTTACCCATTAATTTTAGTCCTGTCTTGTTTGGTGTTGACATGGAGAAAAAGAAAGAAATTGGGGAGTGGGAGCATAAAAATATGTCTGGGATTCTCTCTCTCTCTCTCTCTCTCTCTCTCTCTCTCTCTCTCTCTCTCTCTCTCTCTCTCTCTCTCTCTCTCTCTCTCTCTTTCTCTCTCTCCCTCTCCCTCTCTCTCTCTCTCTCTCCCTCTCTCTCTCTCTCTCTCTCTCTCCCTCTCTTGCTCTTTTTGTTCTTTACAATTTTAAAACTTCCATTTAAAAATAACTTCACACTCCAGCACCCAGTCTAGTTTTTAGAACCAAAGTTTGGACTTGAATCATCATGTTCAGGCTGCTTAATTCCTTCCCACCAAGTAACCTGAATCTGCTCACAAAACATGATTAACAGAAAGAGCTTTTAAACAAAACAGGGCATCACTCACAGACATGATAAACCCAAGTTCTCACCATCAATTTTAATAATTGCACACCATGTTGATGTAACATTCAGCAAGGGGTTGTCTCTTGTAAATGAAGGTGTACTTCAGTTTAGCCAGTTCCAACTTAAAACATGAATTGTGGAATGGAGCCATCAAGAGGACTGGAGTTACCATGTTTTTCATTGCTTATTTGTCTCTTTCCATGCAAGATACTATGCTCACATTCACTGACCAAACTATATTCTCTCAAATGTATTTCAGAACTGGATTTGGCTGCAGTGAAATCTTACCTGTTGACAGTTTGGAAGATTTCCTTTAGAAGCAACTAACATATTCCATTCCACCCCTTCACCTCCCACAATATTGCATGCACAACAGCCCTCATCAATCAGTGTCAATTTGCAGCAGCAATCCTATCATTTTGCTATATGTCACCATACTATAACTTGGCTGAAGGCTACATTAAACTCAAACTTCATTAAATTACAAACAATGACAACTCTATTTCTTAGAGTGCTTATTCCACTGCCAGCCCCTTCCAAGTGATCTATTTGGAGCACCTCCCTGTCAACATTTTCACATTTAAAGGAACTTTCTTTCCCTCCTATTTAAATCTCACCTGTGCATAGGTAGTAACTGTGGGTAGCCCAGATTTCTGTTTTCAATAAGTCATTGCTACACTAGCTTTCTTGTTTTGAATATCTGGCAGCATGTGCACGTTGAGTCAGCTTGAAACTGCTACCAGTCTAGATAAAGACCATAGCAGCTGGTCTTCCCTAATATTTTGACTCTTGACACAAAGGGTAGTTGCTCCATCAGCTTCTCTTCTGAAGGCCACTGGGTCTTCCAAATGGAAGCATACCAAAGTGTTCACAGCTCCTCAGCAGCCTTGTGGTAAGCACCTTTTGTTCAAAGCTCAGAGCTGTTAATTAAAGACTGGTGATTAATGATTAAGCTCATTGTGGTTTCTAATTCAGACTCAAATACTCCTACGGTTGCTGACTTTGCTCAAGACTTCAGGGTTGAATTCTGCTGCACACACAACTATTTATATATAAGTCCATCAGAACTGTTTAAAAGAAAAAGAAAAGATGTCCATTTGTGAAGAGCAAAGAGAAAAATTACTCTGGACCTGAAAATATAGAGGTCATCTTTTCAAAGTAACAAAATGTCCAGCTGTCATAAGCCTATCTAAATCAAGACTCATTATTATTTACAAATCATTTACACACCAGATCTTCTAATGGTGATAATTAAATTGTCAGGGGAGGGAAAATAGTATAAGTCTCTGCTTAAATCTTTTAAAGAGAGTATAAGTCTCTGCTTAAATCTTTTAAAGAGAGCAAGTGAAAAAGTAATGGGCCAGATCAAGCCATTTTGCTGCTTCATGACAAATTAGTTCTTTAGGCCAAGACATTTGGTGACAGTGGAGGCCACCTTAAATGGTTTTAAGTGCCAGTAGTAGAGCGATGATGTGTCGCACAGTTTTGTGGAATCCAGGGGTTTGTTTGTTTTTTTCATTTTTTCAGTTCTCAAGAGAATGCATGGTTAGTTTCTTAGGATTTTTTTAAAAAATTCACTTGCTTTTTCAAGCTGTATTAAGTTTGCTTCAGGGTTTATATTATACTATTATATACACTATGCACTAATATATATTACTCTGTTTTATTTCCAGTATCTTCTCCTCCATTTTATTTCCAGTGTCTTAGTACTGGCTTGGAACTAGACCTGATTTTTCTTTCAACAATTTCACACTTCCAAATGTCTGGAAATTGCATTGATTATAAATCTGAAATTTGGCATCATTGGAAAAGTTAATCCTTAATCTAGTACAGGTAGTCCTCGACCAGATGTTTAGCAACCAATCAAAGTTATGACCTCCCCAAAAAATGGGACTTATGACTCGGTCCTGAAGGTCCAATGGCTGGATCCTTCCCCCAATAGTTATGTAATTGCATTTTGTGCACCCAGCAACTGGTCTATATTTATGGCTCTCTTTGCAGCATCCTGCAGTCATGTGACTGCAAGTTAGACTTCTGGTTTCTGACAAAAACACCTCATAACAAACAATGGGTTTGCTTGACAACCATGGTGTTTGCTTAATGAATGCTGCAAAAAAGGTTATAAAATCAGGTCAGTTACATGGGTGACCTGCTTTGCAACCATCATGACATATGACCCTAATTGGCAGGCTCAATAATTGTAATAAATCAAGGATTAGCTTTACATGTAAGATTGATTATAATAATAGCCATGCTGCTAGACATCTTGGGAGTTAATACAACATATTTGAAGGCACCCTGTTAAGAAAGGTTATATATATTAAACCATATAATATGCTCCAAAAGGCCCCAAGGCTCACCTATATGGTTGCTAATTTTGTAAAGAATTGTCAAAACATCAAGATCAATTCTTCAGGCAACCTATCACCTCATAACAAAGGAAGCATCTCATATCTCCCATAAAAGCAAGAATTACTTAAGGAAGAATTACAATAATTATTTACAAGAGTACCAATAGGGCTCACAACTTGGGTGTCCTCCTAGATTCACAACTCTCCTTGGAAGATCATATAGGAGCTGTGACTAGGGGGGCCTTCGCCCAGGTTCGCCTGGTGCGCCAGTTGCGGCCCTATCTGGACCGGGATGCCTTGCGTACGGTCACTCATGCGCTCGTGACCTCTCGTTTAGACTACTGCAATGCTCTCTACATGGGGCTGCCCTTGAGGACTACTTGGAGGCTTCAGCTGGTGCAGAGTGTGGCCACGCGAGTGGTGGTGGAGGCTTCTTGATACTCCCATGTAACACCTCTACTCTGCGAGCTGCATTGGCTTCCGGTTGCCCTCCGGGTGAGATTCAAGGTGCTGGTAATGACCTATAAAGCCCTAAATGGCATGGGTCCGGACTACCTAAGGGAGCACCTGCTGCCGGCATCAACTTCCTTTCGTCCAGTGCGCTCCCACAGAGAGGGCCTCCTCAGGGTGCCGTCGGTCAAAGAGTGTCGACTGGCGGCCCCCAGGGGGAGGGCGTTCTCTGTGGGCGCGCCAGACCATTGGAACCGTTTACTGGTTTACCTCCGGATGGCTCCTGACCTTCGCTCCTTCCGCCGTGACCTAAAAACGTACTTATTTGAACAAGCCGGCCTGGTCTGATGGGTGTGGGGTATTTTAATATTAATTTTATTAATTTTTATTGTAATTTGGGCTACACTATTTAATTCTTAAATTTTGTACATTGTATTTTTTATTGTATTGCCCTGTACACCGCCCTGAGTCCTTCGGGAGAAGGGCGGTATAGAAATTAAATTATTATTATTATTAAATGAAACATCTGCAAGAAAGTAACCAAACTCAGAGAACATCAAGGACCCCTAATTATAGGAGCAACTTACAATAATCTTATTGTGAGGATGGACAATCCATGGCCCAGCTCTTTATCTTCCTGGCTCCTATAAATATAAAAATCAGAGTGTGATGTTGAACTTCAACTAAGGAAATCTGAGTTCAAGTTCCCATTTAGAGCATGCTGTGACTTTGGCGCTGCCACATGTTTTGGCTCCACTTGGCTCACAGGATTGTTCTAGGGATAAAGTGAGGAGATATGTACTCATGTATAGTATGTTAAGGGACGCGGTGTCTCAAAGGGATGTGGTGTCTCAGTGGGTTAGGATGCTGAGCTTCTGCCAACCTAGCAGTTCGAAAGCACATAAAAATGCAAGTAGAAAAATAGGGACCACTACGGTGGGAAGGTAACAGCATTCTGTGCACCTTTGGCATCTAGTCATGCCGGCCACATGACCACAGAGACGTCCTTGGACAAGCGCTGGCTCTTCGGCTTTGAAACGGAGATGAGCACCGGCCCCAAGAGTTGGAAATGACTACCACGCATGTGCCAGGGAACCTTTACCTTTACCTTTATAGTATGTTACCTTGAGCTCTGAAAAAATGTGTGTCATAGAGGAAATAAAATAAGGACCTATTTAAAAGAGTACAGAAGTAAACAGCAGGAATCAAAATAACTAAGCTAGTAGTAATAGCAGTGATTGTATACATGTGACCTTGACATATGTACAAAAAGGACAGAATTTCAATTCTTCTGCTGTGTCTGCCATTTTGCCTGTTTTAACCTTCTGCAGACATAGCTAGTAGTAAGTTACCCTCTTAAATCTCTGATGGGCTTAATACATTATTTTTTTCTATTTAAAATCCCTCCCCCGCAAAAGAATAACAGACTCAAAAATAATAACTCTGCCAGTTGTTTAGTTTTTCACTCAACTTGGTAACTCCCCTATAACCCAGTTAAGGATGATGTTTGAAGAGTTTGTAATTCTCAGGTTTTCAATTTTTAGAATTATTTATGTTCTTCCAAAACAAACATCACAAGACTGTTTTTCCTCTCTTAAAGTCCTTGTGTTGTGCTGACCTGCAATTTTACCTAGGACTCAATTTTAAAATATATAAATAAATTAAAATCCTGATGAACTGATGCTGAGTTTGTTTCCTAATATATCAGGGATAAGGACAAAGGGTTTCTGAATCAGAATATCTGTCATCAATGTAGATCATCTTCAGGCAACTCCCACAGGCTCATTTTGAAAGAAGCTGCCATTTTAATTTGCCACAAAACCACAAAATAGGAACTCTTCAAGAGAATTATGGGAAATTTAAGCCATATTACAAATCCTTACTTAAACCTGTCAAGACACATCAAACTAGGAGAGCGTTTGCCAAGGGTTCCCTCAAAGTTGAATCCTGTGAAAGGGTATAGATTATTTTTCCCATGAAAACAGCCTTTTTCTCCCTTAATTATTTTCCCCTAGAAACAAATACAGTAATTATTATTACAGTAATTCTAAACAAACTATTATGTTCATTTCTTTATTGGACAATAAATCACTCATTTATTTTCTCCTGTGGACTCTACAAGGGCAAACCTGGAAAAATTGGTGGAGAGTTTCACAAACAAGATGGCAACGCTAACCTTTCTCAAATGAAGCTGTTTTCAGAATGAGGCTAAGACTTTAAGAAATAGAGATGTGTGCAAATGAAACAATAATCTTCCAAATATGTATTAACAATAAAGCAGAAAGGAAAATAATGTATAATAAAACATTACCTCCAGGAAACAAAAATCAGAAAAGTTATTAAGAGTCTGTCAGAGGTTCTGTAGCTCCCCACTCTACTAACCTAGAGTTTTGTTAGTAATAAAAGCAGCTTTTTAATGTTTCCCGCTCTCAAATGCATAATTTAGTATTCCCAAGAAAAAGTGGGGGGGAGCACAACATTTTCATAAAGGACTATGAAGTTGTCCAATTTTCCAGACCTGCAGAATGACAGCCTCTGAGTGCTGTATAGTAGAAGTCTGTTTATGCATTATGAATACATAGAGACTTTGCAATTCAAAGTGACAGAATTTGGCTTTTGCATTGCCTGGCATTACTAGATTATATTGCAGCAACTACAGAATTGCTAGAGACTGAGCAAGGATGCCTTGGGATATATAGTGGAAAAATCACCTGCCTGAGACCTAATGGCCTTAGCCCAAGACATGCTGTGCCAGCTAATAAATATTTTGGAGAAGGTTATGATGTCTCCTGTTGCCCTAGCTTGAAATCACAAACAAACAAAAAAAGTTATGCTGCTATTGCAGTCAGTGTGTGTGTCTATGAGAAAGTGGGGGGGGGTTGTCATCTAATACATAATCAAAGAAAGAAAGATACTAAATGTAGAAATAAGTAAGGGAAGAGAAACTGTTCTCAAAATGCCAAGATGCTCTATTTTTTTTCTCAGTGATTTATTTCTGTCCAGTATTCTTTGGAACAAAGATCCCTTATTCGGAAGCAATTTGCTGTTCTTATAAGCAACCTACAAAAGTGAACCCCCGTGGCTTTCTCATTTAGTGAACCAATAAGTTGTCCATAAGAGTAAACAGATCCTGAAAAAGAGGTTTTTGTTCCAAAATGCATTGGACAAATACCCATCCTTGTGTAATATCAAACTCTATTATGCTTTTGCCAGTGTGGCAGAATTACAGAACTCTGCCATAACTTGCCTTTAATATGTGGATAGAGATGAGAAAAACACCATGTAGTCTCTTTCTTAACTTTCCAAATCAATGTGGAATTGCATAAAAGGTTTTTGTAACAGCTAAATAACTAAGAGAGCAAAAATTCAGATTCAGGCAATTCTGTCTGAAAACCTTTCTCAGTTAAGCATGTATGCCACAAGTTAACCTTGGGTCAGCTTCAAATACATACTATATTGAATTGTTGAATGGTCACTATTCTTTTAAAAAAATGTATTTTTTTAAATGAAATAAGTAGATTAGAATACCAGAAATAAATTTGGGGAGTGGGTGCTGCAACAGTTTGCAATATTGTTCCAATATCTATGCCTTACTATGTTTTGATAGCAGACTAAACACCATTTCCTAATATCTCAATATTAATAAGATGATATTTAAAATATGATATTACATTAAAATAAAAAAGGAGAGGGAAAGGCCTACAAAGTGACATCATCTAAAAACTTACAAAAGCGTGGGGGAAATGTTTAAAATGTTGATAAATAACATATAGTACTGTATTTCATATAACTTATTCATACAAATAATGTGCAGCTTTATCCTACCAGGAATGAAAATTTCTGATTTATCTGTAAAACATTAACATATTTTTCCAGACTGTAATCCCTTTAATGTTTTCAAATGATGTAAAACCAAATTTGATATATATTCCATTAAACATGTTAGTGATTCAGTGACACAATGAAACTTATTGAATATGGCAAAGCTCAGTGTATACAAATCTGACTCAGATTTTTTTCACCATTAAAAAAAAGTTGTTCAATGTTTTTTAAAGCAGTTTCATACATTAAATTTAATAAATAAATAAATAGGACCCAGATTGTTGGGGGCAATTAAGCTGACTTTGTAATAATGCCGCTTGGGGGGGGGGGTGAAAGCCCTAATAAGCAGGCATATACATAGAATGAAGGCTACTGCTAAGCTTGTAAGCCGCCCTGAGTCTTCGGAGAAGGGCGGGATATAAATGGAATTAAAATAAAAATAAATAAAAATAAATAAATACATTAATAATCTAATATTAACAAAATATGAACAATCCTTTTGAGTTAACCAGAGCAGGATGCACAATTGTCAGGACAGAAACTTCTCCTAATTTCAAAAGTTGAATTCTAATTTTAATGAAAGAAACACAATTAGTAAATATATAGTACCATATTAGCCATGGTCACCTAAAATGCTATAAAACATTATCTCATCAAATCTTGATGAGAATTTGGGCAATACAGCTTGCAATTCTTTTTTTAAAAAAACTGTGATTTATAGATCTAGAATCAGTATAGACTTTCCTAATAACAAATAGAAAATTTAGTATTACATTACTTATTTTCTTTTACTAAAAGTTAGTAGTTCCTTGGCATCATTGCCTGGTACATTATAATAAAAAGAAGTTTCAGAAGCATAAAATTTGTTGAGGTCAACTTTAGCAGAGCTCTATATTTCTTGGGAGATGGGTAGGATGCATACAGATTAACAACTTTTACTTTATTTCTCTAAAGATTTAATTTTAATCAGTTATTGTTGTTAGTTTTGTTTTGTTATCTGCAGTAGTATGACTTCACATCAAAGCATTTGTGCTGTCCTTTAGCAAAGTCACTGATGTAATGAAGTCTCTCTTAACATGAAAAAATACATTATCTGCTCAGTAAAGAATCATTGTCACTGTATACAGATATAATTG
Organism: Vipera berus; assembly: GCF_964194415.1. Lineage (NCBI taxonomy): Eukaryota > Metazoa > Chordata > Lepidosauria > Squamata > Viperidae > Vipera > Vipera berus. Next base: position 27,519,647 of record NC_138204.1, read on the forward strand.
GAGACCATTTAGCATGCTTGTCAGATAGAACTATGAGCTTTCGAGGAATGTGGTCTGAAAAGCACTTTAACCAAGGAATGAGATACCAGGAAATAATCTAGATAGAAATGACTTTTGTGTAGAGAAGGAAAAAAAAGTACATTCATAATAGATAAGGATTAGTAGAGCATCAGTTATCCACTACGTTAAATTCATGCATGTAATCCAGCAAAATAGACAATCTTTCCATCTTTTTTTTTCTTTCTGGCAGACTGGAAATTATGTTCTAGAAAAGATCCCAGAAAGTTATATGGCATATTCCTTACTCAAAGACTTCCTGGATCTCAGTAGTAGATTTTTATGGAAATCCATCTACTGTACTCAAATGACAACTTGCTATTCTTAAACTTCAGTCTTAAAATTAAAGACGATTTCAAACTATGGCCTTTAACATTTTCATATGCATAGACTTATATTACTATGAATTTTGGACATGTACGGCAAATATATTCCCCAAAAGACTGTTGAAGCTGATAAGTGTATAAAAATTAGTCCTGCAAAGTTCAAGTCATCCCCGGAATACATACAAGTGCCTAGGATAGCTGAGGAAAATCCAGGGAAGTGCATTACAATCCATTTTGCAATGGGTGACTACCTTGGTCCTGTCCAAAGATGTATAGGTAGGATCAAGCCATAATATGTGACACTTTCAGACCCTAAGGAAAGAGGCAATCAAGCCTCTGAGCAAGAAAGAGGCAATCAAGCCTTTAGGAAAGCATCATTTCAGGACTGACATTTTCCTTGGTAGAAAATCCACCATGTCATTGATGCAGCCTGAGGCATGCAGATGTATTAAGCTCTGTCTACAGTCCCACTGCTTAAGAACTGTCAAAAAGCTCCATCCAAGTGATTATTCATATAGTTGTTTGGATGGACTGCTGTGTACTTGGAATGTTCAGCCTAATCTTTCCGCAAACTGGATTTATCAATGAATGACCTTGTATTACCTTGTTTCTAGACAAATAAAAAGGGTGTCTGAAACAGGAACTTGGGAGAATCATTTTCAGTTCAAATGTTAATATGAATTAAGCCAATTAACTTAGTTTCTGAACCCAAATGTTACACAGAATGCAGGTATCCCTTAGTAATCATAATCATAATAGTAAGTTGGAAGGGACCTTGGAGGTCATCTAGTCCAATTCCCTGCTCAGGCAGGAAACCCTATACCATTTCAGTCTCTTCTTAAAAACTTCCAGTGTTGGAGCATTCACATGTCTTTATAGTTTGAGATATAGTGGACTAAAGCCTACAAAATTACTTTTGGAAGAGATATTATCAACTTAAAATGCATCATATTTTGAGAATAGACTCACAACAATGTGAAAGTAGCATACTAAAATGTATCACATTGTGTTATGTATGTTATGCTAAATTATGTACATTTGGAAAAATGGGCACAAAAATACTATAAATTTTAATGCAGCCTTTTTTTTAATATGCAAATGTAGAAACCAAATGGAACAATCCTATAAACATACAGGAAATTAAATAATGTATAATAGCTTTGTTCATTCCTTGCATAGGATTTTATTTTATTTACCTGAATTTAAAGATTAATATTTTGCTTTCACATTGAAATTTTTTCAGCATTTTTCAATTCATAAATATCATCGATGGGAGGGGGGAAGATGAAGAACAAATAAATATTAGTAAAACCAGAACTTGCATCTTAAACACTCCCACCCAATCAAAGCAACTAAAATCATTTAGAGCAGGAGTGGGGAACTATGGATCCTCTGCCGGGCTTCTTTGCATGTGAGCTACTTTGCCTGACGCATCTCTAATGACTTCAACTTCGGGTGCTAGTTAGAATTTATATCCAGATTGCCTCTCAATTTACACACCCAGAGCCAGAAATGGCATTTTATCCCAGCAAAGTGACCAAGAAGAGAGTAGAAATCCCTATTTTCGGAGCCGAGAAGAGAAGCGCGGCTACAGCAGTCGCTGAAAAATCCAGCAGCAGAGTTCCGCAGAGGAATAAAAAGCACGAAGAAAAGCAAAGGAAACGGTGAGGAGGAGGAAGAGAGACGCCTTGGCTTCGTGCAACTCTCTCTGGAGTAACCGTCACAGCGGCTCCATCGTGTCTCCAAGGTGCAAAGCTCCTCCTCCCCAATGCCTTCCTCGGGAGCCCTTGGGGCTTTTGAGAAACTCTTTCCCGCTATCTCGGCATCAGATTCCGCTGCCGCCACCGCCGCCTCAGCTGCGGACGGCCGAAGGCCCAGCCTAATGAGCCGCCAGTCCCCAGAGACCCGAGAGCTGGCACATACGGGTCTGCCACACGGAAAGCAGGGAACAGGGTAGTTAAATATGGCTCTTCCCTGCCGCGTTCTCAGGTTACCTTGGCGCCCCACCATCGCCACAGCGGAGAGAGAGAGAGAGAGAGAGAACTGCGCGTGAGCGAGCCCGAGCTAGAGTTCCCCCCAAGGGGGCGGAGAAAGAAGAACTCTCGGAGCGTTTCTTTCGTAAATACGTGCGCAGGCACACACTCGCCCAGCCGCGCACTTCGCCCAGCTTCTCGCAGGGAGTTTGCAAGCCCTTCATTTCTCTTCAGGGCCGTCAGAAGGGCGAGCAAGTCTCTGCCCTGCCCTGCCCTGCCGTGGGGGTGGGGAGCCAAGCGCGCTTGACGTTCCTGGAAACGAGAAGGGCCTGCGGAGACTGACACCAACCCGAGTGCCCAAGCGGGTCTTCTCAGCGTCAGGCAAAGTAGCTCACATGCAAAACAAGCCCGGCAGAGGAGCCGGAGCGGCTCCGTTGCTGGGGGCGCGTCTCGGCCGGGGCCTTGCAGGATCCGGGCGGGCGTCTTTGCTCGCCGCTCCGGCTCCTCTGCCGGGCTTGTTTCGCATGTGATTCCGGGCCAGGTGCTGCTGAGGGCGAGCAGAGGCGCCCGGGCCGGATCCTGCAAGGCCTCGGCCGAGACGCGACCCCAGCAGCGTCAGGCAAAGTAGCTCACATGCAAAACAAGCCCGGCAGAGGAGCCGGAGCGGCTCCGTTGCTGGGGGCGCGTCTCGGCCGGGGCCTTGCAGGATCCGGGCGGGCGTCTTTGCTCGCCGCTCCAGCTCCTCTGCCGGGCTTGTTTCGCATGTGATTCCAGGCCAGGTGCTGCTGAGGGCGAGCAGAGGCGCCTGGGCCGGATCCTGCAAGGCCTCGGCCGAGACGCGACCCCAGCAGCGTCAGGCAAAGTAGCTCGGCCGCGCGCAAGTCCTCGGTAAGTTCTTTTTTTTGTTCACTGGAGTATAAGCCGAAGTGGATTTTTCAGCCCAAAAAGTGGGCTGAAAAATTCGGCTTATACTCAAGTATATACGGTACCTGTGAATTATTGCATGGAGTATTCAGAGAATGTGAGTGGCTGTCCCCAAATATCTCTTCTATTTGCTTCCTCAGCTTTTAACTCAATATATAAAGATTCCACTGAAAATATGTTAAATCCTTATTCTCTTAACAATGGTCTCAAACACTTTTTATTTCCTTTAAAAAAAATTGAATCAGCCCTGCAAGTTACTCCTGATACCCATCACTGAAACTCACTTTTCTCCAGCAAGAATATTTAAAATACGTTAAATTCAGATGTATTTATCTGAATAAATCTAAATAAAACCCCAGGCCAGAGTTAGACAAATAAGTAAATCCTTTATGAAAAGTCAGTTTTTCAATCTCTAAAATCTTTGCAGTCATTGTTACAATTGCAACCCAGAATATTAAGTCAATCAAAGTTACTTCTCTCAAACTAACGTCTATGGAGCTGCAAGTGAAAACATTGGAGATAAGCAAAGAGATGGACAGTTCTCTTCCAAAACCTGCTCTCAGTAAAAGCCTTGTTCTAGTGAGTCTCAGAGCATCAAGAAGAAATTTCTGCCTATCTATCTGTCTGTGCTACTGGGATGAGCAGGTTTTTTTTTCTATATCAAGATCTATTCCTATTGGCACTGCATCATATTCCAATGAGAATTGGACTGATTCAAGCTGTAGCATTGTTTCTCCTATTCTTCTCTTTCTCTCTTTCTCTTTGACATTCCCTTTTCTCTCTGACTTTGTTCTCATCCAGCAGGATGAGATCCTGGATGAGAAATCCAGGTTTCTCAGGCAAAGGAAGGTTTCTTGCAAGTGGTATGAATTTATTATCTGGAAAAGATGTTGACATTAACCAGAGGGTCACAGATTACCCACAACCAAAGCACATACAGACATGAACCATACTGAAGTTATCCTCTTTCTGACTTAGCACAACACTCTGAGCCACAAAAAAATTGAACTAATATTAAAATTGATCAAGTTTAGTGTTATGTACTGGGCTCTTGTGAAACACCACATGGGTTGCTGGAGCAGCTAACGGCTCTCCAGCAACCCAGACTTTAAGTCTCCTGTGCTGCAATTGGCTATCTTCAGGCAACAATGGTTGATTCAAACCTATTGGCTGCCGCCTAGGGGCTAGACTACTGTATATATTGTGGCTAGTTGCAGACATTTCCCCAGTACAGTTCCAGCAAGAAATAAACAATGAGTTATCCTGTATTCTGTTCTGTGTCTTCATTCCTGCACCAAAGAACCCGCTATTTAACATTTAGCATGTTGCATAAATTGCATATGATCTCTTGCTATCCTGATTAAATGTGTACTGAGAAATCATCACATTGGAACATTGAAAGATATAAAGGACATTAGAACAGTGTGAATAGGAAAAACAAAGTTAAATAAGAGTATGTTTCAGTCAAATACACCATCAGAATGCTAACCTCATAGAAAGATTATTTCTGGATTCTGACCCTCTAAATTCAGTTGACTATGTCTGGCCCTCTGCCCTTGTTCTGAGTCAGCTCTAAGAACATCCCTCCAAGCTCAACTTATCAGATTCAAGATGAAATTTGTATTGCATTTTCTCTTGCAAATTATATTCAGCATTTTAGATTTTATTCCAATTCTATTAAGAACAAAATCTATTTATATATTTCATATTCCCAAGCAGCCACATTAGTATTGATATTGCTGCAGATTCTATCAGCACAAACCTGTCTGTCTGATGTTACATCAATACTAATAGGACTTTTCATGTTGACGATTGCATGGTGGGAATTTGCAGAGACTATTGTGTGTACAGCATAAATATGTATGTACACGTATTTACCAATGTACATACATGCATAAAGAGATAGTCAGACCTCACTAATCAGAATCAGGTTGCAAGCTTCATTGCTTGTAGTTAAAGAAAAATATCTATGTTATTAACATTTCAATAGTTCATACATGCTGGGAAAGTGATTATCCTTAACATCTTCAGGAAACACAGATATGCCACAAATGCATTAACAATCTCCCTATTTTGTCATATGTATACCTTGCAGTCTTTACTTTATCATGTATTCAAACTCTCAGCTTTTTTTCTCTTTTATGTCTTTCTCATTGTTTCCCTACATTCTATATATATATTGCTTTACTCTATACCTGTTTTCCTTGTCTCCCATTCTTCCCTTCTTATTTTTTTAAATGTGTTTCACTTGAAAATTTCTATGTTGTGGTGTGTGCTGCTGATTTAACATTTGCTGTGGGATGAACTTCACATCTGCGAATGGATGACAGGAAAGATTAATAACCTCATGTTCTCCCTTCTCCTTCACTGTGAGCTTATCTAATGAATGAACAAATAAATAAACAAACCCAGGGTTTTTAAATTCTTCCCAAGCAGGGACCAGTCTTTGAAAGAAAACATTTTACTGGATCTATGTTTTTTTTAAGGAAAAAGGCTTTTTTAAAAAAATTAAAACATTCCAACAATTTTTAGTTTACATAGTTGGCATTTTTCCCTCCAACTTTTTAATGGAATAAAAAGAAGAAAATGGAACAATACACAACTGGATTAATTGTCCTACTCAGCCAATTCACATAAACACATACAACACATATTCCAGAAAATTTACATGAAGACAGTTAAATCAGGATTATAGTTATGTCACATAATATGCATCTACTAATAAATTCTCTTCTACTGCACATTATATTAAACAAGTAAAATAGCTTATTTTATATTAACAGCAATATATACTGCTACAGTAGTGCCTCTGTTTCAAGCTTAAATTTCATTAGGAAGAGATTTACACCAGAAGAAAAATTCAAAACACTTCAAAAGAAATAGCTATTCTGCAGCAACCTTCTGCCCCAGAGAGCTGTAGAGGAATTTCTGGTGGGGGGGAGGGAGTTTTGTTTTTTTAAATGAAGGTTATAGTTGTCACTGCATGATTAAAGCCCCACTCCATTTTTTAACATGTGTGGGGCTTTGACTGCACCACTGAAATTTCCATTTAGACTTTTTTTGACTCCCATCTGTGAATGCCCTTAGAGACGAGTTCTTCTTTGTTACCAAAGCTATTAGCAGATATTCTGAATTTTTATAGAACCTTTGAACATTAAGCAACTTTCTCAATCTACTGTATTGAACTAAAATCCAACAATCACCAACCAACATAATCAACACAGCACCCATAATGTGTGCATACTGTGGCGATATCCTCTTGGAGGACTGAAATATGTATGTCCTAAGAGACCCCTACTATAAATCTGCCTGGGAGCTTTAGCAAAGTTTCAGAAAAATTATGGTGCTTTGGGGCCATTTTCTTTCATAGAGAATGTAGAAAACAGTAACAAGATTTTGATGTAATAAAGGTGTCTTCCCTGCCAGGTAAGTACTGAATTTGGTTTTCCTACATTATAACACTGGCAGTATTTCCAACTTACATATGTTTTAATGGCATAATATGCCCCAATGCTTTGGCCACTTCAAAGATACCTGAGATGCTTTCCTATTTAGTGAAACCCATAACAGAGGTTAAACTCACAATATACATTTATCAAAAAAAGTCAAGCATATTTTTAAAGTGGATGCAATTGGGATATATAATGCATGGACCAAAGAACTGGAATTTCTGAATATATTGAAAAATTGAAAAGTATATTGGAATGTCTAAAGGATGTGCTCAAAAGGATGGACATCTGATTTTCTCTATTGGGATTGTAAAAAATATGAGAGTTCATTGACCCATATGATATGGTCCTTTGACATCTTTGACATTCTGAAATTGTATTTTAATGTATATAAAATGTATATGTGCATTTCTGAGGAATTCTTTGAATATTAAAAAATATTAATTAGATAACAAAGCTCTGCAAACTATAATGGGAGGCAGGAATGACTTTGGAGGCAGGACGATGAGATGATAGGGAATGATCAGAAACAGAGAGTGGGAGAGCTCACAACTGCATAATGGGCAAAGAAGGAAACTCAGAAAGGATCCTACCTAACTTATATCAGGCTGTAAAAAAAATGGCAGGAGATTTTTACTTTCAGACTTGCAAGATTCTGCTAATGTAGCCTTATAATAAAGTAAATTTAGCTCATCCATTCTCTTTCTTGTCTGGTATACCTGCAAAGGCTGACAGAATCTGACTGTCTATGAGGAATCATGGTTGTAGCTAAAATTATAAAATTTACATTATTCCAGGTAATTAAAGACTGGCTTTTGCAAATGTGTGACATTTATCCTAGAAGGGGCAATGTATTCTTTTTTGGCATAACTTCATGATATTTTACAATAATTTTTTTTGTCTATTTATAATACAGAACTATAGAGCATTTTTTTGTAAACCAGACACTATCTATATATTTTATAGACAAGGTAGAATAGCTAAGATTGCTAAGGAAGATGAGACATCATTGGATTATTTTGGGGGAGCAAGTTAAAAATTTTAACTGTTTTAAAAGTTATGTAAAGCAAGATACTAAAACCACTTGTGATCATGACACTATTTATATAAAATCTCAAGTGTTCAAATTACTTTACTGTCTTTTCTTAATCTTAGAAATTTAGTGAACTATAACACAGAATTCTCAGCCAGAATAGTTAAAAGTCACCCTGACTTGACAATCTGGATGTAATTTTCTCAACACATCTAAATATCACCTGATTTGGGAAGACTGACATACAGTATTTTCATATCCCATACAATAACCCTGTGAACTACAGTAGCTTAATTAATGAAAATAGTCATTGAGGAGCCTCTTCAGTTACCTTTATGAATTTTGTAAAATTGTTCAGTTCTGCAATGAAACATCACAATGAATACAACCTCACCAGCATAAGTCTCAGCTCACCCCCATTTACAGTAAAGGTGTACCAGTTTTAATCTACATTGTATGCTTCATTCCCCTAAACATTGCTGCAAATATGTGTGTGTGTGTGTGTGTGTGTGTGTGTGTATGTAATTTTTTTTATTGCTAACAAAGAATTAAAGGGAGACTGATATGACCATTTCAAACTTATTTGTTCTCATCAGTCAGCCATACCCTTCTGAGATTTAAACCTGGGCCGATTGCACATTAGGCAATTGTTCTAACCTTTAGGCCACTGGTTCTTTCTCGCTTTGTTAGCTGAGAAGCAAGGGAGATATGTGTTAAGTGTTTGTTAAGAATTTAGAATACCTTGCTAGGCCCCAAACACGGCCCTAACAAACACTTTATACACACACACACACACACACACACACACACACACACACACACACGTGTGTATGTGTGTGTGTGTGTGTGTGTGTGTGTATTGCCTTCCCCTTCAGTCAGAATGCAATGTCATAGAGCATTTCCTTTTATTTGCTTACCATAACAGACGAATGACGTCTCCCTGTACTTGTCTCTAGATCAAATAACAGGGTCCACTGTTGAACAAAATATCTTTTCTCTCTTCTTTCTCTTTAAAATATACTTTACAAGGGGTAAAGAAGCAAACTCTGATTTTTTTTTAATTATCTTCACATACTGTACAATTGTTTCAAAAATCATTTTAATGTTTTAGATACAGAGAGAGAGATGAGAGATAAATAGATGAGAGTAAGAGAGAGAGAAAAATGATAGAGTTCTGAAATGTTTTAAGATAATAAACCTATGTAGAGAATCAAATATTTGGACCCTGGTAGATATTTCTCAATCTTGCAATACTTACTCATCTACAACTTCCATTAAAACCATACAAGGTCTACTGAACACCCAATGTTTCATATTCAGATGCAAGCAATAATATTTTCCCTAGAAATTATATCAGGGTTCATAAAATTATTTCTTTTTCCTGTTTCAAATATCAAACTATAAAAGAATATTCCTAGTAAATAATAGATGAGTAATTAAATTTATTTGTAAACAGTATCAAAGTTCAGAAAGGGGTGCAGCCAGCTAATATGCATAAAGAATCTGCCTACAAAATTAGCAGAAGCCAAAATTCCTATTATAGGGATTGATTCCATACTCATAATCACACATAAGCACATATACACACATTTTGGAGATTGTATCTTGCAAATGTGAATTGAAAATGCTTTTTATGGAACAAACACTCAATGCCTTTGATAATGCTACTGGCGAGACTTTCCAAATAGATATTTAATTTAGATTGAACAAGACACTTGCTGTGGCAAATAAATAGCAGTTTATTAATGAAAAGTCTCTTTCTAGATGCTTAATGACCATTGAATTTGGCATTTCTATTAATCTGAGACAGTGTTTAATAATCAATTGGCTTTTGTTTATCATGCAATAATGGTCTTATTAAATGGAAATTAAATGCCTATTAGAGAATCTTAACTTAAAGCATCAGCATCTTCTGAATGAGGCTACAGTAATTAATTTTCTTGCTACTTAAAAGAGAGTTGAGTTTCATTGTTACAGTATTGTAATGTACATTACAAAACCCATAATCAAAAACCTTGAACTGCTGAACATAAGAGGAGGAGTCAGAAGTTTCTAAGGCTCCATTAAAATGAGTACTTAGCTTTCTAATTCTAATATTAAAAATTATTTGACTGGTTTGCATAATTTTACATTTCCAAATAAAAAAAAAGATCCTCCAGAGGCTTTATTAGCCCACAAGGAAACAATGTTCAGTGTTTCCTTTTATTAACATCAGAGATATTTTAACAAAGCAATATATAATATTGTTAAAACTAGAAAAACTAGAAAACATTTGAAAATGGGGAAATCCCATAATTTAAATATTGCTTTGAATTTCAAATTAAATTTATTTTTGAGAAGACATTAGCAAAAACAAAACAAACAAAATTAAAGACACCATGAGAATTGTTCATCCATTTTACTATGCTTAACCTAAAGTCAATAATCCAATCTCTATTACAGCCTGATTTCAAACATTGATGGAAAGAAGTATATTCAAGAATAATTCCTTTAAAAAGCAATATTCCTTTAACTGACTATGCATTTAGTTAAAATCTGATTTTATTTCTTGCCACTTTTCAACAAAATAGCAAAGGCTTCTAGTCAAATATCACGTTAAACTTCTATAACAAAATAACAAAAATAATTCTTAAACATTAATAATTTCATACAAGTTAATCATTAAGGAACTAACATGTTCTTCATACCTGATAACTTAAAGCAGAATTGTTAAGGAAAAATTTAGCTGCTTAGGACGGAAATAACAGGAGGCCAAAGATCTTAAATTACCAATAAACATTTCTTAAAGACATTTCCCCCTTGTTACTCTCCTCCACCTTTCAATGAGATGTAGAGATGTAGAGATGCAAAGTATAGCTATAATTATTTCCAAAAAGAAAAAAAAATACAAAATAGGTCTTCAAATGCTCTGACAAACAAGCACACCCAGTGAGAAGTACTTGTACAATTTTTGTGCTCATTTTAATACATCAGTGATAAAGTCATTATCTAGCCAAGCTGTACAATTTAGATTGGAAATGCATGAATTATGTGTGTGATGTCATAAATGTATTCACAATAGCATAAACAGATAACAATTAGGCTTGGTCCCTGACCATAAAGTAATACACATATAAATGACCAGTTTTTTTACAACAGAAGTTTAATAATGAATAAACATTGCATTATAATATACTGCCATCATGTTCAACTTGCCAATACATTTTCTGTGAGCTTTAGCCACAATTTATTTATTTATTTGATCATATATTTTCTTTTGATTTCCTTAAATATAGCATCTGATTATGTGGTCTCTAGAAAAGAGCTAGTAACATTTAAAAGATTATCACCCTCCAACTCAAAATAATTTCTGTATTTATGATAGGCTAGCAGAAAATAAAGAGTACATTGAAGTGTTACTTCAAATAAAATGACCCTCATGCAGGCATCTTGAAAAAACAAGGTTTCTGAGAAAGATCACACAACTTATATTTTCACTAATACAGATCATAATATGGGGAGTGGAGAGTGTTTCCTCCAAAACAAAGCTAAATCATTTCTATGTCAAATACCAAAATATGCCTTCCAAGTGAGATGCAATAATATAACTTCTTGCAACTATGGAATATTTAATAGTACTTAATGAACTCTTTTATAATGCTAAATTATATCATTTCCTATTGGTTCAGAAAGGTAATATTTTTACTTTCTGTATTATGAAAATATACTTTGGAGCAGCAGTAAAATAGGTTAATCATACTCAATGTACATCAGAAATCATTTTCTTTGCAGTTCCTAACTCAGCTAGATAGCATATTTTATTCTGGAAGGGAAAAAAAACATCGGTATAGTCAAATACACAAACCCTTTCATTTACATTTCTATATATCTATATATCTAAACTCCTATTATGTGAGTGGTATATCTCCTCTCTATATTATATAAATCTCCACAAGTAATCCGTTGATTTAGGTTCATTTCTGATTAATGTGAGCATATTTGTATATATGTAAATATGTATTACTATGCTTTTAACAAATACGGGCAAGAGAGCTAGCAACCAAATTTCCCCAAATAAAATCCTCTATAATTCTAGTGAAAAGGATAATAATTAAATACTCAAATTCTGTCATAACAGCCAGTCAAAACTTCCAGAGATCTAACATGCTCAGCACTTCTTGGCTTTAAAAGGGGAAGGCATCCTTTGAAGAACCAAACAGTTGGTGTTACAACATTTACAGGATATATAGGAACATTCTCTTGGTCATAACTGACCCGTTTTTAAAGTTTGGAAGCTCTCATTTTAATATTAATAGACCATCTGCTACTGAGATCTAATATTCACCTTAGGAAATGTTTGCTGATTATACTAAAAAGCTGAATATTCCAAAGGGTCATATGTCTTCTATTTCTAACTAGTCTTAGTTTAGATGTACTATTTTCATAATTATAGGATTTCAGAGTATTGTATTTTTTTCCCTCTCTCTCTCTCTCCCTCCCTCTTCCTCTCCCTCTCCCTCTCCCCATCCTTCCCTCCCTCCCTCAAAGGCATGTGACGTAGCTCTGTTGCTGAATAGGTAGTCATCCAAATTGCTGGTATGGACAACTCTCTGAGAATAATACATTGTCTGCTCTGAATTTTTAACTCTGGAATTTAGTGCAGTAAATTAGAAAACTGGGTAAGAAACTTATGATGGTTGAGAAATAATACAGCACAACATCATATTCTTCACAGGATAGTACAAAACATTGCATCAGAATTAATATTTTCCTTTTGACTGGCCAAAATTTAAGAAAAGATGGATGGCAGGAAGGATTGACAGACAAATGGATGGATAGACAGACACAGAAAGAGAGATAGTGCTGGCTTTTTACAATGCCTTTTCAAATTAGCTTCCAAAATGTTTAGTTACAAAAATAAAATTTGTCAAAGCAATGTAAAATATGATCAAATCTGATTTCTGCTAATAAATTTGGAAATGTTCCAGGTACAGTTTTGAGACATTCTAGTAGCCTAAGCCATATTAAAATATAAGAAGTACTGGGCACAATTCAGGTTTTTATTATGACCATATAGTTGTGATGTTCAGTAGTGAACCAGTTAAGTCTCTCTCTCTCTCTCTCTCTCTCTCTCTCTCTCTCTCTCTCTCTCTCTCTCTCTCTCTCTCTCTCTCCCTCCCTCCCTCCCTCCCTCCCTCCCTCCCTTTTTACAACTCTGAAGGGTCTTTCTCTCTCTCAATCCCTTCATCTATGCTTTCAATGTTTCTTCTAGAAGCAAAGGCAGCAATTTCAAAGCCCAGAGTGCCACCTTCTGGCTGTTTTTACTTAGTGAAAAATATTTAAATAATTTAACTATTTAATGGGCAGATAAGCCAAGGAATCAATAATTATATGCATATGGCAATGTGAAATCTGAAATAGGCAATGAAGACTGATGTTCTCTGTATTCTCTTCAAACATAACACACAAGCAGACACACACATACAGATGTTTACTTCTGATTTTTTTTTCCCTAAGTAAGTATAATAATATTGCGTTCTGATTCCAATCCACACTTCTGTTGTCCCCAGTTTAGGTCTGAGCCTGCACGAGGTGCAGATGTTGTGTAGCAAAAGGAGTCCCAGCCAGCAAAATGACAGGACTCAAAACAAAGGATTAAGAAAGCTTTCTTCAATTTCTTTAAAGCAGAAGATGGCACAAGGCGGGATATATAAGAAATATTATCTAATAAACATTTTAGTAATGATCTAATAATTGTCCTATTGGTCTTTAGCCATCCCTATTCTTAAGCCTTGGCTAATGAATGCACCAGGAGTTATCTAATACACATTCTATGTGCTCCAGGCCATCCCTATTCCTAACTTCTAGCTGAGGTCTGCAGGATGTCTAACTCTTTGTTACTGATATCAGTCTTCTAACCACCTATAATTGTTACAAATGTTACATGTGCATCTTCTCTGTGAATAAACATCCTTTGTTCTTGCCAGACAGGCTCCACAATTACAGGCATCCCAGTTTTCTTTCAAGTGCATGCCATAGACTTGCTTCCTTTTCGCAGACAGCCCATAATTTCAATATTAGTAAAACACACCTAGACAGACAGACATCTTGGCAAAACCAAACTGAGTTTTAGGTAAACATGAATAAAATCTGAGCTGCCAGTGAGTGACCTGGAAAAGGTCCTTGAATTACAGCAGACAGATCAATACATGCACATGCAACTACTGTTGGAAAAAATGCAAATTAGTTATAGAGCTGAAAATAAAAATTACAAATCCACTTGAAATACTTTGTACTGTCCTGGATACCATTCCTCTAAAGGGCAACCAAAATTATTAAAGGATTGCAACAATTCATACAGGTATAACCTCTGATATTCTGTAGCTTAGAAAAAGGTCAAGCAAGGCAGAACACGATCGAAAAACTGTCTAGTATTTGAGAAGGGAAATTATATAAGGAGAATGCTTTAATATTTTTCATAATACTAGAATTCAGCATCATCCAGTGCAGCTAAGTGGTGAGAAATTTCAGGCAGTCAATTGGAGAAATTTCATCACATCACTTAAAAGAGAAAATACAGAATTCAGTTTTACATGCTGTGCAATGTCCCTTAAAGCTTAGGTTGTTTACAAAGAGAATTAGAGAAATTCACAGAAGTTAAAACTGTATTTATAGTATCTCCTTTATGAGACATAGTGGGAATCTTCAAATTACAGTGGCTGTAGAACAGAAAAAGGATGATAGTGTTATATTCTGACTTTTAGCCATGATCAGAACAAACACTGAACTAAAAGAATCCATCGCTGTTTTCTTATTTTCTTGTTTTTTACTGTTTTATATTATTTTTATCACAGAAATAGAATATCTCTTTTGTCTGTATGTCTCATGCTAATATTCTTTCTAAATACTTGGCTATCTTTTTCCCTTTGTCTCTCACAATGATAATATTTTAAACTGAAAACATGTCAGCAAAGCTAGTCAGGTCTTTCCTCAATTACCCCATATGCCCCTCTCCCTCCCTCCCTCCCTCCCTCAAAATGCTCTAGTTCTCAAATCTCACTTGTTATTCATACTGTAGTTTATAGTTCTTGACAGTTGGATACGGGTTGTGTGTGTGTTGGGGGGGTGTTTTTCTAATTTTGTGTAGTAGTTAAGGCATCAGGCTGGAAATGGAGAATCTGAGAGTTCTAGCCCTGCCTTGGGCACTAAGTCAGCTGGGCTAACTTGACCCAGTCACTCTCTCTCAACCCTAGGATGGAGGCAATGACAAACCATTTCTGAAATCTTGCAAAGAAAACTGCAGGAATTTGTCTGAGTAGTTGCCAAGAATAAAAAGTAACTTGAAGGGGGAGAGAGAGAGAGAGAAAGACAGACAGACAGACAGAGAGAGAGAGAGACAGAGAGGGGGGGGGAGAGAGAGATACAGACAGACAGACAGACAGACAGACAGACAGACAGAGAGAGCTGAGAGCATGGAAGGGAGAAAAGCTCAAACATAAAATATACAGGATCATTTGTCGGAAACCTCAGAATTCTTCCTTTCTGTATAAATTTATATTAAAAATTTACAGAATGCATGAATTATTATTCCTGTCCACTCTCTTTTCCCTGCCACTTAGTCAATAGTTGGATTTCAAATATAACATACATCAAGTAAAAAAAGAAAAATGGGCCAAAAGACATAAAATGAGGTACCATTTACAGTTAGCAATTCTGCTTCAGTTCTCCATAGGAAGGAGGGAAGTGGAAATTCTATGCTTTCCTCATAATATTCAGTTTATTTATTTATTTTATTTTAATCCCATTTATATCCCGCCCTTCTCCGAAGACTCAGGGCGGCTTACAATTTAAAGCACAAATCAATGTGCTTAGCAATAGCCTTCATTCTATGTATATGCCTGCTTATTAGGGCTTTCAGCCCCATCTCAAGTGGCATTATTAGAAAGTCAGCTTAATTGCCCCCAACAATCTGGGTCCTCATTTTACCTACCTCGGAAGGATGGAAGGCTGAGTCAACCTTGAGCCTGGTGGGATGCGAACCTGCACTAATTGCAGGCAGCTGGTGTTCTGCCCTTAGCTTTGATAAGATCTTACAACCTATAAATATAAGCCAGGAGAGTTGCTATTAACCATAATTTTTTTTCACATGAGCACTACAACAAGTTACGGTTAATCTCAAATTAAGCTGTGCAAATTCCTCCTTGAAGTCAGAGCAGAGGAAGAGGAAGAACCTCACTCAAACTGAAGCAAACAGTTCTGCTTTACATATAAATATGTCCACCACAAATGTTATGCAAACTACATATCCTCACAACACCTGTACTATAACCAGAAAAAAAGACTGGGATCTGATTCTTCTAATCATTGCAGAGAAGAATTCTGAAAATTTATTCCACCCCACAAATACGACATTTGCCAAAATTTTCTTCTCTGTGGCCATTAAAAAGGTAGTTACCGTATTACTGTGAGCTATTTTAAGTCATCCTTCTTCTCTGCACTGGAAAAAAGAAAAGCAAGATTGTAGGACTGAGGTGATAGCCTTAGTGGCAGAATTAACAGGGATCAGATTGCAGAATGATTAAGCATCCTTCTTGTCTGATGGTTGTCTCCAACCTGCAAGCAGCCTTTATTCTCATGCTCACCACACATTTTCTATCTCAGTATGATTTCCTGTCCTAAGCGAACACACGATGAGAGAAAATCCCATATACGATTTTTGTTAGAAAAAGATGCTATGGGGAATTCCTCTTGAATTCAAACTGCTGCCTTGTTATAGTAATTTCTGTCTCGCTGCAAGGGCCCTTGAGGTCCTGATATATCATTCTATCATTCAGTGACACTGAAAACTGTACTTTTCAAAAGAGAAACTCCGAGTCTATTTTCAGGTCAAAAGGGCTGGATGGCAATCAGAATCCTCTAAATCTGAACTGAGATGCTTGCAGCTTGGGTGAAATATCACCAACTCTGTAACCCTGGACTGTAAATGTACATATGAGTTTCTGAAAATAGTTTTCAAGAGAAAATGAGAGGGAGAGAGAAAGGGACTCTGGAGTTTACTAATGTCTTATTTCCCTGCGATTGCAATTTTTCCTATAATCTGGTTCTGAGGGAGTTAATGCACCTGCCATTCTGGTGCTGACAAACAGTTTTTCAGATGAAAATGGAACATTAAAAAAGAGAGAGAGAGAGACTCTCAAAGATTGCACTCTCGAGATTTCCTGAGTCCTGCCAATAACTAGCAGGTACCAAGCACATGAACATTTTTGACTGCTCTATGATTGATGGCGTGTATTTGTGGCTTGCTGCCTAAACCTCTGTTTTGCTTTGTGCATCTCACTTTCAACTTCCCAATCCTCCTCCTCCTCCTCCTCCCCCCCCCCACCTCAGCAGTTTGGAATAAAGACATTTCAGCCATTTGGGATGAGAAGAATGATTAATCTAGCGCTTTCTTTGTTTTGAACTGCTTTGTTCTATTGGGAGTTGGGGGAATAAGTAATCCATTGGGAGGAGTGAAATGTTGCTGCAAGGAATAAAGTCTTTTGTTCAAATCATGATGCCCATGCCAACATTTTTGTTGGTGGGGAACTTTTTGTTAGAAGCAGGAGACATATACAGGTAGTTCTCGACCTACAACAATTCATTTAGTGACTGTTTGAAGTTTCAACAGCACTGAAAAAAGTGACCTATGGCCATTTTTCACATTTATGACCGTTACAACATCCCCATGGTCATGTAATTTACATTTGGATGTTTGACAACTGGTTCATATTTATGATGGTTGCAGTGTCCTGAGGTCATATGATCCCCTTTTGTGACCTTCTGACAAGCAAAGTCAATGGGGAAGCCAGATTCACTTAACAACAGTGATACAAATTTAACAACTGCAATGATTCACTTAACAAATGTGGCCAGAATGGTTATAAAATGGGGCAAAACTCACTTAACAAATTTCTCAATTTGCCACATAAATTTTGGGCTCAATTCTGGTCATAAGTCAAGGACTACCTCTATAACAAGCAGAACCAGGCTAAGATAATTTGCTGCCTGAGGCAAAAGATAAGACGCTCCACCCCAGCCCTTCTCATGACCAATGCCTGATGTCAATACAGACTGCAACTATAGTTGAATTTTCCTGAAATATAGATTATTCCATCTCAATTCTCCATATAGGTAGTGTTTCTGCAAGGTTGCCTATATTTGTATCCCAGGATCCATTAGTTAAGGTAATGATCTCATCCTGGCTAATGACCTCTAACAGCCCTCTCATGGCCTGGTTGGCCAAGAGGTCTGGCCCTCAAACATCTGGAGGCTATAGGGAAAGTTGGTCTAGGACAGCCCTGATAAATTAACCTGTTCTGTGGAGATTTAGCATATTGTGATAGATTTAAACAGGGCTTTTTTTGTCATAGAACGCACCAAAATGGAGTTCCGGCACCTTTTTTCGATGGACTTTCCAGATTTGCATTCTTTTCCTATTGTTTCCCTTTCTATCATCATTTGTTTTTGAAAATGCCCCGCTGGCAGTACAATGTGAGTGGGGTCCCCTCCAGCGCTTTCTGCCTCCTCTAGGAGGAGCAATGAGGCGCCAGAGCACCACAGCCAGAGTATGGTTTGATTGACTGGGTCAGACTATGTGGTGTGGAAGCCGATGGTGGCGGTGGGAGACACATAAACATGGAGGCCATCTTTCACAAGAGGGTGAGTGAGCCTTTTGCCTTCCTTTACAGAAGGTGGGGTGTGTAAGAGGTTAAAAAGAGGCAAAGCAAGCGGCTGGCATGGAAGCTTGCCCGACAGTAAAACTTTGCTGTTTCAGTTCATTGGATAGTTCAAAGGTTGGGATGTCTACGAAAATCTCTTTTTAGTTTTTTATACTTTATATTCGGGGACGTGGTGGCTCAGTTGGTTAGGACGCTGAGCTTGTCGATCAGAAGGTCGGCAGTTTGGCGGGTCGAATCCCGAGTGCCGCGTAACAGAGTGAGTGCCTGTTACTTGTCCCAGCTTCTGCCAACCTAGCAGTTCGAAAGCACATAAAAATGCAAGTAGAAAAATAAGGACCACTATGGTGGGAAGGTAACAGCGTTCCGTGTGCCTTTGGCATCTAGTCATGCCGGCCACATGACCACGGAGACGTCCTCGGACAAGCGCTGGCTCTTTGGCTTTGAAACGGAGATGAGCACCGGCCCCTAGAGTCAGAAACGACTAGCACGCATGTGCAGGGGAACCTTTACCTTTACCTTTACCTTTACTTTATATTCAAACTGCAGAGGGGAAGAATAAGAATAAAACCAATGTCTTGTGATTTGGAGGTATTATTATTACTAATAATATATATTAATTATGCATTGGTCAGATGTAAAGGTAGACCTACAGTATGAGGTTTATTCAGATTTATTTATTAAATTGGATTTAACTTAAAGGTAAATTAAAAGTAATCTGTTCACTGACAAAGTTTCAACTTTAATTTGTTTCAAGTCAATATCCATATTAAACTCCAAATGTAAATTTTTCCACCTTGTTTGACAACTTCTTAAAAATAATTCAATCTTTTACAAGCAATCAAATTTTGTTTTATTGGGCCAATTTCATTCCACATAGAAAGCTGACATTTCCACTCATTAAACTAAATGGGTATGCCAGTGGTAAATGTCCCAAAAGATTAATAAAATGCCTTCTTGTAATTTAAAGCCACACAGTACATGGTAACATTAATAGTATTAACGTACCTTGAACAAAATCCTAGACTTTTAGATACACTAAAAATTGATGAGGTTTTTTTCAACTACAAAGGTAAACAAAAAAGCACTGGATTTAAATATCTCCCTGTTTCCAGATTCCATTCCCAGTGAGCTATCTTGAGACATCAATCCTGCCATAATAAACTCAAACTCTCCTTCAACTAGAAGATATTAAAATAACTTATTATATTTTACTGATTAGTCAGATTTATAGGGTTGCCAATCTAATCACTGGAACTTTGGTAGATAGAGAAGTCTGAAAAAGATTGTAAAGGTATTTAACTAGATATGATTATAGCCACATTTTTGATATTTTAGTTTAATTGCAGAATTAACTCTGCATGCCTCATTCCATGTTCCTCTATAAGCTGAATTTGAAAATCTAAAAAGCCTGAATTTGCCAGTACCTAGATTTTAAAAAATAATGTTTTCCAAAAAAAAGGTTTCTTTCCATTTTATCACATGATTCCTTTCTTTAGTTTAAATAACTCATAAGTCATTCTATGTGAAAATTTGCCAGTTTATTAGCAAAGTAATTTATTTGAAATCCAGTGTTAGGGAAATATGGTTTGCACTGAAGATACAATTCTAATTCCAAGAATTAGAATTATTAATATGATATTTCATAGCCATAAACAAAACACAAAGCAAAAAAAATACATTTCCTTATACACATTTAAAATGAATAACATTTATAGACATAATGGTTACAATATCTAAGCAATTTTTTTACTTCTTCCCTTGTTTCTCTGTTTATCAATTATTTGCCCCTCTTCAGTGTTCTAGAAAATTCTAAACATTATGTGCCCTTTTGTGATACTTAGTTTGACAACTCTTAATAAAAGTACTAGCCAATGTTTGTTTGTATTTTATTAAAGTATAAAGTCTTTCTAACATGTGCTAAAATTCACAATCCAAAACATGTTTCCAACTACTTTTGCAAAAAACATTTAAAGATAATACAGCATTGAAAAGGAGCGTGAAGGACAGAAAACATTTTTACCAAATCTGTTAAAAACATAAAATATATCTACTAAAACTGTAAATGCAGTCTATTCACTCTAAAGCAGAAAGTTACTCTTACAGACCAGGGGAATCTACAAAGCAGTACAAGAGTGTCACCTATAGGTGGACAATAAGTCAGAAATATACCTTTTAAATGACTCAAATTGCTTAAAGCTGGAGAAAGTCAATAGTTGGAAAAAAGGGGAAGAATTCAAAAGATGCTTTATTTTTCTTAACATAATGTGTGGGTTGTCAGACTGCTAAACTAGAGGCAAAAGTGGATTCTGTATACATTACAAAGAAGCAACCCCTTCTTTCAATTACTTTCAACTCTCTTGCAGCAAAATCAGTCAGGAGACTATTGCCTTTTCTTGTAGATATGGTTTACTTTAAACTGATTCAGGTACAGCCAAAGCAGTTCTGAGGAAATAAATAATTCTAATGCTGACTTGAAGAAGTTAATAAGATGGGATAAAGTTGCTAATCTTATGAAATACACAATTACAGTTCCCAATTTTGCAGGCATGAAGCCACCATCAGAACAACTTCCATCAGCTAATTTTAAAATTGGCCAACTTTCTGCAGAACAGCGTAGTTTCTCTGACTGTGAAGCAGTGAGCAAAAGTGTCAACTATTTCTGTGCATGATGAACTCTACCACAAAACCTCTGAGATTAGTCAGATATGTGTCTTTTAATTAACTTGGAAGTAAATGAGTGGGAAGAAGTAGTAGAAAGACATTTAAGGAATGAAATAAGGAGCTTGGTCGCTAAAAAAAAAGTGTGCTCTTTGGAAATGCTAATTTCCATCAAGATTTACAATTTTCTGGCTTCCCACATTTATTATTAGAAAGCAGAAGCATGCACAGAAAAAAATATGTTGTTATTATTTTAAAAAGTGTACCTACACAATAGGCATTGTGGCTGGAGATGCCCTTTCTATGAACAGTGGTTTCTATGGTTATACACGTCAAAGAAAGAAAAAAATAAGGGTGTAAAGTTACAGAGCTCAAGCAAAGAGAAGATTCAACAGTCATCTAGACTGCTGCATCCACTATCAAAATTGGGAGAGGCTAGTTTTTTCCCTTTAGTTCTACCACAAGAAGCCTTGGCAATATTATTTGTTTTCAGCATCTCCACTTCCTCCACATACTGTATATATTTAAGATATGCATAACTATGTCTTTTGCCCAAACATGATATTATAGGTTTGGGAGGGTGGGAGGGAAGGAAGGAAGGAAGGAAGGAAGGAAGGAAGGAAGGAAGGAAGGAAGGAAGGAAGGAAGGAAAGAAGGAAGGAAGGAAGGAAGGAAGGAAGGAAGGAAGGAAGGAAGGAAGGAAGGAAGGAAGGAAGGAAGGAAGGAAGGAAGGAAGGCAGGTGCTCTAAATAATGCAACACTTTGTTTTTAATAAGATTCTGTCAATTGTTATCTGCATCCAACCGCTTTATTTGAGTGCTTTGCTATGACATCAAGTGCACGTACCATTATTGGTACCACTACTCCTTTCTTTTTCCATATTCATTTGATTTCCACATGAAGATCTTTATATTTCTTTATTTTTTCTAGTTTTTGCTGACTCTTGTAACACCACCTACTGCAATGTCAATTATCTACACTTGTTTCTTTATAACTACAGTTGTGTTCAGTTTATTACGGGATAAATGTTTATCAGTTTGCATTTGAAAGTTCTACAGGATCTTAACCTTGTTGATCTCAGCCACGTTTTTATGAGGGCAATTCAGAAATAAACCTCCATTTGGTTATCAAAGAAAGACACTCACAGATACAGAACATTTATTATGCACATTAGAAAAGTACAGGATTACATTACTTTTTGACATAATCACCATTCAAACTGAGGCACGTCATAATGCCTTACAAGATTTGAAATTCCTTAATAATAGTTGCTTGAGGGGTGATCAAAAAGAACCCTACGGAACTGCTTCAAAAGTTCTTGGGTGCATCTAACGGTGTGCGGGTAAGCATTATTGTGAACCAACACCACACTGGAAATGGTGCCATAAAAAATCCCACCAATGTGAAGATGCCAAAGGAGTACTGCTAGTGAAGTTCATGGAGCATGGTTCAACCATCAATTCAGAAGTCGACTGTAAAATGTTATGAAAACTCAGACGAGCCAACCATAACAAGCATTGGGGCAATCTGACTTCCAGTGTGGTGTTGGTTCATGATAATGCTCACCCGCACACTGCTAGATGCACCGAAGAACTTTTGAAGCAGTTCCTTTGAGATGTTTTTGATCACACACACACACACACACACACACACACACACACACACCCATAGCCCAGAGCTAAGCGACTACTAGTAAGGAATTTCAAACCTTGTAAGACATTATGACAAGTGCCTCAATTTGAATGGTGATTACGTTGAAAAGTAGTGTAATGTTGTAATTTTCTAATGTGTATAATAAAAGTTCTGTATCTGCGAGTGTCTGTAATTGATAACCAAATGGAGGTTTATTTCTGAATTGCCCTCGTAAATACAGTGATTTATTTATTATACTTTAAAATTTTGATGCCACCCTTCCAAATCTGCATTTCAAATCAAACTCCTAAACATGAGCTTAAATTTCTTTCTTTCTTTCTAAATTCCAGTGGATATGTAGAATATTAGAATATTCATTATTAGCCAAGTGTGATTGGACACAGAAGGAATTTGTCACTGGTGCATAAGCTATCAGTGTACATACAAACAACAAAGTAATACAATAAGATACCAATGATAGAAGGTAACAGGAAAAATGAGAAGGATAATAATAATACAGGCCTACTACATGGGTAAATATCCTTAGACATAAGACTGTGCTGTGAAATTAGCAGAGTGACAGCACGAGGGGGAAAAACTGTTTCTGTGTAAAACTCATAAACATGAGTTTAAATTCCTTTCTTGCTTTCTAAATACCAGTGGATATGTATGCTAGTTAAACCATTTTTCTTTTTTATAATGAAAGATAGTTACATAATAATTCCCCTTTTAAAAATCACCAGTTCCCCATTTTGTTGTAGCATTGCACACAAATCTGTCATATGCTATACAAGTATTCCTCAACTTATGACCACAATTGAGCCCAAAATTTCTGTTGTTAAGTGAGACATTTAAGTGAGTTTTGCCCCATTTTATGACTTTTCTCGCCACAGCTGTTAAGTGAATCATTGCAGTTGATAAGTTAGCAACCCAGTCGTTAAGTGAATCTGACTTCCCCAATGACTTCGCTTGTCAGAAGGTTGCAAAAGTTGAACATGTGACCATCACATAAATATGAACCAATTGCCAAGCATCAGAAATTTGATCGATCACATGATCATGGGGCTGCTGCAAAGGTTGTAACTGTGAAAAATAGTCGTGTTACATTTTTCAATGCCTTTGTAACTTTGAACGGTCACTAAATGTACTGTTGTAAATTGAGGATTACCTGTACTTCTGAAAAAAGTCCTAATTCTTGCCTAGATATTTTATATAGCACATGGGAATTTGCAGAGGAGAGAGAATGCATAGCCACAACGTGGAAAATTGTGATAATTGGTGTATGTGGGGGTTTTTTTTGGGATTAAGAAATATCCTGCCTCTCCTTTTGTCCAACCAGCATTGTAGTTTGTAGAAACAATGATGCTTGTAAGACAGCCATGATTTAGGATGCATCAGAGCGTTCTACAACATCCGTTGTCCATTGGTAGGATTATATTGTTGGCCAGAGCAGAGACAAGCAGGATTAAGGAGGCAGAATGACTCACGGTTCTAATAAGCATAGCATAGCAGACACATCCTAACATAGACTTTAAAGGTGTTATTTACAGCTTTGAAATCACCATGTTAAAATGTAATGAGAAATAGAAATGACAAAATAGTTCTTTTAGAGTACACACAAAGCCCTGTCTTTTATCTTTTAATAATGTTAGTGATATAAATGTCAAGGAAATTAAAGCTTGAGGCAGTAGAGTGATTTAAGTGAGTTGAGTAATTAAAAAAAAAAGGGAAGAGAAGCATGTTTCACTGGCTGTTAATTTGTGGCTCTCCCTTTTCCTCCAAAAATGCACCACGACAATAATCCTAATAGCTGCAATCACAGCATTTACTGCACATTATGGCATCTAAGAAAGTGCTGACTGGGACAGCCGACAACCATTTTGCAATGTAATTCACACTATAACATCAACTCTGAGCCTCTTGCCTTGAAAAACGATGCAATACTTTTGGGGAAACCCAAAACTGACTAACTGATATTCAGCGACGTAGGCTTATGCACACAAAGAGAAAGAGAACATATACACAAACACTACTAACTTCTAGCAAATTAATTCTAAGCTCCAAGCAAATGTGTTTATTTCTTCTCTCTTACTAGCAGCTCTAGGTTTGGAAAACATATTTATTTTATTCCTAGAATTCTATGGCTGAGGCTCATCTCGATAAGCTGCTGCATCAAACTTCGCTCTGTTCTGGTATTTTTAATCCCTTTTTAATTTCAATCATAGGAACAAGTATGTAAGTAGCCACTTAAGAGCAGCCTTGAACAAATCCACTTTTCCTCCACCTTCCATGCAGAATTTTCTTTTTTTTTTCTTCATTTTCATTCCCTTTATTTAGAATAGGAATCTCAAAATAAAATAACTCCATCTTGCTCAATTCAGCTGTAGAATTGAATTGTGCAAATAAGGGGCAAATTTACCCATTTTTCAAACTGAATAGTGCAGGCAGCACAGAAAACATTAAAGGATGGAAGGATCTTGATTTATCAGGAAAGGGGGAAAAATCAGAAACCAGAAGACAAATTTCTGCATATTATCATTTTAATCCAACAGTGTTATATATGCCAATGCTGCTTCTCTTTCATGAAATAATTAACATATGTTGTAGTTAAAGGAAGAGTGAATAATTCACTTAATCTGTTGATTAAGCTAATTTTCAACAGACAACAACACACTTATTGAACATCAATTTAACCAAACTTGTCACCATAAGATCTTCAGTGGTTCACAAGATATAAAAATAATAATAAAAAGAGATAAAAAATAAAATAAAATCCAAATAATCATCAAGCATTGACCATTTTGGCTATGACTTACAATATACTGAGACCTGGATGAAGGTAGAGTTCCAGTATAGTTTTTGGGGGGATTTTTCAGTAGTTGTCCAATTAAAAATTAATTTCTGCTTAAATTTTAATATTTTCAAATCAGCCAAGTTTGGCAAAGGGCTTCTAGCTAGCTGGTCATAAACCACTATTAATATTCCTAAATTTAGTTGGATGCAAGTAAGTATAATTTAAATATGTTTTAACTGTTCTTAAAATAATTGAAAAAGAAATCATGGTGGTACAAGTAAACAGCACACTTTAGTCTACTTATTATGACCCTTTGATTAATCAGATTGAAGGGGCACCAATCTCGACTACAAAGTGAACAAAAATGTACAGATTGGAGAGCTATGTGCAGATTCAGTCAGTGAATGAGTAGATTAAGCAGAGGAAAGAAACCACTGTAAGACAATATTGCTTTTCTACGTATTTAGCAAAAAGTGAATTGCCAAGGACAAAGGCACTGTAGACATGATGCAATTTTCTTAATCTGTTAAAATGATAATACAGTAGCACTTTCAGACTTTTTTTTTCTTGCCAACGCTCTAAGGTCAATTTGACAGATCCCCTTGTGAGTCTTAAAATCAAAGTGGAAGTTGCAATCAAGACAGGCATTCTCAGATACAGACATCTCTCTGAGAATTTTTTAGTCTAATTAATATAAGATCATTATTTATTGTAAGATTGTTAATCTTCTTTTTAATTTTAAAGTAAAGAAGTAAAGAAGATCCATGGACATCAACAGTAGTATAACTTTTGTCTCTGGGAGATCCAGAAGAAACTTCGCTAATTCTCTTCTCCCTCCCCCCCACTTCCCTCTCAAATAATAAAAACATACACTGAGAGGCACAAGGATCATTTTGACCTAAGTGTCTGGAAAATGGGTAAGGAAAATACAAGGCAAAAAGCATATCTGAAGAGTTGTGTTGCATGATTTTCACAAATATATGCCTTATTTTTGGTTCTAAAATAAACAGAAATCTGCAGTGTGTCCCAAAGGTTTATCTTCCTTTGGCAAGAAACCCTGCAGTGGGCCATGACACTTCTCTTTGAAGAGGAGATGCTGGGGACTGAACTGAGACCTTTTGTATGAAAAACATGCTTTTATTACTCAGAGTCTGGCAAGAGAATCTGGAAACGGACTGCTTCTTCCATACAATGTATTTTGTTTAAAAGTTCTATTCCAAATAACAGAGAGAGAGAGAGAGAGAGAGAGAGAGAGAGAGAGAGAGAGAGAGAGAGAGAGAGAGAGACAGAGAGACAGAGAGACAGAGAGACAGAGACAGAGACAGAGAGAGAGAGACAGAGAGAGAGAGAGAGAGAAACTATGAGAAATAGTTTACAATTAGGGATAGTAATTATGGAACAGCTATCCCTGAAACGTTGATCTGGCATCATTCTTGTTGTTTTAACTTCAGGTAAAGATCATATTTTTCGCTAAAGCCTTATAAACATCTCATGTGGGATGGGGCCTTTCACTTTTAAGCATAACAATTTAATTAGCTTGCTATCATTGAATTTTCTGTTACTTTTGATGGGAAGGTTTCATCCTGCATTTCATATGTCACTGGTTTTATATTGTCAGCAAATAGATACAAAATTTATAACAGAGTCAACAAAGGGATACATCTTGGATGATAATTCTGGAGATTGGGCAAGGATAATCAAATAACAACCACAACCACCACTACGTTGCATTATGCCTGGAAATGAACCAGACATTAGTGATGTCACTATAAAACAGAAGTAATGCCCATCCAAATGAGGCTTAAAACTCTTGCACCAATGTTTCTCAACCTTAACAATTTGAAGAAGTGTGGATTTTAAGTTGCCAAGCTGCCTGAGGAATTCTGAGTCAAAGTCCACACTGTTTCAAATTGCCAAGTTTGAGAAACAGTGCCTTACACTTCAGATTGTTCACCAATCTTTGAGAGGGATGTATTGCCAAGCTTTCATCAGAGCTTGAAGTGATGAAGCAGGTTTCCTGAAAGGGTTATTATGGCTGCTGTCAAGAGTTTCTTCAGTTGTCTCTGCATGTGTGAAGATCCTGAGGAGAAGCCAGCACACTTTGCAAAGTAGCCCTTTCAAATATATTTGTGCAACTCTACCATTTAGTATACTTACCACACTGCCTGTCTTCCCAGGCATGTTTCAGAGATAGCTATTGGTAAAAAGCTTACAGTTTTAGACAAATGGCCTTAAACTGTCAGATATTAATGTTACTTTCACTAAAATAACAATCCTACACAAAATTGTATCTACATAAAACTTTTTGGGTTTCAATTCAAAGTCTACTTTGTTTCTCTTGGTTGCAGACCTGTAAAGGCATCTATATGGTTCAGAGCACAAGAAAAGACAAGAGTTTTCTACTTCCACACCACTGGTTCAAGTCTAAAGCTTTACTGAATTAGGGCTATTTGAAACAGGCGGCTGTCTCTCCATTTATTAGTAATAATCCTCTAGTGCCAGCAGACAGAATTCATGAGCGGGGGGGGGGGAGAGAACCTGTCAGACTCACAATTGGATGTCTCTGTGTGTGCCTCAGTCTCTGGCCTATTATTAATTACCTCATGAGTGGTGCCATTTCATTTATTTTCATTTTTGTGGGCCAGGGCACACAAATATAAGGACTCTATGAGCTCCTAAAGGAAATTTCTCATCTTTTAGAGGCTCACACACAAGGGCATATTCACCTGTTACATCTGGAGCAAATGTGATACTGTTTATTTCCATCATATAAGTGGGCTCACTACCCAGGACTTATAAAAGAGTTAAAAGTTCTCAAATAAGTCAACATGAAGAAAGATATATGTAATTAGCAAAGAGATATAACATATATAGCTCTATGGTTATATAGATGTATTTTATTCATGGGAGTTACACTCTTCCAGCAAACAATCATGAGTGAGGAAACTGCAGATAATTCAGCCTATGAAACTTGGAGGGTTAGGCTCTGGGATTTGGAAAATCACCAGAAAATCATCAAAAATATAAGAAAAAAACAGAAATAAGGATGCAGTATATTAATTTCTAATAAAGTGTACAGAATTAAATGAATGAAGGAACAGAACTGCCATCCTTTTCTTCAAAATTCTGGAAAATATCAGTGTTTCCAATGATTCTGCACTTACAGCGGGTGTGGCTACATCTTCAAATTAGAGAGTGATCATTCTTTGCAGAAACTAAAAGGCATCCCAATAAGGTATTAAAACAGCTTCTAACTGTCTTTTAAACATGATGCTATAGTCCCATGGTGGCAAATCTATGGCACGCTTGCCACGGGTGGCATGCAGAGCCCTCTCTGTGGGCACATGTGCCCTCACCCCAGTCCTAGGCCTTCAGCTGGGTTTTCTAAAACCTTTTCGCTTTAGGCCTCAGCTGCCATGTGCAAAAAAAAAAGTTCAATCAATCAATCAATTTCAACTTCTCGCGGGGAAAAAAAAGATCTCGCAAAGTTGGAATTGATTGAACTTTTTAGTCCCACCCAGTCTGCCGTTACCACTGCAGCCACGCCCACCCAATGGGCCATGCCCACCCAATGGGCCATATCCACCTGGCACCCAGTGATACATAAGTGGGTTTTGGGTTGCAGTGTGGGCACTTGGTCTCTAAAAGGTTCTCCATCACTGCTATAGTCCATCAGGGTGTCACGTTCAAACACATTATCCACCAAAATACTCGCTAACTGCATGATCTCATTTAGTTTAATCTTCTTACTTACTTCTTATAAATTTTTGCTGTTCCCTACAAAAGAGTTCTTTGTTGAATTTAGTCAATTCTATTCTGGAAGAAGTGTAGGAAGGGTACAATCATACAAAGTCAAAATATACACAGATAATTGGGAACTGGGAAATTGTGAGATTGGAGGCAGATGCAGTCTTTAGCCCATGTACAAAATGGCCAATAAATCAGAATTTATTCCATCAAATGTATTCCATCAAAAACCATAGATACATGAAATAATTTATTCCAGATAATGAGATCAGGAGATTTATCAGCCTCGGATAACTAAAATGTAGATAACAAGATCCGCTTGTCCATTGTTTACAATCCAAAAATTTTCTACAGATTGGTTTCAGGTTCTACCAATATAAAGATCTACAGGCCTATAAAGACTTTAATCTGGCCCTGCATATTCAATTTTTTCAGCTCCAAGAGCTATATACATTTCATGATCAAGACTATCATATGCCTATTCTCATGTGTTGATTCATACACCTTGTTGTTGTTGTTGTTGTTGTTGTTGTTGTTAGATGCAAAATCATGTCCAACCCATCACAACCCCATGGACAAGGTTTCCCCAGGCCTTCCTGTCCTCTCCCATCATCTGGAGTTCATTTAAGCTCACGGCTACTGCTTCAGTGACTCCATCCAGCCACCTCATTCTCTGTCATCCCCTTCTTCTATTGCCCTCAATCTTTCCCAGCATTAGGCTTTTCTCCAGTGAGTCCTTCCTTCTCATTAGGTGGCCAAAGTATTTGAATTTCAACTTCAGGATCTGGCCTTCTAAAAGAGCAGTCAGGACTGACCGGTTTGATTGCCTTGCAGTCCAAGGGACTTGCAGAAGTCTTCTCCAGCACCATAGTTCAAAGGCCTCAATTCTTTGGCGTTCAGCCTTTCTTATGGTCCAGCTTTCACAGCCATGCACTGCAACTAGGAAAACCATAGCCTTGACTATACGCACTTTTGTTGGCAGGGTGATGTCTCTGCTTTTCAGTATGCTGTCTAGATTTGCCATAGCTTTCCTCCCCAGCAGCAAGCGTCTTTTCATTTCTTGGCTGCAGTCCCCATCTGCGGTGATATTGGAGCCCAGGAAAATAAAATCTGTCAGTACCTCCATTTCTTCCCCATCTATTTGCCAGGAATTGAGAGGGCCAGATGCCATGATCTTGGTTTTCTTAATGTTGAGTTTCAACCCAAGTTTTGCACTCTCCTTCTTCACCCACATCAAGAGGCTTTTTAGTTCCTCTTCACTTCTGCCACTAGAGTGGTATCATCTGCACATCTTTGGTTGTTGATATTTCTTCCGGCAATCTTAATTCCAACTTCTGATTCATCTAGTCCTACCTTTCTCATGATGTGCTCTGCATAAGTTAAATAGGCAGGGTGACAGTATGCAGCCTTGCCAGACTCCTTTCCCAATTTTGAACCAATCAGTGGTTCCGTGTCCAGTTCTCACTGTTGCTTCTTGACCCTCATATAGGTTTCTCAAGAGACAAATAAGATGGTCCGGTACTCCCATCTCTTTAAGAACTTGCCATAATTTGTTGTGATCCACACAATCAAAGGCTTTAGCATAGTCAATGAAGCAGAAGTAGATGTTTTTTCCCTAGCTTTCTCCATGATCCAGCGTATGTTGGCAATTTGATCTCTAGTTCCTCTGCCTCTTTGAAATCCTGCCTGTACTTCTGGATTCATACACCTACACACTACATATTACCTGCTACTGGGTTAAGAAGGTTTTCCAAAAATGAAAATAAAAATGTGGTATTTTGGATTCTATGCAATATTCTTCTTTCATTAGTCACAGTGTTAGAACTTAATATAATCTAGTTGTCAAACTTCAAACACTCTGAAATCAGCCATGTTTCTTCGTTTTTTGGTTGCCACAGCAATGGGAGGGGGGAGATGCATTCTTATAGTTTAGTCAAAACAATAACTTTCCTGTGGGAACCAAGGTCAAGCAGCCTTAATGTTTGGCAGACTGGAGTTAAAGGTGTTAATTGGGGATTGTGATTTATGACACACTAAGGGGTGGGGAGTTCAACTTTTACTTTGTAACCTTTGAGGGGGTAGCTTTCAGTCTTGGTTTCACCTTTGCTCATGCTGATATTACGTAGCCATTAAAAGTGTTCTTCGAGGAAAACAATTGCCTCAGAGTTCTTATTTCTATTGGTTTCATCTATCAAAACCATGACACTAGTGAAGCAAAATGGAATGATGAATTCTTCACAGATATAGAGATAAACTATGACTGCAAAGTGTAACAATTGGATAACTTCCATAATCTGGCTACAAATCATGAACCTTTCTCTAGAAGAGAAGTAGAAAAGCCTTAAAGATTGAATATGTTCACATTATTTTTTGAGCATTGCTCTGAGCTGAACACGGAGTATGGTACAAAGAAAGACAGAAATTATGCTCAGGTACATATATTTTCATTGACAAGCTTTTCACCATAACTATCCTCAAAGTATAGAACTATCCCAAAACTATAGAAGTTTTCAACAAAGGCTCACCCAATGGTACAGAATTCATACATGTGACACAAAGACCTAGAATAATATAAGCTGTGCTATCAACTATCAGGAACTGTAACTTCAGTTAAATTAAATGGTCTAAAAAGGGAATTGGGCAAGATTATGGAAGGTATGCATTCCAGAACTACTGTATTGGCCAATATTGCATAGAACCACTCCAGGAGAATCAGAGCTGTACTCTATGGATATCGCAAAGCATCTGATAGACCAGGATGCTGAACTACATACTTTTGGGCTGTATAAATTTTGAAAGATAATGGCATCAGTGCATTTACATTATACAGTATATTTATACTAGTTAAGCAAAAACTGCTCATCCACTACAGAGAAAGCAACCGTTCTTCCTCCTTTTGATCAGTTGTACATGATGCCACCATATGGTGTTCTATAATCAGTTACAAAGTTGTACTCCAAACTCAGTGCTGCATTTATAATATTACTGTAAGCAGCATAAACACCAATATGGGGAGGGGGGAATGTGTCCTTTTTATAGGGTTCCTGCTGATAGTCCAGCTGTTAACCAGCCCGTGCATAGTTTCTCTCTCATGTATTTTATATTTTAAAAATAAAACTCTACACATTTTTTTCCGCTTTTTTTTTTTAAAAAAAAAAGTGTTGCAGCTGAAAGGTACATTTTGTCCTGCCCCACTAGGTCTATATAACTATGTTAAAATGTATTTATTAGATGAATTGCATCATTAAATTGCATTATAAAAACTAAAAATGCATCATTAATTTTCAAAAACAATAGTAAATACATCTCATTTCTGATACATGATTTTGCATTTAATTTTTGCCTTTGGCCATACTTTTTTTCCAACAGACTCACTGTCTCCCATTATGCAGCCTATACAAATAGAGCTAAATTGCCAAAGAGGTTTTTGTGTTGTTGCTGTTGCCAAATGTCTGTAATGTGAAAATAAATGAATTTCTAATCGGCTGTTGCAAAAAGAAAAATTACTTTTTGATCTCGGTTCAGCCAAGCAAGAATCTACCTACCTAGTATAATAGGATGGCAGGGCAATGTATAGGATGAAGGAAGACAAGGCTAGACAGAGATAGACAAGCCAGCAAATTAGGTTAGCACATTTCAGTTCTATGTGAGTGGCATTTCTTAATTAAATATACACAAGTTCCACTGAACTATACAGTCTCATTGCTGGAGGGGCTTCCTATTTAATGTAGCATTGCTTCTAAATAGCCATAGATCACTTATGTTTACAACAAAAAGAATGAAATAAAAGAGCACTCTGCCATTTCTTCGGGAAACAAGGCTGATAAATCAAAGAGAATACTGAGGACATGTACATGCAAAATCAGAAACATTTAATGTGGCAAAACAATATATGTGTTAGCAATGCACTGAAGTAAATAGTTTGAACTCTTCTATTAGGCATTATATACTTTATAGATAATCCCAAACTGATATTAAATGGCCATAGGTAGTAACAATGTCAAATAATCATTAAAAAAAAAGATCAAGATGAAAATGTACTGGAAAAGCTTTCTTTGTACATTTGTGTACTTGAGACACAACTTTCTACATCCAGCTCATTTTCAAGAAAAACAAATAAGGTATGGCCAAAATATATGACAACCTGGAGGTCACAGAGTTTGCCTCTTATTTTTCAGGTACTTATTAAGGAGTTATTAATATAATGTGCCCTACAGTATTCCAAGAGAGCCATTGCTTTGTACAGATTATGTATCTTTTATATACACAGTCCTTCTGTGTATTTCTAGATACCCATTAAAAGACAACAATTATTATGATTGCTAAGAGCTTTGCTGCCATCTAGTGATTATCTGGTTCTTGTGGATAATGGATTTTGATTTCATATATTTTATAATTTTGTTTATTGCACACATATATGTGAAATTTATTTTTATTTTTAGATACTGGCTTCCCAAAACCTTTGAGAATGGGGAAGCACAAATAAAGTAAAGTCAATGAATCAATCAATTTATCTTTGTAGTCTTGTAAGACAAATGTATGAGTCTTCTACCTTCCTTGTTTTCTAGTAATAACTATCCAACAATTGATCTGAACAAAATAAAAAGCCATTTCCAGATGCTTGACCCATTGAAACAAAGAGTCTTAAAATTGCTTAATTGTGGCTAAATGTTGTCCTACTATATTACTGAATGGAACGTTGCCTCTAATTATGCACAGACTCGAATTAATGTTACTATACAAATGGCTTTACTTCTTTTATCTTCATACAGAGATTAGAAAGTGGACTGTGCTAGACAGTTGAGGCCTGGAATGGCTTGAGACTCCAATATATTTATCAAGAAATCCAGGACCTGGAAAATTATTATTATATTTCCTTCAGTGATGTATGATAATTGTTTTGTTTTGTTGAAGGAAAAGTCTTTATCATGGTTCAGTCCAAGCCGGGAATAAACAACATGGCAACTGCTTTAGAAAGAAGCTTGCAGTTTATTGAAGAGGAGAGCCAGACAGAAAGATGGCTCTGGAAGAAGAAAAAAAAGAGCACATGTAGGGAATGGGTTTTTATACTCTCTGGAGCTTTTGTTTGGAGTTGATTCCTGTTCCTGTTTGAGGCTTTGTATTTCCTGTGTCATGTATTTTGACCTGTGTCCCTTTGGCATCTGTGGGTTAATCCTATTATGTCCTGTCTTAGACTTTGGGTGGATTGTGTAGATTTTAGGTCTTTGTCTTCTTAATCTTCTAGCTGGGGGCCTCCAACTTTCCTGGATGGTTTACATCTGCATTTCTATAGAGCTTGTTTCTACTTGGGGGAGGGAGACTTGGGCTATTAAGAAAAACTGGGCATACTTTTCTGCCTCTTTAAGATCCTTTGAGGAAATATATTTTTCTGCCCTTTTAATATTTCCTTCTCTGGGGGGCTGACTTCCCACAGTTTATTCAATAAAGAAGCCAACTTTAATTTTCAACACAAAGCATTTCATAGAGAATTTCTAATTTTCTGAACAGAATTCAACTCTTCAATCCTTCACTATTAGGCCAGGCTTTTGTAAGTAAGGGCTCTAGGGGTAGAGAAAAAGAACAACTGAAAGAAGAACAAGCACAATTCAATTCAACCTGAGTTACCCTGCCACACAAGACAGATCAGAGCAAACCTGAACAAGGTTTAAAGAAGGAAATGGAAACTGCTGTCTTTTGATGGTTTAAATAGATCTATGCAAAGAATACTGTGAGTTAAGAAGGAGGTGGGTGGAGGAGGAAAGTAGCTGAGCCTCTGCTGATTGGACCTCCATTGCATTTAAACTGCCAGAGGTTGCTGGGAAAAGCTAGAATATTGTGAGTTAAGAAGAAGATGGGTAGAGCAGGAAAGTAGCGGCCCACACGCCTAACAGCGTGCGAATCATATAGCTAAAAATCGAAAACAGCAGTGGTACATTCAGGGCAAGTGCGTCTGAGATTCTTTTCATCTCAGAATGTCTGGCTTAGTTCAGTGCAACACTTGTTTTGCAGCTGTCTTTCGCAGTACTCTTTTCAAACTAGGAAACTGTCCTATCTGTACACAAATTACTAGTCCACAAGGACAGATTATTTATCTAGGGTCTGTAATCTGCGCTTTTCAGGAAGAAATTAGGTGTCCAGTTCAGCGCCTCTACTCTATTGAGCCTCCGCACTATCAGCTCCCTCTACCACAAAGATCCTGCAGGAGAAGGGCAGTGTGGACAACCGTGGGATCTGGCAGGGTGAGAGCTGTGAACCATAAACAAAAAACTTTCGCTGTGTCCCTGCATAAGAGATACAGTGCCCTTGCTGACCTTAATAGGGACATTAAGGAGACAGGTCAAGGTAGTTGTGATGATAACTCAAATAAGCAGGAGATCGTGGTCTGAGATGAAGAACTTGTTTTTGACAGGGAGAAGTACGAATCAGGTATTACACAGCAGTCATGCAAGAAGAGAAAGGTATCCAAAAAGAAAAGCCACTTTCTGGTTGGTGATTCAATTATAAGGGATGTAAATTTAGGAAAGGATACAGAGGTTTCAAAAGAGGTCAAGTGCTACTGCCAGTAGGGACAAGAAGCGTATTTTTAAAATAGTCAGGAAAGCCAGCAAGAACTGTGATATGGATGCTATTGTACATCTTGGCACTAATGATTTGTCCCAAAAAGATGTACTCTCTGTGCAGAATGATTTCCTGAGCTTGGGGCAGAAACTCAGCAGGATAGGCTGTAGGCTCACTTTTTCAGAGGCTTTACCAGAGTATAAGGAGCAAAATGGAAAAGGCCAAAGTATAGCAGAATTCAATATGTGGCTAAAAGAGTGGTGTTAAGGAAAAGACTTTGGTTATATTAGTCACGATGTCTATAGCTGGTCCAATGAAAAAAATGTACAAAAGAGATAGTCTGCATCCAACCAAGAAAGGGACTGAGTTACTCGGCTATAAATTCACAGATTTTCTGGAGGAATATTTAAACTAAACAATGGGGACAGGGAGTTAATTGATACAGAACATCCTTGTCCCCGGCAATCTAAAAATTATAGGGTTATCAGTGCATGTAACATAGATGTATGTGTGGACAAGAATATCAACCTTGCTGTCAAAAAAAATCAAGCTTTTAACAGCAAGTGCCACACAAAGTACACTAACCAAACAGGTGGTAAGAAAATAGGGGAACTCAGGAACCACACAGGTTATGTAGAAAGTAAACACAGGGTCAGTCATAAAGGACTCAAATGTCTATACACCAATGCACAGAGTATGAACAGTAAGCCGGGTGAACTAGAAATTCAGGTAAATGAAGGCAGATATGATATTGTTGCCATTACGGAAACATGGTGGGATGAAACTCACAAATGGAACACACAACTAGAGGGATTTAAATTATTTAAAAGAAACAGACCAAACAAAAGAGGAGGTAGAGTTGCTCTCTATATAAGAAATAACTACATCCCTACGGAAATAGAGCAGAACAATGATGAAAACTATCTTGAATGCATTTGGGTCAATATAAAAGGGGGGGGAAATGACATTGCCATAGGTGTATACTATAGGCCGCCCAACCAAGCAGAGGAAATAGATGAACTTTTTGCTAGTCAGGTAACTAAGGTATGTAGGAAGCACATCACAATAGTAATGGGGGACTTTAATTACCCTGACATCAACTGGGAGACAAACTCTGCACCAAGTGGAAGATCAAACAGATTCCTGACAAACCTAGCAGACAACTTTGTCTCCCAAAAAGTAGAAAAGGGAATTAGGGGATTAGCCATATTGGATCTAATTCTCACTAACAGAGATTAAATGATAGAAGGTGTTGAAGCTACAGGAACCTTGGGGGGAAGTGATCATGCAATATTGGAATTCAACATTCTGGAAGCACAAGCAATAGAACACAGTCAAACTAGAGTCTTGGACTTTAAAAAAGCTAATTTCAATAAACTTAGAGAGAGCTTTAGAAGGATACCATGGATGAGAATCCTAAAGGGGAAAACAACTCAAGAAGCTTGGGAAATTTTGAAAAGTGAGATAACAAAAGCCCAGTCTAGCACAATACTAACAAAGAAAAAAAATAACAGCTCTCAAAAAACCCAAAGAGCTCTCTGATGGCTTCTGGCTTGAGCGTGCAGCGCTTGCGGACGTTCAGGAAGAGCTCCCTCCCTGCTGTCCAATCCTTCTTCCTTGGAGGACCCTGAAAAAGGTCAAAAGTTGCCCTGGAGGGGCGACCACCATAAGGAGGCCCTCCCTGTGATTGCAGAATCAGGAAGAGCTCCCTCCCTGCTGTCCGATCCTTCTTCCTTAGAGGACCCTGAAAAAGGTCAAAAGTTGCCCTGGAGGGGCGACCACCATAAGGAGGCCCTCCCTGTGATTGCAGAAGGGTGGCAGACCTCCGCTTGAATCCAGAGCAGCTCCTTTGGCCCGAAGAAGAAGAGATTGGCCATCAAGATGGCCGATCATTAAGCCGTTCCCTGCCAAAAGACCAAAGCACCATCTAGCACAACGAAGCAATCTGGAGGACCTGGGTGAGACCTTACCCTTCTTATTCCCCTAACTACCTTCCTGTGGGACTTTTCCGAAAATTTCCTCCCCTTATTTTGAGAGACCGATGACTGCATACTTGGGGAATAAATTTTAAAGTCTTAAAGCCTTAAAAGAAATCAAATGGCTAAGCAAAGAAAATAAGCAATCTTATTTGTACTTACTAAAAAGCTTCTATTTTTGTGGGGACCTACCACCCTTTTTCCTGCTTAAGCTGTGGAGCCTTGGTGGAGCAGTGGGCTAATGCCTCCTTAAGTAACACCAGCTGCCTGCAATTAGTGCAGGTTCGCATCCCACCAGGCTCAAGCTTGACTCAGCCTTCCATCCTTCCAAGGTAGGTAAAATGAGGACCCAGATTGTTGGGGGCAATAAGCTGACTTTGTAATAATGCCGCTTGGGGGGGGGCGAAAGCCCTAATAAGCAGGCATATACATAGAATGAAGGCTATTGCTAAGCACATTGATTTGTGCTTAGATTGTAAGCCGCCCTGAGTCTTCATAGAAGGGCGGGAGATAAGTGGGATTTTTAAAAATTAAGGGAAAAAATAGACTAATTGAACAAAAGCTTTCTATTAATCTGGAAAAAGACTTTACATCTTATTCTCTATGCTATTGATGACATCTTGTAGCAAAACTTGGTATAGCAAGTAAACTTTTTTTTATTGTGAGAGCTGACTGAATAACAGAGCTGTCCTTGACATTACTTTCAAAGATAAGATAAGAATTGGGAACACCTGGCACTGAAAACAATCTTTAGGAATACTGGAGGTGGACAATCATTGACTCTTATTAAAATAGCCTCCATGAAAGACTCATCTATAAACATCAACAAAATGGAAGAATATATCCCACCACTTAATTACAAACTGATTCTTGATACACTCTTGGCAATGACTGAGCAAATTAAAGCCAAACTGCAAAATAAGTCTGACATCTTAAAGCTACCAAATCAAACTTTGACCTTAAATGATGAATTGACAATCCAAAAACAAACAGAAGACGTGGAAGCTAACACTAAGATAGGAGAGTTTAAAGAACAACAAACACAAGTTACAGAGAACTTTGAAGCCCAAACTTTGATCTCAACTATAAAACCTACAACTCAAAAAATAACAGTACCCGAAGAAAGCAACATTAGGGAAGATATTAGCCTTCAAATACAGTACATTGAGGACCCAGCCAATCAACTGATAACCATAACATCAGTTACTTCTTCTAACCTAAGCCAGATGGAATTGGAAGAAGAAAAAGACAAGACTGAACTAATGACAATTACATTACACCAAACATTGAAAATTGAGCTATTAAAGCAAGTCTTCAATGACTACAAAGGGGACACTTTCTTTGCAAAACTGACATTTGGATGGTCTCTCTGGATTCAAACAATGTGTGTAGGAAGAAAGGGAGACACATCTGAGAATCTAAAGGAAGCCTGATTGGCACAAAAAGAAGGCAAGAGTTAGATTTAAAAAATTAGACTTGTCTCTTTCTTGGGATTTCTAAGAACGGAGCTTAACAAATTTCTTTTAATGGGCTAAGGGGAATCCTTAAAAAATATAAACTGATTTTATATTTAGGTTTTAGATTGTTAAGAGAAAACAAAATTAAGCTATTAGAACATAACTCTGAACTATATTATAGAATATGGAATGATATAATAAAAGACATTATTTTAATAATTGATGAACTATTAAGATGACATATAGAATATATTTGTTGTAATGATATAGATATAAATTGACTTTATATTTAACTTTTAGGTGTTTAAGGGAGTGGGCTATTAGAATTGATTTATATTATATAATTTGGAAGGATATAACAAAAGATATTTTTCTAATAACTGGTGAATTATTTAGATAATAAATAGAAATTACTTGTAAAAATAAGAATGTATTGAAATGAATAATGTAAGTTCTGTAGACAGGATAAATACTTTTTATTGAAATAGGGAAATGTGGGTTACCTGAAAATTAAGTTTTTTCTTTTTTTTCCTTTTTTTATATATC
The DNA here is from genome assembly GCF_964194415.1 of Vipera berus. Taxonomy (NCBI): domain Eukaryota; kingdom Metazoa; phylum Chordata; class Lepidosauria; order Squamata; family Viperidae; genus Vipera; species Vipera berus. The sequence continues at coordinate 27,559,474 of NC_138204.1, forward strand.
ATAGGCTATTCCAGGATATTCTATTGCAATTAGGTAAAACTTAAAAACCGGATATGGATATGTTTAAGTGAAAATATATTGAAAATTCTTCTAATTGATTATATCACAATTAGAAATGTATTAATTTGATTAATTTGATTATGTCAAAACTAAGGGAATCGGAGAGGGAATCTTTGTTGACGCAACTTGAGCCATTTACAAATAATTTGTTATTTGCAATTGTTTACTTTTGTACCCAATCACCATATTGCTTCACAAATATCTGAATGTAAAATTAAAAAATTAATAAAAGTTGTACATAAAAAAGAGCTCTCTGATAAACTGAAAGATAAAAAGGACAAGTATAAAAAGTGGAAAGAGGGGCAGATAACTAAGGTAGAATATCAGCAAATAGCCCATGCCTGCAAAGATGAAGTGAGGAAATCTAAGGCTCAAAATGAACTAAGGCTCGCAACCAAAGTCATAAATAACAAAAAAAGATTCTTCCAACATGTAAAAAAGAAGAAAAAAGTTAAGGAAATGATTGGTCCATTAGTGGGCAAAAGTGGCAAGAAGGTGACAAGCAACAGGGAGAAAGCAGAACTATTTAACTCATTTTTTGCATCTGTCTTTACACAAAGGGAAAAAAAATTCAACCTATCAAAAACAGTGCCATAAAAAACAGATTAGAAACAAAAGTTAATATATGCAAGAAAATGGTAAGTGAGCACCTATCCAACCTAGACGAGTTCAAATCACCAGGACTAGATGGATTACACCCCAAGGTTCTCAAGGTACTGGCAGATGTGATCGAAGAACCACTGAACTATATTTTTCAAAGATCCTGGAGCACTGGGGAACTACCAGAGGACTAGAAAAGAGCTGATGTACTGTAGTTCCCATCTTCAAAAAAGGGAAAAAAACGATCCAGAAAATTACAGACCTATCAGCCTGACCTCAATACCTGGGAAGATTCTGGAAAAGATAATCAAACAACGAATCAGCAAACACTCAAAGGCAAAGAAAGTCATTACTGAAAGCCAACATGGGTTTGTCAAAAACAGATCATGCCAGACAAATCTTATTGCATTCTTTGACCAAGTGACAAAATTAGTGGACCAGAGGAATGCTGTGGATATAATTTACTTGGACTTCAGTAAGGCATTTGATAAAGTAGATCACAACCTACTACTTGATAAGATAGAAAAATGTGGGTTAGACAGCATCACCACCAGATGGGTTCATAGCTGGCTGATTGGCCGTACTCAGCATGTGGTCCTCAATGGAACTGCATCTACATAGAGGGAAATGTGTAGTGGGGTGCCCCAGGGTTCTGTTCTGGGCCCAGTGCTCTTCAACATCTTAATCAACAATTTGGATGAGGGGATAGATGGGGAACTCATCAAATTTGCAGATGACACCAAGCTTGCAGGAATAGGCAATAGTCCAGAAGATAGGCTTAAGATACAGGAGGATCTGAACAGACTTAAACACTGGGCGCTATCTAACAAAATGAAATTCAATGGTGAAAAAAGTAAGGTTCTACATTTAGGCAAGAAAAACCAAATGTACAGGTATAGTATAGGTGGTACCTTGCTCAATAGTAGTAACTGTGAGAGGGATCTTGGAGTCCTAGTGGACAATCACTTAATTATGAGCCAGCAGTGTGCTGCAGCTTGCAAAAAAGCCAACACAGTGCTAGGCTGCATTAACAGAGGGAAAGAATCTAGATCACATGAAGTATTAATACCACTTTACAATGCCTTGGTAAGGCCATACTTGGAATACTGCATCCAGTTCTGGTCACCACAATGTAAAAAAGATGTTGAGACTAGAAAGAGTGCTGAGAAGAGCAACAAAGATGATTAGGGGACTGGAGGCTAAAACATATAAGGAACGGTTGCTGGAATTGGGTATGTCTATTTTAATGAAGAGAAGTTCGAGGGGTGACATGATATTAGTGTTCCAATATCTCAGGGGCTGCCACAAAGAAGAGGGAGTCAAGCTAGTCTCCAAAGCATCTGAAGGCAGGACAAGAAGCAACGGATGGAAACTAGTCAAGGAGAGAAGCAACCTAGAACTAAGGAGAAACTTCCTGACAGTTAGAACAATTAACCAGTGGAACAACCTGCCTCCAGAAGTGGTGAACACTGGAAGTTTTTAAGAAGAGACTGGCCAGCCATTTGTCTGAAATGGTATAGGGTTTCCTGCCTGAGCAAGGAGGTTAGACTAGATGACCTCCAAGGTCCCTTCCAACTTGTTGAGCTGTATTTGTGACAGCCCATTGGTGCATGTAAGTTATAGATAGTTTTGCAGTCATCAAGCAGTAAAGTGTTCTGCAAATGAGCCAGCAGAACAGTACAATTTTACACAGCCAGCCTACAATATTTCCAAAAACAAGTGCTTCTATGTAAGATAAAAACTGCCATACTTTGAGACTCATATTTCACACTACATCCAGCAAAAGTATTTTTATTATGCTCAAACTTGTGTTTCATCAAATTAGAACTAAGTTAACATAACTAATTTATTAATCCTAGCATCATGGAGTAGATTTTAAACACTGAATTTAAAGCACAATCGTTCCTTTGTCCCCATCCTCCATTTTGAAGCCTTAACAGTTGACATTCTCTGTACCCAAAGTGGTCTTTTGTATTCTTTTCATCTGCTGTAGCAATTATATAACATATAGGAATACTCTCATTATCAATTTATCAGTATTGTAAAATAAAAGTACGAAAATATCATATTCAACATTAACACAACTCATGCTTTATTAAAGCAAATGTGCCTGCCTTGTATATGGTAACCAAACTGCATCTCATTTTGAGATTGCAAAATAGGGCCTGCCACATATATAGCTGTTGAGCTGTTTTTAGCACAGCAAATCCTACACTGGATAAATTGAGGTATAGGCACTACCTTTCATAGCTAAGGTTTACTTTGAACCGCCCTCCCCACTTTTATCTCTAATAGTTTTTAATCAATGCACTTGTCCCTTCCCTGAATTAATTTGCTGCATTGCTCGGAAAGATATTCAGGATGCATTAAACTTGTTTGCTACACTGCTGGCAAAGCAAACACTGGGCTCATGCTACATTGCCAATCTTTTGAATTGCTGATTTAGTTTCAAGAAACTTTGCATATTTTTAGAAGGCATATTAATTATCCTAAACCAGGTGCAAATTGTACCACATGTTCCAATTCCCTTCCCAGTCTTGTTTATTATTATTTGACTCCGTATTGGCAGTCATAAGCAAATTACTCCAGTTAATGAAATAAAAGGATTTATTGTCACCCAAATTTACATCAACAGTTTAATCATAACACCTTTTCATCTAACATACTTTTCCAAGAACAATTTGCCCCACAATTTGTCAGCAGAGAAAATGGCCTTGTATAAAATACTGGGAGGAAGGGAATGCTAATATGTACCACCACAGACTTTCATTCTTCTAATTGCCCAGGGAATTTAAAAGAGACAGACTTATTTACTCACAGTAGGAAGTTTGCCGCAATACATTAACATGATTAGGGGCCTAAATAAGACCTTGACATTGAAAGAACAAGGTGGGAGGGAAGAATGATAAAATCCTGGAAATTTATATATCAGTGAATGAAGAGTTAGGACCAACTATCTTTGTCAGTAGCAGAAATATCAGAGGAATACATTTAGAGTGTCTTTAAGACTCTCTCTCTCTCTCTCTGCTTTTTGTCAGAAGTCCTTGCCACATCCCTGGCTCCAACAAGACACAAGCCGTTGAGTTTACAGGTGGTTGGTTTATTTACGCAATGCTCTGGCATGCGGTATCCAAAGAAACAGCAAACAAAGCGCTGGGAGCAATCACCTCCGAGTGCTCTAAATACATGCCTCCCAACCAGCCCCACCCACCACCCACCTAGCCAGCATCTGGTGTGCACGCCGGTAAGAGCAGCCAGGCTTCTGGCTTCCTGCCATTTCTTCGCACTGACCAGCTGTTTGGTGGGATGGCTGCGGAGCTGATGGCCATGTAGCTGCACTCCGCAGGGTCCCCCTTTCAGCATCCAGGTAATGGGGGAGGGAAGGGGCTGTTGCTGCCATCTCTGTTGGTCCCATCCGCTACCTCCGGATGCCTCCATCCTATGGTCTTGTCCCCTCCTCCCCCCTCCCATTAGTGGCAAGCCCACAAGCCCACACTTTTAACATGATGGCTATTTATGAGTAAGGCATTTTAAACGAATAAATGACTGATTATTATTTTAAACTACATTTTTGTCTCTGCAATCACATACATATATATCATATATAGTCGCCAATATGGTGCTCTGTATAAATTGGCTGAAATTACACAAGAAAACTATCTACGAACTGCTCAATAAAATTCATGACAATGAAAAAAGATTGGTCTGATAGATAGAGGGTGCATGGTTTTGTGTGCTGCCTGCATCTTGTGGATGGGGCTTTGCTTGTTTGTGCGGCTTGGTTGCTGGCATGCCATGGCCCAGTACTGGTCACGGACCTGGGTTGGGGACCACAGGTATAGTGCAACCTTAAGCTGCTCCTATCCTGTGCTCCTGCCACCAAACTCTAAGTAGGCTTTTAAGAACTGAATTCAGTTTGGGATGCTTTGGCATTGACTCATCAGGTGTTCAGTCTGAACTACTGGCAACTGTGACTCTACAATGGACAATTCTTTTGGTATTATGCACTGCTAAACCTCTGTACCAAGAACACAACCACCAATTACTTTCCTTCTATTCCAGATTGCAAATAGCCCAAATTAGTAAGGTGTTCATATAATCTATTTGGAGAGTCAGGTTAAACAACAACAACAAAAATCTCAAGTGTTTAGTACTGCACTGGTGGAAAGTAAGTAGCTCAGGAAAAGAAAAATAATAATTAAAACAACAACTGTAAAATGCCCCAGTTTCTAGACTGGCAGGCAGGTTCATATATACTCTATTACTGGTACACCATAGTAACTGCACAAGAGAGTATTGAATTCCAGAGAGATAACTCTTAACATCTACAAGAAGGTGTTGCTGCCACTGAATGGAGTAGCAAATTTATTTATTTATTTATTTATTTTATTTAATTGGATTTGTATACCGCCCTTTCCCGAAGGACTCAGGGCGGTTAACAGGGTAATTAAAACAAGAAATACAAAAATTAAAAACAATTAAAAAGATTATAACAGTCCCTGAAAAAGTAAAAAACCCCAATTAAAATTAGAATTAAAATTCTCAGCCTGGGCCAGAGAGCTCGAAGAGCCAGGTCTTCAGGTCCCGGCGGAATGAACGGAGGTCGGGGGCAGTCCTCAGCTCCACGGGCAGCTGGTTCCAGAGGGCAGGCGCACCCACTGAGAAGGCCCTCCCCCTGGGTGTTACCCGCCGGCAATCTTTTACCGGCAGCACCCTGAGAAGACCCTCCCTGTGGGAGCGCACTGGACGAAGGGAACTTGATGCTGGCAGCAGGTGTTCCCTCAGATATCCCGGACCCAAGCCATTTAGGGCTTTATAGGTCATTACCAGCACCTTGAATCTCACCCGGAGGGCAACCGGAAGCCAATGCAGCTCACGGAGTAGAGGTGTTACATGGGAGTATCGGGAAACCCCCATCACAACTCGCGCGGCTGCATTCTGCACCAGCTGAAGCCTCCGAGTGGTCCTCAAGGGCAGCCCCATGTAGAGAGCATTGCAGTAGTCTAAACGGGAGGTCACGAGCGCATGAATGACTGTGCATAGGGCATCTCGGTCCAGGTAGGGTCGCAACTGGCGCACCAGGCGAACCTGGGCAAAAGCCCCCCTGGTCACGGCTCCTATATGGTCTTCAAAATTGAGCCGGGAGTCAAGGAGGACACCCAAGTTGCGAGCCCTATCTACGGGGAGTAACACCTCACCCCCCATCGTTATAGGTGGAATGGTCTGGTTAACCCGAGATGCCGATATGTACAGCCACTCAGTCTTGGCAGGATTGAGACGAAGCCTGTTTCTCCCCATCCAGACCTGGACCGCCTTATTAAATCAAAATGTAGGGGGCTGTCTAGAAAACAGTGAAAGACAGTGATGACCTGCACAAGGGAGAAAATCCTACTTTCAACATGGAAACTACAGGAAGAGTTTACATCTGCAGTGAGCTGGGTACAAGTAGAGGATAACACCCCTTCCTGACTTACAGATATTGTTCATATTCACAATTGGAGCAAACAGACAAATATGTCCTCAGGAATATAGAAAGATCAGTTATACCAAGCAAGAACATCTGTCTTTTTGGTCTGCTGTGACTAATTCTTCAGAACCCATGACTTAAGCCCTTCCCCTCACAAGTGACCAGATACTGTTGTCAGGGGATTCATGTGCACTGAGATATGGCTTTTCTTTGAAAATGACAGTTTTCATTCTAGATGCACAAAAATACCTTCTTGGCTACCTTTGGAATGTCACTCAAAGTCTCATCAAATTCCTACAGTATTATACCATGTTATTCTTACCTGTGACATTATTTCTTATACACCAATATCTATCCTCTCTTATGATGTCAATACATATTCTCGGTTTGTCCTATTAAATATACATCATCATCCTGAATTCTAGAAACCCTATTTTGATGATTTTGTATCCCAAATGCTTACCTAATGTAAGAGTAATTTAAGCATTAAGAGCACCATTTTCTCTCCCACTTTAAGAAAAAGAAATCTAGGTGATCTTTCCAAATTTTATTCATAAAGTCAATATAGCTTGAGTTACACATAAGCTTTCAGAACAGAATTGAGATTCTCCCAATACCAAATCCTGAGAATACTTGTAATGCATACAATAGCGAACTAAAGGGCCATTCAAGTCTGGGCTGATCTTAACATGAACTTCACATTTGGTATCGAATGGCTTTGATTCTCTTATAATGAAAAAGGCCATATTTTGGGTGCAATCCCTTTATAGGTATTTTTTGCCTGCTTTCTTTGCTTCTCTTTCAGCTAAACATTTCTCATTCCACCAAAATAAATTGCCCACCACTTGCTTTCCCATACATCACCAAGTGTGGATGCGCCTTATCAACACTACTCTACTTTTCCCATCTATTACCCCATTTGTTTGCACTTTTATCCCATTGTCCTTGCACAGAGAAGAAAACATCCATCACCACCACAGCTGCCACCTGTCACAAAGCCGTCAGTGGTATAACAGCCAACATGACAAAACTGTTGTAAAACTGCACCATCTCTGGAGCACCAGGTTAGAGAATTAAATGTTACAATAAAGGTGAAGGAGAGAGAGAGAGAGAGAGAGAGAGAGAGAGAGAGAGAGAGAGAGAGAGAGAGAGAGAGAGAGAGAGAGAGAGAGAGAGAGAGAGAGAGAGAGAGAGTTGTATATAGAATAGTTGGAGCAATATTAAACCTTCCAAGTCTTCATATACTTCCCAATTAGCAAAGAGGTTTTTTACAACACTGGCCTTGGTTTACAGTACTGAAAGAAATATTGCCAATTCAGGAAACTAGAACCTTTTGATTCTGATCATTCATTGGCTTTCTGTGATGCACCAATCCTCAGATATGACATATATTGGGCATCTCTAAAACAACAGCAACAACTATTGTATTAATACAGTATTTCTTGGATATCACGTCTTCTGATTTAAAAAAAATGTTTTTTTAAAAAACAAATAGTTTTACATTCTATTTTGTACATTTCTTCTATCATTTTGTCATTTCAGTCACTCTTTTTTAAACTATTAGCATTTTTAATAATTGAGCCAGTATAATTGTATAATTGACTCAGTGGGTTAGGACGTTGAGCTTGTCGATCAGAAGATCGGCAGTTTGGTGGGTCGAATCCCGAGTGCCGCATAACAGAGTGAGCGCCTGTTACTCGTCCCAGCTTCTGCCAACCTAGCAGTTCAAAAGCACGTAAAAATGCAAGTAGAAAAATAGGGACCACTACGGTGGGAAGGTAACAGCGTTCCGTGCACCTTTGGCGTCTAGTTATGCCGGCCACATGACCACGGAGGCATCCTTGGACAAGCGCTGGCTCTTCAGCTTTGAAACGGAGATGAGCACCGGCCCCTAGAGTCGGAAACGACTAGCACGCATGTGCGGGGGAAACTTTACCTTTACCTTTATGGGCAATAATCAAGAGCTGTTTAACCTCGGACCCATGGAAAGCACAGCAAAGAATATGTTGAAAGGTGGGAAAGACCCAGTTAGAATTACAACAGTTCTTCCAAAGCCTGTTGACTACATGGGAATACTGTCTGGAAAAGTGTGTGAGATCAGATACACTATTGCAACCTGAACATTGTAAATGAAACTTCTTGGATTTAGACAAAGTGCTTATGGTCTTATTCCTTATCCCGTGATTATTCTATCAATATATCCACCATGCCCCCAAACTCATTCTGTGGCATGTCTACAGAATAAAAAAGCTGTAGATGGAAGGATCCAAAGAATCTCTTAACATTATCTTTAAGACATGTTTGGAATACAACCATTCCCATTTGCACTAGCAATGATAGAGCTTTCTCCACAGGCAGAGGCAGGGTGGGGGGGACAGAAAGATTTTTAAAAAGTCAAAGATGGCACATGACCACACCCACGTATCTGAAGCCCTGCCTTTTTTTACATGTATTGCATATGTGGCCCATTTGATCCCTCAGTTGCAGCTGCTGCTTTTACTTTTACTTTTTTCTTTTAAAAAAAGACACCCTAATGGATTATTCTTTCCATTGGCAAATTTCTATCTGCACAAAGAGAGCAAAGTTATAGTAGTATGTTGCTTCTCTTTGGGAGCACTGAATTAAACTTAATCTATAGAGGGATTTTGTAATGGCTCTGGAGGTTCATAGACAACAATAAGGCAAGAGCTCAAATACAATACAGAGAGTTTTGGTATAGATCCAAAAGTTGCTTATTTTGTTGAAAACTAGAATATTGTTTCCATAGAGTATAGTTTTACAGGACAAATATCCCCTCTGAATTACTTTGGGGGAATATTTCTTTGTTTGTTTGTTAGATTTATTTGTTGCCCATTTCATTTTGAAGGCTAGATTTTGGTGATGAAATCAAACAAAGGACTTATTCTAAATACTTTTATTTTCTGATCTGTTTCAGGATTTTTTAAAAATATCTTGGTGGATTAATATTTTTATTAACTTCTTCACTCTACTTATATAGTACTGTATAGTTTGTGTGTGGTGGAACTATTTAGATAAAGTGTGTCGGAATTTTCAACAAATAATAGCAACCGCGTTTTGGAAATCTACATTGATGATATCTAACACTGACATTCTTTTAAATTTCAGATTATTTATTAAAAAGTAGCTGTAATGATCAGGTATGTCTGCTTTTCCTAATCTGTTGCCCCTAGATCTGTTGTATTACAAACCCCTAAATTCTGAGGGTGGTGGAAGTTGTGGATATTAGTTATAATCACAGGAGCTGTTAATAATAAATGAGAGGTGCTTCTAGGTTGGGAGAAAAAAAATGAATGTGCGTATAGGATGTATGAAATTCTAAAAGTAGCTGTAAAACTTTAAATGGTATGAGAGACTTTAGATACAGCAACAGCAAACCTGTTTCTTAAAGGCTGCAACAGTTTACTTCCCTAAAACTAAGTTCAACCGTTATATTTATGAGCAAGAAAAGGTTTCTGCTACTCTATTTTCTTGCTGCTGGGGCTATTATCAACTGCAGCCCCACTGTAATAGTGCTTGACAATTTTGCTCAGCAGGAAATAACGATTGTTATGGCTAAGGAAGCATGGAAAAGTGTGTGTGTTCCTTTTTCCTAACTCCTTTAGCACTTCTGCTAAATAAAAATCCATTTTTATTCTTAAGGGAGCTGAGCAGAACGATGTTGTTTTATGTCCCAGTTTTTGCCACCAGTGATGTATGTCCCTTTTACAAACTTATCTGTGAGTTTTTGCTCTGTTTATAAGCTAGCGGCAATCTTTCTTTCTTAAAGCTTCCTTCTCTCACAGTCTGAAGGAACCTTGAGATTTCCTGCTAGTGATTTAAAGGGCTATAACATTTGCAGGCTAGATTTGTTTTAGTGTCCATAAAACTCAAAAATTTCATAAAACAATTGGTGAAAATAAAATTACCAAAAAATGATGTACTGCTAGCAGACTGTATAATAGTTACGGGGGAAATGGAGAATATGATTCACTGGGGTATAAAAATGACAATGTATTTATTGCAGTGCAGTGACAAGAAACTAATTTGTCCCATTTACTTTTCAGACAGGGATGGAATTCTGATATTTTTCCTCCACTCGTTACCTAAGCTGAGGCATAGAACTATTTCAGAGTGCTTGATTCTGAGGGTTTCTTCTGAGTTGCACTGGTTCAGAATAATGGAACTGCAGAATAGTTACACTATTTGTAACTGTGACATTATCAACTAGGTTTCTCCATGTCTTGTATCAGACATATAAACCTATGGAGAACCTATGCCTATGCAGATGTTGCCCAATCACAACTCCTTATAGCCCCCATCAGAATGGTTAAATATGAGGGATGAGTTGTATAACACCTAGATGACTACAGATCCTTCACCTAGTCTAACTTGAAACAGCAGCTTTATTATGTATTTATAAGACCCAGCTTTCCTGAATAATTCATGGCAAGTAATTTGACCAAAAAATAAGTATGGTACCTATCTGGAACTGATATTATCTGCCAAAGAGTGTTGAATAGGAATAGACAGACAGGATTGTGTTCGTGAATTAATCCTTGGTTTTAATTTCCAATTAAACAATTGATAATCCCAGATTGAACAATCAGTATCAAAATTAAAATTCTTGTTCTGAATAAACAATAGAAATCTATGTCTTTAGTTCAGGTACTTGACTTTGCCAATAAACCACCATCTGGCTTTTGGAATCTACTGATAGACAGGATGGTTTTTACAAAAAATTAACTCAGATCTCAGAAATGTGGAATCTACTAATATCCATTTTAGGATATATAATAACTGAAGCAACACAATAGTCAAACTCAAATTTATATATTACCAGAGTATTATAGATTTTGTTTATCTATTAAATTTATACAGCTGCCCATCTTGCTGATGTGACTTCTGGGTGATTTATAGTGTTAAAAAACCAAAAAAAGCAATGCATAGACAACTACAATTAATTAAAAACATTAAAAACAATACAACTATTAAACTATATCTTCAGTTACTTCTAGATGGCCAATAGGATCCTTTACTAAAGATCTTTAGTAAAGATCTGAATTTTTTATCAACCCTATGGAAAGATCCACCATCAGCAAGATATACTGGAGTATTTAAAAAAGAATACAATATATGAAACTGATTTATTGTAGTCTATATTATAACTTGACAGGTTTTTCTGGTCTACAAGAATATAATGTCCATAGAAATCTTGTTAAGCTGATGATGTTACCTAATTAGGTAATGCAATATCTGCAAGCAAACAACCAGACTCAGAGAGCACTCAGTTCTACAGTTCAATCCTGAGCTCTCTATATATTCTTTTCTATTGGATCCTATTAATTTTGCCCACTTTTCCTCTACTAGAACTTCTGCCCATTTAGTATCTGTAACAGGCAAGGGAATTTTATAGTATAAATAGGAAATGACTGAATCAATATTTTGCAGAGATTTAGCAGATCAAGCATTGGACCTAGGTGACTTGAACTTTCAGCTTATCAAAACCATGCTAGAAATACATAACACTACTCTCAACTTGACTGCTCATTTTGCCCAACTGATTAAGCAGCCACAGACTGTGTAGGGTTGACATTTAAAAACCTGATGGACCTAGAAACTGACTATCTCTGAAATGTCTGTTCTCATTTTTTAACACTTTTCTGCTCAGTTTTCAAGATTAGCACATGGTCACATTAATAGCATAGCTCAAAAGAGATTCAGAAATAATGCTTTCTGCTTCCCACATGACCAATATCTGTCTATTTCTCATTAAAGCAGCCAGTGCTACTTTTCAAAATTCAATGCAAAAACAAAAAAACCCCATTGCTTTAATGAATCTACTTCTTAACATAACTCTTAAAGAAGCAGCATGTTTTTTTCTAAACAAAGTTAGGCTGCTTTAATGAATAGGAGTGAAAAGCCAAAGCACATCTTCAAAATCATTTTTAAATGTTGAAATCCATAAGGCTTTCTTTTCTTTGAGCCCACATTTATTTAATAGATCTGTTTGTCAAGTCAACTTTTAAAGTTTGGAAAGATTTATAAAACCTGATAACTAATACAGTTTTCTGTTCAGTATTACTCAGTCTTAAATTGTTTTAAATGTTATTTTTATTTCTGTAGTTTATTTCAGTTTCTTTAAATTTTTAACTTTATGTTAGGCTTTTTTTTCATTCAGCAATGAAGGCAATGAAAACCTGGCATTTTCAAACTTGTCCAATCTAATAGCTTAGAAGTAGTTAATGAAAAAATGGCAAAAGTCATTAGAAAACATGTTTTGCTAATTTAGTGTTCTTTGAAAGTTTCTGCTGGGCGATCTACTGGCCTCTCCTTATCCAGAGAGTTTTCAAGGAACTGGTCTACTCTCTACTTCCTTAGTCTTTGCCATATTCACTTTTTGCAGAGCCATTCTCATTTGCCATTCCACCCCTTGAAGCCCAAAATGAATTTCTTCTCATAGCAATTACAGTACCCATTTTTGTGTTCTCTTTTTGTTCATAAAAATTAGCATTCCAAGAGAATGCTAATAGCGGTATAGTCCACTGTAGAAAGAGTTTGTGTTTTAATCAGAATGCTTTGTCTAAATGTTTGTTTGATTTAATTTGATTAATGAACTAAATTTGTAAATATATATGATTAAGTAATACAATAACATTGAAGTGCATTTTTATCTTTTAAAATTGCTATCTTGATTTCTTAATGGAACATGGAATAAAACAATTCTTTCTTGTTTAAGAATCAGATACGATCTGTGAGTTGCACGTTGAAAACTAGTTGCACTCCAAAAAGTGAAGAGGGAGTAGGGACAGGTAGTAAATTTGATTGTAAATTTAAATGTAACTAAAATTAAAATAATTAAACATAGTTAATGATTTATTAATCTTACTGTCCCAAAGATGCTTTTTTCAAGAGGCAGATGGACTTTCCTTATTTTTCCTTGAAGACATTTGGCTGTTCATCCAAGAAGCTTCTTCAGAACTGAAAAAGCTTCTTGGATGAGAAACAAAACTTCAACAAAAAAACAAAGTCCAGTTGCCTCTTGAAAAAAGCACCTTTGAGACAACCATGACCTGGATGACTGAGAATCTTCATACATATTAATACTATTCTTATGTCACATTAAAAAATGCAGCATAAAGGGAGCCTTCCCTACTATACAAAGAAATGAACAAAAATAAATAGAATATTCTTTTTATCTAGTAACCTTTCGTTCTTACATGCTAAACTGCAAATTGTCCCTTGCTGCTTAGTGAATTAGATTCTGATTTTCCTTATTTGTCAACTTTCTCTTCCCTGGACTTTTTTTGTACCCCTATATGTCCTGGTGTTTGGGGAAACATCTACCTCACAGTATGGTAGTAAAGAAGTTTTAATACAGATGGGAATTAAACCAAATGGCTTCCCCATCTTTCCAGGAAAAAAAAGTTAAGTTCACTAAAATCAACAGAAAAATTAATTATAATAACTTTCCCTCCCATTAATTCCAATAGGACAGTCATGATTAAATCTAACTGGACTGAAACAATTGTAGACTATGTCTGAAAATGCTAAATTCCATTTTAATTCACCCTTTACAAATTTACTATCCTCATTCTCTTCTTCATACTGTATGCTTATAATCTGGCAATATTGAGCACTAAAGGTGATAAGCAGATTGTGTTTATTATGACATAAGGCTTAACTTTCCATTGCTAATTAAAACCTGTTTTAAAATCTGAGGAGAAAACCCCTTGATTCCATCAGCTCTTTGATTCCTATTGCTCATAAAAACTGCATATTACCATAAGGAAATTTAATCAAGTGAAGCTAATGGCATTTTACCTGCTGTGCAAACACTGTTCTGTTCCATTCTGTAGCAAAATTATCTTTATCCAACCTGTCATCAGTTGGTTTCCAATTCCCCTCATCCTCAGTCAAGTCCTGCTGGCTAATGTGTGATGGGATTTGTAGTTTAACACACATCTGGGGGCTACCAACTTGGGAAAGATTGACCTAAAATATTGGTTTCAGCAATGAGTCCTCTTGTGTAGAGAGAGATCATCAGGACTGTGATTGTATTCCCCTTTACAAAACAAAAGAAAGATTATTCTATCCCCCTAACAACAACATTGTGCCAGTTTTGATTATCTGTTTGAACATGCTGGGATTCTCTCCAGGACCAATATCCAAATTATAAATAAATTATATACTTATTTATTTATAAGATAACCACTTGTTCATATAATGCCTGAGAAATCAGGCAAACTGTTCTTTATAGCATTTTTAGAAAAAGATGCTTCCTTGTTTTGAAAAAAAGTCTATTAAAAAAGGGAGCATTTTATACTGTCTGGTATTCCTGTATGTGACTATTTCTCTGATATTAGCATATTATTCATGACACTTTGTGTAAGGTGTGATAAATAAATATTACAACTCATGTGAGAAATGCCTGACTTTATTTATTTATTTATTTTATTTTAATTCCATTTATATCCCGCCCTTCCCCTTCTGAGTATAAAATATAATTATATGGAAGAATCCCTATTGTATATCTTTCTTGATGTGAAGTGTTTGGTGATTGAACAGAAATTACTTAAATAATCATTACTTAATTATTTAAATAACATATATTAGTACATATTGATGAGTCAATATTTTATATTCCCAGTCAACAAGATATTCAACAAGAAACCTAGACAATTTCCTTATTCCTCCATTCCTGGACAGAAATTTTATTGAATTTACTGGCCAGTGTTTTTGTGTACATACAGTATATAATATTAAAATATGTTTTGATATTTACAACATCCACTAATAAAGTGTGATAGATATACTATGTCATTTCCTAATATAATTCTAGTCATGTTTTCATGCCCTAAATGAAATTTATGAACTACCATATATTTTATATGAGGAGTTCTTTGTTAGTCTTCAGTGGCAAAAATCTAGTGAATTTTTTTCCTAACAAATTTTATTAAAAGGTATAAGTGTTTGTGATGAAATGAGCTGCATAAAAGAATATGTGTGCAATAATTTGGACAATATGAGCTTGCACCCCTTTCAATTCTTGACCAAGCTAGAAGAGAATAGCAGTTCCTATTATAAATTCTACACAATCTCAGAAAGATTCTGTTATCTTAGCTGGTGAAAAAGCAACAAAAACATTATCTAAAAAAGCTTGCAAGAATTAAACCTAAGTTCTCTTGCTATAGAAAATATCTGCACTTTTGCCTACGAATAATTGTTTTCTTCTTCAGATTTCTTCAATTTACATCATTAAAACATTTCCTTCAATTGGATTAAAAGGTCTTTATATTCATGGATTTATTATCCAAATGCCACAATTCTTATTATCAAAGCTGAATTTTGCAAAACTAATAAAAATGCATGTGATTCTCTAGCTGGCAATAGCACTTAGACTTATGGACCACTTCATAGTGCTTTATAGCCCTCTCTAAGCAGTTTACAGAGTCAGCATATTGCCCAATCATCTGGCTACTCATTTTACTGACCTCAAAGGATGGAAGGATAAGTCAACTTTGAGCCAGTTAGGATCAAACTCCTGGCAGTGAGCTGAATTACCCTGCAATACTCCACTCTAACCACTGTGCCACCATGGCTCTTGTTATTTTAACCTATATTCTACTTGTTTGATTTGAATATAAAATCTGTTCATCACAGTTTTTTATAAATAAAGAGTTAGAAGAGAAGAATGCACCAATAACAGGAATGATCTAGAAAATTGTACAGTTAAGGCACAGGTAAACTGGACCAAATATTAAAGAAAAAAAAAACATATGTTGCTGTTGATTTTATAGCAAATGTAGGTTGAGGTTCATTTGATTTAAAGTAAAGGTGTCTTTACATCTACTTCTTTCATTTTTCTGAAAGTCCAGAATTAACAGTTTAGCTGTGGCAAAAAGAATCATGCAAGACACATGATCCCTAAACACACAGGAATAATCCACAGCTCCAGATAGTTTATATCACGTTTGTTTTTAAAGAAGAAAAAAGAAAAAAGAAAAAAGAAAAAAGAAAAAAGAAAAAAGAAAAAAGAAAAAGTTCAATTATATCTGATTCTCTGAGACAGGGCTTTTCAACTTTTTCACCCATTGTACCACTTTTAGGATATGGCAACATCCGAGTACCACCAGTCGCCCAGCAAGGTGTCAAAAACTTGATGACCAAAAAAAAAAAGGAAAAAAGTGATGAATTACAGGTAGTCCTCGACTTACAACAGTTCGCTTAGTGACTGTTTGAAGTTACAATGGCACTGAAAAAAGTGCCCTCCAAGCCACAGCCGAGCAAGAGAGCTGCCTGCCTGCCAGGTGGTGCTCTTCCTCCTGTCTGAGGTTTTCATTGTTGTGAGCATTTCTATTGAGGATTGGCAGCGGGGGTGGGTGGGGTGGGGGGTGTTTGATTTTTATTCTCCCCATCTGCTGGGTGATTGCAGCAGGTTTTGGTCACTTCACATGACCCTGGGACACTGTGACCATCATAAATATGAATCAGTTGCCAAGCATCTGAATGTAAGTCACAAGACCCTCGAGATGCTGCAACATTCCAGCTGATCAGTGCTTCTTCTGGGCTCAGCGGAAGCACCAGGATCAGCGCCGAGCTCCAGCTGGAGCCTGGCGCTGATCCTGGCGCTTCTGCTGAGCCCTGACAGCCCTGCAGCTCCAGCCATCTCTCACTCAGGTTTGTGCAGTGCTACCACTGGTTCAGCTCATTCCCCTCCCCCGCTATGAATTTTCTAGGATGGTCGTGTACCACCTGCTAGGTGCCAATGTACTACAGGAGGTACCCATAGCACTGGTTGAAAAGCCCTGCTCTAAGATTGCTTGGACAAGTCTCTGCAGTTTTCTGGAAAGTTTTTCAGAAGTGGTCTCCTACTGGCTCCTTCCTAGGACTGAGAAGGAGTGACTACCTCAGGTCACCCAGCTGATTTCATGCTAAGGCAGGATTGCAATGCCTTATTTCTAGCCTGATGCCTTAAGTACTACACTAAACTGGCTCTCGTTGTACAAAATTATATTGGAAAAATATGTATTCTGTATGAATGAATTTCAATGTAAAACTGGAACAGTTAAAAACATCTTCCAGACCTGTTTTCTATGAATGCTTGAAGCATTTATGTGTGAGACAGAGAGAGACAGACAGAGAGAGAGAGAGAGAGAGAGAGAGAGAGAGAGAGAGAGAGAGAGAGAGAGAGAGAGAGAGAGAGAGAGAGAGAGAGAGAGAGAGAGAGAGAGAGAGAGAGAGAGAGTGTAGTTCTGCAACTTATTTTTCCAGAGAGGAATAGTCAGGAGGTACTGAGGGCAGCCACCATGTAAGAGAATTAAAGTTGAATGCAAATTGCTTGGTTGAGATTAAAACCAAATGACATTTTATTTGTGTCATGAACAAACACTACCCTAATATTGGGCTGCCAATTTCCTTTAAGAAAAGCAGATAGGGATATCTAGAACCATATTTAAAAACTATGATTAAATATAGGAAATTTCTGCTTCCTCAGGTATAATTTCTGATTTCATATATATCTTTTTTATAGCCGCAAGTAAGCTTGGATAACTCTTTGAACCTCGCCACTCTTGAAAAGTAGCATATTTTCACCAGCCTGACCATTGCTGTTCCTCCTCTGGCTCCTCCTTCTTTCTCTGTAATTGATTATTTACCTAAAACAAAGCAGAAACTAAATTAAAACAAAGAGGATAGAGAGATGAAACTGGAACCCATCTAATAAGGTATGGATTTCCTGAGCTACCATACAGCTTTATAGACCTGAGCCCTGGTGGTAGTAATGACAGCTAACTGATTCCTGCCACAACTCTTACCAATTTCAATAAAGAAAATAAAACTACAGCAAAGCATCACCATGATTTAAATGGCTAGCCCAGGTGGATCAGCAATATTGTATCTTTATCCAAAAATATTGTTAACATGCACTATTTTGACTCACATATTAATCAGTTGACTAAAGGTACATAAGGAAAGATTGTACATACTCAAATGACATATAGTCTGGTCCTTAGACTTGGGAGTTTTTTTAAAAAAAAATTCACTGAAATTTCTTTCGCAGTATGGCATAATTATTAACATCACCAAATATTCTAGAGTTCATCATCTTACAATAAAATGTAATGTACATTACAAACATTACAATATTCTTGTAGAAGCTATTCCATTTACCCAATTGTGGTAAATTATTACAGCTTTATTCATTATAACTTATGTGCTGACAATCCATAATTACTCTAGGTTGCTTATATCTTACAAATCTTAAAGAAACCAGTAAATATAACAAGGACAGCATTAAATCATCATTCTCCCTTATCCTAACAGATGCCAGTTTATTGACACTCCTTCTTCCAAAGGGACTTTGGGAAATCACAGTCTTAATGGCCATCTACAATGATAACAGGGAATGCAATCATCCTTGGAACAGAGGGGTTAGGCTATTCCAGAGCAAAAAGATTGCAGTTTTGAAGACCTGCTTTGCTCATGATCCTTTCCATTGAGGGAGAGAATCCAGACCATGACCTCTCAGCCAGGATATCTTTTGAACAGCATCCAGAAGCTTCAGTTGGTTCAGAATGCAGTAGCCTGCATAATTTTGTGCAGTCTTAGACTTATACATGTATCACCTCTTTTATGGGAGCTGTACTGGCTGCCAATCAGTTTCTGAGTACAATTCAATGTGCTGAGTACAATTCAATCTTTAAAGCCCTATATGGTTTGGGGACAGGCTGCTTTAAGATTCTCACCTCTCCTGCATTATATCCACCCAGCTCACCAGAATAGGAAGACAGGAAATGTTGCAGGTCCCATGTGTTAGGAATATACATCTGGTGGAACTACAAAAGAAGCCTTCTTGGTCTTGCCTCTTCTCTATGGAACATTATTGCCCTGGAAATATGATTGGCTCCACTTTGTTGCTTTTCCAAAAGGCCCTAAAGAGGTCCTGTTTTGGTCAGCAGGCCTGGGATCATGAATGGATCCTGGAGCCAATCAAGTGGTTGATTTAACTGTGTTGTTCCTGCCAGGGTGGGGAGTGGGGGTGGTGGTATTTAGTGGATTTTTAAAGTTGTAAGCCACCTAGAATCACCTGTATGTGAGTTGGGTGGACCTTTGTTTAATAAATAAAATCTGTCATTAATAGATGGGCCCAAAGGTGATAAGGATACAAGTTATAAAAGGCTTTAAAGGTAAAAATATCATCTTGAGTTGGACCCAAAAGCCAATTAGCAACTACCAATGGAGTTTCCATGATATCTGTATTACTCTCTTATAGCTGTTCTCAGTTATTAAGCAGCACTCATTACAACAGTTAGGCTAATTGTTTCATAATATGGATTATATATTGTGGGGTTCTTAAGGCTCTCTGAGCTTGGTTGTTTGCTTGCAGAGATTTCATTATCCATTCATTACCCAATATATAGATAAGCAGGGATCAATACCAAACAAACATTCAGTTGAAAATAATACTTAAATCAAGGAGGAAACTCTATCTTCACCAAAACAGGCAGGGCAAATTACATACATATATACATACATACATACATACATACATACATACATACATACATACTCTGTGTGTCTATGTGTGTGTGTGCGTGCGTTTTTGTGTATGTATACAAATATCTCAAATGTCACCCTCATTCATATTGAAGTGCTACATATGTACACTTTTCTATTATATTATAGATTTCATGAAGTGATAATCAGTGCTTTTTTTTGTAAAAGAAGAAGGTGCCGGAACTCACACATGTCATACAACCCGCCTTGCTTACCCTACAAGGTTCCATCCAAAAAAGGTGCCGGAACTCCGTTCTGAGCGTTCTATGAGGAAAAAAAGCCCAGGTGATAATTATATTGAGCAACATGCATTATTTTTCCTTGTGAACATAGGCTTTCTAAGAAAAATAAACATGAATTTTAAAAAACTATTCAGAACATATTGGAGTCTATGGTCCTTCGTTTAATTGTCTTTTGTATTTAAAGCTATGTAGTTAATCTCTATTTAATTGTCCAGTATAGTAAAACCTTAATTTAACAGACCAATTGAAGGAAGGGCCAAATGTTTGTTAAAGCCAATTGACATCATTTACATAAAATCCACATCACTTAGACAAAATATGTGATTTATCGACAATTACAAGAGACAATAAGAAGGAAACAAAAAGACTAGGACACATCGCCTCCCGCAGCCCTCATTCAAATATGTGGACTTGATGTATCCTTTTCTTGGATATACAGTATACACAATCACCCATTAAGATTGCTAGTCCTGTATATTGTAAGTATTAAAGTCTCTTATTCAGTGTCTGGCTCATATTGTTTTTCATCAACAATTAAGGTCAGTAGAAAGAAAGAATACTTATTATTAATAAAAATTTCATTCCTGCATCATTCTCTAAATATTTTTATGGATTACACTTTTGCAGCTGTCTTTTAATATATCCCTTTGCATACAATTTGTAAACTAAGCATTCCATCACAGAGAAATACATGCAGCTTTAAGGACAATTGTGTTCTTCCAGTCCACATAAGTTGCTTGGGAAAGGTGCATTGGTCATTTCACCTAAAGAGGAGAATAACAGTTATCTCCTATCCCTAACTCTGGATTGCCCTAAAATCGGCCTTCACAGTCGACAATTTTAGCTTTGTGATCAAAAATGTATTTATCTTTAAGGGTCTACAAGGCTCTTTCTTGTTTTGTAGGTAGGAAAGGAGTTCCTGTTATTTCAGAAACATCAGCTGCTTTCCTCACAAGAAATCTACTCATGAGTAGATATTCTAATCTGTGCAATATTCCCGAATATTACTCCTATGCCAATATTCTTGGCAAGAAATATGAGAATGTGGAGTAAAACACTTCTGTTTTGGTCATCCTGGGTAAACATTCCAGCTTTACCAAAATAAATAAATAAATTAGAATCTGAAGAGTATTGTTCCTTCTTAAGCACACCAAAACAGAGCAAGCATCAAATTGCCTTAGAATATTTGTACTGAGCAAAATTAAATCCTGGAAATCTAAATTATCTCTCTCCTCCCTTTCCTCTCTCCCACCTGCCATGGCCCATTTCCCATTATATTTTTCCCCTAACAAACCAATAGATTCTTGAGATCATGGGAAGCCATAAAGAATTGGAATCAAATTAAGTCTACATTCTAACTGCATTAGGTGCTGTCAAGCATAGTTTATTCACTTTTCACAGTTCCAACTAGAGGCTAAACAGTTTTGTCCCTTTCTCTCTACTAATCAAAACTGATTACTCCAATAATAGACCCCTGATGCTGAACACTTTATGAAGGTAAATTATGCCATATTGAACAGGAAAGGGGAATGGAGAACTCCCCCAGCAATAAATAGGTTTAAAGATGCATGTATTGATCTTGCTCCATTTCTTTCGTTTTCAGTGCTTTGCCATAGTCATGGGCTCAATCAATAGTTGCAGTGCTGTAATGCCATCTTTCATAATAGCATTGTAATTGGCTGTTAGCACATTTTGTCCTACAATGAGCTTGTACTGGGACTATACAATGAAGTCCTTTGTCCTCATCATTCCTCTACCTATCCCAGTGCTATTTTGAAACCAGAGGCAAAGCAGGAGACATCAAATTAAAGGCAACCAATGAAATTCTACACATATAAACTTCTTGATCACCAGCTACTTCAGCCAACAAGCACATTCTGAATATATGTATGCATATATTGTGGCCCAGCACACTGATTTTATTGTAAAAAGAAAATAAATTTAGTGTGCTGAATCCTTGGTATTCTCTCTGGTTCTGCTACAAGGAGCTTCTATGCATAGGAACTGGATATTATAAAACAAGTTTTCTAATGATAAAAGAAAAAATATGCTAAACCATATTGTGACTGAGGAATAAGAATCCAGAAGTAAGAGCACTAAACCTATATAGCCCAATTCTCTCTGACCTAACGTTCATCAAGGGATTTGGACTATACTATTTCAAATTATCATGTTGAGGATGATATAACTAAATATTCCTATTTTGAAACATACAGTATTTCCACATAGGAATTAGCAGGACAGGATGTTAGTTAAAATTATATTCTTCATATCTAATTATGAGTGTGCATAATGATTTCTGACATAAATGAGTGTTAAATATTTTGAGTACCAACCTTCAATCAAAAGTGGTAAAACCCAGGTATGGCTTTTCTGGCACTTATCCACAAGGAGATCCATATCTTTACTCTTTAGACTGCAAACATGTGGATCCATTTATCCATCCATCCATCCTCTTTAATTTACCCAGACCTGTCAAATGTGAATTAGTCACTTCTGAAATCCTACATTCAACATTTTAATCTGAGCTGACATTTTTCTTCTAAACAATATAATTGTTAAGATAAATCTTTGTTAAATATGACCTTGCAAAATCTAAGCAAACACTTTCAAAATATACTTTTCTGCCAGTTAATTAGCACTATTCCACAAACAATGTAACTACTACAGTGCATTAAAACATAAACCTATGAAAGTTTCCTATTTTTACATCCTGAGATCCAAGAACAAAAATTTGCACAGTCTTATCACCGCACAAAACGTAAGCTTACAATTTATGGTAAAGGTTTTCCATTTGGAACACATTCATATTCAATATGAATTAAAATAATAAAATATCTATTTATTTTACTGGACTTATTTCAACAAAAACAAACTGGGGAAACAGGTAAATAAGCAAAGAAGGCTAATTTTTATTTTGAATTCTCTTACCTTGGCATTTGGATAGGATTACCATATATTTGAATAGGCAAAGGAGGACACAAACAATTTGAAAGAAGGTCCAAGCGGAACTGTTTAACTGCCTTGGCATCTGGGAGAAAAATTACAGTGAAAACTAAAAAAAAGTCTACATGTACTTTCTGCACCATCAGAATAATTAGTTTTTTAATTTCACCAGTGTGCTAGAGCTGGTTAGGAATCACAACCCTTCAATATATAACTGATTAAGGCCTTTTCAGTTTCAGACAACTGCCCAAAAGGCCTGGAGGGTACTAATCAAGATTACAGTGGTGGTGGTTAATTTGCAGGGCATTGAGAGAGAAGCTCCTCATAGTTACTCAAGAAGCCATACTTGCCAGGCAGAGGACCAGTCCTCCTTTTGACAGATGCCTAATAACCCTATACCTGTCAAAGAATATGAGTTTGCTTATTGGTGCCATAGAAAATTTTCATACTATTATAACAACTCAACTGCATCTTGGTGTTGAATAAATATAATTGTAGTAGTTGTTTTCCTCAGAAGGCTTATATAGGCAGCCTGATTATAGTTACCTGTAGCTTCAATATTAGTAAATTGTTAAGTTTGCATTTGTTGAGATATTGCATTCTATCTAAAACTCCTCACTGTGATTCCTGAATCATCCATTCTCTGCAGTGCTTCTATTTCTTCTACTTCTGGAGTGGGAATCCTAAATCCTTCCTGATGTTGCTAAGCTACATCTCCTGACATCCACCCTTCTTCATTGATTATGAAGAGACTGCACAAATCTACTGGTTTCTCCATCTATATTTCATTCACACTTAAGACTACATCATATGAGACAAAAGTTATACAGAGGATTATGTAACGTGCTTCCATGTGTCAAATGCTCCATAGTGTAAACACCTTGAATTTAGCTCACAACATGGAATATCTTAATTGTAATTTATCTCTCAATCGTTGGGGATAATTGGGAATACAATATCATAATTAAGCATTTCCTCTTATCACTTCTCCCCTTGTTCCCCTTTTGAAGCTATTTTTTATCTTCTCGTACATTCTCAAAAATATTGTTTCCAGTAGGTATATTATATCTGGACTACAAAAATCAATCCAAACGCAAGAAGAGAGCAAAAGAATGCAGGAAACTAACTCTTGGTTGCCTTCCATATTTTTGCAAGCTTAGACATAGTGTACCTTGTGGAGACACAGTATTTTATCACTTTGGCTGACTATAATTCAGTTTACAGTGGTTGTTGCAGTTTACACAATGACCTTTGCACACTTTACAGCCCTCGTTCTTTCTTTATCATAATTCAGCATTCATAGGACTCTCTCTCTCTCTCTCTCTCTCTCTCTCTCTCTCTCTCTCTCTCTCTCTCTCTCTCTCTCTCTCTCTCTCTCTCTCTCTCTCTCTCTCTCTCTCCATTTGTGTAAGCATGTATGTGTATGAGTGCTTTTATGAAAGATGTTGTTGGGTTGTGCGTATGCCCAGGTGACACCTTTATAGTTCTAAGTCTTCTTTCTGTAAAGTATTAATAAAACATGCCACATTTTCCTCCAATTCTAACAGCATTAGAATATAATATGAAAAGAAATTATTCTATGGAAAAGGAGGGGAGTAAGAAAAACCAGCAGGATTCAGGTCCAGTCCCTGTAATAGTCAGCTGCTAAACTACTAAATAGGACTCACCTTTCGCATGAGCCGTATTCAGCAATTGGACTCCACTGCTAAGCTTGTAAGCCGCCCTGAGTCTTCGGAGAAGGGCGGGATATAAATGGAATTAAAATAAAAAATAAAAATAAATAAAATATGGACAGACATATGGAGCAGCAAAAGGTTTCATCATACATAAAGTACAAACTGGTGGTAACATTCAGTGCCCAACATTAATTTCTAGTATTTGGTAGGTTCTGATTTCAATATGGTGTGATTATAATATTATAGAATATAACACCTTAGCAGTAGCCCTTCATTTTTTCACGTGCCCAATTGTCTCTCATTAAATTATTGTGCTACAAAGGAAGACATGGAGTTCCAGAATCAATAAGATGCAAAAACATGCTACAACCTAATTTCCTAGACACATAAAAACAAGGTAAGAGTAAACTATCTACACACCATCCATCATTTTACATAATGCAGGATGATACTATCCAGAACAATTACTCCTCTGCATCCTGACTTGGAAGCTTGACCAAAGCCAACTCTGAGCAAGACAGAAAATTCTTGCCTATTTTGCTGCCATCCTTTTTTTTTAGGGCAAGGGACCCTTACACAATTCACACTGTTGATATTAAGGCTGCTTGAGTTTGTCTACATTCTTTTTATTCCAAGTTTACATTTACTAGAACAGCATTTAAAACAAGCTTATCCAACCAGCACCCCGGAAAAACAGAGGAAGTTTGTTATTTTCATACATTAACTATATTATATATTTTATATGCGATCCAAGATTATTCCTCTTCACTCAATGCAGCCCAGGCAAGCCAAAAAGGTTGGACAACCATGATTTAAAGTTTGCAGATAGACCAGCAGATAGAAAGGATACTGAAGTGGAATTAATGGCTAAAGTGATTTGAGAAAGCTAATATACACACATACATGCAAGCGTAAATGAGCAGCTTCCTCTGGTCATTTTAAATCTCTCTAAGTTGCATTCATCTGAGCCACTTCAGTTTTGTGTCATTGTATCACCATTACAATGTGTAAAGGTATTGGTGTGATTCAGTTTTATTGCAAAGTATGTTCATCCCGTTTTCTATACTAATAAAAGGTATTTAAAAATGGGGAAAAAACCCCATAAAGATTCGATAGAATAGTCCATTCAGAAAATTAAGCAGCATATAAGTGAGTGAGTGAATAAATAAATAAATAAATAGATAGATAGATAGATAGATAGATAGATAGATAGATAGATAGATAGATAGATAGATAGATAGATAGATAGATAGATAGATAGATAGATAGATCTCTACACACCAGGGAGCTCCAGATAAACTGGTCAACATCCATCTAATTATTGGGATTCGTCAGTTTATCCTTGACTGGCAAAGAGCTGCCAATGATGGATCTCCAATGGCATGCTATACCTGGCTTATACTACAGCATGAAGCAGCTGTACAAGTCAAAGCAATGGCCAAATATATGTAACTAAGCATTCAAAACTTTTAATTGCTATGGTACAATTAGCTATTACACATTTGAAGAATCATTCATGTGATTCTCTCTCTCTCTGTGTGTGTATATGTGAGAATGAATGAATGAATGAATCAAGTACATAGAAGGGGAGAAAGTTTGGTTTATATGAAAAGGGGCAATGCAGAGACATGAAAGAAAACATTTCAAAAAGTTTCACTCTAATTCTAACTAGCTGGAATCTACCTTTAGTTTTCAAGACTCTTTTTTAACCCAGATCATCCTTAAAGATACATTCCTGAAATCTGTATTCTTGTTCCTTTCTTTGCCAGCTAGATAATTTCTCTGTCATTTCTCCATTTGTTCATGTTTCCATCTCCTCCTCCACCAGTTTGTGTGTGTGTGTGTGTGTGTGTGTGTGTAGATTCTCAGTGATCCAGGTCATGGTTATCCCAAAGATGCTTTTTCAGGAGGCAACTGGACTTTCTTATTTTTCTTTGAAGACAGCTCTTCCTTTTCTTCAGCTCTGTGACTGAGTTGATGCTGCAAACAATTGGCCTGAGTAGTGTTCCTTCTTTGTGGATTTTGAGCTGAAGAAGCTGCTTGGATGAGAAGCAAAACATCTTCAAAGAAAAACAAGAAAGTCCAGTTGCCTCTTGAAAAAACTTCTTTGGGGTATGTGTGTGTGTTTGTATGTTTATGTCGCATAGCATGGATGTTTAGCCATCTAATGAAATGGGCTGAACTCCATGAAAATGTACATCATAATAAACTGAATATTTAAACTAGTTATGCAATAATCCAGAATTTTAAGCTACATCAAATTTGCAAGTCAATTCAACATTCTTAATATTAGAAATAAATGATAGTACAAAAGTTTGATACTCATGGTTGAAACTCAGGTTAACGTCTTTTCTAACTAGTTGACACCGACAAAAAGAAATATTTCAGTAAAGCATTAAAGTAATTCTTAGTGTCCTCATTAGTTGTTTTTTTTTTTTTTGGGGGGGGGGAATTTACCTCTAGGATATCTCAGAGCCATCCATTCCTTGATGAATTTGGAGTGAGGGGATAGATTCACCAGAGAACATTTATTCTGCTACTTAACAAAGGCTTGAAGAGCTGAGAAACTTAATGCTATTTTTATGTCATTTTTCTGACATAGGCTTCTACGCCATACCCTAGCCTTCTTTTGAAACATTTGCCAGATGACACAAAGGGTTGTTGAATTAATCACACAATTTTCTGAATCTAGGCTTGTGCATTGAAGGAGAAGAAATCAACCAATGATTGCTAGACTGTGTTATTCCTGTCGAAGACCCCTTGGAAAGAACAAGAACTGCCCAGGAGCATGGATTGCATTCCACATGAAAAATTAGCCCCTTAACCTTAAACGTGTTAAGTGCAGACATGCATCTTGCATGTGCATGTAAATATAGAAAGTCTCTCTTTGGCTCCCTCTGTTTGTAGCTGAAGCTCAATAAGATAAATGGCCCCCTCTCAAAGACAAGATACCTATACTACAAATCACCACTCTCTTTCCTCTGCACCTTCCCTTCCCTCTAACCCTCCTCTATTACTCATCCCCTGGAAGAAAATGCAAAGAGTAATAATAATTAGACAAGTACAAATAGCCAGACAGCGATATGGATGGCATGTCCCACTAAATAAAGGGCCGTTACCATACCAACAGGCAGGCAGAGTGCTGATCTAACAGTGTTTGTTGGCGCTGAGGCAGTGGCACATCATCCGTTATCCGACAACTTAGGTCTGAGATACGAAACATTGTCCCATTCCATGTGCCCCTTCAGCATAAGGCACGGAAAACTACAGGGACAGAGAAAAGGACTGCCAAGATATATAAATAAATACCACTGATAGCAGATTTTCTTAGAACCATTTAGTCCAGTCAGGCCTGGAAACATGGGATGCTTAGAAGAACCTGCTTCATGTTAATATGGAAGAACAAAATACTAAAGAGCAACCAAGTAAAAAAGTTAGCTGATAAACAAAATGATATTTTATTGCCTGACTTGTTTTTAAATTGCTTAAAAATAAAGGTTTCTATAAGGTATAAAATGCAGAGCCAATCTTTTTTAAAAAGAATTCTGCAAACTCATTAAATTAAATTCAAAATGCAAGCTAACATGTGAAGACAACATATTGTTACATCTCATCTTTGTTCATTTTCTTTTTTCTTTTCCTTGTTTAACTCACAAAACAGTGCCATAAATAGAAGACATAAAAAGGCTGAACCTGGGAACAATAATGCAGCATCTGAATTAACTATGGACTTTTGCTGAACTTAAATGGCATATTACAGAACAATTAGCTATAATGACAAGAATGGTTAGTTACCATATTTTCTGGTGTATAAGACGACTTTTGAACCCCTGAAAATCTTCTCAAAAGTTGGGGGGTCGTCTTATACGCTGGGTCGTCTTATACGCCGGAAAAAAACATAAATCAGTCGAGCGTCCCCGTTCTTGCAAAGCAACTTCAAGCCTCCTTAGTCCAGTCCCCCCTCCATCGTGACTCTCCCTTCCCATCCCCAAGAGCCTCTAAGCCCCTTCCCCTCCCCCTTGCAAATGCCAGACCCCGGGAGCGGCAGGAAGCCCCTCCCCCTCACCCAAGCGGCATCTGAGCATAAGCAGAGCATGCCCTGCTACCCGCTATCTCTCCCGGCAGACGCCTGCATCCGGCCTCGCAACCAGCCGCAGAAGCCCGCGCCTGGGTTTCCTTCCCCCCACCCGCACCCGGCTACCTGTTCCTGGGCCCCGGCCCTAGCCACGGGCCAGCTTGCCAGCAACCAGGCCGACGGACTGGCCACCGCTAGAGGCGGGCGGGAAGAGCTTCGTATATAAAACGCCTCAAGAAGGGGACGAGCCAATCAAACGCATTGGTATTTCGGAGGAGGCGTGGCCGCGGATCAAGGAGCGCTGTCGGGTTTGGGGGGGTTGAGAACATAGTGGCACCTGCCCTTGTGGAGAGCGGGCTTCAGCGGACGGAGTCGGGGGGGGAATCTCGGGGGAGCCGGCCGAGGGTCGCTATTTCCGCGTGTTGGGGCCCACCGCCCCTGGCTGCCTTCCCGCTCCCTTCGCGACGGCTTTGGGAGACGCTCCCCGGCGGATTGGGGAGGGAGTGCCCGCCCGCCGCCAGGCCGTTCCCAGTTTGGGGAACTTCCGGGGACTTCCAGCAGGCCGGGGAAGAACGTGTCTGCCAGCCCGTTCCAGGGACTTCCAGCCGGGCTCAGCATGGCCACCCCAAGCCCGCCTTTCCAGCGCGTCTTCCGAGCCCAGCTGGCTGACTGCCTCCTGGGCGGGGCTTGGCTCCAGACACGCGGCTGCTCTGTCTGCAAATGTGCTCTCAAATGGGTGGGTGGAAGGAAAAGCCCCTTTGGGCTTCAAAAGGGAGGCTTTGCACCATCTGCATCAGACGGGGCTGAATCGGGCTTGTGTCGGACACTTGGCAACTGGCATGTAAGTATTTTCCGGCGTATAAGACGAAAAACCTTGAAAATCTTCTTAAAAGTCGGGGGTCGTCTTATACGCCGGGTCGTCTTATACGCCGGAAAATACAGTACCTGCTCTATTTAAAATGTTGCTGGTTCAGTAAAAAAATGTACTGATCTCCCCCCAATGCCACTTTCTGAAGGAAATTGGGAACACTAGAAATGGGCAAGGATCGAAGTACAGAAGGAACAAGGTGACAAGGAGCCAAAAAGGCCAATGCAGTGAATCTATCTCCTTACTCAAATTCATCAAGGAATTGACAGCTCTGAGTTATCCTAGAAGTAATTCCACCACCCCAGAAAATAATGAAGACATTAAGACTAATTTTAATGGTTTACTGTAATATTTCTTGTAGTGTGTCAACTAGTTGAAAAAGTAGTTAACTTTAGGTTTAACAATCACTCCTTTATGCTATCGTGTGCATACTCTTTTTTAAAAATTATAAATACATTTTTATTTTTCAGCAATAGCATTGTTTTTGTATTGCTTAGGTCTGAGGCCTAAAATTACCTTGTTGCGCTTATACTGTCTTGCATCTTCGTTCCAACCATACTGAATCACTAATCCAAACCAGTCGACTGGGTAGCACTGCATTAAATACAGATTCATACATTACATAGAATCAGGGACAATAAAGAGGGTCCAGATGTCGTAGGACTTCTCTCTTTACAGTCTAGTCTGGAAAAAACTAAATTAAGGCATGACTCTTAAGAGCTGTGATTACAAGTATTTATTAGAAGAAAGGTTAAGTTACAATCCAAAAATTGTACAAGGTATTCTTTCCAATGTCATCTTTATATAGACAATGTATGCCGAGAAATCCTGAGTCTGTCTTTTCCTGGGGTTTTTTGTCTGTTTGTTTGTTTTTTGAGATGGCAAGAAGGTTGCCTCATATGTGAAGAGAAAGTATGTGGATGCCCTCAATGTTCGGATAGCTACTTTTCCTTTTGTCACTTGGAAAAACGACTAACTTTCACACATGAATGTAATCACAACAGAGATATGCCCTCTTTCAATCCTGATTGCTACTAGAAAATTGTAACATTCAGGCAGATTTTATATAGGTGCTTAATGCTGTTCCAGAAAGAGATTGGCTCAGAGACCAATCCCGTAAAAGAACTGTTCTCCTTCTTCACCTACCATCTCCCCCAGCCTCAGCATCTGGGACACACAGAGGGTAAAAGAATGGAGTGAATGTAGGAGAGTGATGGGTAAACCTGCAATCCTAGCCATCTGTCAACCATTGCCAAGTGCTGTGAGCGGCAGATGATTTTCTGCCAGTTGGAATGTGAAGAAGACGGTCTTCCATGCATAGGAAAAGAGCATAAATCAGAACAGAACAATTTAAACTGGTAAGCATCTAAAGTGGTTTTCTTTTCTGCTAGCTTACAGTGCTATAGAACATTTTAACTGAGTCCTTTATGAGCTGCCATATAAAAGTATACCTCACTTCCTGGCATCTAATAAGATTAGTAAATGCAATCAAAAGATATTTTTTTTAAAAAAAAATTCTACTCAACTTGTGCACAGAGAGAAAATTTGGGGCATATGCTAAAATATTGATAATTGTGAGCATGCATTATTAACTTTGTTATTATTAACAATTAACTTTTATTGCTGCTGATTATAAGCATCTATGACTAGTATGATGTTCTGATGAAGCTAGATATCTAGAAGGACAATATAGGCAGGTGATACTAATGTTGGGATTTGCTGGCTGTCCAACATACCTTTCATAACATTCCTCCCTCCCCACTGCAAATAATATTTTCTCCTCTGTTGGTATCTGATGCCACACCTGCATGGTATAAATGTCTTGTGAGGGTAGAATTTAGCAACATTTATGTGAGTGGAAAATGATGTGTAGGGACTTCTTCGTTCTGCAGTGCAACCTTATCTGACTCAAGCTTTGGAAGCAGATAGGATTGCAGAATAACAGAATATTGTCAGAGTTTGCAGATTGTATTTCCACATTTCCTGTCCGCTGAGTCAGGGCATCTTAACTGTGATAAAGAAAAAAAAATAGGTCTTCAATAAATGGTGGCCTTAATAAATAATGACTATAAAGCCAATTGTAAGGGAATCCAGAAAAAGGTGAGAAATAAGATGAAGTTGCTTTCAGTTAATGTGCCTGAAAAATAGATGCTGCAAACTAGACTTGTGCAACAGAGTTGGAAGAGAGACCCTATACCATTCCAGACAAATGGCTATCAGTCTCTTTTTAAAAACCTCCAGTGATGAAGCGCCCACAACTTCTGAAGGCAAGTCATTCCACTGGTTAATTGTTCTCACTGTCAGGAAATTTCTCCCTAGTTCTAGGTTGGTCCTCTCTTTGATTAGTTTCCATCCATTGTTTATTGCCTTGCTTGGTGCTTTGGAAAATAGGTTGATCCCCACTTTGTGGCAGTCCCTTAAATATTGGAACACTGCTTTCCTAGATTCACTGATGGTTGTTAGGATTCATAATTTAAATAAGATTACACATACTTAAATGAAGAATTGTAAAGTGAGAGCTGCTGGGTTCCTGACTTATTTTGTTACACTTTTTCTGAAAGCAAAATCTTTAGGTAGCTTTACTACCAGCTGTATGTCTGGGTTAGCCCCAAGTAAGCATCAATGAGTAGTTCCTGCCTATGCCAACAATACAAGAATGAAAAGAAGCACTGACACATTAGTTATACATGAAGAAATCAAACTGGGACAGTTACAAGTCTACCAGCGTATTTTGAAATAAAGGCCTTAGATTTCAGGTCACTTAAACGGCAATTGCTCCAAGAAGGAGGAAAAACATTATCTGTCATGCTCAAATAAATCTTCTGTCCACTTGACCTGTCAAATGGAGGTGGGAGGATGAAGGAACAGGACTGTTCCTGTGCAGTAGACAAGCTCACTTAATTGCTAATAAAACATAGTAAAGTCAAAGGGTATTTTAACCCTATGCAAACAACTTTAAAATATATATACTTAAATTCTGTAATTCATTAACTTAAAAATTAATGGAAGGAAAAGCTTTCTGTTCTGTTTTCTCCTCCCTAACTTTGTATAAGCCAATACTTCAACCAGCAGAGTTGTTCCTGATCTTTGTCTGAGATACAGCCAAATTCTTAAGGAAGGTTTTAGTAACAGAACAAGAAACTCAGAATAAGATTCTCAGAAGCAGGACTTTTTTTTGTCATAGAACGCACCGGAACAGAGTTCTGGCACCTTTTTTTGAAGGATTTTCCAAGTTTTAAAAGTAACTTTTGAAAATTTGATGTTTGGTCCACATGGACCTGAATCGCCCTGTCAAGCGTAGCAGGTCGGCGGCAAAATCATTAAAACGGTGCACATGGGCTATGTGTGCTGTGTGTGTGTCAAGTACGATGCATGCATACTTCATCCACACTGGTTGTGATGGCGCTGCTCAGCTTGTGGCACTATTTGGCTTGTGATTGGTCGTGTGGTCGTGTGCTGAATGCTTAGTGCGGGCAACAACCGTTATCTTTCGTTACACAATTGACATGTGTGGGTGTGTATAAGGTGATTGACTACGTGCAAAAGGTTAATAATTTCTTTATTTAAAAAAAAATCATTGAATTGAAAATCTATTTTAAATTTTTAGTGTAAAAGTGTGGCCCCAAATTTTAAAATAAAAAAAAATACTAATTACTTCTCAAGCACCAGTTCTGCTAAGAACTGAATATATAATTTTTAAAATAAATGATTAACAAGATGTGAATTCCAGCACCTTTTTTCTTACAAAAAAAGCACTGCTCAGAGGATAGATTGTATATCCTATAAGGCACAGAAGTCCTTGTAAATGCAACATTGAACACCATACAGCAGAATATTTAGCATTTTGGCTTTAAAGATTTAAATGTTGCAGGCATATAAGTGTTATCCTTATAAACAGAATATCTAATAATTTCATTAGAAGTTGTTTGGGTTCACAAAGAGGTTTGAAGAGTGAAGCTTCTAAGAAGATAATAATTGGAAATAAATGCCAAGATATTTGAAAGCCTTCAGCTACTAAGTTTGATAGTTATTGATCTTCCAGATATGGGAGTAGTTAGCATACCACTTTGTGAAATAAGACTATCTTGGTTTTTGTGTGGTGTGGTTGATTTCTAGCAGTAAGATTTTATTACATATTAATGTAAATATCAACTTAAATGCAATTATTGTAAGACCTAAACCTGATATGGGTCATTTTTTGCTTCACCTAGCATCCTGCCTAAATTCCATTGTTGAGGACAACCTCATTCTCTAGGTTGCTTATTCAAGGGCTTATTTACTCAGGAATAGGGGAAGACTTCTCTGAACTTCCCTCTAGAACCCAATTCATAACAGCATTTCAGCTATGCCAATATTTGTATAATTATTTACAGAAAACAAAGCCATTTAATCTTTAAAATAGCTGCTGATTTCAGTTGCTGGCCTCACTGCATTTTCACAGAAAATGTCATCCTTGGTTTTCCATCTTGATATTGTAATGTGCAACTATCCAGAGATGGGTTACTCTCATGTAAACAATTAATACTGATGGTGCCATCAGACAAGGACTTCAGTGCAGAATTGGTAGGAATACCTCTAAATGCAGCAGGGATGGCTTACCCCACTTTGACAAAAATAACATTCCCATAAGAACACCTTCCTTAACCATTGCCCAGCAATTATTTCTGTAATTACAGAGTTCTTGAGCTATGAAAACACTTTCACACAGGTAACACCTTACTCGTTGCAACTGCTTCCATTTCTCCAAAATGCCGTCCAACTTTGAAAGCTAGGAAATAACACAGCTCCATGTGACAGGTGCTCTTCTGTGGTCAGACTACAAGTAGTCCTTGACTTACAACAGTTGATTTCGTGACCATTTGAAGTTACAAAGTGATTTATGATCGTATTTTACACTTATGACCATTGCAGTGTCCCGAAGGTCACATGATCAAAATTCAGACACTTGGCAACTGATTCACATTTATGACAGTTGCAGTGTCCCAAAGTCATACACTTGCCTTTTGCCATCTTCTGACCAGCAAAGTCAATGGGGCAGCCAGATTCACTTTAACAGTGGTGTTGCTAACTTAACAACTGCAGTGATTCACTCAACAACTACGGCAAGAAAGGCAAGAAATGGGACTTCACAAATCTTTCACTCAGCAACCGAAATTTTGAGCTCAACTGTAGTAATAAGTTGAGAACTACCTGTTCTAGGAAGAAGGGTCCTTCTTACATTTGTGGATGCTTGGTTGTTTTTCATTTTGATACCCAGAGATTTCTACACCCACACAAAGTCCTTTCACAGCTTTGCATTTAACCAGACAAAAAGAGACAGTTAACAGGATGGAACTCCCTCCCCTGACTTCGCTTCCCCTCCTTCCCCCCCCCCAAAGACCTTCACAAACCAGCTCAATCTGCTTTCACAGACTTCTTGCTGATACGTCTCACTTTATTGGTGAGTTTGGCCTTGGGTGTCTCAGCTGTTTGATCAATATTGCAGAGGGTCAGTGATATTTTCTCCCTTTTAGTGGCTTGCTGTCTTTAACTTTGTCACCTGATGAACAGCACTACCCCTGCAACGCTTATCTTGTATCGATTTTCTCAGCTCTCCTTCTGCATTTCCAGCTGTCTCACCATTTCCTTTCCTGTCACCAGATGCCCATTTGATATGAACTTATCCTCTTCTATACAAACTCCTTGTTTTACAGGGACTTTCCCCACCACCACCACCACAAACACCCAATTGTCAAAAAAACAATTTCCTCTTTTGCGAAGGAGGCTGACTACTTGATGTCCTTCACCATTTATTATTGGGATTTTTGCTTTTCTCCTTGTCCTCATCATTATCACTGCAATTTCAAAAGCAATAGAATGCTGTAAATTGAGGCTTTTCTTCTGTAGTTTCATTAACCCATCCTTGGATAAACCGCTTGTAGGGAACTGAGAGCCTGTATTCTGTAGAGGATAAAATACATGCTAAGGTATATCAGAAATCCTGCTTTAGCAGCAGTTCCTATAACCAGTTTCCAAAAAGAGAAGCAAAAAGTACAGTCAT
Organism: Vipera berus; assembly: GCF_964194415.1. Lineage (NCBI taxonomy): Eukaryota > Metazoa > Chordata > Lepidosauria > Squamata > Viperidae > Vipera > Vipera berus. Next base: position 27,595,002 of record NC_138204.1, read on the forward strand.
ACAACAATAATCACCACTAGGAGGTTTTTCATTCTCTTATTTATAAATGAATCAGGGTATTTTCACATAATACAGGTAAAACTCAAAAAATTAGAATATCGTGCAAAAGTTCATTTATTTCAGTAATGCAACTTAAAAGGGGAAACTAATATATGAGATAGACTCATTACATGCAAAGCAAGATAGTTCAAGCCGTGATTTGTCATAATTGTGATGATTATGGCGTACAGCTCATGAAAACCCCAAATCCACAATCTCAGAAAATTAGAATATTGTGAAAAGGTGCAATATTCTGGGCTCAAAGTGTCCCACTCTAATCAGCTAATTAAGTCATAACACGTGCAAAGGGTTCCTGAGCCTTTAAATGGTCTCTCAGTCTGGTTCAGTAGGAATCACAATCATGGGGAAGACTGCTGACCTGACAACTGTGCAGAAAACCATCACTGACACCCTCCATGAGGAGGGAAAGCCTCAAAAGGTAATTGCAAAAGACGTTGGATGTTCCCAAAGTGCTGTATCAAAGCACATTAATAGAAAGTTATGTGGAAGGGAAAAGTGTGGAAGAAAAAGGTGCACAAGCAGCAGGGATGACCGCAGCCTGGAGAGGATTGTCAGGAAAAGGCCATTCAAAAGTGTTGGGGACTTTCTCAAGGAGTGGACTGAGGCTGGAGTCAGTGCATCAAGAGCCACCACACACAGACGGATCCTGGACATGGGCTTCAAATGTCATATTCCTCTTGTCAAGCCGCTCCTCAACAACAAACAACATCAGAAGCGTCTTACCTGGGCTAAAGAAAAACAGACCTGGTCTGTTGCTCAGTGGTCCAAAGTCCTCTTTTCTGATGAGAGCAACTTTTGCATCTCATTTGGAAACCAAGGACCCAGAGTCTGGAGGAAGAATGGAGAGGCACACACTGCAAGATGCTTGAAGTCCAGTGTGAAGTTTCCACAGTCTGTGTTGATTTGGGGAGCCATGTCAACTGCTGGTGTTGGTCCACTGTGCTTCATTAAGTCCAGGGTGAACGCAGCCATCTACCAGGAGATTTTGGAGCACTTCATGCTGCCTTCCGCAGACGAGCTGTATAGGGATGCTGACTTCATTTTCCATCAGGACTTGGCACCTGCCCACACTGCCAAAAGCACCAAAACCTGGTTCAATGACCGTGGGATTACTGTGCTTTATTGGCCAGCAAACTCGCCTGACCTGAACCCCATAGAGAATCTATGGGGCATTGCCAAGAAAAAGATGAGAGACATGAGACCGAACAATGCAGAAGAGCTGAAGGCCACTATTGAAGCATCCTGGTCTTCCATAACACCTCAGCAGTGCCACAGGCTGACAGCTTCCTTGCCACGCCACATTGAGGCAGTAATTGCTGCAAAAGGGGCCCAAACCCAGTACTGAGTACATATGCATCCTTATACTTTTCAGAGGTCCGCTATTGTTCTATGTGCACTCCTTGTTTTATTGATTGCATGTAATATTCTAATTTTCTGAGAGTGTGGATTTGGGGTTTTCATGAGCTGTATGCCATAATCATCACAATTATGACAAATCATGGCTTGAACTATTTTGCTTTGCATGTAATGAATCTACCTCATATATTAGAAAATAGAAAAAAGTGTAAGAGGAAAGAAAGAAAAAGCAGGAATATTATAAAAAAAGATATACCTTCCTCATACTGTAAGCATAAACAAATTTAATGGCTCTTCACCCCCAAAAAAGTTACAATCTTATTTCTTCAACCCATATTCTATCTCTTATCTATAAGCAAATCTATAAAACTTCAAAAGAAAACCACAAAAAAACATAAACATCAGGAGAATGTCCAGAAAGGGTTGTCAGAAATAACAACATATAACCAAGTTTATATTTCTGCATTTTACTTCTAAGAAGCCTAATTTTTAGTTCATTATAATATTGTTATTATTAAATTTATATGCTACTCATCTCATTGTCAGGTGATTGCTGTAGGATTTGATTTCTCTACCTTTCTTCTTTGTCCCTGGGCATTGAATTGTTCAAGACTATAACAAGCCTCTTTTCTAAATCCAATAGAAAAAAATTATCTGGTTCACTCTCATGATTTACAATTAGTATTTCCCTTTTAAATTTTAAAACTCAGCTAGTTTCTTTTGTATATTTAAGTGAAGCATCCTATTCTAAGCCATTCTCTTGGTCTGTCAGTTGTAAGTTCACTTTCCATACCATGTCTGACTTGTCAGATAAAATTTGTTCTACATTTCTCATTTCTTCAATAATCTCTTTTGCACATAGTCTATTCATAAAAATAGACATCATCACTGATATCGCTGATATTTTCTAATTCTGTTCCTTATTCTCCTTCAATATTTTATTCTGATAACATTTTGCATCATTTGATAGCCTACCTCTAAATCCTCTACCTAAAATCCACTAGTAGCCAGTTTTTGAAATCATGAAATTGCTTGTCTTTGTTATGTCTTGTAAAAAACCAAAACAGAATCTACTTTCCACAAGGAACTGTTTGTTCTTAAATATAAATAATTAAGAAGAAAATATTTTCTTTATTAATTATAAAGAAATTCCAAAATCTTATTTTAACAGTTTTAATATTTCAATTTTATCTGACCATTAATCTATTATAACTTTCTAAGCACAAAATGTTAGCTTTTTGCTCTTTATTTCAGATTCTTTACATTCTTAAGCTCATAATTAGAGTTTCCTTTTGTTCAGGATTAAAGGCAGTTGGCATTTTCAAACTTGTTGTTCCAAAGGAATCCAATAGTTATACTTAATGAGCAAGTTTTGAAAGCGGTTAGAAAGTGAGTCTACTCACTTCCCTATTCTTGTTCTTTGCTTCAGTCATCAACTCCAATTCTCCAAACCTCCCCCAGAAATCAAGGAATGCCACAATTTGTGAGCGTGGCTAATGAAAGAGATGATGGAAGTTATAGTTTAAAACATCTGGAGAACATCATTTCGCCTATTAGAGGGTAAGGTGCATTAGGCAGCAAGAATGGAGAATCTGCTCCGGGCTTATCTTCTTTCAACAAACACCTTCATGATGAAATGGACAGCATTGTATTGACTCATCCAAGCTCACTGCTAGTATTTCTGAAGTCTGGCTGGGGAATTCTGGGAGTTGAAGTCCATTCTTCAAGTGTAGTACACTGCCCAGCAGTACATTTAGCTTTTCTTTTCCATTGTAGGAACAATATGTAACCTTTCCTCTATTTCAGATAAGCCAGCTCATTCTGCCAAGAACATCCTTCCTTTTTCTGTAATAGTCTCTCTAGATTCTCACCATTATCACAACAGGAAATGTGGCTCATCAAACGTATTTCCTTCTCCTGTTGTATACTCATTTGTTTATATTATTGTCATGTTTACACTTATTACAGTGGGCTGTCCCAACCAAGATCTACCAATTAAATTATACAAATGTCAAAAGTAAACTAATTACGATGTGCTAGAGCAGGGGTAGGCAACCTCGGCTCTTTCATGACTCGTGGACTTCAACTCCCAAAATTCCTGAGTCAGCTATGCTGACTCAGGAATTCTGGGAGTTGAAGTCCACGAGTCATAAAAGAGCCGAGGTTGCCTACCCCTGTGCTAGAGGGACCTACTTCATAGGAATGTTGTAGTATTTAACTGAGGTGAGGTAAACAGAATAGGCGTATTATTTTGGGTCTCGTCAAATTGACTTAGTAATTTAATTATTAAACATGTTATAGGCCTCTGGAAACATCCATGAGAGCTATTTTTATTAGATTTTTTTAATGTGCATTCATATAGAAAATGTACTATTTGTGGATAGCATAAGTAATAAATTGGGCTGTACTCTATTAATAATATACATATTCAGTATAAATGTTGTGCTTACTTTTATACATTTTACTTTCAAATATTAAAAATAGTGGGATATTTCTGGCAGTGCAATATACTGAGTATTTTTCCCTTTCCTGCTTTTATCCGAGTTTCATTTTTTTCTTTCCACGCAACCAGGCATAGAGCTGTGCTGTTAAAACCTATGATTTAACATACGTGGACTCTTTTATTCATCTAACAAGTTTATTCCTTTGTCAGGTACTGCCTCATATCAAAGGATTTAACTGAGGTGGGCACGCAGGGAATTTATTGCTGTAACAGGTTTATTCTCACAGCCTTTAATCATTTATGCAGACGCCCTTCGGTTTTGCAACTCCGAGTACACAAATGGGCAAAAGGTGAGAGATCGTGGGGCCACACTGCCCCCTTGTGGTCCAAAGCAGCTCCTGATAGCCAGAACATTAATCATAGCAGCAGGAGTGTAAAATTCAATTTTACCTCTCCATTCATTCTGAGATGAGTTGAAGGCCGGCCTTGTACATATAAACCGCACTTTACTTTATCAGAGTGCTGGTAACAAATGGTGTGTCTTCTTCAGGGAGTTTAACCATCAAAAAACAGTGCACCATTTAATTCCCCTCACACCTAGGGTCAGAGCAGGAGCTCTTGGCATCAGCAAATGCTTCAGTCCTCAGCTGTGCAGTAAACTATGTTTTAGAGATTGTTCCTCAATATGAAATGATCAGCCCATTTATCTGCTAAAGGAGCCCATCTCTTTGTTCAGCCTCCCAATATTTTTTTCTGCTGACCTGATCTGGACAATAAACCAGACCCGTCTTAAGATATTCTCTGTTCAATTTGTTATTTGAGTCTCTCCAAGCCCAGCAGTCTCCGTCAGCACCCAGATTTCCAATTTTCTTTTTCAGCCAGTTTGCCTAGGTTCTTGCCTGCAAGACTGAGAGGAGTCATGCTATTCCCCCCCTCCTGCCCCAAAACAGGAAGATTAACTGCAAGAACGAGACCTTCAACCCAGATGAACTGAGAACAAATTGGCACTGTTCTCAAGTAATGTTGAGGTGAAATTTTCAACTCCAAGTAAAAGAGTCAAGGGAGAAGCAATGGCAGATCTTCCAAAGAGCCTTTACATTACATGTGGGGACAGCTGTAGGTCATTTTGCTCTCTCTTTGTAATTTTATGTTACATGCTAGAACTCTTCCTAAAAAGCAGAAGTCTCTGCCTTAAAATAATGCCGCCATCATTCTAGAGAGGTTTCTGGAGAGACATAGAAAATAGGAAATCTCCTATGGCTTCTTGTACTGACAACATGCCATTTTTATTAAGTGCTGTGAAGAACACCTGTCAAAATCCTCCCAACTGCCATCCAGAAAAAATATGAAGGTTTACAGCATATTTTTTTGCTCAAGTTTTCTTTCCTTCTTTCCTTTCGTTTTTTCTTTCTTTCTTTCTTTCTCTTCCTTCCTTCCTTTTTCTTTCTTTCTCCACCTATCTTATATCAAACTCTGGGTGGCACTCAGTCAACAATTAAAACAACAATAAAGCAAAATAATACATATATTTATTAAAATCATAAACATTTAAAATCTGGCACCAAAGTTAAACTTCCACTTATTAAATCCTCTTATCCACCTCACCCTGTCCCAGCACTTGGGGGGAAAGGAAAGTCTTAAGTGCTATTTGACTAGGAGGGTAGAAGCCTGCCAAACTTCAAAGGGAAGCGTGCTCCATAAGGCAGAGGCTGCAACCGAAAGGGTACAGCTGCTACACTTCCTAAATCCCATAAGGTGGCAATATTTAAGGCAGGGGTAGGCAACCTCGGCTCTTTTATGACTCATGGACTTCAACTCCCAGAATTGCTGACTCGGGAATTCTGGGAGTTGAAGTCCATGAGTCATAAAAGAGCCGAGGTTGCCTACCCCTGATTTTGTTCTGTACCAGCCTGCTACCGGCCCTGCAGAAAAGGCAACCCCTTTACAAACGGCAAGAGGCTGGTATTACGTCTGCCAAATTCATTACTACAAAAAACAAACAAGACACGAACCAAGATACAGGAGCTTTGAAACACTATCTGAGCGGTTGCTTTCAGCAAACCAGCCCTCCCCACACATTCCCTTTATAAAGAGTTCAGGGCGTGGCCTCTCTCTGCCTCCTTCCGAGAAGCCCCACAGCCTTCCTCTGTTTACTCCTACTTGACTGCCTCCTGTGTCGGGCGTCCTTGAACAGGGCCAGCTGTGGGTCATCTTCATCCACACTGTCAGGCTCACACAGCTGGGTCTCCATGGTGACCAAGTGGGAGGGGCCTGCCTGAGGGCTATCATCAGCAAGATCTTCAACCCCCTCAGCAAGGTCTTCAACACCCCCCTCCTCCTCTGAGTCGTCCGACCCAACTGCCGAACCCACAGGCTGACCCTGAATCACAACAGATTTAAAGGAAGGTACTAGGAGCATAGTCACCCCTCTGATCTGATAGGGAGAGCCTTTAAATTCACAGCCAAGTAATTAGCTGGTTAAAAAGAGAATTCCTAATTTGACATTGGCATCAAGATAGTGGAAACAAAGGAGGTTAGCCACATATCACTTTGATCTACTGATCAATGAAGTTGTAATACACTGGGCTGTGCATTGATTCAGTTTCTAATCTTGAAAACACTAAGTCCCATCAACCTTCAGGTCCTTTTATTATTTATTTAGTATATTCACATACCATTTCCTTTTGCCTTGCCATACCATGCCAAGCAGTTTACAGTCAGCAATTTTAACAATGGCTTAACAAATAAGCCGTAGGTTAAAATACAGTATAAATTTACATTCAATTTAAAAAGTAAAAAACAAAACAAAAACAAAACTACATACCAAACATTTTTATAGATGACCTGGGTGGGAAGGAAAACATTAAAAATTACCTAAAAGATGTAATTGTAAAAATAGCAGGAGGGTGAGCATTCCAAGTATCTCCAGGGTAACTAATGGTGATGTAAGATGAAGCTCAAAATTTGAAGTCTTGGATTAATAGGTAAAATATTAAATAGCTAGAATCCACACAGAGAAAAAAAAAGAACTATACAAATCAAGCAGACTATATATGGAAATTCAGCATTCACAATAATAAATCAAGATGGCATCATAGGAATTGTGCACATAAAAGAGCTCTGCCAATTGTAGACATAAACAGCAATGCTACATCTGCCTGGGCCATTGATTTCTGGCAATCTAACTTTAATGATGAATGATCAAGGATCCATGGTTAATACATTTAAATGTAAGCAGGTAGTCTGCAATGTGTACAACAGGAACAGAAATCAAGGAAGGCAGAGTCCCCTCTGAATAGGCTAATCTGAACAAAATATTTTCCTATTGCTTTTCAAAGCACTTGATAGAGGAAGCTGACAGATAAATCAGTGCAGAAGTATATAATTACTGGCCACTTCTCAAATCACAAAATTTCTACAAAAACATTGTGCAAGAATTGCAGGTAGATTGCATCTGATGATTGTGCACATGGATATAATTTACCATTTGCATACAAATGCAATTCAGCCTTGGTTTTCTTAAGGACAATGATTATAACACGCCATTATTAAATGTCTACATACAAATTGCTTATTAGAAACAGGACCTGCAACAAAATATTGTAATGAAATTCTCTTTTATCAAGGTTTTAATAGATCAGGAACATATTCTATTCTCTCTGCTCCTCTACTTGTACAGAATGGAATAAATTATCCTGGTTAGCTGAAACTCTGAGTTTGTATCTCAACAAAAGTTGCATATCTCAACAGCCAATCAATATTTTGAAATCCTGTCATCTAACTTTTAAAGCTAATTTATATCTCATTACTAAAAGTGCTCATTTAAAATTTGGAATCCATATTGTTGGCATGTCACATCTATATTGGTAGCAAAGCACCCTTCCCATTGTATTTTTTTCCCAATTAACAGTAAGTGTAACTCCCAAGAAGCAGGCAGCATTCCTACTTTTAAAGTCTCCTTACTCTATCCTTCTAACTGCAGTTGTTTATCAATTTTGAAGCAGGGCTATTTGTGGCATTAGTGAAGGACAGAGCTCTTCAAGCTGTCAAAGAAAATAGTGGTACCAGTCAGTGATATCTTTCATAACTGTTCCAGACTATTAGCATTGGAGATCTACTACACCAGTACTGCCCTGCAGGTAAGACTAATATTACCTATAGCCACTTTATGGTTATAGACAGGACTCTTGTTGCATGGCTAAGAGCAATGCTATAAAACCAGCCATGTTTTTGTAATGGTGTTTTTGTGTGTATGTGTGATTTTTTAATCTTTCATTCCTAATCTGACTTGAAAATTCCAGCTACCTATAATTCATAGTTGTACCTTTCCTTAAAGTGGGAAGCTATAGGTAGTCCCAGTTCTCCTTTCCATTTCCCAAAATAGCCTAGACTGGCCTGGAAAAAAGCCTCTACACCAGGGGTGTCAAACTGCTGGCCCATGGGCCGGATACCTCATGACAAAACCCTGCCCACTCCATTGCCGGCAATGGGAAAAAAGTCGCGATACATCACATGACGCCGCGGGTTTGACACCCATGCTCTACACTGTGCCACACATGGGTTCTGTATCAACATGGGCATCACTAAACACTACTAAAGGTAAAAGCCTCTAGATATCTGCACATGTCCAACAGGTTTGAGCTACTTCATTTTCCCAAGAATCAAGGCCAGCTCTTCAGCTCTTGTGAGTTCAGATTTAATTCTGAGATCATAATTCATATCAGCATGATAAGCAGACTGCAGATTAGGACCCATTCAAGAGTTGTGAGACATACTTATTTTATTTATTTATTTATTTTTATTTTAATCCCATTTATATCCCGCCCTTCTCCGAAGACTCAGACTCCTGTTCCTAAAGATAAAATGACAGTAATTGACAGATTAATTAAGGCATTGAACTGGCACTGGGAAGAATATTTAAGATTATTATTTTTAAACATGATCCCTTGATGTTCCCAAGGGAACATCCCAAGAACCTTGTCCTGACAAATGAAATATGTGTAGGTGAGGTTGTGATCCCTTGGCATCTGATCACAGTACTCAACTTTCCTAATATCAAAGGTTTCTAAGTGACAATTCTTCTTTTAAAAAGAAAAAAAATAAATTAACCCCAATTCTGATGCTATTTTGACATCACTAGAACTATGCAAAATAATTCACTTGTTTTGATGGACATAATTTAGAACATCCCTTATCTAAATCAAATTTAATAAAGAACAGATTTTATCATGACCTTTACCTAGCTCTGTCTTTGGTTACCAAACTGCAGATTTTATTCTTTCCAAAGCAACAGAAGGCGAGAAAGAAATTATGTGAAGTACACTGAATAAACTCTCCATGAGCAGGGTAACTTTCTCAAAACAGAATGGAATGAGACCAGTTTGGTGTAGCAAAAGAAAGACTTGAGATTTGGAAGCCAGAAGAAGACTGAGGTAAAAAAAAAAGATCTGGATCAAGCCAAGGGCTGCAGAGAATAACACTCCAGGAAGAATTTCCCAAGTGCACCTCTATGGGAGAGGCAATTTGGATAAGCAGCTCAAAATGTTTCCAGCTGCCCCATTTTAAGCCTCTCATCATGTGACTAAAGTGGAGCATATGCAACCAGCCCTATGCTTTCTAGTGCACACATGCACACACACACCCAATGCGAAGCAATATAAACTGAAAGTAGAATACATTTGCAGGCAGATCTAATATGCTACTTAGTTGTGCGGGAAAAATAGATGCCTCCCAGGACCATGCTGGTAAATACGTTGGAAAGAATTTCAGAAGCCTTGCCCTGTGCACTTTCTCTATTTTGTCTCTTGGATGGTCATTTTCCCTTAAGAAAAATGGTTTTGTTTCATTTCTATTAGAAACCCAATAAAAGGCCAATGTATGGAATCTTCTGTGTGTGTGTGTGTGTGTGTGTGTGTGTAACACTGTTCAATGACAGAATAAAGGCAGAGAGAGAGGGTGTGCATGTCTGTGCAGCTCTTCATGTAATTCAGAGCACTGAAGGGTGGGGATAGAAATGTTGAGTTTATCTGCAACTTCTTAAAACAACTCTCTCATTTCTTTGGATCACAAGTACACCACAAACATAGTACAGAATCTCATTTTTCATGATAGAGAATTGGGTTTAAGGGGCAGACTATGGAAGTCTACATCAACATTCATCTAATATCATAGTAATCAACCTCAAATTCTTTATTTATACTTACATTCAACTAGCTCTCCATAAAACTCATATCAAAATATAGATTTAATACTTATAAATGATTATGTGATTATCAATTCTTAGTGACCACATAGACTTTCTCTATGATGAACTGGCCTTCATCTTATCTTTTAGGTCTTCTGCTAATGATACTTAGTCCACCAAACTTCCTTCCCCCAAAGTCTTGCTATGCTGCCTCATCATGGTGGAGAATTTCTGGGACGGATAACAAGAAATATTGGGAATATATACGTGTATATATTTCCAGTAGGATCACCCAAGGTCTACTGTCACTTCAATGACTGTCACTTCATCCTATTTATTCTGCATGGCAGAAGGCAATGGTAAGCCACTCCTGCATTTTTGCCAAGAAGCCCACAGAGATAGAAAATACAAAATGATACTTCATTACCAAGAGGAACAACATTTCAAGAGTTATGGAAGACAGCTTTATTTTGCTTTTCTAAACTGTTTCAAGAAGACAAAGCAACATGAAAATTTACACACTTTGTATCCAGGACTTTACAAACTCTTTAAAGGAAGAGCTTTTTAGAGACTCATTTGGAGCATTAACACCATTCTTAATATCACATAGTGTGCAAACAAATGAAAAATAAGCCTATGGAACTCACAAACAGGAGAGGGAGAGAAACCATGAATCCATAGATTGGAATTAAATTTTGTTAAGTTGCACATACAGCACAAAGACATTGTATGGATCACACATCGATGGATCAAGCTTCTCTGCAGACTTGTGAAAAGCAGAATGGAAAGAGGAGTTTGACAAAGTGACTCAGGATGCACATCCATATTCTGTGTAAAAATAATGCCACAATTTATGTGTATTTTCAAAAGAATAAAAAAGAAGAGAACAAGTCATACAACCAACTTATGTTCTGGAAAGAAAGACAAATCCGTATCTCCAAAGTACATATATCTAAAATAAAGATTTCAAAATAAATATCAACATACTGAAGCAAAGAAGGAAATTACAAAAGAAAAACAGTCAATGCCCACTTTCAGCAGCGTACTCTAGACAAGCCATCCTTCCTCTCTGAGGAAAACAATCCCAGCACAACTGCAAAGTTCAGAATGTTTTATTTAAAAAAATGTATGTCAAAAGATATTTTTTTAAGATTCACTGAAAGTAATTTTTATCATTTGTTAGATTTCACTATAAACAACACTGTCAAATGGATCTCAAGTTAACTGTAAAATGGAAACAGTACTCCATTTCTTGGGGGGAATTTAATTTCTTGAATTTGTTCTAATTGGCTGTTTCCCTAATATCTTTCCCTCCCCCAAGCTACAGTCATTTCCCCAAAAGTTCTTATTTACTGTACAAGGAGCATGCAACAGAAACCTATGGAGGTAGAGCACTAGCAATTCTATAGTGCCCTGTGTCCTGTTCCAAGGAAACCTTATATTCAATTGAGCCTCAGTTGGGGAAAAAGAGAATATCTTTTGGATGTGGTCCTTCTGGCTCTCTTAAAGTTGGATTCTTTATCCTCATTGTTATAATCAGCAATATCTGAATTTCAGCAGACTGGCATTGGATATAAACCACATGCCAAGAACCACAGATTTTTGTTAACTATAATACCAAAACTTTGAGAATGTGCAAATATTGCCTCCAAGTTCCTTATTTCTTAATTTTGAAATGAAAGGAAACAACAAACAATAAGCCCACATTAAAGCCCTTTCTCACGGAGCTTCATTTAGTGACAATCTTGACATTACAGTTGTAAAGGAAGCTAATTGGAAAATCATGACCATTGTAAGAGAGAAAATGCAAGAAAGAACAAATGTAAAAACTGGTAAAAGATTAGAAATCTATTGCTTTACAAGAAAAAAGGCAGGGGAAAAAATCACAGCAGTTAGGCACAATCACAGTTTCAAGGTTTTCATTTCTACCCATTAAGGTACGTCGAGGCTTTGCTTGTGTTTCCAAATCTGCCTAATATTAGCAGGTAGTTCCAGGATGATCAAGTTTCTCACAGTGGTCTGAAGGATCCTGAGCATCTCTCTGAGGGCACTGTATCTGCCTCCTCCCTTTTCTGCTTCAAGAGTATAATGTATCCATGTATTGCAAATTTCCTTGAATTGCATCTCTCTCCTTTTGCACTGATAATTTTTCTACTTTATTTCAAAATGAGCATAATGCCCTGATGAACAGAAGTGGTCATCACAACTAGACTGCTGGATAAGATGTCCACAATACAAGCTCTATTTAAGTGTTACAATGTATTGGTCATGCATACATCCCTACAGAATCCTGGCAAGCAGGCATTTCAACATGAACAGTTGACATGAGGTCAGGTTGCTAATCAACTAATTGTTGGAAGGACAGTTGTACATTTTCAAATTGGCAACAATTTCAGCATCGCACATGTTGAATTCCAACAGCCAGAGAGAGTCAGTGGTCATCTACTTTAGCTCTTTTGGCTTTCAGGGAAAGATGCTGTAATGAAAAAAAGATAGTATCTTTCAAAATTTATAATCCCATCAATGGTCTAATGAACTAACTCTACATCAAGGAGTTAATCAAAACTGACAGCCTACTAGCATCAAATTGAACGTTGCTTTTGCAGCTCTTCTAAAACTCCACTTTGCCATTTGGCCAAAAGCATTAAAATGTACAACCATTTGCCAATATAGAAATACAGGTAGTCTTCAACTTATGACCACAATTGAGCCCAAAATTTCTGTTGCTAAGCGAGATGGTTGTTATATAACATTTGTCCCATTTTATGACTTTTCTTGCCACAGTTGTAAAGTGAATCACTGCAATTGTTAAGTTAGTAACATGATTGCTACGTGAATCTGGCTTTCTCACTGACTTTGCTTGTCAGAAGTCACAAAACGTGATCTCATGGTTCTGGGATACTGCAACGGTCATAAATATGAATCAGCTGCCAAGCATCTGAATTTGGATCATGTGACCATGGACGTGTTACAATGATTATAAGTCTTAAAAATGGTCACAAGTCAGTCATTAAACAAATTTTGGTAAGTCGAGGACTACCTGTAATTGCTGTTTTAAGGTTGTAAAAATGTTGGTGCCTGGTAATAAAAAATAAATAAAATGAGGAAAACACACCTTGTAAAGTTGCAGACTTTTGTAATTCCTTCATCAATAGAATTTATATTATAATGAAGCATTCCACTGTTAATCAGATGGAGTAATACAGTCATTCCAACTAGAGTTGCACACCGTACTCACTGCTCTCTTGATGTGACCGATGGTGGTATAGAATAATTCACAGAGCTAACTTTTTTCTCCTTTCTACTTGTCTTCTAAAGAAAATATATGCCTTGCTTGCTGATACTCAGCTGACATCATCTCTCTTTTACATTTAAAAATCTAAGTGATCAACCTATTCATATAACACCATTTTGTTATCAATGGTCCCTCTCTCTTCTAAAGATTTGCTAGTTCATACTGCTTGCTGAAATAAGACTCAATTGTAATTAATGGCATTTCAAGAATAACGCGGGCTTTCATTTTGTGTTGACTATTTTGAAACACAGCTGCTCCTTATTTAACAACTATCTCATTTAGCAACCAATTTAAACTTTGAAGTATATTATAATCTAACAAGCACTTTAAAAGTGAAATACAAAACACAAGAAAATATAATAAGAGCTGCCAATACAGCAGTGGTACCGTTTGGAGTCCATGCCGAGCCCGTACCGTTCCTTGCTGATAGAAATGAGGGGCCAGTTCCAATAACCAAGCAGATTTAATAGCTGTAACATCTCGCATGTAATACTTTGAAGTCTGTATAACTTCATTGTACACTACCCTAAAGATAAATGATAAAACAAAAATAAACAATATAGTGTATGAGACTTGACACCTGAGCTCATTAATGAGTTAATTACCGTATCTTACAATATTTTACCCTGAGCATAACTTCTTGGCATGACATGGCATGGCATAAGATTCACAGACACACTTTGGCCAGATTAGAATCTTAACTGCAGACAAGCATAAAGCCACATGAACAACAAACAGGTGAATTTTCATTACAATGCAAAGATTTTATGGATTTTTATATATTTTCATTTAAATTCAAGGCTTTTTCCTCCCACTCATTCATGCATCAAAGTCTGGTGGTTGTCTTACTACAATAAAGGCAAAGGTAAAGGTTCCCCCGCACATGCGTGCTAGTCGTTTCCGACTCTAGGGGCCGGTGCTCATCTCTGTTTGAAAGCCGAAGAGCCAGCGCTTGTCCGAGGACATGTGGCCGGCATGACTAGACACCAAAGGTGCAAGGAACGCTGTTACCTTCCCACCGTAGTGGTCCCTATTTTTCTACTTGCATTTTTACGTGCTTTCGAACTGCTAGGTTGGCAGAAGCTGGGACGAGTAACAGGCGCTCCCTTTGCTACGCGGCACTTGGGATTTGACCCGCCAAACTGCCAACCTTCTGATTGACAAGCTCAGCGTCCTAAACCACTGAGCCACCGCATCCCTCTTACTACAATAGGTTTCTCCAATTTAGGAAAGAGAATAACAGTTTGGAAATATTATAAACACAGAACTTCTACACATTCTTCCTTGCTCAGACAAAATATTAGCCAATTTCTTCATGAATCAAAGGACAGCTAGCAAGAGAATCAAGAAAAGTCCATCCTAACAAACTCTTCAGTAACCTAAACATTATAGACACACCAAATAATCAGCAAATATGATTAAATATAATGTATGCCTTCCATGAAGGCAAACTTCTAACATCTTCTAGCTTTCAATGCAAACAATTCCAAAAGCAATCACTATGAAGTCTGTAGTCAAAAATCAATGAGTAGTATCGGACAGCATTCACTCAAAATGAAATCATTCCATTTTGCATCTTGTAAATTAAAATATCTTCTAAATTACAATCTTTCAAATCTAATATTGGCTCTCCATAAATTACAATATCAAAATCATAGAAATAAAAAAACGTAACTTACCAACGAGGAGGCTTCTCTGCATACAGCACTGAAGTGGGATGGATATAAAGTTCATGATCATCGCGAATAGTCCTTCAAATAACATAATTTCAGAAATATATTTATCAAAGCAACATGTCAACGTTTATGTACAGTACCATACAAGCCATTATCAATTTCCTCAAATACTGGTATGATCAGCACATTACTAATCAGCAACATTTCAGCTTTCCCAGCCTTCTATTGAATATTTTGAAATTTCCTGTTCATTTTTCAAATGACGATTTTGTCAAGAAAAACATCAAATGAATTCACTATCAGGATGACCAGTTTGCCAAAATGGAGCAAGCATACTAGAGACCAATTATTCCAACTGATGCCTATCAAAAAGAATTTTATCAACTCAAATAATAATTTTCTATATCATGTAAGTATTATGATATTTTATCGAGTATAATCTTGAACAAACTTCTTCATTTCAATTGTGACTAGCCTATGCTTCATTGGCTAGCTAAATGAAAGCAGTAGTATTTCTATTGGTTTTGGAAGAATTTGCTAGAATGAATACTTTGTGCTTATATCTTTTTGTAACTGCTTACTTTTTAATCACTACACTCTGTGTTTTATAGTAACGATGCCAACCATATGCTAGGTAAAAATACATTTACCTGTAACACCCAGTAGAATGAAATCTGGCTGCATTAGCAAAAAATCCAGAAACAATACATCTTAGAACAGGGTCTGGATCACCTATAAGGAAGAGATGGATTTGTCATTTTACAGTGAGCAGGTATCAGAGATAGGTATCTTGGCATCCTCCAGATATTTTGACTTTCAAATCATAGCATCCAAGCATGGGATTACCGGAGCTGCCCCCCAAAATATACAGAGAGGCAAGGTTATCTTTTTCAATAGACCTGAAAGGCTCAAGTTAAAAAAGAAAAATAATAGCCAATAATTACAAATTAGTGGTGGAAGAAAAGAAGAGTAAGTTCTTCTCAAAAATACATATTCCTGACACAAATATGAGTTATAAGAGACAACACCTATAAATAAAGAAATGAGTACTATTACAGGCTAAACAAAACAGAAAAATTCCATTCTGCAGATCAAACATTAAAAGTACACAGGAAACACGTTGCTAAATTAGGCAGTTCATACCTTCACTAGATTTTTTTGGCACTTTGAACTTGACAAGAAGTTTTTTCAGCTGCTCCCTTACAACTGTGGCTCTTACAAGACCTTTATAATTCAGAAAGTGTTCCTGACACCACTGAGAACTTTTGTTGTGCTACAAATAAAAGGAAAAGATGAATCACACTAACAATATTTTTGTCAAAGTGTTAGTTAACACTTACTTCATATGCAATTTTATTTCCTTAATGTCATGAGAATGAGAATGAAGATATACACAAACCTCCCCACTCTACACTACAATCTCAAAACCTTATGATCTTTTTCCAAAATAAAAGCAGTGCAATTTGAAAAATAGGTTCTACTATTTTGCTAAATCAGATAATAAAAGGCTTTAAACCCACAATATCCTTTTTGTAAATCTCACAAACTGAAACGTATTATTACAGTTTATCTCAGGGGTGTCAAACTCAATTTCATTGAGGGCCGCATCAGCACTGCGGTTGCCCTCGGGGGCCAGGTGGGTGTGGCCTACTGGGTGGGTGTGGCTGGAATGTGTGTGGCCTACTGGGTGGGCATGGCCAGCTCTACATCGTTCGTTTCAAGGGTGCCTATGGGGGCCTGGGCAGGAGTGGGACAGATCTGAGGGTCTCTGGCAGAAGGAAATGGGACTGGGACAAGTGCCAAGGCATGGTCCACTGGAGGAGCCTCACTATTCCTCTCAGGCTATGCGGGGGGGCTGGATGGTGGCGCAGAGGTCAAATGCCCAGCCCCTCAAGCGCCCACGGCACTAAGCACAGCCCCACTTCCCCAAGGGAAGTGGGGCTGCAGTTACCTCCTCAAGGCTGCTGCTGTGCTTGCTCTCCTTAGCCAGGTTGCTCATGATGGGTACGAGGCCAAAGTCAAGAGGGAGGCCCACTCCCTCTCCATGTGAGGAGACCTGGCTTTGTATCCAAAGCTTCCTTAGCAATAGGATGGGAGACACCCCCCCCCCGGATAAGCCAGGGGGAAGGTGCAAGGGGATGGTGAAAGGGCATTAGGGCAGGACTAAGGCAGGACTTCCCTCAGACCCTCTCTCCTTCCTTCCTTCCTTCCTAGAACAGAGTGATGGGAAAATATTTGAGATGAGGGAGGGAATACAACAGGCAAGAAACGCAGCTGGGGAAGTGTTATCCTTCGTGAGGAATGAAGAAATGCACCATCGCCTGGAAGTGGCCAGCACATGGCCCTTGCCTACTTCACATATTCAGCTTGGTGGACTCTGGGGAAGGGGATGCCATGAGCAGCGTGAGAGTTGATGTTATCTGGGCAATGCTGCCCAGCCCCAGTCTACCTGGTTTTGGCAGGCAGCGGGGTGCTCTCCTCACAGTGCCGAGAGGCTGAGCCGGGTGGCATGAATCTGAAGAGAAGCGCAACGCTGCCCAGCCTCTAGCCTGCCCGAAGTAGACAGGGCCATGTGCTGGCCACTTCCAGGCGATTGTGCATTTCTTCATTCCTCACAAAGGATGATACCTCCCCAGGGTGTACCCAGGGGGCAGTGCTAACACAGCAGAGGCCGGTCCCTCGCTGTTTCCAGATGGCCTTGTAGAGCTAAGCCTAAATGTATTTCAGCATAGATGACCACCATGAAATTGTACACTAGCTCCTGGCCAGCCTGGGCTGGGGCCAAGGTAGCGGGGGCCGTTCCCTCACAGTTTCCAGGGTGGCTTCGCGGGCCACAAGAAACCACTTCGCGGGCCTCATCCGGCCCCCGGGCCTTGTGTTTGACATGTCTGGTTTATCTGCATCTTAAATCTTAATTTCTACTGAGAAAGCTATTGCACATGGCAGAATTCTGCAATAAAGACATTAACACTGACAAACAGACATAATTGAAAGATAAGTACAGTAAATATGCTCCAAGTTACACAACACAAATAAAGAGTAAGAATCTCAGCTTTAATTTTAAATATTACATGTTCCTATCTCTTGCTGTAAAAGAGATGATTGTTAAAGAAGTATGTCTACTAAACACACAACATGCTGTTAAATCTCTAAAATCACAATACTTTGGGGTTTTCAGTTATCTGTGCTGAGCTTCTTGCCTTCATTACAACTAAAATGGACTTTATAAACTTTAGAAAACTCATCCAATATTAATTATTGCAAATGATATTTTGGTATATATTGACATCAGTTGTAATCATGGCTGGAAAAGCCCAAAGATCATTTTGTATATTAGTTTAGCTGCTTACTTTTATAAAAGCTTCATAGACATTAAGCATCGTGAGATGGTCACCCTCCTCAACAGCAAATTTTCTATGTTCTCTAATCTGAAAAGGAAAAATCTTTTATATAGCAAGCAACAGGAGCAGGAATAATTTTCTGCTAATTTTCAAGAACAGTACAATCCTAATAGGTTAAATCTGCACTTAAAAGTTTCAACTAACCCATGAACGCAATAGTCTTTTGTTCAAACAGTATTTCAATAGGTATAAGTACTCAGAAGTAAAAGCATATCAAAAACTACATCATTAAAACACAAGTCACACGTAATGTTTTTCATTAGATAGTTAATAAGGAGGCACAAAATATGAATGAAAACAAGGTAGTGAAGTGTACAAGTCAATGCAAACAGTCTAGAAGTGTTTCAGAGTTATGTCAGTGGGTGTAGACCAGCACTTACAGCTTGAACTTTTTTGTTTGGAGGAACTGTGAAGATATTTTGGATTTGCATCATGGATGCAATGCTCAGAATCTCTTGGGAGCAACCAAAATTTCCTGCAAAATGATTTAAGGAAAAATGGGGTGAGGAAAAGAAAATTCATTGTCATGGAGCAATGCTTCATTTGTTACATCTTTCCAATTAAAACAGCTATAACAGAATTATATCTGCTATACTGCTTTCTCCCTACGCCCAGCTCACTTTCATAACCCAGATGTCTATCATGCATCTACATCTAATAATACAGCAAATTATTTATTTTTAATGATAAATGCACATTAAACATTTTAATTACAAATTAAGAGGAATTAACAGTACAATTTATAATAGAATGTATTACCTGATTCTAGGAGCATCTTTGCAAACATGGGATTTAAAGGGAACTCTGCTATTCTAATTCCCAGAGGTTCGGTGAGACGACAATATTTATCCAGTCCTGCAGGAGAAAAAAATCAATGATACAGAATGTAAATACTGGTAATTCAGGATACCTTAAATGTAAAATGTTAAGAGTACAGAAAGACATTATTGGCTGCATTATTTTCCAGAGCTAAAACCATATTCCTGGAAACTTTGCATTATATGAGTTGCTATATATTTAGCCTACCATTCGTATAATAAAAATGTAATCAGTTATGAAGGTTGAAATCTGCATATCTTTTTTTACAGAGAAATACAGTATCTCCTATTATTTTTATAGTCTGATATCTTAAAAGAATTTCTTAACAATAACCTTGTTGTATAAAATGTACTGCATCTTTATAATTATATTTTTTTATTGAAAAGTTTTACAAAGTTTAAGAAACATATAAATTGAACCCCCCTCCCCATCACCCCTCCCCACTTCCCTCGCCCCCCCCCCCTGACTTCCCAAAGCAGAATACAGGGTATTATGTATAACAATCTTATACAAACATATGCTAAATATGTTAAAACATTAACAAACCTTCCACTCTTTAACTCCCTTATAACAAAACTATAATAACTATAATAACACATCTTTTTAATTGCTAGAGATTATTCATAAACTATTTGAAACTTTTCAGACCTGATCTAAAGATAGAAGCACATATACAGAATATATAAATATTACCACTATAAGTTCAAAATCCATATGAAAAATGCAATGACAACCAGAGGATTCTTCTAAAGTGCATTAAGTTATTAGTAAACAAATTTTGCAGCTTACTAAGGATTTCGTCAATCTTTCTAAATACTATAAACTACCTTAGGGAACACCTGCTGCCGGCATCAACTTCCCTCCGCCCTGTGCGTTCCCACAGAGAGGGCCTCCTCAGGGTGCCACCGGTCAGAGAATGTAGATTGGTGGCCCCCAGGGGGAGATCTTTCTCTGTGGGCGCCCCAGAATTATGGAACCAGCTACCAGTTGAGCTCCGGACGGCGCCCGATCTCCGCTCCTTCCGCCGCGACCTAAAAACATACTTGTTCGAACAAGCCGGCCTGGCCTGAGGGGGGATTGGGGGGGTTATTATTATTTTATTGGGGTTATTTATTATGTATTAATTGTTCTTTTAACGGGCATATATTTAATTACTTTTAACTTTTGTAATTTTGTATTTTACTCTTGCCCTGTACACCGCCCTGAGTCCTTCGGGAGAAGGGCGGTATAGAAATATTAATAAATTAAATTAAATTATTCATTGGAAACATGTTTTTTTCTGTGCATAACTAAGCCTTTATGGAAGTACCTATTTTCAAAGCCAACGAATGAGAGCCCACTCACAGCAGAGTTCAGATGCCATCACAAAAACAGAAAGCTAAGAATATAAAAGGCTCAATAAGATTGTAGTATCAGATCCAAAAACATAAATGCAGCACTGATAATCCAGCAAACAGCAGCCCTTTGAGCCAACTGAGCTGAATGAATGGGTGTTGCAATTGCTAAGGAAGAATAGGTTTAATTTCTGTAAGGAAGTTCCATTTCTTCTTTTACAATACCTATTTTACTACTCATATAGTTTATGTAAAGCAGTGTTTCTCAATCTCAACAACTTTAAGATGGGTGGACTTCAACTCCCAGAATTTCCCAACCTGCATACTGGGGAATTCTGGGAGTTAGTCTATTCATCTTAAAGTTGCTGAAATTGAAAAATATTGAAATAAAGTAATTTAAATTCTCAGAATCTGTTACCAAGGTATATTTTACTTCAATTTATTCCAGGCAAGGGTTCTGTTTTTTAGCCATCTTTCATTTTAGTACCCTGAACCTACTTAACAATCAGTACATAAATATCTAAAAATGAGATTAATTGTCCAAAATGTATTACTCCTATAAATGATGGGTAGCATTCATTTGCAAAAAAATGTACAAGAAGCTCTGCAATGCATATTATACTAACTAAAAGCCATAAATATTCAATCTCAACATTTGGTCTGGAAAAAAAAGAACAATTTACAGATCTTAAAAAAAAATTGGCACACATTTGACACAGAACAAGTAAATCTTCAGAGTGTTCTGCATCAAAGGCAAAAATGTTTTTGTTCTTATAACTCTGGTACATTAAAAGCAATTGGTTAACTGATAAATAATACATAGGTGTAAAGGCAATAATGTGCATATCTTTCACCTACTCTAAAATTAAAAACAAACAAAGACACCATCTTACCTCCTAAGGCATACAACAGCTCCAGAGCTTGCACCATTGATTGAGCTGGCGGAGGCTAGAGAAAAAAACAGTAATATAATTTGCTCTATTTGTTATAGAAAGATATTTTCAATTTAGAAACCTGACTTTCTATGAATTTGAGAAAGAATCAGTAGTCTCTTATTTTAATCTACTTGGCTTCAAAAAGATTGACACAGATTAAAGAAGAGTTCAATTTGTGATTTATAAAACAATATTTGGGGGAAAAGCCATGTCTTGGATCTGTGCTGGGAAGCTATTTTAAAGAGCTAATTCAGCCATTGTGAAGTCCTTCTTCCAACTTCCCATCAAATAACACCATTTAAGAGAGGGGAGCATGCTCACCCTATATAACCTAGTAAGACATGCTTCAGGAAGAATTATCTTCCTGATATCTTCAGAAAGAATTGGTCCCCAAAATAACCTGTCCCTGTGCTATATAGGGCTTTAAAAGTGATTCAGAACCTTGAATTGGACCTGGATAGCAATTGGGAGCCAATGAAACTGACACAGCATTGATGTAACTTGGGTGAACTGTGGGGCACCCAAAACTGTGTGTGCCACTGCATTCTGGGTCAGTTGCAACTTCTGGATGGTCTTTAATGGCAGCCCCACATAGAGCATTGGAGCAATCCAAACAGGAAGTGATTAAGGCATGAGTGATTATGAACAAGGCCTCCCAATCCAGGAATGGCCTATTAGTGTACAAAATAAATTTATGCAAAGGCCGTCCTGACCACGGCTGCCACTTTCCACAGGAGTCAGGCATCCAGGAAGATACCTACACTAGATGACTTTATGAAATAAGTGAAACTATCACCAACCACTGATGCCATTTGTTCACTCAAACCTCTTTAATATCTAGAGAACCCAGCTGAAGCTTTGATAGCATTCAGATAAGCAAACATTTATAAAATCTGAAGAGAAAATTTTTTTCATAGAATTCAAAATGTGTGTCTACTTACCTTCACATAATTTTAAATCCTGTTTAATTCAACCCACCTTGTAACCATGCAGTTTCTCTATTTGTAGAGCACTGCACCAAACACAAAAGAACTGGACATAGCTATGCTGGAGGCAAGGTTTTTGTGCAAACCTTACCGTAGTTATATTTGTACATGTAGTCTGAAGCAAAGTAATATTAAACTAATATATGAAAAGCGGGAAATGAAAACAGCTTTTGGGATCTACGCTGTTTTTGATTCATGCAATAACACACTGCAAAGTAAGTTGAGTGGCTGATCCAAAGGCCCTCAGTGAGCTTGACTGTGGGTCTTTATGGCCCAAGTCTGACATCCTTATCACTTTACATCACTCGTTTTCATACTGTGCTATAGTTAGGGTTTACCATAACCCTTAGAGATACAGGTAGTCCTCGACTTACAACAGTTCTCTTAGTGACCATTCAAAATTACAACGGCAATAAAAAAGTGACTTATGACCATTTTTCACATTTATGACCATTGCAGCATCCCCATGGTCATGTGATTTACATTTATTCATTTTTTTTTTATTTTATTAAATTTCTATACCGCCCTTCTCCCGAAGGACTCAGGGCGGTGTACAGGGCAATAAAATGCAACATACAAAAGTTAAAAGAAAATTAAATTAATTAGCCCTAACAATAGTTAAAATAAACCCAAACCCTTAGTCCAGGCCGGTCTTTTCAAACAACCAAGTCTTCAGGTCACAGCGGAAAGAGCGAAGGTCGGGAGCCGTCTGGAGCTCAACAGGCAGTTGATTCCAAAGGGCTGGCGCGCCCACAGAGAATGCTCTCCCCCTGGGGGCCACCAGCCGGCAATCCCTGACCGATGGCACCCTGAGGAGGCCTTCTCTGTGGGAGCGCACAGGACGAAGGGAAGTTGACGCCGGCAGCAGGAGCTCCCGTAGGTAATCCGGACCCATGCCATTTAGGGCTTTATAGGTCATCACCAGGACCATGAATCTCACCCGGAGGGCAACTGGAAGCCAATGCAGCTCGCAGAGGAGAGGTGTTACATGGGAGTATCAGGAAACCCCCATCACAACTCGCGCGGCCGCATTCTGCACCAGTTGAAGACTCTGAGTGGTCCTCAAGGGCAGCCCCATGTAGAGAGCATTGCAGTAGTCTATCTGAGAGGTCACGAGCGCATGAGTGACTGTATGCAGGGCATCCCAGTCCAGATAGGGCCACAACTGGCGCACCAGGCGAACCTGGGCAAAAGCCCCCCTGGCCACAGCTCCTACATGGTCTTCCAAACTGAGCTGTGACTCAAGGAGGACACCCAAGTTGCGAGCCCTATCTACGGGGGGTAACACCTCACCCCCCATAGTTAAAGATGGAATAAACTGAATTTCCCAAGATGCCGGTACGTACGGCCACTCAGTCTTGTCAGGATTAAGCTGAAGCCTGTTCCTCCCCATCCATGCTTGACAACTTACATTCATTATGGTTGCAGTGTCCCAAGGTCATGTGATCACCTTCTGCGATCTTCTGACAAGCAAAGTCAATGTGGAAACAAGATTCACTTCACAACCGTGTTACTAATGTAGCAATTGCAGTGATTCACTTAACAAATGTGGCAAGAAAAGAAGACCATATAGGAGCCGTGACCAGGGGGGCTTTTGCCCAGATTCGCCTGGTGCGCCAGTTGCGACCCTATCTGGACCGAGATGCCCTACGCACAGTCACTCACGCGCTCGTGACCTCCCGTTTAGACTACTACAACGCTCTCTACATGGGGCTGCCCTTGAGGACCACTCGGAGGCATCAGCTGGTGCAGAATGCGGCCGGGCGAGTTGTGATGGGGGTTTCCTGATACTCCCATGTAACACCTCTACTCCGCGAGCTGCATTGGCTCCCAGTTGCCCTCCGGGTGAGATTCAAGGTGCTGGTGATGACCTATAAAGCCCTAAATGGCTTGGGTCCGGGATATCTGAGGGAACACCTGCTCTGAGGGAACATCAAGCTCCCTTCGTCCAGTGCGCTCCCACAGGGAGGGTCTTCTCAGGGTACCACCGGTAAGAGATTGCCGGCGGGTAACACCCAGGGATAGGGCCTTCTCAGTGGGTGCGCCTGCCCTTTTGAACCAGCTGCCAGTGGAGCTTAGGACTGCCCCCGACCTCCATTCATTCCGCCGGGACCTGAAGACCTGGCTCTTTGAGCTCTCTGGCCCAGGCTGAGAATTTTAATTTTAATTTTAACTGGGGTTTTATTTGTTCAGGGACGGATATAATTTTTTTAACTGTTTTTAATTTTTGTATTTTTTGTTTTAATCACCCTGTAAACCGCCCTGAGTCCTTCGGGAAAGGGCGGTATATAAATATAATAAAATAAATAAATAAATAAATAAATAAATAAAAGTCATAAAATGGGGCAAAACTCACTTAACAAATTTCTCACTGAGCAATATAAATTTTGGGCTCAATTGTGGTCATAAGTTAAGGACTACCTATATTATAAAAGGATAGCAGATCCTGTTTCTCATGATAATATGATAAATATGAAATATTAAATAAGGTTCTTTTACTTACTGAGAGGAAGGGAAACCTAAGTACATTGTCAATTCCTAATGCTTTAAGCTGCAATATAACTGGTGCCAGGTTACTGCGCTGCATTTCAGGAATGGTGGACTGTGGCAACTTCTCAAAGTCTTCCTCTATGGAGAAAGTAAAGTTCTTTGTGATTAAGTTTTAAACATGAATCCTGTCCCATTATAAGATTCCACAACTCAATAATACATATTAAGTTCAAGTGTTCCAACTGAAAACAAAGCTGTGCAAATCTTTTAAAACTGGTGCTTTAGAATGCACAGAAACACATACAAAGCAGCTCTTTTTGAATCATTAAAGCATCTACATATTTTTTCGTACTTGTGCACTGCTATCTCCACATACTGAATGCAGGCAAAATCTTCATCTGTAATATAATTTTACAGAGCCGGAAGAATATGGTAAGAAATTATTCGGGGGGGGGGGGTGTTTGCTGGTCTTCAAGTCAATGTTAATTCCTGGTGTCTGCCTGAAGAAGTTCCTGCAGGTTTGGTTTTTTTTACAAGAAATGGTTTGCCACTGCCTAGGGCTGAGAGTGAGTGACTGGTTCAGGGTCAAACAACTGACTTTGTGCCTAAGGCAGGACTAGAACTCGGATCCTCCAGTTTCTTGCCTGATGTCTTAACTACTGCACCAAATTGGCTCTCAAGGAAGATTTATCTGGCTACAAAGAAATGTTTCCCTGGAGCATTCCATAGTACAAACTCTTGTGCAGCATTATGAAGATATGAAGGATTTCAAAAGAAGGAAATTACAGGAAAATCTGCTTCCATAACATACTGAGGAACATAGTAAGGAAGAGAGATTAAAAATTAACCATAAAATTCTATTTTGGGGTGGGAAGGTGGATTATCAACAAAATTCCCTCTTACAGAATTGTGAAATATTTTTTAACCATCTGCATAAGGAACAGTTTATTAAGTTTATTCTTTACTTATAAAATCTTCTCACAGACAATGAAGCTGAATTTATTATTATAATTCTAAGTTACAGGGCTCAATTGTGAAACTATTGACAATAGAGTAAAAACTCCACTAATAAGCGCTCGCCACCTGTGTAAAGTCTGTAACATTTTCCTGAGCGATTCCGACCAGCACGACCAGCTCTCTGATTAGCCGAGGCCTTCGAGATTGGGACAACCACAAGACATTCAATGGCTGTTTTGGGATTATATGCACGAAGCTTCACAAAGCCACAGTCAACGACAAATGAAATGCCATTGATTGTGACAGAGGTTTCTGCAATGTTAGTAGCCACTATCACCTGAAAGGACCAAAATAAAAATTAGTCCCCACCTCATAAACTAGGTAAGCTTGAGAAAATAACAACTGTGGCTTTTTTAGAAGATTGCTTTAAAATCCACAATATCATTAACACAACTAGAAATGTAAGAAATTAAGGTATGTAACAGCAATATCCATTTCAAGATACTGAAAACTTTTCAGTAAAGCATTATTTTGTACATTAAATCTGTACAAACTGCAGATTACTAATGGATTTTTAAAGACAGAATAAATAGTCTAGCAGTTAGATGGAAAGCTACACTTCTACTTTCCTTCTTAAAAAATAAAATTAAGAACAAATGTTCTTTCATCTGACATTGAACAGGAAAGTTCATAATTAAGTAGGTTAAAATGGGGGGGGGAGTAAGGAAAAGGGACTGATGCAGATGAAGTGGTCATATTCTTAACAATATGCCACTGTAGCCAATCTGTCTGGTTTGCATTCAGCATTTGTAACAGCCAAATTATGGTCTGGAATGTCCTAGATGATGATACATTTTTGAACATGATATAAAGTATAATAATCTCTATATTTTTCAACGGTAATATTACATAAAGCATCTCTATGCATATCCTATCCTAATAAATTAACTATGAAAAGATAGGTTCTACACACAAATACGCACACAGCAACCTTACCCAGCTTGGCACCTTCCAATGTACTGATACTGGAATGTTCTATAATTTCTGTCCAGAATGCTTATACTGGAAATACTGGGAGGTGCAGCCTCAATACAAGCAAAAGGCTTGGCAAAGCTATTTAGGAACAATAAGTACATTACTTTACCTTTCTCACATTATGAGGCATCCTTTCAAAAATTTTCATCTGCTCAGTAGCAGGCAATCCAGCATACATAGGAAGAACACGCAGGTGCTTCTTCATGCCTGTGCGAGCGATGATTCGAGCTTGTTCTATCAACATAGAAACAACTGTTTCTACTTCTTCCTAGAAAAGCAGTTGAGTGATTGACAGATTAAATTATATTTATTGTACCTTCAAGAGCATATCATGGGGCTGAAATATTCTTAAAGGAGACATCTAATAGCTTCTCATAAAAATTTTTTTCCCTGTTCATGATCTTAAAAAGGCCAGTTAATTGTGTTAATAGGATGCCAAACATCAAAGTGATTTTCTTCCAATATGCCACAATACTTTGTAGTCCAATAGTACAGAGAACAGAATGGGAACATTCATACTAGAGCCTTGTTACAATTATCTGGCTGTTTTTAGATGACTTCATACAAAACAGATAAACAGAAAAGGAAGTATAAATTAAGGCCACACTTGGAATACTGCATCCAGTTTTGGTCACCACAATGTAAAAAAGATGTTGAGACTTTAGAAAGAGTGCAGAGAACAGCAACAAAGATGATTAGGGGACTGGAGGCTAAAACATATAAGGAACGGTTGCTGGAATTGGGTATGTCTAGTTTAATGAAGAGAAAGACTAGGGGTAACATGATTAGCAGTGTTTCTTTTCATTTTTAGTTTAAATATAATTTTCCTGCAGTTTAATGGAAAGTATAGCAAGCAATCATAAAATATTCATGCACAAACCATTCTGTGCATAAAACAGCTGGTACTGAATTGGCACACATATTTCTTGTGCTTTGTTCCACACACATTTAAATAGGGTTGCTTTTGTTCCAGGAAGAAATGTTGAGGGAGAGTTTGGGAAACTGCTAAAGACATTGGCAAATAAGATTATATGAAAAGAAAAAGACTACAGAGGGCAGACTCGTGCGAGATACCAAGAAGTAAAAAGAATGAACAACACACATCAGCCTTACCCAATTCAATCTGTTTCATCTAAACCGGTGTCCCTCAACTTTATCAACTTTAAAAAGTGTGGACTTCAACTGGCTGGGGAATTCTAGAACTTGAAACACATGCCTCTTAAAGTTGCTGAGGTTGAGATACACTTATCCAAACCAGAACAGCTAAAATTTTCTACATATGTTTCCGCTGACTGATGGCCATTTCAAAACAGTTTGGCAAAATCTTTGAAAATGCCTTGCTTTATTCCAGGTTCAGAACTAAACTGGTTTCCTGTATCATGCACATCTCCATATTATCTGATACCCACTGGAAGCCAAAGGGAAGTTCTGGAGAACTGAAACTTAATTTATTGCACCCTAGGCAGGGAAGAAATATTCATAGATTACTCACTCTTCTAAATTATTATTCTAAAATAGGCAAATAAAAGAAAATGCCTAAATATTTACATTTGATATTTGCACTACCTCAAGTGTGTATGTGCCTCTCATGTGCATACACACATACATACACTTTCCTTGTCTCATATCCTCCTGATATAACCACAAATCACAACATTCCAGGCCAATAGAGTCCAATACTATAATTCACTAGCCTCCTCTCAGAATCACTAGATTCTGGCAATCTTAATATAACCAATATTTTAAGCTAGATGTGATCAGCAATTTTGCATGAAATAAAGTCAACATGTTATCTTATATCAAACCAATACTTTCAAGAAGGCAAAGTTTATTTTGCATCTACCTGGCCAGTTAAAAATGCCAGTATATCTCCATCACCTTCTGAATTATGAATTTTCATGACCGTTTCCACAGTTGACTTCACATAATCTGGAACAGGACTGTTAGGGGAAAGGGAAAAAAAAACATAATAAATTTCTCAATAAAGGGAAATACAATTTCTACTTATCACCAGGATTAAAGGAAATACAAATAGATTTGATCCTTTGAGCAGGATCAAAAAATTAACTCTAACTATTCTTTTCAGTTTTCTTCATAAAACATTTAATACTACTAAACATTCTATAATTCAATTTATATGCACATGCTTAAAATGTTATTTCACACTGGTGGGGAAAAACAGTTCAACAAAAAGTAAATATCCTTTAGCATATTATTACAAATCTAATCTTTAAACAATGCAAAATCAATATACGCTCAAATACAGCATATGTGAGTAATCTATATCGAGTTTCAAAATCTGGTTCTAATGGCCTTCAGTAACTATTAGTCCACAAGCCACTTTTATACTTTCAACAAGAAAGCAGGATTTAAAACTGCTGTTATCTTACGTAGGGAATCTTACCCAACCATACCTCTGTATCATAGAATTGGAATGGGCAGGATCACACAAGGAAATATTTTAAAAATATTTGAAATAGAATGTGGTGGAAAATCTAGATTCCAGTGCCTAATATGTGTCATTCCACATAGCATTCAAAGTAAAAAAGAACTCACTAAATTACAGTATATTTGTATATGCATATCAATTTACAAAGCTAATGAAATAAGCACTAACCAACAGAATGTATTACCTCAAACAGAAATAATACATTTGCTTCAAGAAGGCTACAGAATATGTTTTATCTATGATAGATTAATATGGCTACTCTTCCAGAACTTTTTATCACAGTTAACTTGAACACTTCTCACTTTAGTCAGTTGTAAAAGTAGCAATGTTACAAGAACATAAAGGGACAAGCAAAAGATTATCCACCTATGACATCCACATTTCTTGCTCAGCACCAAGTGCAAAAGCAAGCATGCGGATGCATAGGTAAAGAACAAGCCCACTTCTGCCACCGGACCTTTCCATCTCCTTCTGTGGAGGAGGAGGGAGGGCATGAAGGTGCTGCCAAGCTTTCCCATAGCCCTTCTGTGGAGGGGGAAGGGGAGAATTAAGGTTCCAGGGGAGGAAAAGCATGAAGATTCCACCGAGCCCCCGTAGCACTTGTCTGAAGTCTGCTCCAGCTGGCCGGTGCAGAAGGGGACGGGGGAAGGTTCCTGAAGCCCTCCTCCACTCAAGTCTGCGCCTGCTGCTCACAAAATAGGAGAGAGATACAGTCAATTGGAAAACAGGATTTAGGTTTATATCCTAAATGTGTTGGTAACAAAGCCCAAGAATACCTAAAGGATCCATTTAATCGTCCTTTCTCAACCAGACTTCTCTTCTAACCACCACTTAAGCATTAAACAGGAACCGACCTCTGAATGTAGAAGACATCCACAGGAAACGTCCTTCCTTCCACAGTGAGGATCATGCTGGTATCTTTGCTTGGATCACTGCTCTCATTTTGGTTAAAGAAATCCCT
Source organism: Vipera berus (assembly GCF_964194415.1). Taxonomy (NCBI): domain Eukaryota; kingdom Metazoa; phylum Chordata; class Lepidosauria; order Squamata; family Viperidae; genus Vipera; species Vipera berus. The sequence continues at coordinate 27,625,383 of NC_138204.1, forward strand.
AAATTTCTAAAGTAAGGACAGTAAAATGATCACCATCGACACCAGCTAAAGGAAACACACTTATCAAATACTGGAAATCCAAGGACAAATATATAAGTATAAAATAAAAACATGGATTTTTTGTGCAAACCAAATCCTTCTAGCAGCATATTTTCAAAATAACATCAAATAGTTAATAAAGCATATATAACTCGCATATATGATCTATCTATATATGTATTTCTGTCATATATATATATATATATATATATATATATGTAATCTTAGTAACATTTTAAATTTAATTTTTGGTAAATTTAAAAATAACAATTTGTTTATAAAAATGTAGTTAGCAGTTACAATTACAATTAACTGGAAGCAAATTTATACGTATATATAAATTTTATGAGATATTATTTGCATACTTGACACATATTAAATATGCAGTTAAGCTACTTTCTACATTCTATGTAGACACATTATGTATTATAAAACACAAGCATATAAAATACTAACCATATGAAATACAACTCAAATTTTTCAAATTAGCAGTGTGGTCTGTATTTCTTTTTTAGATTTACTCAGTCCAATAATTAATGTTCTGAAGGCATTTACTGTGATTAATAACAGAAATTTATTTACTACTTACATTACTAATGGATAATTATTTTCCATCAATTATCACTGGCAAACAAAAATTGCAGCCTTTTAATTTTTAATGAGTAGAAAAATTAGACAGAACTGAAAGAACATAAAAGCAGCCATTTATTCAATAACTCACTCACACACAAAGGATCTAATTTATATTAAAGTAAACTAAAATGCAATTTTGCAGGTTTTCTGAAAAGGAATTCTTGTACGCAGTTCAGCCAAGTAGAGATAACTCAAATCTTTAAGCTTTATACAAGATAACCATTGCCAATTAAATACTTTTGAGGTTAATTGTGGCTTTCAGTACCTAGCTAGGAGAAAAAGTCATCCACACATTAATTTTTTTTACTGAGAAACATGACGTCCATCGTACAAAGCTTATTTTTTTCCCCTGGGCTGGCATAATGCTTTGACTACATTTCCAAAACAAAGATCCCTGGGAAATGGATCTTGTTAAGGCAAACACTTTTTATCAACCGTATTTATAGAACTATGGGTTTTTTTAAAGAAAAAAAATACTATGTTAGGAAAGAAGAGTTGTGAGCACTGGAGGAAGATCTCCATCCCTCTTTCTATTACCAAGGAAGCAGGGAAGAGGGAGGAGGGGAAGAATTCATACAGTGATTTGGAATGGGAATGACTAGAAATGAATGGAATGCTCCGAAATCAAAATAGTGTGTCTTTTCAAATGACTTTATCAACTGTGAACTAAAATCCAAATTCAGAACAAATTTTCCAAGTGCATCAAATGGTCCATTTATTTTCCTAAGCTTAAAATAGTTTCTATTACAAAATTAATCATTTGAACAAAATCACTGCTTTTAAACAATCACCATTTACTCTGGTGGGGCTTAAGGTCACAGCATTATGTTTCTAGAAGACTATGCCTTTGTACTCAAATATACTGATGAAACTCTTACACTTGGCATCCTAGAGGATAGATCACAACTCAATATATATATATTGCCTTGTCTTTCTAACATACTTTTCTGGAGCGTCACCTACCTCAGCATCCAGTGTAGCAGATGCTATAATCAAGCGAAGATCTCCTCGTTTTTTCTGAACCTATAGTGAAAAATATTAAAGATTGTTCAAATATCATAAAAATCTAAAATTAACATTGATGTGAACTACTGGCACTATATTTCACATTTACATATTAATATTATAAGTTAATATATTCTCATTTTCTCATAGAAGGTCCCATTCAGCTAAACTTCTGAGAAGAGCATGTTTTCATGCATTAGTTGTTAATGCCATAGATTCTCCTCTTCTGAATGATCAATTAAATATCTCAATTTAACCCTAGAAGTATGTAATCTTTACAATAACCCTCATCCTTGATATATCTTGCCCAAAAATTACTAAGCAACATTGCACAGTGAAACAGGATACACTATGCTATTTTCTCCATAGCACTCATATTCTTGAAGAGAATGATGCTAGAAAATGACAACAACATACCAGAAGGAAAGTACACACAGCTTTCCAAATACAGAACTATATTCCACAGCATCTCCATTGGCCATGCTGGGTGGATTTACTGGGAACAGTAGTTCAGCGACTTCTATTTGGACCACAAATTCTCATTCTTAATGTAGATTGAATATAAGGACCTTAAAAATGATTGGAACTGACAAGGTATAAGCAAGATTGCAGGCCAACAGCAACATAGTACGGTAATTGTAAATATTTGCTTTGTTCCCAACTCAATGGTTGCAAAAGGAGGTATTAAAAATATATAGTCAGAATTCTAACCTTTTTTAATAAGCCAATAGCAATATCTGTATATAAAGTCCTTTCGTGAGCTTCATCCAACATGATGACACTAAACAAAAGCCAAAATATATTTTTAAAAAATATCCCAATCATGAAATTTTCATCACAATATTAAACATGCTTTGGTAGCACAAGTTAATAAATATAATTCATGATTTAATAGCCACAGTTAATATATTATGGAAATCATGTAACTAAACTGATGTTACACACTTGTGACTCCCTAACTTTAAAAACTTCAAGTTACAATAAAGCATAATTATACATAAATTCTCAGAAATACAACTCAAAATAATTAATAGAAGGTCAAGAATAGCTTTTTATCTAAACCATGTCCTTTGAAGAAAATATTCAAGAATTGCAATCTGAAATACTTTTCTTGGGCTACATCTAGCTATTTTATTCCACTGGCAAAATCTGGTCAATTAACCAAATGGATACTTATTTTCCATCTGACCTACTAAATAATGTGAACCTTCAAAACATATTTGGAGCACACAGAAAAACAGAAAAATAGAAGTTGTTCTTGTTCTGGGAGTTAATGTTTACTTATATAATAGATTTTTTAACACAAATGAATAAATATGTGGTATGTATTGTAGCAAAACTCAGAAAGACAAATAAAAACAGAAGGAATGAAAAAAACACCAATCTGCTTAATATTCTAATATCTCTTATGAACTCTATGTTTGTGTTTGTGTGTGTACAGATAGTTGGTAGGTACGTATGTCGACAGTGAGTCAGTCAGTATCATTATAGTATGTGATTTATTGAAATGAAGAAAACCCAGAATAAAAAAAACCCTAGAATACAAGATTACTCCCTATTTACAGTCTATATTCAACAAAAATAAGAAAATAAAGTAACAAAGAGAGGTAGAAATGAATACAGAAAAAGGAAAATTTCACCATTTATAGCTTTACAACAATCAGCGTGTTTACCTATATCTGGTTAGTAATGGGTCAGCCATCATTTCCCTGACCAGCATTCCATCTGTCAGAAACTGTAACAAACAAACAAAAAACATCTATGTTTGTTCTGAAACAAGATTCATGCCCCCAAATTGCAGCAGTTGGTAAGTAATTTCATCTACTTCCATGGGTTCAGAGATTATTTATTTATTATTTTTATTTTATTGGATTTGTATACCGCCCTATTCCCGTAGGACTCAGGGCAGTTTACAGGGCAGTTAAAACCATGAATACAAAAAATTAAAAACAAATAAAACAATTAAATTAAATTAGTGTGGCTCTTTTATATAGGCAAAGTAGTAGCATGTTTGCAGAAAACAAGGAATACTTGGAAGAAACTGAAAGTTTGGAGAACGACAAACAACATAAAGAAAAACTGGGCTCTGCAACCATTCAAGCCAGTTATCAAGTGTCTCAATTGCAATCATGTGACCGTGGAGATGGTGAATTATAAGTGTGAGTAAAGGTTACAAGGCACTTTTTCCAACCATCATTAAATAAATGGTTGTAAATCAAGGACTAACTGTATTTGACTCTGAAATACATTAGAACCTATTCAAAACAGTCAATCAGTATTGATCTCCATTGTTCTCCTCCCCAGAAAGTACTGTTTCACTTGATCCTCACTGACTGGAAATATTTGTAAACACTTTTAGGATAGAAGCATTTTCCTCAAATATATTACCTTAATTCTTGTAGCCTGTGGGTCAGTACAGTCATCAAATCGAATGCAATATCCAACTTCATGGCCCAGCAAGGCACCCCTCTCCTCAGCTACCCGCTCTGCAATCTAGGAAAAAGAATAACATTAATATTGCAAAAAATAAACACATTTGATTTGTGAATATGTGCTGTTTGTTTATCTTGCACAACTAGGGAAAAATAATTAAAAAATCAGTGAGGTAAAATTTGGTTAACTTGAGCTAATTCTGTTAGATCATTATGTAGTAGTTAACCAATCTTTATATGGCAAGACCCAGTTTTCATTAATAAATACTGGCAATGCAATTATTCTGCTTTTACAAGGATGAGGAAAACTAAAATAAAATTTTCTGTACTTAAAGGTTGCACCAGCACAAGAACTTCAACACAAGAAAGCCAGAGGTCCTCCAAAACTTTCTTCCACCAGAAAATTGCCAGATTGTCGGCGATTTTCCCTTCATCAACAGAAATTTGGTGGCGGCATTCCAGTTGTAAAATGCTCTCACTACTAAAGAGGTGTACCTGGTGCCAAAAAGATCATGTAATAGAAGCAACTAGACATATTTTTGGATCCAAATTAAGACTATACAAAGAAAACTACAACTTGAGAAATGACATTGTCTGCTCTATGTTTCTGTATGAAAAGGCACCAGAGAGAGGAATTATTTGTTAGCATTCATTAGCTTTCTAAAGAGATGACATTATGGGAAAGAAATAAAATGTCTGCAATGATTTGACACTCAATGAATTAAAATTATTTTAAAGCTTTCTTACGGCTGCTTCCCCTGTCACAGTTTTATGTCTTCAACACTATTTCACAATATTCCATCAGTGTACAGATAAGCAGTTTCATTCTAATAATAAATTTCAATTAGTTATAAAGCTAAATAAACAAAAGCATAATCTATATCAACTAATACTTGCTGCACCAAAGATAGAAATGTCCAAGTGTGTTTAACACTTGTTTTTCAAAATGGGCCATGTGATAAATTTCAACAAGCTAGAAAAGAACCAAAGTTCAAATGACACATTATAATCATATTTATGCAATGTGTCATTTTAATAAATATAGAATATCTTTCAAATACAATGCCTATAATTCAAGAAAAATATAGCAAACTTTTACAAAGTTCCAAAATGTTAAGTATTTTGTGTAGTGCATTTCGTGCCCTTCAAGTAAATGTGGTTATGAAATAAAAGCAACTATTTAGTGCTATTTACTAATTTTCCTAATTTTACAGATTAAACTAGTCTTTATCACTCTGGGGAATCAACAGAATGGATGAAATCTTAGGAACACCAAATCTTCAATGCATTTGGCATTCTCACAGGGTAGTGACTATTTTAAAATTTTATTTTTTATTTTTTAGAAATTAATAAACTATTTTGTAAATCATGCAGCAGAACCCAGGGAATGAAATTCCAGCTCCAGGCATAGTCTGAGCATTCTGCTATTGGGACATTTCATTGAATCCAACCCTTCCCTAAGGATGAAAATGAAGGAGTAACATACAACATCTTTCCTACAAGTAGCACTTGTTGCTATAATCATCTCTTCCATTATAAGCAACAGGAGAAAATTGAACTAATGGCTCCTTTAAAGTTCCTCCCCAGACAGAAAATAGGAGGACTTAGGATGTTTCACATCCATAAGACCGACTGATATCTCAGGTTTAATCACACATATATCCCCAGCACCAGACCTTATTGATATGGAAGGGTCTCAACTTGGGAAGTGGAAAGGAAATTCCAATGCCAGATTCTCCCTCTAAAATTAAGAATCAAAATTGATTAATCTTATTAGAAAGAACCCTCTTGGAGACATAGCTTTTGGCAGTGTCCAAAGAAATATAAAACTAAGCACAATCAATTTATCTTGTGTACTATTTAATTCCATTAAATGGCAACTTATTGCTGAAACCAAGATGACTTTCAATTTAGCAGATTTAATAAAATATCAAATATCTCATTAACCATGTATAAGCCCTTTAGCATTCCTAAAATAGCTCTTTGGATCCTAGCTTTAATGCCATAGTTATCCACTGCAAGATCGGTTTGCGCCCTGTGTCAAAAATTTTCAACCTATGCAATGAATTATAATGAAATATACCGATTAATCTAAATGTACTGTCAAAGACTTTCCAGATTTTTACCTGTCTGCTGCATAGGTAGAGTTATACAAAACAGATAGCTTTGGATAGCCCATGTCTAATCCCAAAGTGTACTTTTCAAATGTTTGGGTCTATATGGAATGAAGCAGAACAGTTTTGTTTCATATGTAAACAGAAAGCTGATTGTTCTCGACAGAAATGGTTTGGGGCAGTCCAGGAACAGTAGGAAAAAGCAAATGAAAATGGTTTTTGTTTGTGATGACATCAGCAGCAGTCACTGAAGGGAGGCAGATGAAGAAGGGAAGGAAGGTGCTTAGAAATGGGGAACAAATTAGCCTACGGGTGTTGTGACTCAGGGCCAGCCGGTGGGTCCGACAGCCGGGTCCGATGTATCGGAGGATTCAGATGTGGGGGAGGAGGGAAACGAACCGGCTGATGATGATGTGGAGGCTTTGCAGAGTCCTCAGCCGGGGACCTCTTCTCAGCTGTGTGAGCCCGAGAGTGCGGAGGATGATGACCCACAGCTGGCCCTGTTCAAGGACGCCCGACGTAGGAGGCAGACGAGCAGGGACAAACAAAGAAAGACTATGGGACTCCTCGGGAGGAGGCACAGGGAGACCACGCCCTGAGCTCTCTATAAAAGAAGTGTTTGGGGAGGGGCTAGTTGCTGAAAGCAACTTTTTCGTTTGAGAAGACAAGCTCTTGTGTTTTGTTATCTGCGTCATTAAACCTTGGCAGAAGCCTTTTAGCCTTGGACGCTTTCCAGACTCGTCTCTTAATTAGGGGTTGGGAGAAGAGGGCTGGTCCAGAACAGTTTGCTTTCAGCCACTCACCCCTTAATACTACGATGGAGCAGCTTCTTGCCGAGAATGCCCAGCTCAACCAGCAACTCACCTTGCTGGCCACTCAGGTGGCACAACTGCAGGCTCAGGTACATGCTGCCCCCCCACCCAGGAGGAAATGTCAGTTAGCTATGCCGGATAAGTTTGCTGGTAAACCAGAACTGTTTCCTGCCTTCCTGGGACAATGCCAGCTTTATATCAGCGTGAGAGCAGCTGATTTCCCCACTGACCGTGATAAGGTGGGATTCGTGTTGAGCCTTCTGTCGGGAGATGCAGCTCGTTGGGGCACGCCTCTGTTGGCACAGCCTAGCCCTTTGTTGGATAACTTTGGGGGGTTTTGTGACCATATGCGCCTCATGTACGAGGACCCGATTAAGGCGCAGACCGCCACCCGACGTCTGAAAGCTTTGAGGCAGGGTCAGCGCCCCCTACAGGCCTATATCAGCGATTTCCGGCTGCTTAGCCAGGATTCCGCCTGGAATGAGGCTGCGCTCGTGGATGCCTTTCAGGATGGCTTGTCAGAGGAGATGTTGGATGAGCTGGCCCGCGTGGACATTCCCTCAGATCTGAATGGGCTGATCCATCTTTGTCTGCGGATCGATGCCCGGCTGCAGCAGCGTAAGAGTCGCCGTGCCACCCCACAGACCCCTGCCGCCCCTGTTGTGCGTGAGCCCCCAGTCCAGAGGGAGGAGCCAATGGAGCTGGGTGCCGCCAGGTCCCGTCTATCGGTGACGGAAATGGACAGACGACGATCGGAGGGGTTGTGTTTCTACTGTGGGGACCCTGGACATTTGGCTGCTTCTTGCCCAAAGAAGCGTCAGCGGGCGTCAGTGACCAAGCCAGCTCCGAGAAAGTCCCCTGCTTTGCTATCGGGAAACGGTCCGAGCCCGATCTAGACGGTGTGAAAGATCGGGCGACCCACAACGATCACGCCGAGCGACGCCGTTCCGACGGTGCCTGTGAACCTCCACGGCATTTGATTTTGGAGGCACGACTGATCCTTCCTGGCAAGCCAGAGGGGATTCCGGTCCATGCCTTAATTGACTCTGGGGCTACCACTAACTTTATGGATTCGGCCTTTGTGGCCAAATGGGCTGTTCCCCAGTGTCCGGTGGATCCGCCCATGCTTGTGGAGACCATCGATGGTCGAGTGCTCCTGTCCGGGCCTATCACGGCCGCCACGCAACCCGTGTGTATGGCCATCAGTACCCATGTGGAGGCCATTCAGTTTTACGTCACTTCGGATCTGCACTTCCCCGTGGTCTTGGGACTGGCGTGGCTCCGGGCGCATGATCCACAGATCTATTGGTCTCAGAACTTGGTCACCTTCCCAAGTTTGCAGTGCGTGGACCACACCCGCCATATCTGTGCCGGCCAGGTGGAGGGTTCCTCAGGGGTTTCCTTGCCTCCCGTACTGTCCGACTTTGCTGACGTGTTCAGCGAGTCAGAGGCGGACCAATTACCCCCGCACAGGCCCTACGACTGCTCCATTGACCTAGTCCCTGATGCGCCTCTCCCAGTGGGGCGTTTGTACTCCATGTCGGAGCCCGAGTTGGCCGCATTGCGGGACTTCCTGACAAAGAACTTGGCTCGTGGATTCATCCGGCCCTCGTCCTCGCCAGTGTCTGCGCCCGTGCTCTTCGTCAAAAAGAAGTCGGGCGAGTTACGGCTTTGCTGTGACTACCGGAAACTCAACGCTATCACGGTGCGTAACCGCTACCCGCTGCCCCTCATCCCCGAGCTCTTGGACCGACTCCGGGAGGCTAAGATCTTCACGAAACTGGACCTGCGTGGAGCTTACAACCTCGTCAGGGTTCGGCCGGGTGATGAGTGGAAGACAGCGTTTGGTACTCGCTATGGACATTTCGAGTACACGGTGATGCCGTTTGGCCTGACCAACGCCCCCGCTGTGTTTCAGCATTTTATGAACGACATCTTTCGGGATCTGTTGGACCAGTTTGTTGTGATTTACCTGGACGACATCCTGATTTACTCCCCGTCGCGTGAAGCGCATCATCAGCATCTCCGTCAGGTCCTGCAGCGCCTCCGGAAACATCGGCTGTTTGCCAAGTTGGAGAAGTGCCAGTTCTACCAGGTGACCATTGATTTCTTGGGCCACCGCATTTCTCCCGAGGGCATCGCCATGGATCCAAGTAAAGTTGAGTCGTTGCAGAGTTGGCAACCCCCGCGTCGCGTGAAGGATGTTCAGCGACTTCTTGGATTTGCCAACTACTATCGGACATTCATCCCTGGCTTTGCTGCCTTGACAGCCCCCCTCACCCGGCTCCTGCAGAAGAAGACTCGGTTCCAGTGGAACGCCCCCGAACAACAGGCGTTCCAGGCTTTGAAGGACGCCTTCATGAAGGAGCCCATCTTGAAGCATCCTGACCCGCAACGGCCGTTTGTCGTGGAGGCGGACGCCTCCGACATTGCCATTGGGGCCGTGTTACTCCAGGCAGCGACGCCCAACGGTACCCTTTTCCCTTGCGCGTATCACTCTCGGAAATTGAATCCCTCGGAGCGCAACTATACCATCTGGGAGAAGGAGCTGCTGGCCATCAAGGCGGCGTTCGAGGCTTGGAGGCATCATCTGGAGGGGGCGCGGCATCAAATCGAGGTCCGGACGGACCACAAGAATCTGGAAAGCCTGCAGACCGCTCGGAATTTGAATCAACGCCAGATCCGGTGGTCCCTCTTCTTTGCGAGGTTTGACTTTCGGGTGCGGTACATTCCAAGCGGGCACAACCAGAGAGCGGATGCTCTGTCCAGGAAGCCCGAGTACACCCGAGTGGAAGACAAGCTTCCGCCCAGGACAGTGATCCCCGTCGAGTCTTTTGCTGCGGTACGGGAGCCGGTGGATATACGGGCTCGGATCCGGGAGGCGCAGCAGCAGGAGGCGTGGGTGGCTCAGCGGAAGGAAGAGGTGGGGCCAGATTCGCCTTGGTCGGTCACGGATGGACTCCTGTATTATCGTGACCGGCTCTATGTTCCAGGAGGGCCACTCAGGGGACTCGTCCTCAGCCAATGTCATGATAACCCGGCTGCGGGGCATTTTGGCCTGTTCAAGACTCTGAACCTGGTCTCCCGTACTTTCTGGTGGCCCCGAGTCCGACACGATGTCCAGTCTTATGTCACCTCCTGCGTCCCATGCAGGCAGGCCAAGTCAGCGACAGGGGCCCCGCCTGGTTTACTGCAGCCTTTGCCAACGCCCAAGAGACCCTGGGGGGCTGTGTCCATGGACTTTCTGACGGATCTACCCCCATCCTCCGGCTTCACGACAGTGTTTGTGGTGGTGGACATGTTGACCAAGATGGCGCACTTCATCCCCTGTCGCGGCTTACCGTCAGCTTGCGCCACTAGTCGCATGTTCATCCAACAGGTGTTCCGGCTGCACGGCCTTCCCGACAGGGTCGTCTCCGATAGGGGGGCCCAGTTTACAGCCCGCTTCTGGCAGGAGTTGATGCGGGCGTTGGACATTAAGGTTTGCCTCTCGTCCGCGCATCATCCTCAGACCGACGGGGGTACCGAGAAGGTCATCGGCATCTTAGAGCAGTATCTGCGCTGCTATGTTAACCTGCAGCAGGACAACTGGGTGGACTATTTGGCCATAGCCGAGTTTGCCTTTAATAACTCGCAACACACCTCCACGCAGATGACACCGTTCTTGGCCAACGTGGGTTATCACCCCAGGTTCTTCCCTCTTTCTCCCGTGGACTCACCGGAGCCGGCAGCGAACGAATTCATGGCGGAGTTACAGGCGATCCATCGGTTGGTGCGACGGCAGCTGGAGAAGGCCAAGGCCGACTACAAGAGGTTCGCCGATCGGTCGAGAAGGGATACGCCTCCACTATCGGTGGGGGATCGGGTCTGGCTGTCCACCAGGAACCTACCATCCACTCGGCCGGCGAGGAAGCTGGACCACCGTTACCTTGGACCGTTCCCAGTCGAGGCCGTCATCAACCCGGTCGCCTATCGTTTAACTCTGCCACGTTCCCTGCGCGTGCACCCCGTCTTCCATCGGTCCTTGTTGGTCCCCGAACAACCGGCCTGTCCACTTCGCCAAGCGGAACCTCCCCCATCAGGAACTCGTGATGGAGGCAGCACCCCCGAGTACGAGGTCGCCAGCATCAGGGATTCCCGCTGGTTGAAAGGTCGCTTCCAGTACCTGATCGAGTGGAAAGGGTACGGGCCGGAGGACTTCACATGGGAAGACGCGACCGCCGTTCATGCCCCTGCGTTGGTGACTGCTTTTCACGAACAGTTCCCATCCCGACCGCATCCGGATCGGCAGACCCGAGGGAAGGGCCCTGCGGTGCGGGATAGTGTTGTGACTCAGGGCCAGCCGGTGGGTCCGACAGCCGGGTCCGATGTATCGGAGGATTCAGATGTGGGGGAGGAGGGAAACGAACCGGCTGATGATGATGTGGAGGCTTTGCAGAGTCCTCAGCCGGGGACCTCTTCTCAGCTGTGTGAGCCCGAGAGTGCGGAGGATGATGACCCACAGCTGGCCCTGTTCAAGGACGCCCGACGTAGGAGGCAGACGAGCAGGGACAAACAAAGAAAGACTATGGGACTCCTCGGGAGGAGGCACAGGGAGACCACGCCCTGAGCTCTCTATAAAAGAAGTGTTTGGGGAGGGGCTAGTTGCTGAAAGCAACTTTTTCGTTTGAGAAGACAAGCTCTTGTGTTTTGTTATCTGCGTCATTAAACCTTGGCAGAAGCCTTTTAGCCTTGGACGCTTTCCAGACTCGTCTCTTAATTAGGGGTTGGGAGAAGAGGGCTGGTCCAGAACAACGGGTTACGCAGGAGAGATTGTAAGAGAGAATAATGGACACCAAGTTGGCTCTACCTGTCCTATAACATTTCTCCAGAATTTTTTTGTCTTGTAGCGTGTGGGTCTTGGTCAGAACTAAAATATTTCAAATTTTGTTTCTGTCAAGCCAAGATAGTACAGCGGAACTAAATATGATGATTTGTTTTAATTTGAAAACAATATATATGTGTGTGTGTGTGTATGTATGTATATATATATGTATGCACACACACACACACACACACACACACACACACACACACACATATATATATATATATATATATATATATATATATATGTTTTCGTAGATTCTCGCGGGTGTCTGTATGTGTAGATCTAGAGTCTCGGGTTTCTTCCCGCGTTCCTTTCATCTTCAGAAAGTTGTGGCGACGTTTCGACGAAATCCCATCCGTCATCATCAGGCCGGAGTGTTCCTCCTGCTGCTTCCAGGAGCAATGCGTGGTCTGGCTGTTCCTTTCCTTCCAACTGCCGGTGGGGCTGTGCTCTGAGGCGTGGCTGTCTTCTGATTGGGTGGATGCGTGGTTGTCTTCTGATTGGTTGGAGGCGTGGCTGTCTTCTGATTGGGTGGATGCGTGGTTGTCTTCTGATTGGTTGGAGGCGTGGCTGTCTTCTGGTTGGGTGGGGTGTGTTCTGAAAGGGTGGGGTTTTTTGTTGTGTTGTAATATCCTGAGTGTTGTGATTTGGTGTCCACTACACAGCCCACTCCTCAGGACACCAAATCACAACACTCAGGATATTACAACACAACAAAAAACCCCACCCTTTCAGAACACACCCCACCCAACCAGAAGACAGCCACGCCTCCAACCAATCAGAAGACAACCACGCATCCACCCAATCAGAAGACAGCCACGCCTCCAACCAATCAGAAGACAACCACGCATCCACCCAATCAGAAGACAGCCACGCCTCAGAGCACAGCCCCACCGGCAGTTGGAAGGAAAGGAACAGCCAGACCACGCATTGCTCCTGGAAGCAGCAGGAGGAACACTCCGGCCTGATGATGACGGATGGGATTTCGTCGAAACGTCGCCACAACTTTCTGAAGATGAAAGGAACGCGGGAAGAAACCCGAGACTCTAGATCTACATATATATATATATATATATATATATATATATATATATGGATCTTTGGTCATTCGGGTTTTTCCCCGCGTACAATTGAAGGTGTAGGAGCAACGTTTCGATGGAATCCCATCCGTCATCCTCAGGCTGGTGGCTTCAGCTGAAGCCACCAGCCTGAGGATGACGGATGGGATTCCATCGAAACGTTGCTCCTACACCTTCAATTCTACGCGGGAAAAAACCCGAATGACCAAAGATCCACATACAAACACCCGCGAAAACCTCAGAAAACATATATATATATATATATATATATATATATATATATATATATATATATATATATATATATATATATATATATATATATATATATATATATATATATATATATATATATATATATATATATATATATATATATATATATATATATATATATATATATATATATATAAAACACATAAAAACAATTGTGGTTTCCCAGATTTGGAATGGAAAATTAGTGTCTGCCGTAAGTGAAATTTTGTATGAAATATTATTTGCATAGCTGCAACATAATCAACTGTACTTTCCTCCACATGTGAAGGCATGATTTTTTTTTCCAGGAAAAGGAAATTATCAAAACCTATATTCAATTGTGAAAAGCATTCAGAGTGTGCTGCAAATATGCACAGGTCATAACTGCAAATTACTGACCTCACATCAAATACAAAAATAAAAGAAAATATACATTCTAAGATGCTATTGCAAAAATTTTCAATGATAACCTATGGAAAGTATTTATCTGTATCTTCATAGTAACCCATAGATATTGACAAATATCTCAACTGTTTAATTTATTTTCAAAGACAGACTTTATAAATTTAATTAAACTATGTAACATTCTACAAAAATAAGATATATACAGAATTTGGAATCCAGGGCACTCACTGAAATACAAGCAACTCTCCGAGGTTGTGTTACTCCCACTATCCGGCCTTCAGCAGTCCAGCCAGCTTCTGTTAGATACTGTCACAGGAAAAAAATATTTATTAGAACTGATGTATAAATTCTATATTAATCTTGGTTTCTAATTATTTTCATTCCTCATTTTACATTTATATTTTCCTCCAAATACAATGTCTCACTGGAAAAATAATTGTCGATCTAATTCAATGTACAAGTAGGCCTTGAGTTGCAATTGGGATTGGGATTGCCACAGCTAAACAATGCAGTCATAACAATGTTGTGATGATCCCATTACTTAGTGATGACAATCCTGGCAATCACATGGTGCTGTGGCACTACAACCATAAGTGCAAGCCAGTTGCCAAGTGCTTGAATCAAACTCGAGAACTATTTATAAGTAACCCTTGATCAGTGCTGTCACAACCTTGAACAGTCAATGAATGAGTGGTTGGTAAGTGAGGACTATCTGTATAATAAAGTAGCAAAATGAAGACAATAAACCACTCCTGTTCTTTTTGAAAAATCAAGTGAACTAATTTAAACTATTAAACTATTATGCTATTATATTAAATTACAATTCTTAAAAGAATCTAGAAAATATTTAACAGACATCAGTAAAATGTGTAATCCATTTTCTCACTTTATCAATTAACTTAGTTGGACAGTTACCAGCTATCAAACTAATATATTTGAAAGGGGTTGGATCTATATCTTGGTTTCTGTAAATGGAAAGTGCGTCATTATCAGCAAGAACTTTTAATCTAAAGGAAGGTTTTTGAGGCTAAATCAAGGAAAATATTTTCATAGTCTTCCTCTTCAGCTCCTTGAAAATCTGTCCTGGAAAGTTGAAGGGTTTTCTGGAGTTTTATGGAAGACGTTACTGGTGATTATACAGGGAAAAAGGAACTGGTAGCAAATCATTTATTTTCTCATTTTCCAGAAAGTCTTGAATAGAGCTCATCTCAGAGAGTGCCTTATTGGCAAAAACAAATTCTAGACCTAAATTAGTTATTGTGAGATATAATAGTAAAGAATTAGTGCTAATGTGAAAATTGTAAAATATTTTTAATTAGATCAATAATTATCCAGAAAAAGTATGAAATAATTAACCATGGAGTTAATGCAATTATTTTCAAATATTAATTTGAAAGTGGAGAATATTTGAGTATGCTTCTCTGCTACAAATAGCTGACTTCAACTCCAATAAAAAAGGTAGATCCAAGTTCAATCATTCTGAGATTCACTAGATCTAGTGAATCCAACTGGACCATTTGGACGAATTAGATGTGATTATTTAGAACTAGGCCTATCAATTCAATGATTTCTGCTCGGCATTTGTGAATTAAAAACTAGCCAAAGTTACAAAGTCTATAGCATACAAGCAGAAAATTTTTTATAAGCGATACACGTTTATTTAACTTATCAAAGGCCATTACAGGTAGTCCTTGAATTACGACAGCCATTGGGGTCAGAATTTCCATCACTAAGCAATGTGATCATAAAGTACAATATCACATTGCTTAGTGACAGCAATCTGGGTTGCTAACCAAATCCAACCTGTTGCTAGACAAGGACACAATACGACCCACTCCTGGCTTGGTCTCTCCCAGCCTCAAGCCTTGGTGAGGCAAAGGACTGTCTCCTCTTCAACTCCCCACACTCATCTATCCTCCCATCTCTGCTTTTTTAACGACCTTGTACTCCACCATCTGTGCCAATCTTGCTGTCCTGTGTTCACTGGCCCTATCATCCCACCAGCCTTACCATCCTGTGCTAGCTGGCCCTATAATGGCAAAGGGAGCTTGTTGGTGCTTGCTGATATCCGCCATCTTATTCCAGCCACTGCAGATGAAGCACGCTGCATGTACCTTGTCCAAATTGTATGCCCCCTTCTTCTGAAGAGTGACAGGGCCAGCAAGTGCAGGGCGGAAAGGCCTACAGGAACAGCAAGGCCAATAAGCACAGAATGGCAGGGTCAGCAAGCACAGGGCAAAACAGACTAACCCAGCTAGCACAAAGTTGCAAGGCTGGCAGCAGCAGCAGGGCCAGCAAGGGTCAGCCAGTGGGCAGAGGCGAGCAGCGCTAGCAAACAAAAAGACAGAGATAGTGATACATCCATCCATGGAAAATGACTGAAAATCAGACCAAGTATTCCATTAATAAACAAATAAATAAAGATTATTAATACTCACTTGGGGAATCTGAGTACTTTTCCCACATCCTGTTTCTCCAACAATCACTAATGTCTGATAATTTTCTACCAGATAAAGGATATGATTTCTAAGCTGGAAGAGAAATAGATGTTCAGACATGAATTAAAGCACCTCATAAAAGAAATTTTAATAAAGGGTAAGGATGGAATCCACTCTTTGATGACAGTATGGAAAGATTTATGTACAGTGCTTTATTGCATACATTCTTAAACAAATCATAAAACAAATTTATTTGTATTATATATAATTTATTTTAAAAGGTTACACTAACAATAAAATATATAAAATATCACACAATGACACAAGGAGGAGCATAATCTTTAACAATCAAGCTACAAGCTAGCACAAAATTTTTATACCCATGCAATTCAACTCGTGTTTACATCAACAGTGAATAGTGGCAGGCTTGTATTGCTGTCACAATGTTCCCATACATTGAGATAGGAAAAATTATTCTGTCTCAGCGTTATGAGACCTACATGTGTTAAAAACACATTTATTTTCTATTTTGCAAAATCAGTATAAAATATGAAATGGTAGAGCATTCCTACATGGCAATGCATGCAATTCTGCAGTTCAAAGTAATAAAAGTAATTCATACCTTAAAAACAGGCAGCTTTTGCCTCTGTTGCTCAATAGAAAGGGAAATATAGGGATTATAGATAACCGAAACACTTGAACTTTCAGCAGCATTCTGTCTTTCCTCGGAGAGGCTGACACCAGGTCCTTCTGTTCCTACACACACAAGCAAATTATTATTAATTTGATGTGACTTTTACAAAAATACAAAAAAGCTAAGGAGATATTTTTGCTTGTAATTTTACTTGCAATTTGACATACATATTTAAGAGGAAATTAATCCTCACAAATTCAGAGCTTTTCAGTTTAGTATTTTAAAATATTTTTTTTAAAAAAGTACCAATTTGCTGGCCCACCAGTCACGTCCATATCTGCTAAGGACAGACTATTCCTCAGGAATGTATCTTCCATTAGTCTCCAAGCTGAGTTTTCTAATGCACTATGTATAGGGCAGTTTTATAAATAATGGTTCAGAAATTAATACAAGAATTACCATTACAGGTAGTAGACTGAAACATAAGCATTTGTGTAATATCAAATACCATGATTATAAGGAATTAAAATGCTGGATTTTAAAAACCTAAACAGTTTAAGCTGCTGGCAAAGTCCTGGTTGTGCTTTTGGATGGCCTCTGGTGTGGGCAGGATGGGCATAGTGTCTCCATCCTTGCTCTGCATGACCACTTGCTGACTCAGAGAGTTGGAGGTAGATGGCATATTGTTGCACCAGTTCACCTACTTCATTCAGGGTCATTTCAAGTTGAAGGTGATAGGGAAGGAGAAATCTCACCATTGGCCTGGTGCTTTCTCTTCTGCTTTCCAAAATCTACATGAGGCCACTGACTGAGCTCATCCATTGCATGGAGTGAGGTATCATCACTGACGATACCCAATGATATATTTCCTTCCCTGGTAAAATGTCTCATCCCAGTTCCTCAAGGTTGTGAGAGTCTGGATAGGGAACAACGTCTTCAGCTGAACCCTGACAAGACAGAATGGTTTTTCATTCTGGAGGCCCATTGATTCCAGGATCATGTCATCTTTCATGCTGGATGATGTTGCACTACCAGAAGCTTCAGTTGGTACAGAATGCACAGGCAATTACATATGCTTCTAAGGCAGCACAGGTTACACTTCTGCTTCGTAGGCTGTATTGGTTGCTAATTTCCCTCTAGGTCCAATGTAAGGTGCTGGTACTGGTTTTAACCTTTAAAGCCACTCATGGCAAGGGACTGGGTTATCTGAGGAGCTGTCTCTGCCTAATAACTTGCCCTATCATAGAGAAAACATGCTATGGGTACCATCAGCTAGGGATTTATGTCTGATGGGTCCCAAGAGTTGGGCACAAAACATCGTGGGCTGTCCCCTGACACCACTGGATGACATCGCCAGGGCTCGCTGCCTTGGAAAAGTGAGGAAAATTCTCAGGGACGACTCACACCCTGGTCGGTACCTCTTTACTCTCCTACCATCGGGTAGGAGATACAGAAGTATAGCCAGCCATACCAACAGGGTGAAGAACAGCTGCTATCCATGGGTTGTCAGGCTCCTGAATGGGAAATAACTCTATGTATGATTGACTTGCGAGGCCAGTGTGTTCTGCAATTAGCTCACATGGTGTAACAAGATGGTGGGTTTGTTGTCACTGTGAGTTGGGGGGGCACGAAGGGAGGCTCAGCCAATCTCACTGTACACATGTTGTACTTTTATAATAAAGGTTCATTTGTTCCTCTGGTGTGGCATCTGCCTTAAGGAACATTCTTTCCCCTGAAATTAGAATGGCCCTTTTGAATTTTGTTAAGGCCCTCAACACCTGGTTATGCTTTCAGGTCTGGGGCTCCTAAGGGAATGGAGATCTGTCCTGATGGTTCCATTGTTGTTTTATTTTTATGCTATTTATTACTATTACCAGATTTATATTAGCAGTTTTATTGTTGTGCAGTGCTCCTCCTTTGGAGAGACAGGAAGCTATATAAACTTGATTGATTGAGACAGCTGGACAGATTTCCTCCTGTTTTACCTAGCCCTTCATAGCTCAAGCAACCAACTAGATTGGTAGCTAGAACTTTTCAAGTAATTCCACACAAACCCACAAACATGCTTATATATACAAGTAGTCCTCACTTAACAATAATTAGGACTGGAATCTCAATTGTTGAGCAAAGCGGTCATTAAGCAAGATGCCCACATGACTGTTTCACTTAACAACCTCATTCAATGGCACTCCTGGTTGTAGTGATTCACAATTAACAAGCAGTGAAAAAGCTTCTTGCTAAAACATTTCAGCTCTGCACAGATCTGAAATCCTCCTGGCAGCTGCTTTGGAAGGTGCTCCTGATTGTCTCTGCATGCTTTGAGTAAAGTGGTTGTGCGTGTATATCGCAATGTACTGTTTTCTTAATGTAAGGCATCTCTTGAAGACTGTGCATAATGTTACTGTTACTTTACACTCTTGTAATTGTATTCTTTAATTGCAGTATTTTAGAGGCATATACATAATAAACAAATGATTTTAATTGTGATTTCTGAGTAATATGAATACAGTCTATCTACTGTACATTAATTGTACGTAATATAGATCTATTGGCAGTAATTATATGAATATTTAAAATAAATTTCTACTATATATCTTATTTCTGTATGAAATGGACATGGGCTATGCAACCTGTCTCACTGAACTCCAAGTATTTAAATTCAAACACTTGTAACAAACAACTGGCCTAAGTACAACCACAGCAACTGACAATTGCACATGCTAAATCATAGAACAGATACAAATAGGTTAAAAAATTGAATACAGGTAATCCTTGTCTTATAATCACAATTGAGCCCAAAATTTCTCTTAAGTGAGTTTTGCCCCATTTTACGACTTTTTTTGACACAGTTATGTGAATCACTGCAGTTAAGTCAGTAGCAATAGCACTTTGACTTATATTCCGCTCTATAGTGCTTTACAGCCCTAAGCAGTTTACAGAATCAGCATAGTGCCCCCAACAATCTGGGTCCTCATTTTACCAAACTTGGAAGAATGGAAGGCTGAGTCAACCTTGAGCAGTGAGAATCGAACTGCTGGCAGTCAGCAGAATTAGCCTACAATACTGCATTCTAACCACTGCATCACAGTGGCCAGTAACATGGTTGTTAAGTGAATGTGGCTTCCCTATTGACTTTCCTTGTCAGAAAACCGCAGGTGATTAATCATATAACCCCAGAATACTACAACCATAATAAATATAAACCAGTTGCCAAGTCTCTGAATTTTGTCACATGATCATGGGGATGCTGCAAAATGGTCATAAATCTGTTTTTTCAGTGCCGTTATAACTTTGAATGGTCACTAAATGAATTGTTGTAAGTCAAGGACCACCTTTATATGTAAGCTGCAGTTTCCCAAAAGTAGGCTCTTCAGTTTACAGAAGGGGGAAAAATCATTCCAACTTGATTACATAATTAATTGCTGTTCTTATGATCCATCAAATCAACCATGACTCTTGCTGACTCAGAAACAAGTCCATGTACTTTTCTTGGCAACATTTTTGGAAGTGGTTTGCCTTTGCCTTCTTCCTACAGCTGAAAGTAACTAGTCCAAACTCATCTAGCTGGTTTTGGTGCCTAAGGCAGGCCTAGAACTCCTGGTCTCCCAGTTGCTAGTCTGGTGGTTGTACCTCAAATTGGCTCATGTACCATAAACAGCATATTACAATTTTAAGATACTATCAGCAATATCAAGCAGCATGCTTATACACATCTTCACAGGTTGCAATTCAAAAAGCTGCTATAAATTCAGGTTTGCCAAAAATTTATCATTAGCTACAATTTATACCACATAAATGCTTTCTTAATTATGAAACGTGAATGCATTGCTATCAATTCAGTATAATAGCTTGCCCAGAAACCATACAATTGAAGTCTGAACACATCTCATAGTAACAGTTTTGGAAAAAAATTCTTTAACATGTTGTGGGGAAATCCAGAGAAATATTTTGGGAAATATTAAAAAGGCAGAATATATTTCTCCAAAGGAATAATGGAGATGATCTTTAAAGGGAGAAGATCTCCCTCCCCCAAACCAGAAAATTCAACAGAAACCAGCTTTTAGAAATGCAGATGTAATAACCCATTCAGGGAGGTTGGGGCCAGGAAGCTAGAAGCCATGAGATTAGGAAGACAAAGACCTACATACCCCACCCAAACTCTAAAAGACATGACCTTTTGGGACATAATAGGATTAACCCACCAATACCAAATGGGCACACTCAGACTCAGGTCAAAGTACATGACACAGGAAACAGGAAATAACCTCAAGAGCCCCAGAAGGTATAAAAACCCACGACTCCCAGCAACATGTGGTCAGCTTTCCCAGAGCCATGCTTCTGTCTGACTATGCCTTTTAATAAACTACAACCTTCTTTCTAAAGCAGTCTCCATTTTGTTTATTCCCAGCTTGGACTAGACCAGGGGTCAGCAACCTAAAACAGTGAAAGAGCCACTCGGAACCGGTTCCCTCACAAAAGGAAAAACTGGGAGCCGCAAAAAATGTGTGCGCATGTGCGTACATGCGCGCATGCGCAGAACACGGTTTGACTGAAGAGTGGAGCCAAGGCGAGATATGCACCTATGCTGCATATTTGAATTGATTGGTTGATCTTTTTTAGTCCCACATTTTTTTGGGGGGACTGCGCATGGCAGAGAACTGGGAGCCGCAGGAGACGGCTGAAAGAGCCGCATGCGGCTCCGGAGCCGCGGGTTGCAGACCTCTGTACTAGACCCTGATGAAGATTTTTTTTTTTCTTTCTATAACTTGTATACCTCTTCATAGTACTTTACACCCCTCTCTAAGTAGTTTACAGAGTCAGTATATTGCCAAAAATCTGGGTCCTCATTTTACTGACTGCTGAAGGATGGAAGGCTGATCCTGATGAAGATTTTTCATTCAACAATATCATGGCTGTTTTCAAAATTATGCAGCACAGGAAAGAACTTAATTTATGCATTCATTGCACTATGCAAAAAAAAGTTGGTTTTGCTCTTTATGTTATTTAAACCCAGTTACTATATTTATTCAACAAGCACATGATTAAACAAGAGATGTTTCACCCTGGGAGAATTTCTAAGTTATCCTTTGTGTGATTGACTTGGCTCTGAAGAATGTTACAAATAAACTATCATGGACATTAAGGATATTGGGTTTATGTTCTTAAGTAGATAAAAGAACTGGGATGAATCTAACTTTAAAAACATTGAGAAGACAGCTGTGGTAGTCATGTGTTTTCTCTTTAATAATCTTTTTATTTGTAGTTCAAAAATTTGTAGCCTATTTCTAAATTTTAATTTTTTGTATATAATACTTACATATAAAGAACTGCATATAATTTATCATATTCATACTAAATAGCACTGCCCATCAAAACTGACTACTAATTGTAGATAAGTCATTTGATATAAAATATCTTAATAACTATATTAAATTAAATAGAACTTTCTTGCAAGTAAATAATCATAGAATTATTCAAAAACCTATTTAGCTTCAAAGATCATATTACAAATTGGCAGCCATCAAGGTTTTTTTCCTCTACTCTACTCTTCAATAACTTAAGAAAAGGATGCAGGGATAAAGTGGGTTAATGAAAATGTGATGAAAAATTAGGTTGTATGTAGAACAATGTAGGCTTATACAGAATTATCAAATTGCTATAGGTTTTTCCTAGAAGAAAATATATCAAACTTTGCAATCTATTCAAAACCATTGTTAAAAAAAGGCTGCATATACTGTTAAAATCTTGATATAGAAGGACCACAATGAATTACAAGGCTGTGTCTATGTTCTTTCTAGAAATCAGTTCAAGGGCGAATTATTTTTTTCACTGAAATATAAAATATTCATTAATAATCTCAGAAAGAAGTGGCTATATTAATAAATCAGTGAAAAGTACTGATAGAATAAAATCTATGACATGCTCATGCGCTACAATCTTCCTTAGAACCCAAAAGTGTAAATGACTACAGCATTGAAGACATTGGCATTAATAGTTGAACACAATGGCATTAATAGTTCAACATAAATATATACATAATATTAAAAGCTATTATGTGAATTTTTGTTGTATTAATGTGAAGGCAAAGTTCTCTAAATTCCACATACTCTTTTGTAACTGCAAACAAAATACCAGAAACAATCTGTATACTTACACAAATAATTATATAAGGGAAACTACAGCTGCAAGCACAGCCTCAACTGTTAAGGAGGTTAACTCCATGTCTAAAAGTGAGCAGTAATTTAATTTAAATATTAATAGCTCTATAAAATTAAATTTCAGCATTGGAAAACTGTTTTCTAATTATCCTTCACGCCAGAAAAATCACCTCATGCAAACAGATAAAAAGCTACTATGTAAACTGCTTAGCACTGCAGAAGATCCTGTTATCACAGTACTTGACTACCATTGCATTTACATATAATGAGCTAGCAAGAACAGCATCTAGTTTCACCACTGAGAATTTTTACCTTACTACTTTTTAGTGGAGTGGAAGTTTTTCCTCAATTCCACAATGCCCCTTTAAAATTTAAAATTATACCCTTTCAGTTCAGATGACAGTTATCTTAAAATCATTTCAAGTTATTACTGCTTTGTACACAACAAAAGCAGATTTATTTTGCCATTGTGCTAGTTAGCATTCATTGCCTATTAAAATAGGTGAATTTCTTTTTTAAAAAATTCACGGAAGAGACTAGTGCACCTCTCACAATTTATTTTAAATGTAAATATCTGTGTGACTTGTCTCTAAGGAGGTTCACTGGAGCAAGAAAAGAAGGGAATATTTACGGGTATGTTAATTTTGAAAATTCTACAACTAGAATTAGACTGGTCATATATTCAGCGATAAACCCCATGACCTAAAAAGAGTCTTCAATTAAAGAACTTGAAAGTGGCATCTTATGGGATATTTTTGTATATCACGCAGCTTAATCTCAATCCAATGCATTTATTTAACACCACCTGAACGAGGTAAATAGGTCCACTCCATAGCACTAAATGGCATTGGGGAGGGGGGAGAGAGAGCAGGACGACCGCCAATGAAGAAGCACAATTTTCTTAATTCAGAATTCACAAGCTTTTAAGTCAAAAGAACAGCATGTTCAAAGGTTAAATATTAGGATTTGAGCAGGTGCAGAATAACTTTTCTTCCACCCTTGTTCGTGACCGGCCACTTTTTTATTTTTTACTTATTTAATGATTCACAAGAGTCGCGCGTCCGTCCTCCAAAACAGAGTATCGCTACATGCCCAATCTCCTATCCCGCCGGTGTCCTTTCACAAACTGAAATACATTTCCACCAAAACTAGAGAAAAGCAGCCTTCACCTTTCCACTTCTTATTCCCTCCCATGACATTTATATTCCCGTCCCTTACAAAAAATTCAAGGCTTACCCGGTTTCCAAAACTTCAACGGACCCACGGGCGCCGCCATCTTGGGGTGAAAGGTCAACGAAGGAAAGGAACGAACCCTCTCGCCGTTGCAAGGATCATGTGATCGTGACGAGTTTGGTGATTGGCTGATGGTTACCATGGTTTCTTTCCCCCTCCTGCATTTGCCAAGCAGCTGTCTCTCCTCCAATCTACTGTCCAAGGGCAGAGCTTTAGCTGGGCAGGGGGTTGTTTTTCGCTCCGTAGTATTGCGTCCCAGGAGGCCAACCTTTGGGATATTTTAGATGAGGGTAAAGGCTTCGGCAGAAACGCAGAAGTGGTTTGCCATGACCTCCTTTGAGAACAGCGTTTTTCAACCTTGGCAACTTTTTAAGATGTGTGGATTTCAACTCCCACAATTCCACATGATCTTATTTCGGAATTATATCTGAAACTAATTCTCTTGTCAACATCACAGGTCCAGTATAACCATACCTTTTCAAAAATAGCTGGATTCCAAAGTTTTGGAATATAATGTGACATTATTAACATTTTAAAAACATTCCCATAGATCTTCTTACATTAAAATATTACAGTCCATTGGGTAAAAGAGTAGACGTAGCTAGTAACAGCATTCCCCATGGCAAAATTTTGTTTCAGATTCCATTTATATTCTGTATCTAGATGTATTATACTGCCTTGCTCAATTTGGCATATTCCAGATGAGCTGGGCCAGAGGTGCTTGCTGGGAATTCTAAGAATTTCAGTCTCGCTACATCCACTACAACATCTTACTGAGGGCATTCTGTACTGAATGTATATACCCATCATTCTTTGATGATAAGTAATACTTCATGAACAGGGACACGGTGGCTCAGTGGGCTAGGACGCTGAGCTTGTCGATCAGGTCGGCAGTTTGGCGGGTCAAATCCCGAGTGCTGTGTAAGTGAGCGCCTGTTACTCGTCCCAGCTTCTGCCAACCTAGCAGTTCGAAAGCACGTAAAAATGCAAGTAGAAAAATAGGGACCACTACACTGGGAAGGTAACAGCGTTCCATGCGCCTTTGGCGTCTAGTCATGCCGGCCACATGGCCACGGAGACGTCCTCGGACAAGCACTGGCTCTTCGGCTTTGAAACAGAGATGAGCACCGGCCCCTAGAGTTGGAAACGTCTAGCACGCATGTGTGGGGGAACCTTTATCTTTTTAATCCTTCATGAATTATGTTAGTAGCATAGAGATGATTATTTCAAGTGGTTGGTTCCTGCTGAAGACAGAGGATTGATTTATTTATTTGTTTGTTGGATTTCTGTCCCACTTTCTATTCAGGTATTCAAGGCACCACATGTAGCAAATTCTATTTTCCCCACAAGAACCCTGTGAGGTAGGCTGGATTGAGACAGAAAATGACTACCTCAAACTCACCCAGTAAATTTCTGATTGAAAATATTCTTCTGTGTTTGAATTTTGAGAAACACAGTCATTTATAACCCCTCAGTAACTGAAATTAGAGGAAACAATATCCATTAGGAAAACCTCTTGCCTTAATAAGTCTGCGGTCACTCTTTTACCATCAACTCATATGAATTTTTCATGAGCTTTTCCAACTAAACTGGTTCCTGATACCCACTTTCTATTCAGGTATTCAAGGCACCATATGTAGCAAATTCTATTTTCCCCACAATAACCCTGTGAGGTAGGCTGGATTGAGACAGAAAGTGACTACCTCAAACTCGCCCAGTAAATTTCTGTGATTGAAAATATTCCTCTGTGTTTAAATTTTGAGAAACACAGTCATTTATGACCCCTCAGTAACTGAAATTAGAGGAAACAATATCCATTAGGAAAACCTCTTGCCTTAATAAGCCTGTGGTCACTCTTTTACCATCAACTCACATGAATTTTTCATGAGCTTTTCCAACTAAACTGGTTCCTGATGTGTAGAAAAAATTTCACATGCTAAGAAAATAATCCAAAGTGATGGAGGAGGAAAGAATAATTATTAAAACATATCTCATATTAACTAAGATCATATTTGTAGATTAAAATAAGTATCTTTATCTTTAATCACTCCTATGGTATTTTATCCTTATTTTGTGTTTATCTTTTGTAAACCATTTGACAGTTTCAGATAAACAGCATATTAAATATAGCACATAAACATAAATATGTAATATAGGTGGAGACAATAAAAAGGCTTAATTAGTGCCTAAGGGATATGCATCCTCTTCTCTCTGTCCAGAGGTAGAGATCATACTCAGTTTTATACAAATGCAGTTTGATCAAGGGAAGCAACATATGTTGATTGAATGTTTTGATCTAATACAAACATATACAGTATTAGATAAAGGTAGTAAGCAAACTATTTAAAACAATGTATCATCATATTTGATTCTATAATAGTCCAGTGATTAAGCATCAGTGTGCTGTGCAAAGGGCAGACCACATGATGCTTCCAATAATTTTGAAGCTGTTGCTGGAGATGCCTTTGTTACTCAAGGTTGCCATTTATCCCTTAACTGAATCCCCTGAAGATGGCATCACTTTCACAGAAACCAGAATAGCCATAAATAAATAATCACACATGAAGTGGGAATTCATACAAATAGCAACTTTATAGGAGTCAGTTTGCTAGAAGACCATCGGTGATCTTGCATCTTTCCTTGGAAATGTAGAAATTTACAAACTTGTCTATATGTACAGTAACATCTGATTTTTGATTATCATCATCAAGTGATGATAGATGTTGCTTCCTCTCTCAGAACCTGAAGTAGAGCTCTTTCAGAAAAAGAAACAGATCTTAGTCAACTTCAGCATACACACCCATAAATATCAATTCTAATCCAACTAGAATATGGGATTCCTGATTTAACTGGTCTGAAAAATTAACTTTTTTCAAACATTTCTAAGTTAAATTACCTCTGAATATTTAAAATTGAAGTTACAGCCTTGTCATATTCCAGAAGAGAGCATTCTTTAAAAAGCATATAGTCAAAACAAAAATTCTAATAAATGAGTACAAGGCAGAAGTATAAAGAAAAACATAAGAGGAAAAAGAAACGTGAAAGCACATAAAATAGTCGAATAAGAACTGAATCTGTTCACTGAATATGAAAATATGTCAGTGATGAGGAAGCAAAACAAAGCAGGTTGATAAATATGAGTGGAACAAAGTATCCAGGAAGAAAAAATAACAGTGAATACATGACCTTGTGGCAGTACTCTACTGTGTAGTGTTCGGTGGATCCATGCTGTTATTGCAGATAGCTGACTTTTTCCTGTTTCCAGATCAATTCTGATTTTCAAAAAATAAATACAACTTCATCGAAGGAGAGATATACTCTGATGTTCCATTTCATAAATGCTTCTAGATCACTATGGTATATATGTCAGTGGCTGGGAAGAAATCTTTAATCTTTAGAGCAGTGATCTGAAACAAATTGCAGATTGTTTAATTATGCAGAATCATCTGAATCAGCCAGGTCATTGAGAGTTGAGAGTTGTAATTATGGTTCATCATATATGAACTAGATGTTTAAGGTGGATTAGGCATTTTTATCCCCTTAAGAAGCTAAGATGCTGTTCTTTAATGATGTTAAAGGTACTGTTAGAGGATATAAACTATTCCAAGTAAAGTTGCCTTTTACAATTGACTGGTGATGATTTTGTTAATATCAGTGGTATTCAAGTAGTGCTCCAGATGTTTTGGGATTGGATTCAAAGCATCTAATACTATTGATGCTATATTTGTTTTCTTTTACCATAATCATTCTCCTTTTTATTTGCAAGTCTTTACATGTTGTTATTTTCTCAAGTTCAGGGGAGGAGTTCTTTATTTTCTGTTCTGCTGTCTTCAGATGCTATACTGTCCGATTCTTGTCTTAAGTCTGAGGTGTGATGTGGCAAGTACTTGCTCATTTGAATTCTAAAATCTCAGAGCACTTTAGCTTCATTTTTTATTTTGTCTATTTTATGGCCTGACCAATTCTTGCTTACAGACAAATGGAATTTCTTGTAGATATTCCAATGTACCATTGTTGTTACTTTGTCATGGGATTATCTGTAGTAAATCTGTGCCTTCTTGCAGCAGCTAACTAGGTGGTCCACTATTTTTTTCAGCTCCTTTGCAGAGGCAGCACTCCAGTCTTCCCAATTCTGATTTTGTATGTTTATTAGGCTTGGTGTTAATACAGTCCAAATTAGCCCTTTTTCTCTTTCTTCCATTTTCTTGCTCTTAGTCATTGCCAGAACTTATCTGCTTTGCCTATTTTTAAAAATGTACTGCCATGAAATACTTTGACTTGTCATGTCTCTTTTCTGTTGTTCATTACGTCATTCTTTTAGGCTGGTTTGCTCTCTCTCCAGTACTCTGCAGGCTTCAATGCATCTTCTTCCGTTCTTCAAAAATTATTCCAATGCCCTTTTGCTTCAACTTTCTTGATGTTCTTGCAACATTCCACACCCATTTTCCTTGGTATGTTGTCTGTCGTCTCTGCATGAAGGGTATGATTCATTGTCATTATTTTTCTGGCCTTCCTATCCAGTTTTTAGTTCTGCTCAAGTTGTCCTTTATTTTAGCCATCTAACGACAGGAATTGTCTACCTGTTGTTGCTTTTACATCAGTTTAAGGCTGCAAATATTCTCCAAATGGATAATTTTATAAGAGAAAGATTTGTCTACAGCAAAATTCTGTTGGAAGCACTGGCAAGTTCCTAAAAATAAGAAATCTTGAGAAATTGTGAAGAAAGTCAAGTCCTTGATGGAATTTCTCACTTCTTTAGGCTGATCCTGAATTTCACATGCAGCATATCATCAAAAATTCAGAAAAATGGAGCACAAGACTGAGGACAAATAATGAACCATTTACTTTTTTGTTTGTTCATAATTTTTATTATACATTTTAAATACAGTAGTAAAAGCTGAAGTCTCCCAGAACTATCAGCCTGAGTACAAGCAAATATATTTCACTGCAGGACAGAAGATTAAGTGAACAGCAACTCTCACTTATCTCTATGGCCTAACCTAAAAAAAAAAAAAGAGGATCTGTCATCCAGCAGTTAGAATCAGGATCCCTATTGGCTACTAAAGACTATAAATAACAAAACACCCCTGTCCTGGAATTACAGCTGGAGCCCATTAGAAACCCAGAAGGGTTTGGGTGATGAAGGCCAGGTTGGCCCTCTCATCCATGATCAGGTCATGGATGACGGGAGCTTTATTAAAGCCAGTATTTTGAAGCAGTAGCAGTGAGTCACAGAATCTCCAAAAACAGGTCTTGGGGCTGAACGAAGCAAGCCAGAATGCAGTATCTTGGTCATTGTCTTGTCACTTGCATTTCCACTTGATTTTCAAGTTTATCCAGCTTTATTTTGTGTATCCAGCAAAAAAAAAAATCCTTATTAGGGTCATTTTGCCAATTATAATTTTATTTTAATTACCTTTACTATATTGTAATCCACATTTTATTATCCAATATTTCTGGTTCCAGTATTTCTGCATCAGAATTAATATCTTTTGGACAGTTATCCATACAAGTAGACATCATTACTGACATTTCTGATATTATGGCTACTGATGTTTGCCCCATTCTTCAAAAATCTCAATTTTTAATGTTTTGTGTCATTTTGTAAAGCCTTAGAAATGTAAATAAGCAATTTTTAAATATGATTAGAAAGTAAGGTTTGTGAATTCAGTATTCTTTGAAAGCCTCTGCCACGGTTGTATGATGGCTGATCCCTTTGTCTCCTGGCTCTCAGACTTGTCTACTTGCTAGTTCTTTGGTCATAGCCATCTGTTGGAACCATCTTTATTCCACCATGGCTCCACTGGAAATCAGACCCAACTGCTTACAGTATTTTAATAATTGTCGCATTACAGCTTTACAAGTAGAATTCCTAAAATAGTATATTTGATATTAGTATGAGTTCCTGATATTCACAATTAACTTGTTATGTCAAGCCATCCATTATGGTTTGCACAATAACAGCAAAACTGAACATAAAATTTTGTAACTCAATAAATTAATGAACAAAGGGGCTACCAAAAGTTTTCAGAATAAAATTGTGAACCTCATCAGATACAATCACACGAGACTAGATTTGGATTCTCAAATGTCTTAACAAACTTTTTGAAACAAGTTTATTAAAAAAAATTCAAAATGCACATTCAACCTATTTTGCTAAAATCCATGGTTGCAAATAAATGTTTTTTATTCAGTTTATCAACACAATACGCGTAACTAGAATAAGATTACCAAGAGACATGTGGAAAATTTGCCATACTTTTATTAAAGGCAAGGTCATATTTAGCAGACAAACTATTATGAGGCTTGAGAGTTGGCTTAGCTTGATTGAATTGTACTCTTGGATAAATTGTTTTTGAAATTTTAGAGAAATTGACAAAAATATTCAATCCCTCTTCTCCCCAAATATTCAGGCTGAAGTACAAAGCCTGGCAAAAAGCTAGGCAACAGCTGTACCTAAAACAAATCCTATAGAATAAAATAAGTCCCTTCTTTTGTACTCTTAAGGTAGATCCACCTATTGGCTCTGTTGCACACAAGGGGATTTTTTTCATGCCTCAATCAAGTCTTGTAATACTACAGAAGTGGGCAGTTTAAGAGAAGCATTTCCTTCTAACAACTATGTACAGTATATAACAACTCCCTCCTGCATTTATCAGAAGCAGTCACTTGAAGTATACAGTGCAAAGTCTCTAAGATTTATTAGGCTTGTGCTAATCTGTTGTCTAGGTTTTAAGTTACACCTCAATGGATGGCAAGCTCTGTAATTTTCAGCCGCATTTCCCCTCCTAGAGAGCATGGAAACCATATGGTTAAGCTTGGATCGAATGACAGAATAGTGAAATTCCCTCTCCTTGTTTAGTTTGCGGAAATAATCTCCCCGATGATTGACAGAATAGTCAATAGACCTAAGGGATGTTAGTGAACCAGTAGAACTTGCCCGAGAACAATGGGAAGACAATGAAGAAAGTGATCGTGCACTAGAAGAAGTTGAGGTGGACTTTCTAGAAATAGGAGACCCTTCTTTAGAGGACATTTTTTGATCAGGAATCCTCTGATCAGGTATTTTCTGAGCCAGGGGTACTTCCACATTATCTCTTTTGTCAGTCTGTGTCATAGAGGTTTTGTATACAACTGTCGTCTGAGTGCCCACCATTCTAGATCGAGTAGTGGTCTGGGTGGTGGCTGAAACCACAGAAGTAGTAGTTTGTGTGGCACAATTTATGAATGTTGTTGTTCGTTTCTCGTCTAAAGTTTCAGTCTGAGTGGACTGGCTGTTTGTCTCCTTAGGTTTTGTTAGGATTTCAGAACCACTATGCCATTCCTCTTCACCACTAAGGTGTGGACGTTTAGCACTCATCCGCCCCCCTTGGAGCTCTTTCACCTGTTCTATTTCTCTTTCAAGTTTCTTGGGGGAGCTTGAGAGCCTAGCAAATTCAGCTCTCAAAAGGTTACCCACAGTGAAATCTTTGCAAGGTGTTAGTTTATTGACTAGATGCTCATGGCAAATACTAGTCCTGCAACTTTGAGGCAGCTTGGAATTAAGAGGCTTAGATTGTGCATAAAGGATTCGGAACTCCAAATCAAAATGTTCCACTATTTGGCCTGAGAGTAGCAATAAATTACTGCTATTCAGCTTCCCATCAGTCCAGGTGAAGCTAGAAAGATGGAAAAAGAAAATATTATATAATACATTTATAGTATGAATTAATTAAATTAAAATATCTCTTCCCTTTAAAGTAGGCAGTTATCCCCATTTATCATCTTGAGGCTGAGATACTAATTCATGGAGGTACATCTAGCAATCATGGCTCTGAAACAAATTTATTGAGGGGAAGCATTCTACTAATACCAAATAACAGAATTACCCTACTGTAACATTTAATTGCTGTTGTTAGTTTTTCATCCAGCCTTCACCAATTTATATATAATTGGTAAAAACAAAGATGGTTACATTTAGAAGTATAAGACAAAATATTATATCGTAGTTTCATCTCAATATACTCTATGAAAAAAATAATTAAGTTAACTATGGGAAAATCAAGAATTTTAATCATTGCTGCTTATTAAGTCAAATGACTATTAGCTAACTGTCAGATGGCTATTAGGACAAGCCTACACTAGAAGAAGAATAATGATTTAATTATGCATTTTAAAGTGTTTAATGATATATTTTGAGCAAGAGATTATAATCTAGGGAAAATGGGCACAAAGATATGTTAGATATTTATGTCTGCAATAGATTAAGCTTAGAAAATAACACCTTCTCAAGGTCATTCCATGGGTAAATTTGAAACTCTGCCTTCCTAGTCCTAACTGAATAAATGAACAACCAAACTACATCTATCGTAGAATTTGAAGTGTTTATAAACACGTTACTTTACAAATGAATAAAGTTATTCTGGATTTTTAAATAAATGCCTTATGATTTTTATTTTAATTTATTAAGGATGTTAGTCACCACTGCACTAATAGTATAGAACTCCAATGGGACTAGAATCCTCTATGGCTAAAAGTATAATAGTGAAGAATAAACTCTATCCCAAGGGCTACGTATAAATACAAGCTTATGGCAGTTCAGGCAGACCTTATTAGACCTATTCCAAGTTAATGGTATTATTAACTTGATGAAACTCAGTCTTCCAATAACAAAGTTTATAAAGGAAAGGGGAAAAGCCTGTGTGAAAAAGTGTGTTTTTCTCTTTTTCAATATCATTTCTTGCAATAACCATTCCAGTCAAAATATATTTATGCTTGTCCCCATTTTCTCCATATTCCATATTTTAAAAGCAATCTTAGATCCTTAAAAGCTGAACCTTGTTAGATCATCTTACAGTAGTGTTCCTTAAAATCCTCTCAAAGATCCACTAAATCAAAATTTCTCAGTCTTTGTTGAAAAAAATACAATATTAAAGTCTCTTCAATGATGAGAAATGACAGCAAATGCATCAATTTTAATTTTTAATATAATAAAGACTGATGAATAAAACCCATTCAAACAAAAGCCTTTTTGGGTTGTCTCCATAAAAAGTGTGAAAGCATTCTGAGAGAAAAAATAACACTATCTTACAGAGAAAGATTAATCCACTACATTTTATTTGTAAAGAGAAGAGACAACTTGCTGAAATTTGATGGCAACCCACTTTAAATATGAAAAATAAAGCCCAAAAAGGAACCACACTTCCATTCTAATATAAAAATATATATAAAACAATGTTTTTAAGAAACACAGCCTTGCTTTTCACACCAAATTCCCTACAGAAATGTTAACATACATCCATTCTTAGATCTACTAAGAGAGGATTAGCTTTCCCTGCATGGATGCCCTTCTACAATACTAGATTATTAGCACTAAATAATACTGGAGGATTATGGAAAATTGTTGTTGTTGTTGTTAGCTGCGAAGTCGTGTCCGACCCATCGCGACCCTATGGACAACGTTCTTCCAGGCCTTCCTGTCCTCTATGGAAAATTATGCCAAGTCAACTGGGTTACTCAGCTGGAGAACGCTTGTCCACCTATTGAAAGCATGGCCTATTTCGAACAGACCAAGCTAGTTTTGCCGTAATTTGTAACAGATACTTTACCTGTAGGAGCCTGTAGTCACTCTTACACCATCAATAAGCATGAACTTCTCATGGACACTCCCGATTATCTTGGCTCCTGATCTTGCATAATATGTGTTTCCAATAATAGTTCGGACTCTCATTAACTGTTTTCAAAATGACACAAATTTTAGACAAAATTACCAAGGCAATGTGTTTAACCACCTACATACATACATATTATTGCAATGCAGAAATATAATATAGTGAAATATAAATGTTCGGGTCACTGTCAAGTCAACTTTCACATCGTCCATGAAAACAAGCAATTATTATATGGGCAACATGCGTATCTACTGAATACTTATCAGTTCCATGTATTTCTTTGTTCCAAAATTAAATTGTCCAAAATTAATCTTATTGTTTTTCTTCTATAACATTTATTTCTGCTGTCAGTTAAAAGGATGGGACTGTGCCTCATCCATTCAATTCCTTTGATATGGCGAAGGGATAAAATGGACTTGACAGTGCAGAAACAAAGATTTATGACTATACAACACAATGCTATCCTTATCTTCACCTGCAGATTTCTCCATTAGAGCTTCTATGCACTATCAAACCAGGAAATCAGTATTCTTATTAGTAATAGGCACCGAAACCACATCATTAAGAAATGTCAAGAAATCTGCTGCAGGGGATACTACTGGGAAAAAATAAGAATGGCAGAAATCGAATCAAATCCTTTATTTATTATTCTAGCTCAACAAAATACAAATACAAAATTAAGAATACAGGAAAAGAAATATATAAGGCTGAAATATTTGTTGATAAGATGATACCAACTAGTTTCTGCAACCGATAACTATTGCTAAAACATGGCAATCCAAGCTAAATCTTCCAGAAGACTAGAATTTTTTGATTAGAGAATTTCTGAAAACCAGGTTTATGAATGCCAGATGCCATAAGTGGAAAATGAGAAGTTAACAATACATGAATTACTGTCTCAACATCTGAATCTGAATAGTCACACATACAATTGCTGTATAGGAGACTAATATATTTTTCTATAGTTTTAATAAGTGCTCCAATTGAAATCAAATTAAAAAAACAACCACATACATTACTATAGTCTTCCAGTTATGACCAAAATGGTGCCTGCTCATCACAACCTGATTTTAGACTATTTTTGTCAAGTTTGTTTAATGAATGGTGTGGTTGTTAAGTGAACCAACGGTATGCTAAGGAGCATAATTTTACCAAAAACTGTAAGTAAATGCTGGTTTTAGCAAAACAGTCATAAAACAGGGTGATATGACTGTGGGGCACTGCAAATGGCTATAAATGCAACCTGATTGCTAATTACCCAAAGTGCAGTCGTATGACTGTAAGAGGCCCCAACTGTTGAGAAACTTTAAATCTGCGTCATAAGGACCTCCCAAGAAGGTCCGTCAGAACTTCAAACAGTCACTTAGTGACAGATCATAAGTAAAGAATTACCTGTATATGAAATATGCAGGATGTTACAGAAGCAGCCAAGAACTGACAGTGGAGAGTCTACAATTATGCCAACATGGGAATGGATGGTTTGATTCCTGTCATTTTGTAAATCTAAGTCCCAAATCCTTTATTTAGTTTTGATTAAGGCTCTGTCTAGGCTGAGTGGAAACGCTCAGATCAGAATTATTTGCCTCCTTAATGAAGAAAACCTATCTAGTAGGGTAAAGTGATTTAACCAAAATTTGAGTTGGCAATATCTCAGGCAGCCCCCCCCCCAAAATGTAGCCAAACTCCAGATGAAAAAGTGCATTTCATATTGAGAGAGGGAGGTAAAGTATGGCATTCAGAAACAGTAGCTTCTAAAGTTGGAGCATATTTATAAACACAAGGTTATGCAGAACATAATACAGCATTTATAAAGTATAAAGCTTTATACAGTTATTTGCTTTATACAGTTATATTGCTGTAGGAGCATAATTATTGACTTAGCATACTTTAAGAGTGTTGGAAACTTTTTGAACTCTAATACAAAGTCCACTCAATTGGTTTTTCCAGTGAGTGAAGGGTTAGAAGTGGATGCCTAGGTACTTGAAGTCTTAATCAGTTGATCTTTTGTTCATATTCCATTTAATGGAGTCTTAAAGTGCATGCAACAGAAAACTAGAACCTTATTTTTTTAGTAATGGATCTCAAAATATTCCCTAAACCAGTAGGAAACTAAATTAACTCAGCAACTGTGAAAGACTACTTAAGTTACAGATAAAATGGCTATATCGTATCCGTACAAGAGAACTGTATATAGGGCAGTAAGCCTAGCAGAAGTTATTTACCAACAAAAAGAATTTAGGCTGGTAAATGGGCCAAAATACATATATTAAATTTAAATGGACAAAAAAGATAGCAGATAGAGAACCTTAGTCTTCCTTAAGCTATCAGATTGATATATACTAAACTAATTCTGCAAACCACTGAAGATTATAGTATATGCTCTTATTGATAATCTAAGTACTTGTTTATTTTTTACAGCTGTGGATGCATCATTGACACTCTGTGGTAGAGATTGTAAGATAACTTGTAAAACTATTTTATCAGTATAGATAAAATTTTATCTTCTAGAGTCATTTTGAAAGGCAGACACTTCACTAGTTCTTCCTGAAGTTAGTACAATTTATGAAATCAAATGACAGTTATTAACATTATTACTAAATCTAGTTTATTACTTTCTCCTTTTTTCAACAGTGTTCAAATAATTTATGATCTTATGTGTGTATCTGTAAAGATAAAAAAAGGCCCATAACATACATTTTCCTGTTCAGGGTAGAATTCCAAGTTTTTGCACATTTCTAAGAAATGGCAGAGAAAATATTGATCCAGAAGTATATACACAGGAACCAGCCTCTTCTTACAAGCTTCCTGAAGATCACTGAAGATGTCCATATCTGTGAAGGTGTCCATAACCACAGCAATAACCTTGAAGATAAAAATCAAATGGATTCCAACATTACAAACATTTTATCAGAGGCTTTAGCACAAAATGAAGTATATTTCCATGCTGCAGCATAACTTTTCTCCTTATGCCATGCAGATATTCTAGATGCCATTTCCATATTTTTTTGCTAGTATGAATATTCATAGCTCAAACATTTACCGGTAAACATTCCCTTTATAACCCTTCTTCTTTCCAACTAAAATGTGTAATGAAACATCTCTGTTCTCTTAATGTTACTGGCTAATGAATTTAAAAAAATATTAAATTTACCGAGGCGTGCTTTCTATTTTCAGTGTGAAACATATATTCTTCCAGGATGACATTTAAAAAATTCATATGTGAATAAATCAGGCCTATACATAGTTTCTCATTCCATCCATTTTTTAAAAATATACCCATCTCCTGTATTATATCATTTTATTGAATAAAAATGATGGAGCAATATGTAGAGTGATTTTTGCCTATATTAAAAATTCTGCCTCGGCGTCAAGAGGCCAATTTCAAATGCCACAGCTGTAGAGCTTCACTTTCTTCCTCGCTGATTCTTATTTTACAAGATTGAGGAGCTGGGAAAAGCTCACCAAGTTTTCCTACCAGCAAACCTGTAATTGCAACCTATTTGCTGGGAGAAATAATAGTTTTAATTTTTCTTTGATTATAGCTAATCGTACACAGCCTGCTAATTAGCTGATCAAGAAACTACCTGGATAACATTGTGGGTGGGGAAGCCACTGATTTATCTTCAATAAAGATTTATTCTTACTGTCTAGAGCAGGGCTTTTCAACCAGTGGTACAGGTACCACCTGTGGTACATTGGCACCTGGCAGGTGATACATGACCATCCTAGAAAAGTGGTAGTGGGGAAGGGGAATGAGCTGAACCAGTGGCAGCACCACACAAGCCTGAGCGAGAGACGGATGGAGCTGCAGGGCTGTCAGGGCTCAGTGGAAGCACCAGGATCAGCGCCAGGCTCCAGCTGGAGCTCGGCGCTGATCCCAGTGCTTCTCCTGAGCCCAGAAGCGCCGATCAGCTGGAATGTTGCAGCATCTCCAGGGTCTTGTGATTTACATTCAGATGCTTGGCAACTGATTCATATTTATGACAGTCACAGTGTCCCAGGGTCATGTGAAGTGACCAAAACCTGCTGCAACCACTCAGCAGATGGGGCGAATAAAAACCAAACACCCCTCCACCCCACCCCCGCTGCCAATCCTCAACAGAAATGCTCACAACAGTGAAAACCTTGGACAGAAGGAAGAGCACCGCCAGGCAGGCAGGCAGATGTCTTGCTCGGCTGTGGCTTGGGGGGCACTTTTTTCAGTGCCATTGTAACTTCAAACAGTCACTAAGCAAACTGGTGTTTAGTTGAGGACTACCTATACTTCATCACTTATTTCCTTTTTTTTGGTCATCAAGTTTTTGACACCTTGCTGGGCGACTGGTGGTACTCGGATGTTGCCATATCCTAAAAGTGGTAGAATGGGTGAAAAGGTTGAAAAGCCCTGGTCTAGAGCAGCCTTCCCCAATCTGCATAGTTGAGGTATATAAAGTAGTATAGCAATTGGCCATACTGTCAATTGAATTCTGGAATAAAAATCTCAGTTAATGAAGACCAATCCAGAAAATATGCAATGATTGTAATAGATTTCCTTTCTCACTTCTGTTGAAAATATCATGTTTCCACAATTAAGCTTCTATGTTGGGCTTGTATAATTACTTTCATCATGGCCACTAGAAGCTACTGTAGCAAAGTCGGCTATCTTTCAACATTTTCTCCACTCCCTTCCTTCAAGGCAGAAATTGAACCAAGTACCAGCTTGCTGCAGGTGCTGTTGGGAATGTCAGTGCTGTATTTAAGATTTAAAATTGTTAAAAACAAATCTACAAACTACATGTGACTTCTCATTTTTGGAACACTAAACATACATACAAGAATGACAAATTATTAGAACTTGGCACTACTTTTGTATAGGAATGTCATGTATTCCTGGATCCTTGAAATACTAATTGCCTCAGACTTTTACAATCCTACAGGAGAAAGGCGGGGTGGGGAAGAGTCATCGAGAGAACACTAATGAAAAAGCAACACTTTTCAAGTCTCTAGGTTTATCAAATACCTTCTGTA
The DNA here is from genome assembly GCF_964194415.1 of Vipera berus. Taxonomy (NCBI): domain Eukaryota; kingdom Metazoa; phylum Chordata; class Lepidosauria; order Squamata; family Viperidae; genus Vipera; species Vipera berus. The sequence goes on from NC_138204.1 coordinate 27,664,147, forward strand.
TATTAATAATTGTGGCACATTTATAGAGGCTGTCCTAAATCAAGACATCACTATGACTTTCTATTAGTAATATAGAAAAATAAGCTATTTACAAAGTTCTCATTCTCATGCAGAGATTTTGTATGTTCTCCAAGAAAACTGATACCTGGCTCTGACACTATGTCTTGTATCCAAAGGATTTTTTTTAACCAGATGTTTGGCAGACAGAAATTTAAAAAGTAATCTTCTACATGATAATATAATCCAGGACACTTGTCTAAACATCCCATCATGTAATCTAGTGGCTATTTCTTGGTGTTACCTGTACAGCAACTTAATTACCTTCACATTTTTTGTGTGAAATGCACCTTTTCTTGTCATAATCTAAAATCTAAATGGATTATTCCCTTTGTGTCAATTTGATATTTGACCATTGCCTTTGAAACTCCAAACTCCAAGATATGTTAACCAAAATAACCTAAGCCAAGGTTTACTGAATTAAACGATTTGCCTGTTTGCCTAACATTCTAAACCACACTTTGTTTATATCTCATACTGAGCCATACATATCCAAAGCCACTTTTTAGCATATCACATCGAGTAAATCAAATTCTTCCTCTAGATCACACTAATTCTCCTAGAACAATTGATATGCAAGTCCTGATTTTGCCTTCCAGTCTACTTGAACTACTTTTACAACACTATTATGTTAACATATGTAGTTATTCATATGAAGTTCCTTTAAAAACACTTGAACACTGGTCTATATACTACCTATTTAGATATTCCTAATCCTGTTACTAAATATCTTTTTACTGAAGATCTTGCTTGCATCTACAGGAACAGCATTGATTTCCCCCCCCACACACACACACACTGCACATTAAATTCTGAGAACTAGTGGTTTCAATAGGGCTGTTACAAACTTCTCTTTGTTCTCAGTTTTGTTAACAGTTTAACCCTCTTGATTTCATCAAGTCTTATGGACTACAGAATCAGAAAAGCTAAATAAGATGACCGAAAGAAAATGAGCAATACTATACAATCATAAAGTGGCTATACAAGAATTACAGGTACATTGGTCTAGTATTGTGTCAGCCAAATGAATATATACACTGCACTGAACACACCCGAACCGTTGGGCGGGATGGATATCTTAAGGAAATGTCAAACTTGCATGATATAGATTGAAATTTATTGAAACATCCAGAACATAGTTATTTCTACATATTAATCTCCAAAATCCATCAAGCATATCAATATAATAGCAACATATTTGAAAATACAGCAATGACCATAGATCTTTGTATGGAAAGATCAATGAGCATCTTTTCCATGAAAATATCTAAAATTTCTTTTGATTGTAATAAAGACAGCCAGTACTGTTAATTAACTTGTTCTGGACAATTCACTCCCACATTCTTTTCTTGTAAACCTGTCCATGCAGCTTCTGCTTTCCTGGAAAAAAGTCCAAATTGTACTTGAAAAGTGAATTCTACATCTGCTTTATAAAATCGTTTGCCCCGCAGTAAATGGAGCTTGTCCTTCAACAGGCACCATTCCAACATTCCGTTAGGCAGATGAGTAACTGCATTCCACTGCATATTTGTCTGTATGTGTATATATTTCAATCTGTCAAAGAAGGATATTGAAAGAATTAACATCCCCCAAGTAATTACAGCAATCCAGTTTACAATTACAGTGAGCACATAAGACAATTTATATAAAAGTTATTTGACCTGAATATGTAGATACTGCTGTAGTATTGTATATCACTTTAAATTAAATTACTTTTTTAAGAAATAAATTCCCAACTGAAATGGAGTATGACCATCCCCATCCCTCAGCTGAAATAGAAGGGTAAGGATTCTGGATATCTGGAACTCAACCAGATCAATTATTTGTAGATGAAGGTAAGGCAATTTGTTTTAGAGAACTGGGCTCTGGAACTGTTCACTGAATTGTGATACTTCAATATGATTCTGATGCAAAATGACTGTATACTACTGTATTTATCTTAAATCCAAATTCAATAAAATATAAATAGTAAAGAGCATCTACTCTAAGTTGTATTCTCCAGCACTGCCACAACAAATAATGCCCAAAGATGGTTCAAAAGATGAAATTTGGTTTGGATTATTTCTACATAAATCACTGAATAGCAGTTACAAAAACATTGAATCATTCAACACCAAGCCAAAAGAAAAAAGAAAGAAAAAGCAGGCAAAAAAGCTGCTGTTCGTATTATATAGATGTCATTTCATATACTCTGTAGTTAAGTTGTACTTGATAGTATGGATTGGGAATGATCTTTAGAAATTTAGAAACAAAACCTAAGAGAGACAAGGGACAGTAAAGAAAAATGCATCACAAAAAAACTTCACCACTGAAGAAGTTGTATGCAATATCACAATACTGATACGAAAGGGCACAGTTTGCACTATGATATCAAAAGTCAGTATTTTGTCATTATCATGGCTGGCTGTAGATGCCTCCAGGTCATTTTTAATCTTAGTTTTTGGTGATCACAAATTCACTCTGTATCATAAAGTACAGAGTAACTTTTCAAGCCCTAGCCAGTCAACCAGGCTCTGTCCACAGGATACAGCAGTCCAGTCTCTGGCCCTGGTTTTCTATTCCTCTAGTCTCTACCCAAACTAAATACTAAAAAAATAGCAGCCAGAGAACAAGCCTCATTAAGTTTGGATGCTACATTAAAATAATTGTTCTACAATGGATGCACGTATAACAACATACAGCCTTTTCCAAACCAATATCCACCCAATATTTCAGGATACAATCCCATCTTAAACTTGATGGGGGCTTATAGGAGCTAGAGTACACAAATGAGAGTGTATCAAGTTAGAAACTGTAAAATCAAATTATCATCAGTGCTATGTTTTGATACAAGAACTAATCAAATTAGTCAAGATATTTTCAGAGGAAGCCTAGATTATTTCATGATTCTCACATCAGTATCTCCTCTTACAACATAAACTAAATTGTACCTTCTGAACAAAACATATTGGACTGCAGTTGCATATTTTCTGTTTAGCATAATTACTTGTTTAGAAATGATGGAAATTTTCATTTAGAACTTTAATTACAGGCTATATCACATTTGAAAGAACTAGTATCTCAACATATGGAGAATGCTCACATGAATTTGTAAACAATGCATTTTTCTAAATAGGACTAGTAATCTCAAAGTCTGTAGCTGTATCAGTATCACAAAATGGTAGGTGATCAGCCTTATATGGTGCCATACTATCAACAGCCAGAAATAGTAGAAAACAGCTGAGTTAAATATTAACATCCTGGTATCTCCACCCATTCCTGGCAAATAGATGGGGAAGAAATGGAGGTAGTGACAGATTTTATTTTCCTGGGCTCCAAGATCACTGCAGATGGGGACTGTAGCCAAGAAATTAAAAGACGCTTGCTCCTGGGGAGGAAAGCCATGGCAAATCTAGACAGCACACTAAAAAGCAGAGACATCACCCTGTCAACAAAAGTGTGTATAGTCAAGGCTATGGTCTTCCCAGTTGCAACGTATGGCAGTGAAAGTTGGACCATAAGAAAGGCTGAGCGCCAAAGAATTGAGGCCTTTGAACTGTGGTGCTGGAGAAGACTCCTGCGAGTCCCTTGGACCGCAAGGCGATCAAACCGGTCAGTCCTAGAGGAGATCAATCCTGACTGCTCTTTAGAAGGCCAGATCCTGAAGCTAAAACTCAAGTACTTTGGCCACCTAATGAGAAGGAAGGACTCACTGGAGAAGAGCCTAATGCTGGGAAAGATTGAGGGCAAGAGAAGAAGGGGACGACAGAGAATGAGGTGGCTGGATGGAGTCACTGAAGCAGTAGGCGTGAGCTTAAATGGACTCCAGAAGATGGTAGAGGACAGGAAGGCCTGGAGGAATGTTGTCCATAGGGTCGCGATGGGTCGGACACGACTTCGCAGCTAACAACAACAACAATCTCCACCCATTAGTCAGCATAGCAGAAATTACAGTTGCTATCTGAAGTGGAAAGACAAGAAATCAAACATAACAAATGGACTTGTGATAATTTGTACTATAAATCCAGAAAACAACTTTTCTGCTAATTCTTTAATAAATATTGGGAAGGGGGTTGTTTGCTTTTATCAAAGCATGCTTGCAGATTTGTGCAATTCTATTCTTGCTATCATATGCTGCCAAGTCACTGAGAGTCAGTTGATATACAAATTTTAAAAATAAAGTTTTTATTTCCTCTTCCTATCTTGAATCCAACAACTTTTCTCTTATGTCAGTGATGGCCCATGTAGTTTGGTAAGAGACTATCTTACTATGCTCACCATATCAATAAAGATAATGCAAAAAATCTATGCCACAAAACATAGGATAATGGGTACATTAAAGCAGGGCTTTTCAACCAGTGGTACGGGTACCACCTGTGGTACATTGGAACCTAGCAGGTGGTACACGACCATCCTGGAAAAGTGGTAGCGGGGGAGGGAAATGAGCTGAACCGGTGGTAGCACCGCACAAGCCTGAGCGAGAGATGGCTGGAGCTGCAGGGCTTCGAAGCACCAGGATCAGCGCCAGGCTCCAGCTGGAGCCCGGCGCTGATCCTGGTGCTTCTGCTGAGCCCAGAAATGCCGATCAGCTGGAATGTTGCAGCATCTCCAGGGTCTTGTGATTTACATTCAGATGCTTGGCAACTGATTCATATTTATGATGGTCACAGTGTCCCAGGGTCATGTGAAATGACCAAAACCTGCTGCAACCACCCAGCAGTGGGGGGAATAAAAACCAAACACCCCCCCCCACCCCACCTCCGCTGCCAATCCTCAACAGAAATGCTCAAAACAATGAAAACCTCGGACAGGAGGAAGAGCACCGTCGGGCAGGCAGGCGTCTTGCTGGGCTGTGACTTGGGGGGGCACTTTTTCAGTGCCATTGTAACTTCGAACAGTCACTAAGCAAACTGTTGTAAGTCGAGGACTACCTGTACTTCATTACTTTTTTCCTCTTTTTTTGTCATAAAGTTTTAGACACCTTGCTAGGCGACTGGTGGTACTTGGATATTGCCATATCCTAAAAGTGGTACAATGGGTGAAAATGTTGAAAAGCCCTGCATTAAAGCATCCTAGTTAATTTGAAGCAATGGTTAAAATTACAAAATATTTCAATGCTGTGCTCATGTTTTAATAGAAAAGAAGCTATATATGCATCTATATTTTGCATACATTCACTGTGAGAATAAATAATTTAGTAAACCATGATATCTAAATGTAACTAATTTGGCTTTCTGTGTTCTATGAACCTAATCATTGTAGTTCACAAAACAATGCATTATATCACCCCAAAACACATTATGACTTAGCACAATGTCAATTCAAACTAGAGGTAGTCCTTGACTTACAACCATAATTGAATCTGGCATAATTATAATTTGTGATGGCCATCACATAACTGACCTGATATTATAGTCCTTTTTGTGGTGATCATTAAGTGAACGTAGTGGTCAATTAGCAAACCATTGTTCACTATGGGCCTGTTTTTGCTGGAAACAAATGTCAGTTTGTCATTGTAAATTGCTATCATGACTGTGTAGCACCACAAAAAGCTGTAAATGAAAGCTGGTTGCAGAGTGCCCAAAATGTAGTTACATGACCACTGGAGGGGGGCAGGGAGGGGAAATATCAGAACTTTGAAACCAGCTTTCTGGGGAAAGGGTTCCATTGAAACTTCACACAATTATCCAGTCATCAGTCAGGAAGACAAGGTAAATAATCTGGCATGGTACAAAGCAACTTCCTGTATTCCTAGAGATATAAACTAGATTATATGACAGCAGGCAAATGGTACCAGATGAAATAACTGATGGAAAGACATTGAGAAATAAAATCCAAAACAAATGCTATTAATATTGCCACTGTCAAATGTATATTTCATTAAATAAATCACTTTTGAATAAACACATTTGTCATCTGCTCTCTTTACTTTTGGTTATCAACCTTACTTACATCAGAGCCAAGAAGGAATATAGGTACTCATTTAATCAATTTGCCTTTCTTACTTCTGTGTCACTGAGTCTCTGTAATGTGAATTTCCTTCTTCCTACTGATTATAACACTATGGTTCACAACACAATAGGCATGTAGGTCAGGAAACAAAACATTCCACCAAGTAATGGCTTCACATGTTTACAGTGCCATTAATCATGAAAACATACTCATCACAAGAACAGTATTGTTTATTATTGGTTCCAAAGTCCTTAGGTACCCCTGCTTCAATATTTTTAGCTAGGATTACCACTCAATATTTTAGAATTAACTCACTAGAACCCTCCCATGCCAAATATAGCATTATGGTATGATAGAGACCATCCTGCTTCTTATTTTAGAAGCCTCAACCAGAATCAGGTACTCCACTTCAATACAACCAAACAATAACTTTGGCCTTCTTTGCAAGAGACACTTCTCAACGGCTGTGATTTTTCAGTTACTTATTATTACAGATGATCAGTTATGGAATTCTTAAGTGTAGGCTATATTTATACTGAGAGATAATTATCCATAACAGATACAAAGCAGGAATAGATAATTTGATGACCAACTAATAATTTCAATTACAGGTAGTTCTCTACTTACAACAGTTTGATTAGTGACAATACTAACTAGTAACTAGTGAAGTTACAACAGCACTGAAAAAAGTGACTTATGACAGTTTTTCACACAACTACTGCAGCATCACCATGGTCATGTGATCAAAATTCAGTCGCTTGGCAACTGACTCATATTTATGATAGTTGCAGTGTCCCAGGGTCATGTGATCACCTTTTGCAACCATTGACAAGCAAAGTCAATGGGGAAGGCATTCACTTAACAACTGTGGCAAGAAAGGTCATAAAATGAGACAAAACTCACTTAACTCTGGCTTATCAACAGAAATTTTGGGGTCAGTTATGGTCATAGGTTGAGGACTAACTGTATAATCTTTCTAGTTCCTGCCTTTGGCCATGTCAACTGCGACTAAGATGAGCTAAAGGGTACCAGGTTGCCAGAAGTAAGGAACGCATGAAACTGATCATTAAGGTGAAGGATTTTGGAAGCAGGTTAACCAAGAGCTTTAGCTGCCAACGCAAACCAGATGAAGGATACAGAAAGTCCACAGAGGGTATAACGCAGGGCTTTTCAACCAGTGGTACAGGTACCACCTGTGGTACATTGCACCTGGCAGGTGGTACATGAGCATCCTAGAAAAGTGGTAGCAGGGGAGGGAAATGAGCTGAACCGGTGGCAGCACCGCGCAAGCCTGAGCGAGAAATGGCTGGAGCTGCAGGGCTGTCAGGGCTCAGTGGAAGCAACAGGATCAGTGCCAGGCTCCAGCTGGAGCTCAGCACTGATCCTGGCGCTTCAGCTGAGCCCAGAAAAAACATTGATCAGCTGGAATGTTGCAGCATCTCCAGGGTCTTGTGATTTACATTCAGATGCTTGGCAACTAATTCATATCTATGACGGTCACAGTGTCCCAGGATCATGTGAAGTGACCAAAACCGGCTGCAACCATCCAGCAGAGGGGGAGGGGGGAATAAAAACCAAACACACCCCACCCCACCCCACCCCCACTGCCAATCCTCAATAGAAATGCTCACAACAATGGAAACCTTGGATAGGAGGAAAAGTGCCGCCAGGCAGGCAGGGGTCTTGCTCGGCTGTGGCTTGGGGGGCTCTTTTTTTCAGTGCCATTGTAACTTCAAACAGTCACTAAGTGAACTGTTGTAAGTCGAGGACTACCCATACTTCATCACTTTTTTCCTTTTTTTTGACACCTTGCTGGCGACTGGTGGTTCTCAGATGTTGTCATATCCTAAAAGTGGTACAGTGGGTGAAAAGGTTGAAAAGCCCTGGTGTAATGAATGCATCATTTGGTGCAGTAATAAACCAGACCTTTACAGCTCCTAAATTGTAAGCTCCATTCAGGCTGGAACTCACTAGTCTTAGACAAGTAATATTGTCTATATTAGGGTAAAATACTAAACTCATAGGGCTGTAGAAAATTATTGTATCTAAAGTACTTTGAAGACCAGTCCTATAATAAAACTTGATTAAAAATAAGTACTGTAAGTCTTGATCTTTGACAATGCCAATTTAGCCTTTATTTTTTTCTATAATTATTTAAATAATGTCATTTCAGTCTAAGGAACTGGCACAAAATTTCAAAGAGCTTGTACTGATTATTTGCAAAGCTAGTTATTTTTCGATTCCTTCAGTTATATTTCTAACTAAATGTTGATCTTAATAGCCAAACTTAAACAGACGAAGCATAACAAGCATTTATATACTATTACATTAGCTTGTATACAATATCAAATTCATTACACCATCCTTTAATCTTGAATTTATCATTTTTTATGTAAAATTCCCATCCGAAGGTATAAGATATGAATCAAAGCCAACTTCCCTATTATTACTGACCATTGTTTTTATCTTGGCTTGTTTTCTGTTGCAAGTCACCCAGATTTGCATTGTTAGTATTGGAGGAGCCATGTAATTTTTTTTAATGATCCTTGCTGAAATTACAGAAGTTCACTAAATAAAACGCCCTGAGTCCTTCGGGAGATAGGGCGGCATATAAGTCCCAATAATAATAAAAAGAGATCTTCAACTAATGCTTCTACAACAATTACACAATACTTTCAATTAATTTTCAAGAGATAGGAATCTACCATGAAAAGCAAAATGAAAATAACACAATGAATTTATTTTAAAGTTAGACAAAAGATCAACTTCAGTTGACTCTGGCTGGTTAACAGCTTATTTCCATTCCTCAAGAATTGCCTTTGCTTCCAGTCCATATGCCAACTGATGATTTCTGCTCAATTCAAATTGGGCTGGTATTCCTTCCTTGTTTACATTGACAGCAATTGTATACAAAGAATAAATGAAAGCTCAACCACCATATTTGACAGCCAACATAATACCCAACCTCCTATTCCCAAAATAAGTCAAACAAGTCCCAGTTACATTGGGGAATGCAGGCATAAAGGATTTCTCTTTAAGAGATAAGAAATCGGTGAGTTTCTGGCTGCTACTGAACACAACTCCCTTACACTGAAATCAGTTGAAGCTCCTGGGAATCAAAGCTTAGCAACAATCCAGAGCACTGATCTCCAACTGAGTAAAACAATTTATTGCGGTGGAGGAAGAAAAAATTAGAACATTGCCATCTACTACATCATTTTTTTTAAAAAAAAATGGAATGTTGATTATCTACATATTAATGCATGTATATAACTTATACTGCAAGATCAAGAATCAAGATCAAGCTAGCTGTCCTTCACTGCATTAAACTAACCTTTTATTATGGCATTTGAGTTTCACCTTTCATACAGAACCACAGTAATTCTGTACTGCTTCTGTAAAGGTAAAGAGTCCACCACCACCACCCCCGCGCATACTTTCTTGGAAAACAATTACAGTGTAACACAACAAATTAGTGCCTCGTAGTGGAAGTATTTATTTATTTATTTATTTTATTACATTTATATACCGCCCTTTCCTGAAGGACTCAGGGCGGTTTACAGGATAATTAAAAAACAAAGATACAAAAGTTAAAAACAGATTAAAAATTATATTCGTCCCTGCATAAGTAAAACCCCAATTAAAATTAAGATTAAAACTAAAATTAAAATTCTCAGCCTGGGCCAGAGAGCTCGAAGAGCCAGGTCTTCAGGTCCCGGCGGAATAATGAACGGAGGTCGGGGGCAGTAATGCTGTGTAGTTCTTTTTTCCCCACATCCGACTTCCAAACTTTGAGGCTTTTTTGATAACCACAAATTATCGACTAATGAAGACAAAAAGGTAAATCACCACACGCACACCGAACTTCCGACCACACATTAAGGCGACTCCTAGGAGATACGACTCCTAGGAGATATGCGTCTCCTAAGAGTAGTAATTTTGCAGGTATAGAATAGTAAAGAAGGTTGCGAGGACTCTTGATGGCGGCTGCGGGAACGGACTCTTAAAAACAAAGAGCTGAGCCTGATCTGGTTGCAACCTTGCCGTACTTTACCACGGCTGTTCCACCCAGGCTGAAGCGTGCCAACCACACCAAGCGCAACTCCTGCCAAAGTAACAAACACTTGTCCCTCACTCACTTCTCTGGCTGACCGGATCTGCTTGCGCACCGCCTCTTTGCAAGCATAGATCACCTCTCCAAAACTGGGCTGGAAATAAGTCTCCACGCGGGTCAGTCCTCGATAAGAGCCGGTGACAAAGGCCGGCCAGCCCAGCTCTAAGACAGGCGGTTCTACGTCGGACTGCACCGGGAAGTATGTGAGCGAGGAGCAATCCAGTGAGGTGTTCAGGACTTGGTCTGTAGAGGAGACACTTTCGTTGGCTCCGAGTGGCGGCACGGCGACGCGCAAAATAGCTTCGATCTCGGGATCGGAAAGGAAAGAGCGCATTTTTTCCCGGCGCAAGAAAGCCTGGAAAGCCGGCCGGCCTTTAGCGATAAGCTGTTCCAGCGCCAGGCGCTGCGCCTCGTTATAGGCCGGAGAGGGAATGAGCTCCCAACCGCGTAAACCTCTAAAAGGGGCATCGTCTAGGCACTGGGACTGGTTCGCCATCGGCCTAGCTAACCTCACCCTTCGGCAGACGCGGACCTCGGGGAATACTTGGGCCCGTGGGAGGAGTTGGTACTTTATAGACAATTTGAATCTAAACTGGCGTCCGCGCTTCCGTTATAGGCTGGAATGGCTCGCGCCTCGCCTCTGAAGAGGCGGGAAAAGCTCGCTGATTGGCTGTATTGGCTGAGCGGCCGTTCCAATCCCGAGAGAAAGAAAGGAGTATCTTGGAGATTTAAAAAACAACCATCCTTCCAAAGCTCTTGGGCTTCAGCAGATACCTATCGCTCAGGCCCGGGGCTTGGGCGCGGTGGAGTGATTGCTGTACTCTTCGATCAGGTAGGTAAATAAAACAAGCTGCAAGCCGCCTAAACTGTAGCCTGTCAATTAAGCCGGTGGCTCAGGGTGGTGTCAAAGTAGTTGCTGAACGCCTTGTCTCCTCTGGCTCTCCAGAATCAAATCAGAGCAGATCAAATCGCCTGCAGATTTCTAGTTCGGTCCTGCACTGATCGACTTCCACGGAATAAATGCCAAAGGCATAAAATAAAAATGAAAGTATCCTCGGGGGTCCCGAAATCACCGTCCCCAGAACAAAATAGCTGTTATTTTCATAAAACTGCTAAATTGTTTTTATTATCAGCATTCATACTAAGGACTGGAATTTAGCCCAGTTTTTTTTAAAAGGGGGGGGGCATTGAGGGCAGTAAAGGAAATCATAGAGTACCTGAATATTTGTTTTGGGGAAATGATTGGAAAAATTAGTGAAAACCAAAGGTACCAGACCTAACTCATTGGAAATAATTGAAAACCGGGAAAGGGCAATAAATGGACTATGTGAAACTACACCCCCACCCCAAGGATCACTAGTGCTTTTTGTTTAAATTTTATTTAAAATTTTATTCTTTTAAAATGATCTGAAATGAGGCCTGAAAAGAGGGATTGTCATGTTTGTGGATGACACCAAACTAGTCAGAACAGTAAACTCAAAAAAGATTGGGGAATGTTCGAAAGTGGGTGAATATATTTCAAAATGGCAAATGAAATTCATTATAAACAACTATAGTGATGCATGTAAGTATCAAACATCTGATTTGGTAACAAGAGTGGATCAGAAACGAGGTACATAGTTCTGTGAAAATATCAGAGTGCACCACACCTTAAGAAAATATTATAAAGCTTGAAAATGTGCAAAAAGGCAGTCAAAATTATTACTGTACAAGAGCAACTCCCATACAAAGATTACAGTAACAGGAGCTTTTTAGCTTGGAATAAGGGTAAAGGATGAAATGATAGAGGTTATTAAGGGATATTCATTTCCCCCCCCCCCTAAATTATGGAATTTGCTGTCAGGAATTGTGGCTATTGTAGCTAATTTGGATGATTCTAAAAGGGGACCAGATAATTGCCTAGAGGATCAAGTATAAAAATTTACAGTCTCTTTACTTCAGAAATTGTTTACTATCTCCTGAGCGGCTTAAAATGAGTTGGTGGGAAGTAATAGTAAAAGGGGACAATCTCCCTCCATTCCAGAGAATGTGACACACAATGCTTCAATAGATAATCCTTGTTCTAACAGGCTCTTCACATGGAATTTGAATAGTTCTCTTTCACAAAAGCATAAGAGTTGGAAAGCAACATTTAGACCAGTGTTTCTCAACCTGAGCAATTTTAATGCATCTGGACTTCAACTCCCAGAATTCTCTAGCCAGCAAATGCAATACACTGCTCAGTTTAGGAATTTAGTTTGAAACATCTGTGGCTGTCAAGCCTCTGCTTGAACATACCTGGCAAAAGGAAACATACTGCCTGTCTTAATAATTGGTTCCATTGCCAAACTCTTCCTTAGTTTATTCTACCATTTAATGAGTGTTGTGCGATAATATTTCAGTTTGAAGTGTTATCATATTCTGCTCAGTATTTAGGTCTCAAGCCTGAACATGCTGAGTTCCTTTATTCTTCCTAGTGATTATCTTCTAGATCCTCAATGTCTTCGTTGCTTTTCTCTGAACCTGTTCCAGTTTTTCTAAATAGCATGGTACCCAGAACTGAAACAAACTCAAGGTAAAATCTCACTAATGAAGAATAAAGTAGAATTGCTTCTTCCACTGATTTAAGATATGCAATTCCAAAATTGCATTTGCTTTTTTTACAGTCTCATCACACTTTTGAGCCACATTCAGTTTATATCATCTACTAATGCAAGAACTTTTTCATAAGCCTCATTGCCAAGCTAGCTGTATCTCATTCTATATCTGTATGTTTCATGCTTGTTTCTTAAGTAATTTTGTACTTGGCTTGCTTAAATTTCATTCCATTATTTTCTCCAAGCTATCAAGACGATTTTGAATTTTATTTCAGTCTTCTAAGGAATTAGCTATCGTTCACATTTTTGTCTTTTTAATTTTGGTAATCATTCCCTCTAATTCTTCATTCAATTAACATAAGTAGTACAAGCAGTGAAGAGTATAAGGGCAAGAATTTTGTGGTACCTTGCTCAGTACATCACAATGCCTCACTCTTGATGTGGAACCATTGATAAGTACTTTGATTCTTTGAGAAGGTTATGTATCTGCTTAATTGCTACATCACCCTTCCAAATCTTAATAATCAAAACAGTGTATTATAGCAGGGCTTTTCAACCTTTTCACCCATTGTACCACTTTTAGGATATGGCAACATCCGAGTACCACCAGTCGCCTAGCAAGGTGTCAAAAACGTGATGACCCCCCCCCAAAAAGGAAAAAAGTAATGAAGTACAGGTAGTCCTTGACTTACAACAGTTCACTTAGTGACTGTTTGAAATTACAATGGCACTGAAAAAAGTACCTCCCAAGCCACAGCTGAGGCTGCCCGCCCAGCGGCGCTCTTCCTCCTGTCCGAGGTTTTCATTGTTGTGAGCATTTCTGTTGAAGATTGGCAGTGGGGGTGGGGGGGTGTTTGGTTTTTATTTCCCCCACTCTGCTGGGTGGTTGCAGCAGGTTTTGGTCACTTCACATGACCCTGGGACACTGTAACCATCATAAATATGAATCAGTTGCCAAGCATCTGAATGTAAATCACAAGACCCTGGGATGCTGCAACATTCCAGCTGATCGGCGCTTTTTCTGGGCTCAGCAGAAGCACTGGGATCAGCGCCGAGCTCCAGCTGGAGACGCGCTGATCCTGGCGCTTCCGCTGAGCCCTGACAGCCCTGCAGCTCCAGCTGTCTCTCACTCAGGCTTGTGTGGTGCTGCCATCGGTTCGGCTCATTCCCCTCTCCCATTATCACTTTTCTAGGATGGTCGTGTACCACCTGCCAGGTGCCAATGTACCACAGGTGGTACCCGTACCACCGGTTGAAAAGCCCTGTTTTATAGTATTTGCCATGCTTTCAGGAATTGTGAGAATTGAAAGTCAAATATTAGTAAGTCAATCAATGAGAAATATGTTTTTTTGAAAACAGCTATGAGAATTTAAATACATTTTGAACCTGTATTTAGCATTATGTTTATATTACAACAACCCCTAAATATTTTTCTCTTCATTTTTTCCAAAGGAATCTTCCATAAGGTTTCTTTACTTTTCAGCTAGGGTTCAGGTTTATTGCCACTGAGTTCAAATATATAGTAGTTTGGAATGCTTACATTTTCTGTCATAAATAGGTAACTTTGTAGTGGAAATCATTCTGAATCTACCAGAGTCAATTTAATGAATTGGAGGACACAGCCTGTGGTGATGTGAGATGAGGAAAACAACTTGAGACAATCAAGGATTGAGATCCAAGGAAAACCAACCGTAGTAAAAGTAGTTAGATGGCATCAGGATTCACGGCTCCTGACCTTTGGCATTTAGGCCTTGAACTGGAGGCTCCTTTACCTATCCCAAGGGAAGACCACCATTGCTAGAGAAGGGGTCAGAAGCAAAAAGGCACATGAATGCTTAGCTGTGTAGGGAACCATGTAACACAGGCAAATCTATTCAAGAGCAACTTGGAACAGAAAATAAGGATTGATCAATGCCAGATTCCTGTATTTAACATCCACAATCTTTAGCCATATATTGTATGTTGCTTTTAAATATGTTCCTATTATCTAGCCATGAAGTTTGACTTTAAAAAGGAACATTGTCTTGAGTATTGTTTCCAACCCCAGTCTGCAATTCTCAAAGCGAACATCTCCCTTGTTCCTGCTGTAGCTGTACAAGGCAGCTGTGTGATCCTGGGGAAAAAGTTGCTGTATGGAATTGCCAGGAGATGCAACATGGATACTCTTAGAGTCTGAAGCTGTATACAACCCTCATCTGTCACATACATATTTTATTTTATTGAGTGACGAAAAACTTTTGTATACTGCTTCCCATTAAAACGTGAAGTGAAATAGGTTTAAAGTAGGAAATGTCATAAGAAAAATAATTCCCCTCAAGAAATCAGCTTGAGCTTAGTTATTGCAAAGAGGTATTTTCTATTCTTTAAATTGAATCAGATGGCAAAGTGCCAAAGGACACAGCTCAATCAACTTTAATCTGCATTTTTATAACTTTGCCAGATGTTAAGTTTATCGAGTTTCCCACATATAGTTCAAGGCAGCTACCTACGTGCAGCAGCAAATCTAAATATATCAGATTATTTTTCACTATCTCTTTTCGGATGAATGGGCACATCAGATAAACAGATGTACTGAATAATTAAATACACTAGGAGGCCACAAGTTTTATCTTCATACCGCATGCATTTGGATGTGTATTTGTAATTTATGCATACTTGTTTACATCTGCGTAGGCACATCTGTGTGAGCAGGAACTCTGCATTTTTTCTCATATTCATCTGAATTAGTGATACCAAGAAAAAAAATACATGTCTTTATTTGATGATTTTTTTAAAATTCTTATGAGTGAGATATGTTATAGTTGCATGTACTAATTATGAGATGCATGTGACCATCATGCCTTTCATTCTATAATCATCTTTTACCCTGCAGCCTCCCTAGCTTTCCATTCATTCATCAATTTTCAAATAAAGATATATTAAAAGAATCCTTGTTATGAAAGATTTCAGTTCTAAAAATATGGGCAGCTAGAGAGACTTCAGAAAGAGCAAAATATATGTGTCTGTAGGTCTAGGAAGAATAAGTAGTATACCATCTGCAGCATGGGTGTCAAACTCGCCATGTCATGTGACGTGTCACAATGTATCACAACTTTTTTCACATTGCCAGAGCTGGGGTGGTCACTGCCTCCACATGATGCAACTGGCCCGCAGTCTGGCAGTTTGACACCCCTGATCTGTAGCATTATAATCCAACAGCATTAGACTCAAAAACCCCAAGGGAAATTGGGAAGAACGTTGGTGTACCACAGCTTTTTATTTTCAGCCATCAACTAGTGTAAGGATATTTTGTAAAAGAAGATGACAAAAGAAAAATTATGGTTAAAAATTGGCCAGATCAGGCTGGGGACTGTGGTGGAAAACATTCCATAAAGAACTTTCTCATTCATTCCTTGGAAAAGGCAGTTGGGCAGCTGCTCAGAAAGTTGTGATCCTCCATTCTAAGCTCTTCCTTCCTCTTCCTTCTTAGTATTTCAGTCAGAGCAGAATAAGCATTAAGAATTAAACTGAGAGCCACTTTGGTGTAGTAGTTAAAGTGCTGACCTAGAAACCAAGACATTCTGAGTTTTAGTCCTACCTTAGGCATGAAAGCCAGCTGCGTGGCTTTGGGTCAATCACTCTCTCTCTGCTCACCTCACCTCACAGGATTGTTATTGTGGGGAAAGTGTTAAGACTGTATGCTAAGAATGCACAATACATTGACTCACTGATCCACTTGACACAGATTTACACTGAGGACATTGGGATATCATTTGGACTGGAGAAGTGTGGCCAGATAGTAGTTAAATACCTTAGTATCCCATAGACACATAGAAACCACAATGAGGAGGTAAGATCGCAACATTCAAGTACCAACTAAAGATAAGATATGTCCTGAAGAGCCAGCTCAAGGAAAAGAACAAGATCTATGCCATTAACATGTATGCCCTGCCAGTCATCAGATACTCTGTTGGAATAGTGAGCTAGCCAAAGAAGGATGTGGAGGTTGCTAATATAAAGGCCTGGAAGCTCATCACAATGTACGGAAGCTTCACCCCAGGTCCAATACCCAGAAACTACACTAGCTGGAAATGGGGTGGGCAGGGTCTGGTAAATGTCAAAACCACTGTCCTGAATGAAACCCAGAGCATCCAAGAGTACATAAATAAGATACTCAAAAATGAGTTGCTGAGAGTTCCTGAAGCAGCAGCAGACATGGGGGGAAGGCAAGACCCTGCATGAGATATACCATTAACAGATAGCCAAGGTGGCTGACATTAGAAAATTCTACCAGTGTCTGGAAAAGGGTGGACTAAACTAAAAGACAGCACTTAGGCACTGATCATAGCAATATAAGAACAGGCACTAAGCACCAAATCCATAGAAACATGGGTCTACCATACTAGACATGATCCAGGGTGCAGACCCTGTAGAGAGGCCTCAAAGGCAGTCCAAATTATAGTGATAGGGCATAAGATGCAGGGAGGAACAGCATACACTGAACAGCACAGCCAGGTAGCTGGCATTCTGCACAGGAACATCACAGTGTACGTGCCACATTGTCCCAAATCCAGATGGGAGATTCTACAGAAGATAGTGAAGAACAATGACTACAATCTGTGTGACTTCTAGATCTAGATAGACCAGATAGGCAACCAATCAGACTTTGTGATAGTAGACAAGGATCAAAAGACTGCAGTGATGTAGCTGTGCCAAGTGACAGGAACATCAGGTGTATGGGAACCTGAAGAAGTAACAGGGTCTGAAGGAGGAATTAGAGGTTAAGTGGAAAGTAAAGCCAAAGTATATCCAGTGGAGGTAGGAGCACTTGAGGCTATGACTGTTAACTTGAGGGAGTGGCTCCAACAGATCCCAGGAACAATATTGGAACTCTCTACAGAAGAATGCAACTAAGATATTGTGTAGAACCCCCAAATTGCCCTGCCTCTGAAAGAGTTTACCTGATATTGAGGTAATGAGTGTGAAGAGAATTTTTATTTACACATACACACACACCTTCTCTTTAATCTTACTTTTGGTTGCAGTGAAGCACTTAGATTGAATCTCAGCCTAACCACTGTCCTTAAAAGAGTGCATATACCACTGTAAATGTATTACTTCTATGATCAGGTTCATTAAAAAAACTATTATATAAAGAAGCAGAATTATGCATCTGAGTCGCTGAGTTGTATGCATGCCAGCATGGTTCTTCCAAAAATAGGCTGGATATGATCCATAGCAAAGTGAAGCAAAAAAAGAAAAGGCGGACTGATTTACAGAACTGTTGGATATGATTCCACATCATGTTCAGTGACATATGTAACTTAGATAGGGGAATCACAACAAAACGCACACTCATATTTTGACCAACTGCTTCTATTTAACAGTGTATCTTTTCTTTCCAGTAGTTAAATAAACCAAATAGTCATAATTTTGGCTTACTGGATAGAATGAACTGTTGTGGTTTACAAACTATGGTTTATGGGTATATGTATCATGTAAGCACAATCAATTGTAGTCTATCCAATCATGGATAAACTCTAGATTAGTCTATATGAACTCAGTTATAAGTTATAAGATTTTGAGATTTATCTTTTCTCCATACAACCTATGGAAATGAACCTTATTTTCAGCAGCAGTTAGTGAAAGAATCCATAGCAGCAATACTACATAACATACTTGGCTTAACCAAATACACTAAGACTGAAATGCCCAGAATAATGGACCTCATCAACCTTTGCCTCACTACCTATTTTTAGTTTGATTGACAAACACAAATCAGAGGAACATCCAACCAACTAGCAGTCAAACGAAATGATAAAAACTTAATCTTACAACACGTTGATAGTTTGTACTGGGAAACTGAGTGTCCTAGACCAAGCTAAATCCAAAAATGCTCAGATTTCCTGGAAGGTTGGCATTCAGACAAATCAGTCATCAACTAGAGATGCGTGCAGAAACGACGTTTACACACCATTCAAAAGAGACAATAAAAAAACTGAAAAGGAAACAGACCAGAATACTTCTTTGACTAGCAATCCACACCCAGATAAACAGGGATTAAAACCAGACAAACAAGCAGTAAACAATAGCCAAATAAAGAAATTATCAACTCAGACAACAAGCAGTAAATAGTAGCCTAATCAAGGAACTACCAAGGACAAACATTCCCACAAAAACATTCTGACAGGACAGGCTACTGTATTGCATATAGAGAGCAAACCTCACTTCATTCCATCATTGAAGATGTTGCTTTGTCTACTAATGAAACATCTTCAAGCAAACAATACAGCTCAGAGACCACCAAGGATTCCACAGAACTATTAAAAGTGTATCATCCTGTAAATGTGCTGATTGTTATTAGCAGAAGTATGCCCTTCTCAAAAATAACTACACTGATCTGTTTGTCAGTGGAGGGAATGGACCTAGCTTCAACAGTCTTCTTTCAAAAATTATAAAATTCTCTAGAAGTTGTTGATGGGACCCCATGGATACAGCTACATCTTACAGAAAAAGCAAAATCATGTTTGCTCTGCAGTTTTCATAGGTGGCTTATGACTGAGCTATTCATGTGATGCTTGTTACTGTTCACATATTTTTCCTTCTTGTAATGGACCATCTAAGAAAATCTGGCAGAGCATCTTTGTAACATGTAATGCAGATAGGCATATTCAATTAAACTTTGATATTCTGACCATATTATCCAGCAAGCAGTGCAGTAAAAGTTTTGTGATTCAGATGGAAAAGTTTGCCTGCTGAATACAGTAGCTGAAGTTATTTGGCAATTAGTGTTTCCAACATTTTTTTCTCAGGGCATGTCAACTTGCCCCTAGGAATTGACTCCATTTGAATTTTGTAAGAATTTAAGATGTTTCCTAAATCTTTTATGTCTTACAGTGGTTAAACAAATGCATTTCCCATGTAATTCACTATGTCACCCTGGGGTCTACCATTGCATAAGAAGAATTTTTGTTCCTTTGCTTTTTCCCACCCAGTACAAGAGTTTATGTATTTATCCCCTCCCCAGAGTCTTATTTCCAGACTAATGCAATCTAAAATGTTGTGGTTTTTTTCCTATATAGGAATTAGTCTCACCTCTTATTTTGCTGTAAGTAGTCAGAAAGACAAAATCATGTGTCTCTCTCTATACAGTATACACGAATAGGCCTACAACTGAATCCAGCTGCCTCTTTAAAGAAAAATAAATGCTTACATGCTCTGTCAACATCAATAAACAAGCAGAGGGAAAGATCTTTATGAGATAGATGGATAGATTTGTCTGGCCACAGACTGCTAGGTAAGGTAGAACTGGTTCAACAAAACTACTGTGTTTGTAAACAAATCCAGAGAGTCACTTATCATGATCATGTGACTTCCAGGCTATAAATTCTATAGAACAGAGAGAAAATAGGTGTTTCAGTGCACACTGTGGATTCATATTGATTAAAGATTCTTTTATTCTCAATCTCTATGTTTCAGTGTAATCAGGAATGCCATAAAAATATGTAGTCTATGAACAAAACTTCAATTATTTCATGAATCCTAACTGTAATCTTTTATTTATATCCCACTTTTCCCACATGGAATTTACAATAAATTACATTGGTTTCTCAGCTAGTACTGACTTGAGACTATATCTGGTCAGCTTCAGCTAAGCTGGTAGATCAGGAACTTTTAAATATATTACCATACTGGCCAGATTCCCAGTAAAAGTTAGAGTTACAGTTCAGCAACACCTGGAGTGTTGCAGATTGCTTCCTTCTACATTAGGTCCTATTGCAAGGCAACAAAATAGATTGCTAAAAAAAGCACTGTTTATACATAGGACAAAGAGATATTAAAGTTCTGCAAGCACGATCCTTTTTTCATATATTACTTTTGAATAGGCACAAAGAATCAACACTCATCTCCTTTCCTGTTAATAAATTTAAACTTTACGTTAAAAACTGTTCACTTAAACAAAGGCAGAAACTTATACTGATTACCCCATGTCATCAGACTTCTGAGGCAGTTTAAGACTTCATATATTGTTTCAAATAGTTATGGAATGACCATCTTTTCATGCATCATATAATCCTATTGACTTTCATAAAAATAAGAAATAATCCTTCTTTTAAAACTTTTAATATATTAGATTTGATGGGCCAAAATGATGTCTCTATATACACTGTGTTGCTAATATACAGTGTTTTCTTTACCTTCACCCTCACTTTTTTTTACAAATATTTCAATGAAATCCTTAGAGTCCTCATTGCAAAGGCTAACCAAACTGCTGAAATGGTGTGAATGTAGCTTATTGTCACTGTTTATTGGTCAGTCAACAGTTTCCTTCCTTCTTTCCAGACAATGTCAAAAAATGTGGCTCCTAAGTTATCGTGTAACATTTACCTCATGCCAGAATAATCATTACAACAATCTGTCTTAAAAAGATAGCCCATTTTTAACAACCCCCTTAATAGTTGCCAATAGTTTTCCAATAGTTGCCAATAGTTTTCCAATGACATTACTAGACATTTCTCTCATTTTACTGTAAAGATTAGGATTCTGTGGAAATTTGAAATTCAGAAATGACAGAGTTTGGAGAGGAAAACAGATGGTCAGATTCTATGCTACAAGAATGCCTCATGGGGATTTTTATTTTGTTTGTTGTTTCAAAATTACAAAACAAGTTGGAGCTATAGATAATGAAATTCTTTCCAAAAAATAGAGATATAGGGAGAGCTATTTAAATTACAAAAGAAAATTGTACAAAAGAAAACTTGGGGTAAATTGTGGATGCTTTCCATTGCTAATAGAACTTGGAGAAATGGCTGGATTATTTTTTAATAGGCATTAACTTTGAAAGTAGCAAAATGAACATGACTCCATTCTATGGAAAACTCACTGCATTCTCCTAAAAGCAAGCAATATCTGTCTGGAAGGTACTTTGTTTTTAAGCATTTTTTGTTTGCTTCATACAATAGAACTTACACCTCTTTCTGCATAAAAATATAGACCACATTTCTACAACTTCTTGAGGCCTCTCATTGTTACCTTCAGCTCCTTGAATATTTCACCAACTATTCATTCAGTTCCATGAAACTTCACCAAGTTGAGGAAAATCGAAACACCCTAAAGCTTGCAATTATTAGCAAAACAGAGATTCTGGTAATGGATGCTATTTCAACCTACCCACATATAAAATAAACATTATTTGGCAATTCCGTATAACTTAGGTTGTCTAAAAATATTTTGATTACATACAAATTTCTCAGAATAGTCACAGGAATAAAGTTGCCACAATGCATGGCAAGCCTGGTTTTGAAATTATAACTTGGGATTTATAGCAACATATGTGATCGGGTTTTCCCCAAATGTGTCACATAGCCTCACATAGAAAAAAATGTAAACTGCATTTGGGATTTAGTATATACCAGTTGGAGTATGGTATGAATATTATTTTAACTGAATTTACAGATTAGGCAAGTAAGAAGACATTTTTCAGATAGGTAGGAATAAGAAAAACAAATCTGAGCCAGTCATGCTATAAAATGATTCTCTCAAGTCTATACCAACTGTGAGGAATATGTGTTTTCACAAGTTGCACAAGATCTTTGTTAGCTGTAGCTGTTAGCTGTAAAAGTTGGGGGTTATAGGAGCTGAAATTCAACAATAGTTGGCTTCATAAATTCCTGCAGTTTTGCAGTTATTGTGGTAATTTGAGTCCTGCATCAGACATCTGAAAAATAGATATTGTGTAATACTTTTACTCTCCAGCGGAGGGCATGACAGACTTGTATTCAGCATACACTGACTATTAAAGGGCTGGTATAAATTCAAGAAGTTAATGAAGAAATAGCATTTAAATAAACTACATAGAGACATTTTCTATTGTTGTTTTTCCAATTGCTGGTAGTATAGTAAATATCTTACAATTCTGCATATATAGATTTACAACAAAGCAACAAAGCTGATTTTTTTTTAAAAAAATCTGGCACTACATACATTGGAGCGGACTGTACTAGAAAGCAGATTAAATACAGTACTGTATATTCTTTAACAAAGTTTTGGAGAAAAAAATATAGAAGTGGTGATAAAACTCAAGAAAGTTACAAGCAGAAAGAAACTAGATCAGGACCTAAGGCATTTACATTAACATTTTCTCTTCTACATGCAATTACTGATGCTACATAGATTTACTTGTCAGGGTTCCCTATAAATCATAATTTGATATAGATGCTGAGAAGTTTTGTTAAACACCTGTCTCCTTGCTACTAACTACAGAACAATTCTTTCAACTGCTGGAGAAGAAGGAAGATTGTACTTCTGAACTATCTTTAATTGCTATTGTATGTTATGATCAACATTTTATCACTTTGACTATCTTATTGAAAACAGAGAACCAGGATTACCTGCTCAGATGTACAGCTCTTTGCATAGAAAGCTTCAGAGAGAACATGTACCTAACAATTTAGATAAAAGAGAAAAAGTCCAACAAAATAATTCTGTTTCAGTATTATCCTCTTTCTCCAATTTAAAACATCTTTTGAAAAACTGAAGCAAATATAAATAAAAATAAATAAAGACAAGTGTTTTGAAGTTATATTTGTAAGTACAAAATTGACTGAATATTGAATAGGCGACATTTTCAGCTACTTTATTATTTATCAGCTCTAGCACAACACTAAAGAGATGCTTTTTCAACATTATGAATTAAATAAGATGTGAGATTTTCATTGCTGAATCAGTCATTTTAATCACATATAATTTGCCAACACACAGCTGCTCTTACTTTGCACTGAAGACTGTTTCTCATTATTGTGTGTTAAGCACAAGTTCAG
Source organism: Vipera berus (assembly GCF_964194415.1). Classification (NCBI taxonomy): domain Eukaryota; kingdom Metazoa; phylum Chordata; class Lepidosauria; order Squamata; family Viperidae; genus Vipera; species Vipera berus. The sequence goes on from NC_138204.1 coordinate 27,687,624, forward strand.
ATCTCTAGAACACTTTTAATAAAACAGTCACTTTTTCAGATGAAACATTCATCGTGTGCAATATATATAATTTTAAAAGCCCTATAATTATTCTAAAAATTACACCCTTGGATATATAGTAGAAAAGGCTAAGTTGCCTAGTTTGCCTCTTAGATAGCTAGTTTGCTATGTGTTGTACATTGTTTTCCCTGTTAACGAAAAATGAGCTTTCTTGCTTGCTTGCAGAATGGTTGCCAAAGGAATACAGACTTTGGGTTTTAGCAAGAAAATTCCAAACTTAATCTTCAATTAATGGAACAGTATATCAGATGTAGCATGAAGAATTTCAGAAGTTACTACATTTTCCTTTCACTCTTGCAAAGAAACTGTATGGGAAGTTAAGATTAAACCACTGCTATTGCATAAATCAGGTATGAGTCAAGAAGAGATTGGGTTAAAAAAATAAGACCATCAGCGATCAGTATACCTTTCAGCAAACTAAAATAAATGTGCAGTTAAGCCTCTTATGCGGGCATGTCAAACTGCCGGCCTGCGGGCCAGATGTGTTACGCCGAAACCACACCTACCGATTGCCGGCAATGGGAAAAAGTCGTGATATGTCGTGCAACATCACGTGACATCACGAGTTTGGGAGATAAGAACACATATTTATCTCTGGCAATCAGGCTTCTACCACATGGCTAGGGTGCTGGCCACTTACAAATTAAAATATTATTGCTAGATATTGTTAAGTGGCTTTTATTCAATGTGAAAAGCTCCTTCCTTATGTGTCATATTTCAACAAAAGTCATGGGATGTGCTTCTGTGGAGTGAAGTGATGTACAATAACTTTTCAATGTAACATAGGAAATTTGCAATTTTCCCCAAGCTTTATCCTCCAGGTGCTGGCAGAGAATTTTGAATACTATATTCCTAACACAGTTGGATAGCATCAAAGAAAAGAAGGGTAAATAAATATGTTACAATGAGGAGAACCTGACTCAGGAATGTAGATCTCATATGAATACAACTAAATTCCAGCATATAAATTCTGGCCATCAGTTTCTTGGTCAGAAGAAAAGCAGAAAGTGGTAATTACAGAGATTTAGCTAACATTAGCAGTGAAACATAAAATGATGCTCATCCCCATCCTCAAACCCTAGTACAGATTTAATGTTTAAAAGCCACTTCAAGGGGTTTTTTTATGCACAGAAGAGCAAGTTAATCAAATGATAGTACAAGTTGCAAGGCATAACACTGAGAAGAAAGAAAACCTCTTTCAAAATCTTCAAAATAGAAGTTCGGGGTAAATCAAAAATGGTAGTTCTCTGATGGAGCATGATGAATTAAAATTTGCTACACTACTGCAATGCATATCAAAATATTTTCAAGTGCAAACTAAATGAAAAAGGATGGGTAGAAAACATGAATTCTTTTTAACTGAACTGCTCCTCTGAGGAGCTGAAAATAATCTCTTCCTTAAAAGAGTTGAAAACTTCATACTTCATTATTTTATAAAATGAACACTAATAAATGATGGCAAAACAAAATTGGCAGCAAGATAGTTAACATTCCAACAGTGCAGTCACATTAGAGGCTGTGTTTTTGGGTTGGTTCTCATAAAGTGCATATATCTTCATGTACAAAACATTACACAGAGTTGTTTATCTAGTCTGCTTGTAAAAAAGTATTTGTCAGTAATGCTGTACCAATGTCAAAAGAATTTATTTCTCATGTGCTGATTATGGTCCCAGAAACCCATGAATAGATATTTGAAATCAGATTAGAGTTGTAATCAAACAAACACTCTCTCATCTAGTAGATAAAAGTTATGTGTAAAGAGTTTCACTTCCACTTCTCTTTCCACCTACATATGCTCATTTTTCAATGAAACTGCAAAAACAAAATATGGAATTGGGTATGCATAAACCTTGAAGAGCCTAGTCCCAGATGATTAAACCAGATCCTGTGATGAAGTGAAAATGAAGATTCAGTAGTGGATGCAACATGCCTACCAACTTGATAGGAATAAACTGAGATCAGGAGATTCTGCAGCAGCCATGCACCTTCTCCTCCATTTCTTCCATGGGAGCCTTGAATTTTAAGAGAGGTGGGTCACCACTTGACATGGTGTAATAAACTGAAGTTCCATTGGAGGTATAAGAAGGTGTCCTGGAACTAATCAAATGTTCTTTAGCTTCTCCCCCATTTTCCACTGCGTCTCCTATACCGCTACTAAAGTGTGTACTAATGAAGGGGTGGTTGAGAAGTTTGGCTGCTGCTCGCTGCCGTTTCAGTTCAGAAAGGGTTTGGTGGCTCCTTTCTTTGTACTCGTCCCAGATGTGATGAGAGTCAGAAACCCCAGGGGTATTGTAGGGCAATACTTGGCTTCCATCATTGTCCAGGGCTGAATGCATTATCCAAACATCTCCATTTGGAATAGAATATTGGTAAGGAATGGAGGGTAGACGGAGTCCATTCTGAAGCAAATTTTCTGAATCACATTGTGTTCCTTTTGTTACCAGCTCTGGAAGGATTATAGCTGTATCAATGGTCAAGTTCTGGAACACAAAAATATATATGAGGTGCAACTTTGCTATTCCATCTATCAAACTACTAACAATGTTTACTGATTTTCTTGCATTATAAAATCAAGCCCTTGTGCTCTACCACATAACTATCCAGCTGAAGGTTCAGGACCACATGAGATATCCCAAAACCTTTTGTGTGGCTCCCAGCGACCCCTACCCCAAAGTTCTTACCAAACTGAATTTCTTAAAGAGAGGGAAAATAGTACATTATTTGACTGGATGATAATCAAATTAAGTCAAAGATAGTTTTTTTTCCTTGCCCCATCTATTATTATCCCAACACACAACTTGGAGGCTAAATACAATTACCGTAAGAAGAAAATGTGCAGTCTTGCTGTATGTTAAACCAATACATGGCTTTTTTTCCATTGAATGGAATCTATAAAGAATGTTTGTTTCCTTTAAAAAAATATAAGGGGCCAGCAATGTTATGAACATAAGATGGAAAGGGAAATAAAGAAGATTTCATAACAGACTATTTATGCTTTGGTTATCATAGGTTTTAGTTATGCAACTGGTACTTCCATAAGATTCACATGGTTTCTTGATTGGAAATGCTTTAATAGGAACAGAAGATTTTGTTAATTATTAGATTTTCCTTACTGGATCTGTGTTCTCTTGGTTAGAGGAAGCCTCCCGAATGTCAATACCGTAGTCAGAAGTTCTTTGCTCCTCAGAAGATTCTATCTGTTGCCAGATAATAGCCTCCTTCTCATATTCCTTTCTATAAAGATTTGTTCGATCTGAAAGGCTTGCCCTCCGCACCACTTTTCTAAGACAAAATGTAAAGAGATGACTTACTAAAATGGTGATTTGCAGAAATGGAATGGACATTTTTCTATAGCTGTACTCACAGCTGCACTTTTCTGAAGAAGGAAAAACCGTCTACCTGAACAGAAATGGACCAGTTTTCTAACACCAGGTGGTACTCATGAGTCATTCTTTTTATTTATTCAAAAGTAGATTGTCAACCATCACAAAATTGAAATTCATGGATGAATCCTCGTTCATCCATATCACATACTGATTCACTCCCTCACTTTAAATTAAATTCATTTCTGTTACACATTCATGGTTTAGAATTTTTCAGACAGCTATTTAATCATGTAAATGTAATGTCAACCTGCAAATTGTTCCTCAATTAATTATAAATCTTACTGTTGCTATCCAAACACTAATAATTTTTTGGATTCTAAATTAATTTTCATCACAGTTTGTATGGAATAACATTTCTTGAGCATTTAAATACTGCACATTTAAATTCAAGAATACGAAGTTACATTTTGGTGCCTTCAAGTCAGTCTTGATTCCTGCTGACTGCCTGGACAAGCCCTGTAGTTTTCATGGCAGTTTTTTGAATGGCAGTGGTTTGCCATTGCCTGTTTCATAGATCTGATAGAGAATGACTGGCCCAAAGTCATCCAACTGGGTTTATATATAAAGTGAGTCTAGAACTCAGGGTCTCCTGGTTCCTAGCCAGATGCCTTAACCACTACACTAAACTAGCATTCTTACATATACACCAAGATATTAATTAGACAAAGTTTATATCTATATCCTAATTATGATGTGGGAATGTCTTGATCTTTCATTTAATGAACTATTCTTTTTATGGATTTCCAAGTTTTAAATCTGATACTCCCAATGTAGTTGCAACTTGCACTATCCCTCTCTGTTGTCCATATTGGCTTGAGCAGTATTCCTAGTTTAAAATATCATCACATGTTCCTCTAGCTAATAGAAAGGTAAGTACCTTGTTGCTATCCATTTTAAACTGCGTGAAACTGTTTCCAGATTACTCAAAGTATAAGCAATTGACTTAAATCAAGGATAGTTAACATAGAACTTATAGCTAATCAAAAGAACAGAGGTCCAGAGAAAGTTTTTGCTTTATTAGACTAAAAATGGTGGCTAGATTCAGGCCAGTGTTTTGTTCATAACTTTGTCTATCTGCCACCCCCAAAAGGACAATAGTAAGATACAGTGATACAGAATTAAAAGGCATAATAAGGATTTCCCATCTTGAAAAACAGTATGATTGGCTATGTCAATGATAATGGCTATTTTGTGAGGTAACTACAGCACACTTCCAAATGTATCCACCATTTGAAAGATTTGTTAATCCCTGCTTTAGGAACAAGCCAAATATAATAACCTATTTAAACTTGGCAATCTTTTGTCAATATTAATTGTTAAAATACATCTTGAATGCCATCATAGATAATAACACATGTTGAACTGCTGTATGGTTTTTTTCCTTCAGCTCTACCACATGAGTGCATAATTTTGTAATAATAATAATAATAGTAGTAGTAGTAGTAGTAGTAGTAGTAGTAGTAAGAAGAAGAAGTTGGAAGGGACCTTGGAGGTCATCTAGTCCAACCCCCTGCTCAGGCAGGAAAACCTATACCATTTCATACAAATGGCTGTCCAGTCTCTTCTTAAAAGCTTCCAGTGTTGGAGCATTCACAGCTTCTGGAGGCAGGTTGTTCCACTGGTTAATTGTTCTAACTGTCAGGAAGTTTCTCCTTAGTTCTAGGTTGCTTCTCTCCTTGACTAGTTTCCATCTGTTGCTTCTTGTCCTGCTTTCAGGTGCTTTGTAGAATAGCTTGACTGCCTCTTCTTTGTGGCAGCCCCTGAGATATTGGAACACTGGTATCATGTCACCCCTCACCCTTCTCTTCGTTAAACTATACAGTACATACCCAATTCCAGCAACCGTTCCCTATATGTTTTAGTCTCCAGTCCCCCAATCATCTTTGTTGCTCTTCTCTGTACTCTTTCTAGAGTCTCAACATCTTTTTTACATCGTGGTGACCAAAACTGGATACAGTATTCCAGGTGTGGCCTTACCAAGGCATTGTAAAGTGGTATTAGTACTTCACGTGATCTTGATTCTATCCCTCTGTTAATGCAGCCTAGCACTGTGTTGGCTTTTTTGGCAGCTGCAGCACACTGCTGGCTCATATTGAAGTGATTGTCCACTAGGACTCTGAGATCCCTCTCACAGTTACTACTATTGAGCAAGGTACCACCTATACTGTACCTGTGCATTTGATTTTTCCTGCCTAAATGTAGAACCTTACTTTTTTCACCATTGAATTTCATTTTGTTAGATAGTGCCCAGTATTCGAGTCTGTCCAGATCCTCCTGTATCTTAAGCCTATCTTCTGGAGTATTGGCTATTCCTGCCAGCTTGGTGTCGTCTGCAAATTTGATGAGTTCCCCATCTATCCCCTCATCCAAATCGTTGATGAAGATGTTGAAGAGCGCTGGGCCCAGAACAAAGCCCTGGGGTACCCTGAGATCCAAGCTGAAAACTCTATTTAGTCATGAAACGTCTTGGATGAATTCTGGTCAATCTACATCAAAGGTCTTCAAACTTGGCCCTTTTATGACTTGTGGACTTCAACTCCCAGAATTCCTCAGGTCACCAATTAATAGAGAAAATATTTGTCAGTAGAGTGAAATATTAATTTAAAAATCTATCTGAAATATGGACTCTATTTGCTTCAAATAAAACATGTAGAAAAGTAGTGGTTTGGGGGGCAGTGAACAGTTATCTTAGTACAAATATTTTGGTTAGCATTTCTTCACCTCAGAATTAGATGGTCATGGTGAAAATCAACCTCAAGAAGTTGAAACTGTAGTTTAGAAAAAACTTTGTACAGTCCAGACTGACTGACTGGCAGACAACAGATTTTTAACAAATTTGTTTTTTCCTAATCACTCACCCTCTGCTTCCAGTGCTTGATGTTCTCCTGTTCAAGGAGGACTTATGCCTCATTTGAGACTTCATGATGACATCATGTTTATGCTTTAGCTCTAAGAGCAGAACCTTAAACTCCTCTTCTTCACACAGGTCTAAAGGAACACAAATAAATTCATTTAACTGAATTGCTCAGTGATGATAAAACTGACATAAACATGAAATATTGCATCCAATAGACATTCTACATATAGTACATGGTACAGGATAGGGAAAAATAGGTGTCTTGTATATCTTTAAGAACTATAGAGTTGATGGCAGATCTGTTATTTGAAGAACACTGTGGATTAAGGCTACCATATCTGAGCTATATAAATCTGGGTAATTGCAGTCAAAAGTTAAAGAGGTTCTGGGATATTTTGTGTAATATACAGATTGCATTTTAATAATTACTAATACCAGGATTTGTAGATTTAGAGAACTAGACAATCCAGGGGACATCTATATTCTGAAAGATATATTTGCCCAAGAGGTGCATCTAAAACTATTCCTTAAGCATCCATAGTTAATCTATCAGCAAGTGAATCTGTGGGCTCTGCTTTCAAGTTACGAAATATTAAACACATAAATAGCTTTTAGGGGCATCTGACAATTTCAGGATTACTGAAGAATTACGTAAAAGTGAATGCAATAGTTTTATTCTAATGAAGACATAATCCAGACTCAGACTTTCTTTCTTCATCCTTGATACAAAACACAGATTTTCTCACACGTAAAGGCATTTTCAGGAGCATTTTCCCATACTTTACATAACAGCAATGCCTGAGAAATGAAACCAACATTTCATGTTTAGCAAATTTGAAAAAGGATTCTGAAGGAATTCTTCTGCAGTATCTCATCCTTACCACCTACACACTTTGCATGCTATTCATGAACATCATTTTTATTTTACAAACTAATTTAAGGATACAAGGGCTAGGCAAACTAACAGAGCAATTCCTAAAAGAGAATCAAGATATTTGAATGTTGTTATGCTGTCAAAACTTTGGCTAAGAATAGAAGTGTCAGAAATTCACCTATTGGCATCTCATCCATAGCTGTTCGGGCACTCAGGTTTGCCCCATGGGACACTAAGAGCTCTGCCATTTGCATCTGGAACAAAGAAAATGATGTTAAAATGTAATACCTTCCCACAACATCACCCAACTTTTACTTAAATCTAGCACTAAAAGAAGATAAGCTAGGCAACCAGTATGAAGGTAAACCCTCTCTAAGGCAATATATTTTTCAATAACTACCTTAAAATTAAAATGAAGTGTGAGAATAGGTGAAGTTACTTTTCGAATGGGACCTTTTTCTTCCTAGAATGCATCTACTATACTATACTATTAATTCTGCACATGTGCATCATCTAATATGCAGTATATCAGGAGTCAGCAATGAAGCCCTCAATGTAAACAGGTTACCCACTAATAAATCAAATCTAATAAATATTTCAGTTCAATTTTTCCCAAGCTATGCCTTTCAGAAATAATGGGATTTAAATTTTCATAAGCTCTAGTCAGCTTGGCCAGTAAGTGAGTTGGAATTCTGGGAGTCATAATCTAATACTTCTGGAATATACTAGGCTGGGCAAGACTGAGCTAAACTAGGCACATAAACTAATCTGATGTTTCAAGGATAATTCACAACTAGGTAATGTGGGGAAATTACTATCCTGCTCTCTGCTTGCCTGTTCTCCTCACAAGAACAGCCCCAAGCTGGTATTCAGTGACACACAGTTCTGGACAGATTCCATTTAGATGTATGGTAAATATTTCTTGATAATCCAATTTTTCTTGAATTGCTCTAGTCACATTTGAACTGGTCCATTAATGAAACACATACATGTCCCCAGAAAGCAGCAGCATGGAGGGGTTCCCAGCCATCGCAGTCCTTAAGATCCAGTCTTGCTCCCTGGTCTAGAAGCAGCTCTGCTGCATGTAAATAGCCATTGGCTGCAGATATGTGTAACTATAGTCAGGAAGAAAGAAAAATGGTTTAAATGTCTGCAATTTTCTGTAATATATGCACATGTATCTAAGTATACTCTCATTTTTTTCATTTTCTTTCATTCTTTGCACATTCTTTGTAATGCTGGTTTTTGTCTTGTTTTGATTTTGACTTACAGCTATCCTGGTATTCATTCTACAGGACCAGCGTTATGTGACTTAATTATCAGTGGCTTGCTATAGTAGTCAGCCTAGTTTCAGACTAGGGGAAGCTAGTGTTTAGAATGATTTCTGTTCTTACATTGATCTAACTATATAAATGTGCAGTATCTAGTATATAATATTTGAGCATTAACTAATCAATGGTAAGATTTCTTGAGCAAATGGTAATAGGTAATATCTGCATTAAAAATCTACATTGGCACTCTAAAGTTGGAATCTGGCATCTGTCTTGCTGTTGTGAGCCACTCAGATAGGGAGCCATATAAATCTTTTAAATAAATAAATAAAATAAAATGTCTTAGGGCTCAACTAGAAGAGAACATTTTCTTTGTTCCCATTTGTACTGTGTAAAAAGCCTGCTAACTTTGCCTCTTCTTCCACCTAAAAGGCTCCCTTGAAGCTGCTCTTATCAGAAGATTCAAAACAGATGCCATTCTATATCTTTCCTCCCACTATATCATGCCACAGGTAATAACAATTTTGGAAAAGGGAAAAGCAATTTAAGTGTGTTAACTGGCTCTGAAGGAAAAGACTGGTCTAATTTTTCCTCCCCAAATCCCTAGTGAGATGGCCTCACTCCTAATTACAGAACTGCACCATGATTTCAGCAGTGCAAAAAGTATGACAATAAACTCCCTGGAGAAATAGACAAAAAACCTTTCTCTCTAGTTCAACATTCTTGACGTATAGCAGCCATTCAAAAAGTAAGCCGAAGTTAAAGGCAATAGCTATCTTCCATATTATTCCAGAGCAGTATTTATTTAAAGATGCCACCTTTGATTCTGGAGATAATCTATAGTTGCCAAACCCAGTAATCTAATTTCTAGGAATTTCTGTTTGAAGCTCCCTACAATTGTGCCTAGGAAATTCTGCAGCTTATGTATGAAACAAGATCTTTTATTGGTCTAGAATCCCATCCCTTATTTAGATTCAATGGATAATATGGGGAAAACCTATTTTCCATGACATGAGATAATGTTTATTATGTACTACTAAGATCCTAGTAATATTATACAATGTGTATTTTGTTAGAATTGCTGTCATGTTACTAAAAGATCATGCATTGTCAAAGTCATCATCAGCACTTCTGAATACATAGGACCATTCTTATAAGGTCATTTCATTGTTTCTGTTTTATGGATTACCTTTCACATTGTTATTTGAATGTATTTTCTAGATCACTTAATGCAGAATTCACTATTAACAAGTTAAACTTAATAAAAATATTAAAAAACATGATTTATTTCTCTTGCACTTTTATTATATTGAGTTTATAATCCCAATTCAGTCTCTGACATATACTATATAGTAGAGTAAAATAGCAGAAGCTTTTACATGGTGAAGCATCTAATTTAGTATCATTGAGTCTAACCTCATCCAGAAAGGCAGTTCCATGGTAATCTCTATTGTTGAATGCAAATCTGATGAATAGATAAATATAACTATATGACTAGTTTATTCAAACCTTTAGTTCCAAACGTAGCCTCAATTAATGATTATGCCATGAGATCAGTCTAGTATGTTAAGAGGTTTCTATTACTGTTGCTGTTATTGAACAGACATAAAATTACAGCATGAATCTTTGGGCAATTTCATACTTTCAGCCAATTAATCTTAATTTCTGTGTAAATGTCATCTGTATAAAATCATTGTGTTTAATTCTGTCTTCAGTGTACATGTACTAGAGTTTGCATGTGGTAATTTGAACACTGGTTGTTGGGGGGCTTTTTGCATTCATTTGCAACCTTAAATTTCAATTCCTGCCATTCTGAGGCAGAAAACAAGCCAATGTAATAGGCAATACCCCCAAATCATATCCCCAGCCCCATCTATGAATCTAACAAGTTTCCATATGTCTGCTTTCAAGTTAAAAGCAGCTATGTTTTTCCAGATGTAATACAGGAGCAGCAGCATTTAAGCCTTGGGCAAAAAAAAAATAAAAAAAATACAGATCAGAGCAAAAATAATGAGACTCAAAGCAAGCAGATAAATAAGTAGAATTTCTTCATTTTTCTTGGAGGGAAAAAACCCAACCTGTTTTGAACACTGACCATTTCAGGACCATGTACTTTAAGAAAACCCTACAGGGTGTCTTGAAGGTATATAGGTCCAACTAGATGGCCAGCCTGCATCCCAGCTGTAAAAACAATGCGGATATGGCTCACCAGTGAAACACCTTGAGCATCTATTATGTTAAGATCCCCTCCTCTTGTAATCATCTCTGAAATATCATCAACCATTGCCTGTTCAGGAGCAGCTCGCATCTCATTGATTTTCTCTTGTGTGATTCCTACAACGAATATAACAGGAAATTTGCAATATACAATCTCTGGAAACATTAAAGCAAATGAATAGGGAAAAAAATGGAAAAATATGCAATATGCTCTATTGTCCTTTGTGTAAATGAACTGATGATGATACTCTAAATAGTCTTCCTATTACATAAATTTTAGAAATCACTTGGGAGAGTAAACATTGCATTGCAATATATGAAGACTTTTCTTAATTTTTAATGCATCAATTTAAAAAGAAATATTTAAAAAAATCAAAGTTTTCTTACATTTTCTTATGGGAAAAATTGTAAAAAAATATATTGATAATGCACCCACTATTTGCTTTTTAAAGTTTGGTTAGCTTTTTACACCATTATATTGACATGTGATGTCTGAACAACCCTGTTGCTATCTTTTCAGTAAGAAAAACCATAAAAAAGTCATAAAAATCAGGATTCTTATGAATGTTACTTTTTCATTCTCATTTAATGTTTTCCAAATATAATAATAATAAACAAAATGTTATTTTATGCATAACAATTGATTCCAAGCAGAGAATATCACTGATTGTTGATAAAATGAGTAAATGGATAGAAATACTGCTTCTATGCAACTAAGTGTATAGATGGCAGAACAATGTGTCCTAATCTGATGGCAATGTACCTATATTTGACTATAACTCCCAGAATTATTAAAATGAAGTTCTTTTTTCCCATTTATATATAATACTTGAATATTTTTTAATGTTAGTAAAATATCAAAACTAGAAAAAGAGGATTTTCTTAATATGAATTATGATAAAGATTAATGAGTTAACAGAAGCATATGTTATTTCTCACAGCAAAAACAGGCAGAGGTGGTCAAACTGATTCTTTTATCCAAAGAAGAGAACATATCTAACCTTGTTTCTATTTTGAAATTGCTTCTGGATTTTTGATTTCAATGAAAAAAGAAATGAAACTTTGATTTTGATTTTGCTAATTAGATAGGTTATAGAAATGGCTTGTACATACTGCTGTGTAAAAGTAAAAAGTTGCAGTTGTAATGTTACTTTCCACTATGCTAAAAAGAGTCGGAAGTTTGTGCATTTCCTTTTCCCACTGTAGACTTTTTTCCTCCCCCCCCCACTTTTCTATTACCTTTTTAAATTTCTTTTTGTATTTTATATTCTGAGAAACCAATAAAAGTTTTAATGCTCCCAGAATTCTAGCTGCATGTAAACAGCAAGAATAAATGAGCGTTTCACACCAATGCACCTGGAAGGGAAGAGGTTGGTACAAGCTGTCTTAGCCTGTCTTAGCCTCCAAACAGAAAAATTATACTATGGGGCAAAAAATTGACAATCTCATTTGATGCTCCAGGTTCTCATATCCTGCCTTACCTTGGTATGCCATGCAGGTTTCAATAACATCCAGAGTTGGTTCATCTTCACAGAGGTCATATGGCATGTTGCCATCTGCATTCACTGCCAGTAGGTCTGCCCCACTACAAGAAAAAAAAGCAAGACATGAGAGATATCTGCAAAGTTGGACAGAAAATCCTCAGGCACTTTGAAGGATGTATAGTAAGAAGCAAAAAATGCAGCCTACAGGCCAGTTACAGCCTACTAGCATCCTCACCATTCCCACAGCCCCCACAGAGTAGGTGGAGCAAAAAAGATGACACTCACCTCTCCTCCCCCGGGCAAGTTTACAGCTGTCATTTTACCCATGGAAACTTTCCACCATTATGGGACACACTTTAGATATATAGTTCTTGAAATTCCAGTAAAATAACCATTGAAAACTAGATGATTTCTACTTTTATATAGCATGCAGTAAGGTTACATTTTTAATTTTCTAATTATACACTAAATGAATTTACATACTGAAGGATATTTAGAAAATGACTGGTCATTGAGGTCAGTTTTATTGTACTGAGTCCTCAACCCTAGCTAAATGTTACTTATGGCCACTGAGGGGGAGTGCTAATTTGTTATTGTTGCAGTTCTTTATAATTTTAGTGTTCTATAACCACCATATTGTTATTTTGATTTTTGACAAGCTACAAATACTGGCAAATAGATAAATGTGTTGGGTTTTATAGGAAATACAGTTCATGCGTAAATGGATAATCCATGGGAATTTATGTTTCTCTTGCATGTTTTGCAGAACTGGTCTCATTTGTCTCATAGGTAATTTATCATGTACTACTGTATATGTATATGAGATTTAAAAAAAACAAAACACAGCCATATCTATTTGCAAACCCGTGATTTTTTTTTACTGATTACTAAAAAAATTGCCACCAAGCTAATAAGCAAACACACTTCCCAAGAGTCTCACTAAATTCTAAGATGAATGAGCATTTTTTAAAATAAGTAATCAGTATTGAGTATTGTAAATGTTTACATTCTTGGAGAACATTTCTTTCTTTATTAGAGTAGAAGGTGCTGAGAGGCATGTGCGCCCTAAACTAGCAGCCACTCCTTCATGATTTATGTTATCTACATTTTTGGTCCGCCAAGCAAACATGGCATATGTTATTATACAGATCAAGTCTTTCCCACGTGTTCAACAGACCGTTCATAATTCTCAGCACTGGTTATATTAAGCTGGGGAATTCTGGGAATTAAAATCCACATATTAGAGGAATACATGGGTGGGAAAGAAAGCTATAGGCTCTAATAATAATTATTAGAGCTATAGGCTCTAATAATCCAAATAATAAAATAATATAATGCTTGATAACAAGAACATTCTGGCTTAGTGAGATAACACTAAGCTAGAATGTGATTTGTTGTTTCTGGCTTATTACTGTACAAATCTAATTACTGTACTTTACAATTAATGGCTTAGGCTTAACATATTATACTTGTTGAACAACTATCTTAGTGCAAGGTATGAACCAATCCATGCTACATATTACAGGTACAGAAAGCCCTTCTATCCACCCAAGTTATTTATTTTGTCTGAGCAGTTCATCTCATCAAATAACTTTATAAATTCTTCTACTTTTTCCTTTCTACTTCAGTGTATCCTTCTAGCACATTCTCTGTCCTCATGAATCTTTATGTAGAAACAGAATAAACCACCAGTGACCTTCCCTGGATTTTGATGTTTAACAGAGTTACTGCCATTTCACTACTAATAGCATTTAAGAATATTAATCACATAAAAGCAATTCAGCTTAAAACATAATAATGAAACTAATCAAAGGTTGTGTTGAGCAAAAACATGTTACTATCTTTCTACGGTTTTTCAGTCAATATAACAAAATTGGCATAAGAGAATTTTTCAAAGAAAAGGACGGTTCTGTATGGTTTGTGGAACTCTTGCATTTAGGTTAATCATAAGCTAGCCACCATTCACTATACAATCATTTGTAAATCTTTTTGTGTATCAGGCAAATCAAAGGAAGGAACTCTTCCTCTGGCTTCTTCAATAGGGATGATTCCTGCCAGAGAAGGGATCCTTGAGAAACTGATAATTTCCAATTTCCTGGAGAAAACTGGAGGACTGACCACCAAACTTCTCTGCCCACAAATAAGGTAGAGAGTTCAAAAAACTATTTACAGCAAAAAAATACTTCAGCAAACAGCTTAAAATTAAGCACCTATCTGAATTAAAATATGTATTCCTGTTAGTTCAGGTTTTCTATTGTGATTGGATATTAAGGAGGATATAAACATGACCTCATACATAGCAATGGCCTCATACATGCATTTCCTTAAAATATCTTTCCATTTATTTTACCAGCTACTTTGTGAAGAGTATCTAAACTGAGAAACCCACTATTCTCCTGCAAGAGGTGATACCTACCCCCAGATAAATTGCCAGAAAGGTACCAAATATTCTGAATTACTTGAACCTCAACATGCAAATATTCAGTACAGATTAAGCTTGATCCGCCTTGACATCGAAAGCCTTTGAAGAGGACCAACCAACCACTCTTACGGATATTTATGCTCATTTTTCTACCCCATGAGAACAGAGGAAATTAAAATGTAAAATGCACCTGAAAGCTGTTTGTCTATATCAGCAAACAAAGCCTAGGATTAGGCTTCCTTTGTGCTGCTGCTACTTTTACAAGTCTCTCTGGGTTCCATGCTCTGACACTGAAGCCTTTTGATTCTGTGCTTAAATAAGCTCTTTGATCCCAAAGACTTCTGACAGAATCCTGCTTTGATTAGAACAAACGTATGTTGCTTTGTGTTCTGCAGATAAACAAATAAAAACGAATCCAGCCCATTGCCTATTTTGATACAAAAGCTCAACTGCTTCAATGAAACAAGTATTATATTCTTATTACTGAATGCTATAGCCAAAACACGCCCTTCTCTTCTAAGTTCACGGTAGCACATGTAAAGTTTCCCCCACTACTTTTTATTTTATTTCTATAGCAATCTTCTGTGAACATTTCAGAAATGGGCTATAGTGAGTAAATATATGATGGCTCATCCATCCATCATTCATTCATTCATTCATTCATTCAAATATTTATATAGTGGTCCTTCTGGCTTTGAAGTCCATAAATAATTAATCATAATTAAACCATAACAACCAAATTTGAAAATTCAAATAAAAATAACTACAACAATTATATTAATATGATGTTTTCAAGGTCCTCAAAAGCCTCTTACAACCTACAATCATACAGCTGGATTTATCCTGGCCCAATGCTCAGGAAAATAGACACCTTTTTAGAGCTTTTCAGAACACCAGAGGGACTGGGTCCATCTGAATCTCATGGTAGAATGATATTCCAGAGGCAGCCACTGGGATAGAGAAAGTTTACCTCTGTGGTCTTCTTTATGTGACACTACTTCAAAGACAGGATCTGGGATATGCCCAGCATGTCTGATCTGGTGAATAAGCAGAAACAGTTGGAGACAGATGATACTGAAATAACCTGGCTCTATGTCTGGTTATTTATATAAATCTCCATGTATCTTTGGGTTGGGGGTGAGGGAAGATTCAGAACCCACAAATAACGTCATATTTATTTTATTTATTTATTGATGGGATTTATATCCCGCCCTATCTCCCGAAGGACTCAGGGCGGCTAACAACAAAACATATAATAAGTACAGAAATCAAGATAAAAATGAAATTGAGAACATCAGTGCAGTAAATTAAAATTAGAGAATTTAAAAAATGAATTAAAAATACTAAATATAAATTAATTAAAATGCCTGTCAGTCTAGGTCAGCCTGGTGGAACAGGTGTGTTTTGAGGCCGCGGCGAAAGGATTGGAGGTTTTGGGCCATCCGAAGCTCAGGGGGGGAGCTGATTCCATAGGGTTGGCGCTCCCACAGAGAAGGCCCTCCCCCTGGGGGTCGCCAGCCGACATTGCCTAGCTGACGGTACCCTGAGGAGGCCTTCTCTGTGTGAGCGTACTGGACGATGGGAATTTGTTCCCGGCAGCAGATGGTCCTGCAAGTATCCCGGACCTAAGCCATGTAGGGCTTTAAAGGTAAGTACCAGCACCTTAAATCTCACCCGGAGGGCAACTGGTAGCCAATGCAGCTCACGCAGGAGGGGTGTAATATGGGAGTATCGGGGAGCTCCCATCACAACCCGTGCAGCTGCATTCTGCACCAGCTGAAGCCTCCGGGTGGTCTTCAAGGGCAGCCCCATGTAGAGAGCATTACAGTAATCAATACGGGAGGTAACGAGTGCGTGGGTGACTGTACGTAGGGCATCTCGGTCCAAAAAGGGGCGCAATTGGTATATAAGACGAATCTGTGCAAATGCCCCCCTAGCCACGGCTCCAATGTGATCTTCAAAACTGAGTCGTGAATCTAGGAGGACGCCCAGATTGCGTGCTCTATCAATGGGAGGTAACATCTCTCCTCCTATAGTCAGAGATGGAACCTCTTGGACTAAACGAGATGACGGTATGTACAGCCACTCAGTCTTGGCCGGGTTGAGTCGAAGCCTGTTTTCTCCCATCCAAATCTGTACCGCTTCCAGACAACGGGAATTTGCCAGAATTGAGCTACAGCTGGCAAAGAGCTTTTGACAATTTCAGCTACAGCTGGCAAAGAGCTTTTGACAATTTCATGGGACAAAGTTTTACAACTTACTATCAGCATACTCATGATATTTCATCTCATCTCATCTAATCTGGCAGTTTCATATCAATGTTGAAAAGGACTAGGGGAAAGAGTGGAGCCTTGCAGTATCCCTCAGTGGACTTCTCCTCACATACAAATATTGACTGGAAGCAGTCTCAAAGGAAGGAGAATCACCATAAAACAATGTTCCCTAATCCCATGAGCCACAGTGCTATCAAAGCCCCCGTCAACTCTACAAATGAGCATGGCTGCAGCATTTTCCTTCTCATTCTAGGATGCCACATAGATCAGAGGAAGGGGGTTGTCAAGGTGCTTTATTAGTCAAAATAATCTTTTGTCCCATGGGAACCAAGGTCATTGGCTGCTCCTGAGACTAGGGAATGGGCATTGCATGGGTGGGACATTTAACTTTGTATTGGGGAATTGTTACTTGTGTATCCAGACTCTTGACCATGCTGATACTTTGTAATGAATAAAGATGTTCTTCTGAGGAATTTGCAAGCCTTGAAGTTCTGCTTTATTCGTCTCTGTTTGTCGGAACCATATTTTATTTATTTATATTTATTAAATTTTTATACCGCCCTTCTCCCGAAGGACTCCGGGCGGTGTACAGGGCAATAAATATTAGAAACGAAGTACAAAAGTTAAAAAACAATTAAATATTATGCCCGATATATACAGTAATTAAAAACCATGTTAAAACCCCAACCCCTAACCCATCAAACCAGGCCGGATTGCTCAAATAAATAAGTTTTTAGATCCTGCCGGAAGGAGCGAAGGTCGGGGGCCATCCGGAGCTCGACTGGCAAGCGGTTCCACAGGTCTGGCGCGCCCACAGAGAACGTCCTCCCCCTAGGGGCCACCAGTCGACATTCTTTGATCGGAGGCACCCTGAGGAGGCCCTCTCTGTGGGAGCGCACTGGACAGAGGGAAGTTGACACCGGCCGCAGGTGTTGCCATAGGTAATCCGGACCCATGCCATGTAGGGCTTTGTAAGTCATTACCAACACCTTGAATCTCACCATGACACCCTCAAGGTCATTGGGAGATCAAGGAGATCATGGTTGGTCTGATTCTTTATTCATTTTTTTTCAGTGGCATTCTAGGTCTCAATTTTGTCATTTCATCATCTAGTTTCCTCTGAAAACTAGAGGGTGGTCCAGAATTCATGTGCATAGAGAGTTTGCATAGGCAAGATTTGGTCTAAGGCTGTCATCACTCCCTCATTCCAGATAGCAATAAAGGCCTCAACCAAACCATGCACTAGAACCTCAGGAACAATCCCAATTTCCAATGAAACTCAACAGAGTCCATTAAATATCTAGGCTGGACCAACTGAATACTGTATGTCCTTCCTTTGTACTGAAGAGAATAGCAAGATCTAACAAATGACCCTCAAAAATCTGGGTCAGGTATATAGTTGCCATGGTGGCCATGAACTCCAAAGCTGTCTCAATCTAATCCTATCTATGTCAAGATAATGCTCTCCCCCTCTCCCCCCATTACCATACACTTGGGGAACTCAAAAAATAGAGATCACCTTGATGAAAGAATGGATGAGCTATTAAAAGAGGAAAAATTATATCTAATTTCTGGGAAAGTGGAAAGGGTGAGAAAGAAACTCAAAATAAAACTGCCTTGATTCTGTTTGGTATAAAATGGGCCAGAGAGAAACTCTGACATGCTTTCAAGGGTCTGTTACTATGCCATATAATAACATTTAATAACATAGTAACATTTCTGGAAAAAATGTGGTGTCTGACCAGGTCACGTCAAAAGGGCTGGCAACTGCCAAACTAGCAATGCACAGTTCACATACGGATACTGCCATGTGGCAGGAAGCTGATTCACTAGAAAGAGTTCCATTTCATCCCTATAGTCTGACTTCATGAACAGTGTCTCACATTTGGTTATCTTTGGAGTAGCATCCCTGGAACCAGTGGCGTAGCGTGGGGGGGTGCAGGGGGGGCCAGCCGCATCGGGCGCAACATCTGGGGGGCGCGCTCGACGGCGCCAGGATCCGGCAGGGCGGAGGCACCGGAGCCCCAGCCGGGAAGGGCCTGACGCCCCACGGCGCGCCACACACACACACACACACAAACACACAACCACACAGCGTGACTCCTCCTTCGGGCCGCTCCGCCTTCGCTCCGGCGCTGGACGGAAGCCTTCTCTCCCTCCTCCCCCCCCCGCAAAGGAGAAGGCGGCTCCTGCCGTGCACAGAGCGCGGCCCTCCTGCAAGCCCGGGGCTCCGCTGCGGAGGCTCTCCCAAGGCGCTCCCGGGGTTGCCAAAGGCGGGGGGGGCGCGGCGGGGCTTGAAAGAGGGTGGATTTCCCGCGGGGGGAGGATCGCTGCAGCGTCTCTCCGGGGGTCCCTGCTCTGGAACAAAAGCTGCGTCGGCAGGTTGCCGATCCAACCGTGCATCGGCGATCGGGACCGCCCCCCCCCGACACACATCGCCAGCAGCGAGAGTTTCCAGCCAGGCCGGCGAATCTTTGGGGTGAGGTGCCAAAGAGAAGGAGGCGGCTTGGCTTGGATAAGCAGCGTCTGGGCAGAAAATAGGTCGGGCGCCACAGCAAGTATGAATTCCTGGGGTTCAGCCTAAGCAGGCAAAGCTGCAGGGTGGGTTGGTTGGCTTTTCCGGCTTTGGAATAACCTTGGGAAGCTGAGGCATTGTAAGTTGGAAGTCATTGTTTGTCGCCTAACATGTTGGGTCAACCCCACGCCACATGCTAAGCCATAAACCGTGGTTGGTATCCAGGGTTTAGGACAAGATGGAGAAAACTAGCCAATTGTGGGATCATAAATCTTGATGAAGCCCATCATCGCTCCATGTGATGTATGCACTCAATCTACAAACGTAGTCCAAGCCTATTCACATCTGTTGTAAGGTCATTCTCTCGTGGGGTTTATCCTGACGTCCACTAAGAGTGGAACAAACATGCCCCATTAACCATTTTCAACGCCATGTCCTCTCTTTGTCTCATCCTAAATCACAGCTGAGGCACCTTAAAGTTGCCTTGTTTCAGTGTTAAACTAGCATTTTCCCTCTTCTCCAGAGACCCTTTTTTGCCTTGAACCTAACTCAGGGGTAGGCAACCTTGGCTCTTTTATGACTCATGGACTTCAACTCCCAGAATTCCTGAGCTAGTGGAAGAGACTCGAGTGCTAAAATCCACAGGTTAGGGGGCGCAAATTACTTGCCTTGCCCCGGGTGCTGACAACCCACGCTACGCCACTGCCTGGAACCCACCAGAATCTCTCAGATGACAATTGCGAGATCATTGCCCCTACCCCTGGAGCCCCACCTGATGTCACACAGAGATAGCCACATTTCTGAGAAGCTCCACCCTTTCCCATACACAACAGATTTGTAATGTATGCAAAATTGATCCTGTCATCATGAATAAGACCAACCATGCATTGAGCAGCCAGAAATCTGAGACTCTGAAGACCACCATTAGCAAGAAGTGCAGGGGATGAAAAGTCAGCATTGGCTCTAAACACTGAAATTGTCTTTCCCCAGAATGGCCCAGTCCCTTTCTCCCACCATCTCTTTCCCTCTGAATTAGAATCTTCATGTTCCATTAACAAAGCAAAGATACATGCTACAATTTTTTTTGCAGACCCAATTCATACTGCCAGTTTTTCAGTTTAAACTTTGGCCAGTTTGAAAGCAAGACATCTGCAGAATCATCACTTTAATTATTTGCTTCACAAGCTTTATATTTGC
This sequence comes from Vipera berus, assembly GCF_964194415.1. Lineage (NCBI taxonomy): Eukaryota > Metazoa > Chordata > Lepidosauria > Squamata > Viperidae > Vipera > Vipera berus. Next base: position 27,708,180 of record NC_138204.1, read on the forward strand.
TCCCAAAGATTTGGGTTACTGCCATAATCGGTTCCTTTTGGCAGGATGCCAAGCTGTTTAATTAAGGTGTGCCTTTTGTGTGTTTCAGTGAGAAGATCTGACTGCTATTTTATTTTAACTGCTGAGATGCTTTTATTGTTTTCAGCCAATTTCAAAGATGGCTATAAAAACTGCTTCATCCCAGGTGAGGCTGCCGTATTAGTTCATCTAGTCTGCTATTATCTATTCTGATCACCATTTTCTGACATTGTAAGAGAAGCCAAGCTATTTTTGTTTTGTTTTTTTCATTAGAGATGCCAGGATTCATCCTGGAACCTTAAGTTCTCTGTTGGGGCGCCTGCCCTTTGGAATCAGCTCCCCCAAGAACTTCGGATGGCCCCAGATCTCCGGTCCTTTCATCGCGACCTAAAGACATACCTTTTCCAACTGGCCGACCTGGACTGATGTTGGGGGTTTTAATGATGTTTTTAATTTTTACAGGTTTTAGTGGGGCTTTGTAAAATTTAATTTCTTTTAATATTTGTATTCATTGTTTTTATTGTTGTTTTTATTGTTGTTAGCCGCCCTGAGTCCTTTGGGAGATAGGGCGGCATATAAGTCCCATAATTAAATTAAATTAAATTAAATTAAATTAAATTAAATTAAATTAAATTAAATTAAATTAAATTAAATTAAATTATTATTAAATTAAATTAAATTAAATTAAATTAAATTAAATTAAATTAAATTTAAACAGCATATTCCCTGTGACTAAGAAATTATTTCTTAGAATGAGAGATCTACATATATATACACACATGAACACACGTTGACACACCCACACCTACACAAATTTACCAATGATCTAAAGCAGGGGTGTCAAACTCAATTTCATTGAGGGCCGCATCAGCATTGCAGATGCCCTCAGGGGGCCAGGTGGGTGTGGCCTGGGTGGGCGTAGCTAAAGTGCGTATGGCCTACTGGGTGGGCGTGGCCAGCTCTACATCGTTCGCATCAAGGGTGCCTATGGGGGCCTGGGCAGGCCTGGGACAGATCTGAGGGTCTCTGGCAGGAGGAGGGTCTCTGGGCCAGGGCCAAGGCAGTGGGGGCCATTCCCTCACTGTTTCCAGGATGGCTTTGTGGGCCGCATGAAACCACTTCACAGGCCAAATCCGGCCCCCGGACCTTGTGTTTGACATGTCTGATCTAAAGAACATACTTTCACTTATGTATTAAAAAATAAAGCTATGCAACACATCAGTGGTAAAAAGGTGTAATGTCCAAAGCATAATATTATTTTCATGTACAACCCCACTAAATATTTACCATGGATAACATTGAACAGGAAGATGAAAAAAAGATAGACCACAAATACAAATACTTTTCTCAAAATAGATATAGACAAAGATCATTAAAGACTCTTACCTACTGAAACAGCCATGTGAAAAAGCATACCTACCCATTCCACACAACCATCAGCTCCATCTCCCAAACCCTCAGAAGTATCTTACAAGATTTACTGTTGCCATCTTTGTAAAAAGCCACCTTACTTCAGTTCCTTAAATGACACCTTTTGAACTGGTAACAACACACTTGACTTCAACAGAAAGTGAGGAAAAGCTGAGCAGCTGGGAAACAGGATGAGATGATTCTCACCAACTGAAAACTGTCCACCGGAACAGCTCTAGCATTTCTGCTGAACAAGTCTCTTTACCGCGTTAGTGCTGGAATTAAACTGCAGCCAATAGTTGCAGAAAAATCTACCAATAACAACGGTATGGTGTTGTTATTATTATTATTATTAATAATAATTTTATTTGTATACCGCCCTTCTCCCGAAGGACTCAGGGCGGTGAACAGGGCAAACATATAAAAATACAAAGCAGCACATATGCCCCCCATATGGAAGAACCCTACCAGACCATTATGTCTTGCTGGATACTGAAGCTATTCATCCATCTTGTCTCTATCTCATTACTATGTTGTCTTGATTTCGTCACTATACTCTATTCCATTTTCTATCCTGTCTTTCCACTAAAGTTTCTGCTTCAGTGCTGCTATGATAGAATGAAGACATATGCTTCAATTACTATCTACCCAAAGAAAATAGATTTATAACATCTCTGGAAGATGAGAGAGACATTTCTTTATTGGGAGACCTCTTTTCCTGAGAATTTCCTCTGAAAAATGTTAGTATACAGTACTACAATCTGCTCCTCAGGAGAAAACTTTAGCTGTTCAAGGGTTTATATTTGGAAACCAGAAGCAAGATATCTTTCTATTGCAGTTTTTTAAAAACGCACCCAAAAGATGGAATGCACTCTGTGGGGTACGGTATTCAAGCATTTGCCTGAATCTGTAAGGGTTCAGAATAGATAGATGATGCAACAATGTATACTGACTACCATACTCATACTTTCCCTGAATTATTCACATTGGGCAAAAATGTCTAAAGGAGAATTGCACTCTTGTTATTTGAATGGGAGTATAGTTTTCTGCATAAATCGGAAGCCAGGATCACAGGATAATCATATTAAACATATGTGAACATAACTCCTATTTAGATCTTCCAGTTGACTGCATGGAGATGTGCAATAGTAGGTGGATAAGTATAGGGACACTGGTGGAGCATGCACATACAGCTCCACCTTTACCTAATTGTCTTCACATACCCAAGCAAATGTTTCAAGAGAGCTTCTGTGTAGACTAGGTTTAGCACAAAACTGGGTCAACAAAAAATACCAAATATCACAGGTCACCTACTGCTGAATCAGGATCTTCACTAGATTGATGTGTCCACATGTTGCTGCTGCATGCAGAGGAGTCCACAATTCATTGTCCTTTGCATTGACATTGGCCCCATGGCTCAGAAGGAGTGTAACTATTTCTTCATAGTTGTCTATGCAGCACTGTTGAGAAATCAAACCAATAATGTTAAGCTTTAATTTGTATAGATGATTTCTGCCCCCTGAAGCAATGGAGGGACTTTCATTTTACTGCCACCTGACAGAGCATTGATGCCTTGATAACATACAGATGATTGAAAGACAAACGTCAAGGTGATGAAGACAAGCTTTGTGTTCGCAATGGGGAGACTAATGTTGTAATATGAGATGTAACCACCTAATGTTGTAATTGCATTTATTCTTCCATTCCATGATGCAAACCTAAATAGAAAAATTACCAACAGCTTTTGGCTCAGTCGCTTTCTTTGCCTTATAGTTCTAGATACTAAAACATTCTTCATAAAAAAGTTCCAAGCAGGGGCTCAGAATTCGGTGTCAGTGAAAAAGTATGTATTACTTCTCATAGGCAATATCCAATAGCCACCTGCCAACAGATCCATCAAAAATAGTTTTTATTTCACTAATACAGATGTTATCTTTTTATAATCCAGTATTCATGAGAAAGTGTGAAATCAAAAGCAGAAAAATCAATCTGACACATAAAAATGGAAATGTGCACCTCAGGCAATGATATTCTGCAATTCTCCAAAACTACAAAAAAGTTTTAATTTATAAGAACTTCCAAGTATCATTGGTCTTCTTTTATATAGATAATACAAATGGTACAATCTCTGGAGCCATCTGCTTAAGATTTTGGCTCATAGTGGTGTGAAATATATTAGGTAAAGGTAAAGTTTCCCCTGCACATGCGTGCTAGTCGTTTCCGACTCTAGGGGCCGGTGCTTCAGTAAGTAAAACATTCAAACAAAAGCATGGTAAATGGAGAGAGGAAAATAAGGAGATGACTTAATAGGTAAAGGTAAAGGTTCCCCCGCACATGCGTGCTAGTCGTTTCCAACTCTAGGGGCCGGTGCTCATCTCCATTTCAAAGCCGAAGAGCCAGCGCTTGTCCAAGGATGTCTCCGTGATCATGTGGCCGGCATGACTAGACGCCAAAGGCGCACGGAACGCTGTTACCTTCCCACTGTAGTGGTCCCTATTTTTCTACTTGCATTTTTATGTGCTTTCGAACTGCTAGGTTGACAGAAGCTGGGACGAGTAACAGGCGCTCACTCTGTTACGTGGCACTCGGGATTCGACCCGCCAAACTGCCGACCTTCTGATCGACAAGCTCAGCATCCTAACCCACTGAGGCTAAACAATTTGAATGAAAATTCAGTAAGCTGTTAAAGAAGTCCACAGCACCGAGATTTTATTTGTATATTGTACATGGCTCTGGAGCATCTTCTTCCTTCTAGACTGACTACCTGATCAATTCTGGGTGGTTAAGATGGAGTCCTCTTTTTATTTATCTTCATAACAAGCTTTCAAGTTGTGCCCAGGAATTAATGTGTGATTCATTTAGATGTTACACACTTCCTTACACAACGCACAGCAACTGATAAGTCAGTACCTTTCTTATGAATTCCTAAGAAATTTTCATTTAAACATACAATTGATTTATGACACCTTTGGTAAATTTAATGTCAACTGCTAGGAGCAAAAATAAGCCAAATCTGATGTTTTAAAATCCAATACTCTTTTTCCATTTGCATAGGTGAGATATAGCAGAGCTTTTCAAACTGTGTTCTGTGTAATCTAGGCAATTGTGATAACTTGATGGGGGCTCTATGAGAAACTAAGAGCAAAAGAGGAAAAAGCTCATTCAAAAACAGTGCTTTTCTATCACTAGAGGTTTGCCTCTTGATCAAAGCTCTAAGAATTTGATATTTTTTTAAACTGACAACTTCCATGGCCTGAAAAATTTGAAACCCCTAGTATAAAGCAATGTCTCACATTAACATTATTCAGCAACACTTATATTTATTATTTAAAAAAATTATGAATGAATTCAGGTTATATGAATGTCAAGGCATTCCAAAGAACTTAAATAATTCCAAGTTTAAAGAAAATCCCAAAATGATGCCTCCCAACTCAAAAGTCCACTAGGAAAAAGAGACAGAATTCAACCTGCCTAAACAACCTGACTTCTAATGTGCAATATTTTATATGATTACTTTTCTTATTTTATTTAATTACTATATTTCAAAATCATCCTTTGCTCTGGATTATATGCTAATTAAAACAAGAAAGAAAATGTAGCAACAGGAAAAAGAATCACAAAGCAAATAGTTGAATAAGCTATGTTGCCAATATGACTGCATTCTGAAATATGTATTGGACAATGTCCAATACTGATGTGCAAATTCTTGAGCTCTCTTAATTTTCAGTAAGTAAAACATTCAAACAAAAGCATGGGAAATGGAGAGAGGAAAATAAGGAGATGACTTAATAAGTAAAGGTAAAGGTTCCCCCGCACATGCGTGCTAGTCGTTTCCAACTCTAGGGGCCGGTGCTCATCTCCGTTTCAAAGCCGAAGAGCCAGCGCTTGTCCGAGGACATCTCCATGGTCATGTGGTCGGCATGACTAGATGCCAAAGGCGCACGGAACGCTGTTACCTTACCACCATAGTGGTCCCTATTTTTCTACTTGCATTTTTACATGCTTTCGAACTGCTAGGCTGGCAGAAGCTGGGACGAGTAACAGGCGCTCACTCTGTTACGCGGCACTCAGGATTCGACCCGCCAAACTGCCGACCATCTGATCGACAACCTCAGCATCCTAACATGGAAGGAGACTGGGGACTGGTGTACTGATAATTTTGGCTTGTGTTCAAGGCTTCATTTAGTATTGTGAGGATATGAAACCAATGGCAGAGCTCTTGCTTTTAAAAATATAAAATCCAAGAATTACTCTCACCCATTTTCTTCTTTAAGCAAAATACAGAGTGAAATAATGGGAAAATACAGTCTTTGATGAACAGGAAAAATCAGTAAATTATAACTTGTACTGTAATTCTACAGTTGATCTATTATTTTTATATTTATTATGTTTATATTTAATTCTTACTTTGCAATATCCATAACATGCATACTGATTTCCAGGGATCTCTTGCTGCTTATGTTTTAACTCACTTGCACTTTTATCTGCTGATGAGAAACTTCTTCTTCCATCTATACTGTAGATCCAATACTGTGTAGATTGACTAGAAGAGCTGCTGCAGCTAATAGCTTTTTATCTGAATAAATGCAAGTATGGTGGGTGCAGGGGTTCAGAATTGGAGGATAATTAATTCCTACCATCACCACGCATGTCATTTTCTTAACTTAAATCAGGCACTGAAATCAATTAACTACATAATTGGAAATAAAAATGCAACTTCTGTCCCCGACAGGTTTTGTACAACAGAAAACAGTAGTTACATACTACCAGCTTTCCCAATGGGTAGCGAGGAAAACATGATTTGGTCTATGCCTATTTCACAAAGAGATCAACTGAGTGTTTTCTTTAAGATAGTAACTACTTTCATGTATTGCAGTCCACTATTTCCTACTGTCCCTAGACCTATACACTAGTAACACAGAAATCCTGATATACGGCTATTTTTCTTCCTTTCTCCCTGAAAGATGTCACTTCTCAGCTTTCCAAAATGCTTACTTGATGCAGAGCAGTTAATCCATCTTCATTGCACAGATCGGGACTGAAGTCGTTCAATAAATAACAGACTGAAAGAGACAAGGCAAAGATTTATCTTCAGGAAGGTTTATTATACTTTATACTTAGATGGAACAAACAATTGGCCCCAAAGGGAACCACTATGTCTAAAATGCACAAAGAAATAAGCTGAATGTGCTTTATATTATTATTCAATACAATAGAACAAGCACCATCTTAAATCCAAAAACTTTCACTCAGCAATTGTTTTAAAAGCTATCTAGTACTCAGTCATCCCCAGGTGCATTGTTATAGCAAGCTATTGCTAGCATTTAATTAACATCAGAACATTTGACAGATGAATCCTGTTCAGCAATCACAATTATCAGTTTCATTGCTTCCAATCAAGGACTAGTAATGTGCTCTCCTTCAAAGTTACTGCACTGCAGTTTTGGTGAGTTTAAACCAGTGTGGTCAATGGTGAATGCAGACTTGTACTTCAACAATATTTGAAAGGTTGACCAAGTATTTTTTTAAAGAGGACTGCAAAAATGTCTCTTGGTCCCTAAAGATGAATCCTAAATTAGTGTTAAGAAATCCATAGAAAAATGAGAATTTTGGAAGTGAACATCTTAGTTGCTCATCTACATCAGGAAAGCAGTGTAAAGATCCAAAGCACTGGTTCTTCACCATCAGACATCAGGTTCAAAGGATTCAAAGAAACTAGAAGCAAAATAATGAAAACAGTTGTATTTTTAACAGGGAAAATGCAATGAACAATGGGAAGCTATTGTACGTATAAATGGTTTTTAAAAATGAAACAAGGATGAATTTAAGCACTTTGGTAGACTATTTATTAAGGAGATGAAAATGGGAGGAGAAATTTTAAGATGTGCAAATGTCATAGGAAGATAGTGGATAATATGTAGTTTGTTGCAAAAGATGAATGCTTGTCAAGAGAAATGAAAATGTCTTTGTACAAGGGAATGCTCCTGCCCACTTTGTCATATGGAACTGATGGTTAGACAACTCATAAAAACATAAAACAAACTATAGGTGGTAGAAATTGGGGCCCTTAAGAAGAATGTATGACAAAGCAAGAATGAATGTGTAATGAATGAATGTGGACCATATACAATATTAGTGACCATTATGAATGAAATATGGGCTGTTTGATTATATAATGACAATTAATTAAGATCAGTTCACTGTATGATGAAAGCCTCTTCACTGAAATTCATGGACTTGAATTGACTATGCTATTCCAGTGTGGTGTTGATCCTTATCAGTTTTCCAGTCTAAGACTAAGACAGAGTCACTGGCCTAAAATGACCCAGCTAGCTTTCATATTTAAGAGAGGATTTGAAACAGGATATCCCGACTCCTAGTCCAGCATCACTAACCACTAACATAAATATATACAGCGGTATGATCAGCTTTTATATTTATTTTAGATACAGCATCCCATGGTCACACGAATGCCATTTGCAACCTTCTTTGCTTGCTTCCTACAGGAAAAGTCAATGGGAATGCCAGGAGGAGGTTGCAAATGGCAAACATATGATGTCCTTGTGTATGTGTAGTGTGCCATGAAAAATTACAGCATCTCAGATTTACTATCTGCACAGCCTATGTACCTATCACATAGACACCAATACATAGTCTATATCTGTATCTATATCTTTATATATTATGATTTGCTTAAATTAATTTTTCCTATTTTATTGCCTTCCACATGCATTGGTCTATATCTGACATGCTAATTGGGGATGGAAAAAAGCTGCAGTTCATCATCTGCACTTCTGAAAGGTGCTAGACAGAAGAAATCTGGGTCAGGCATCCTTTTTCTTGAGTGTGCATGAAAACTGGACCGTTTTTGTTAATTCTATTTAAGACACCATCATAAAAAAGAGAAAAAGAGAGAAGAAAACTAAGATTTGAGAAGTATTTTTTGTAAGTTCTAGAGAAAACTTTAAATTTTCCCTAAATAACCAATAGCATTTGCAAACATACACTATGATGGACTTTTACTTTCCCTTATGATTATGCCCCTTCCTTTCCTTTCTCATCTGAACAATGCGTTATTTATATTTACAACTCATCCAAAGAGGCAGTGTGTGCAACCCAGAAGGTATGTAGAATAGAATAGAGCTGGAAGGAACCTTGGAGGTCTTCTAATCCAGCCCCCTGTTCAAGCAGGAGAACCTATACCATCTCAGACAAGTGACTGTTCAGTCTCTTCTTAAAAACCTCCAGTGATGGAGTGCCCACAATTTCTGGAGGCAAGCTGTTCCACTGGTTAATTGTCCTCACTGTTAGGAAGTTTCTCCTTAATTCCAGATTGCTTCTCTCTTTGATCAGTTTCCAACCATTGTTTCTTATCCTGCCCTGTGGTGCTTTGGAAAATAATTTGACCTCCTCTTCTTTGTGGCAGCCCCTCAAATATATGTTTCTGCTGCCCTTCTTGGAGGAACTGACTAATAAATGTGTCATTCACCAGTGACTCTGGCTTTTCTGATTTACTCTGAATACAACTTACATTAGGATTCTTAATTCAATCTGACTCATTTAAAAGCCATTGTGGACTAATGACATGAGTATCTGTAATCACACTGGGTCTGCTTCCAGTGATATAGCCATGTTGCTACATGAAAATTAAATTTTATCAGTTCTTTCTGCTTCCCTTCTATTTTACAATATATTCAGAAAAAAATAAACTTGCCTTTTCTGTTCTTTCCCCTACCTCATATTCTTTACCCCTTGGGTATACATTTGCATCCACAAATTTTAAGTAATGAATGAGATGTTATACCTAATTTGCTGAGCAAATGCAAACCGGTTTTATCCAGATAGAAGCAAAGACTTTGGTTTCTTATTCCTAATATTTATATTTTGTTCTTGACTGAGGTTTCAAAGCCATTTATTAGAGCAATTTAGTGGCTTTTTCCTCCATTAATGTGCTTGATCCAGTCAGGCCATATGTATTAGTGATTATCCCCACACATTCTGGAAGTGAATTTGGCATTGACTGCATATTTATGAAAGGATACTTTTTTGTTTATTTTATATAATTATTGCTAATTAATTATATTGGATGGCATTTTGTTGTTCCAAGATGCATAGAAGCTACAAGGGAGGAAAACTCTACCTATTCACACACCCCTTTTCTTCTTCATACAAATAGTTCAGTCATTTATTGCGATGTAGCTGCTGACATCCTTAGTCTATGCTACAAAAAATGGGAATAGGTGCAGCAAGCTGCTTGCGATGATTAGATGCAGCATCTCATTACATAAAATCCATCTACTGTCCTTCCCATTAATCTTTGTGCTACTATTGTGCTACAAGGGGCTGCCTCAAAAAAGAGGAGGTTAGTCTATTTTCCAAAGCACCTGAAGGCAGGACAAGAAGCTATGGATGGAAACTAATCAGGGAGCGAAACAACCTGGAACTAAGGAGAAATTTCCTGACAATGAGAACAGTTATTCAGTGGAACGACTTGCCTCAAGAAGTTGTGGGTGCTCCAAAACTGGAGTTTTTTAAGAAGAGATTGGACAATCATTTGTTTGAAATGGTATAAGATCTCCTGCTTGAGCAGGCGGTTGGACTAGAAGAACTCCAAAATCCCTTCCAACTCTGTTATTCTGTTACTATATGTCTTCTTTTCCAAAATACATAGGTAGTCCTCAAGTTATGACCATAATCGAGGCCCGCAATTATAGTCATAAATCATGATTATAATATGGGTTACCTCATAATTGGACCTAATTTTACGACACATTTTGTTAAGTGAATGGAACGGTCATAAAGTGAATGCAACAATTGTTAAGCAAACACAATGGTTGTTCAACATTGTTGACTATGGGGTGAAGTAAGCACTGGTTTCCAGAAAAAAAATGTCATAAATCACAGACAAATGACCAGAAGGCATTGCAAACAACCATAAATGTGGGCTGGTTGCCGAGTGCTCAAAATGTGATCAGGTTATTATGGGAGGAATAGATATTGGATCTTTGAAACCAGGTTGTAAGTCACTTTTTTGGGTCCATCATAACTTTGAATCGTCACTAAGCAACCGGTCACAAGTTGAGGGCTACCTATTTTAGACAATTACTTAGGAAGAATAAACAAAGCTAAGTTTTCAAACTGAGCTATGATTTGCTCAATAAACAGTGGCTGAGTTCATACAACATTTCATGCCAAAACCAAACAAAGCACATTTTGATTCAGTACACTGTTTGAAATCCACATATATTGGGAATGTTATTCAAAATCCCCAGGAGTAAATATGGCTTTATGTAATGGTAGAGAAAGGAATATCTGAACAAGTCTCCAGAAAATAACAGTAGCCCTGTTTCAAAACATTTTCACACTTGATCTTGGCCAAAAAAGCTGAGAAGCTTTTCTGAAATATAAGTTGCTAATCATGACAAAGTTGTTGGTTCATTGAATTCCATTTATATTTTACTTTAATGTTTTTTTTACAAAGCATAGAGGTCACAGAAAGCCCTGTACATTACAGAGACAATTTAGGATGGTTTCCAGTAGATGGAGAAGATAACTGTGTAGGTAGGTGTAAATAGGTTTGTGTTCTTGCTGGCTTGGCTATGATATTGCTTTGCTTTCCTGCTGCATTTCAAGACCATTTGTCAAGATTTTGCAACAAGGTGACAGCAGTATAGCAAAACGGATTTCAAGTGTGTTAATAAAGAAAAATTCAATGCCAGATGTACCTTATTTGGTTACTTATTCTTCTCATCCCCCAAGAAAATCCTGAGAACTTTAGTTGCATAAGATATTTTAAAAATGGAATTACAATTTTGTGACAAGGTGACAGCAATACAGCAAAAGGGACTTCAAGTGGGTAAAGACAAATTCAATGCCAGATGGAAGAATATCTTGGGAACTTTAGTTGCATAAAATATTTTTAAAATAGATTTACAATTTCTAGGCTATTGGCAAGACACCAAATCAAAACTAATATAGGTTCCTAGTGTGAGGACTAACTACGCCAAGAATGCTAACTTAAGAAAAGTGACCATGCAAGATACCTGAAAGCTAGTCCATTTCAGGGTTTCCACTTTTTTAGATAGACCAACACATTTTAAAAAGGGGGAAATAGTGGCTGCTGAAGCAAGTTTCCCTCAAGAAAACTGTGAGAGATGTGAAAAAAGGTTAGAAGCTGAATGATGTTATGGCATTACATAAAGGAAACCACCAGAAGTAATTGAAGCCACAGGTTTACTAATACAGAACACATCGTTCCAAGTTGTCCATGTGTATCAATGCAATTAACACTGCCTTTGTACCACATTGGGAGGTGAAAACTACTTTCAGAGCAGAGCACCTAAGGCCACCTTTAAACTGACTCAATAGCAAATAAATAATAAAATGCAAGTAGTAGGAAGCAGATGTTTCTCTGGAAATAGTTAGCAGGCCAACTCCTTGTACTAGGCAAGAAGGCTGCATAGATTTGCTCTCTCTCTCTCTTTCTCTCTCTCTCTCTCCCTCTCTCTCTCTCTCTCTCTCTCTCTCTCACACACACACACACACACACAGAGAGAGAGAGAGAGAGAGATTGTGGATAGGGTTTTTCTGGGATTTGCAGAAAATCCAGAGGGATTCTTTGCTCCAGAAACCAGGTCTGAACTATTTTAAAGCTTATGCTACATATTTTGGATGTTTTAAAATGAGGAAAAGAAAAAAACTGCACTGATTTTCAATGTCAGTAGTCAGACAGGGTTCTGGGAATTACCCATTCCTGCTTTAAATTCTTCAAAAGAAAGAATAAGAGAGTAGGCAAATTCAGGGGTTGCAAAAGTTTTTGTATCACTAAAAGGTTCTACTTTTAAATTAAGTGGCCTAGTTTTGCATATTAAATTGTTTCAAGAGCAGTGTAAGTTGAAGATAGTACCTTCATAATATAAATAGTTACCCTTGGACAAAGCTTATCAGAATTGTAAGACACATGATCAGTTTTACCCATTAAATTAAGAAACAAGACATTATGAACAGTTCTCAATGCCCTTAAGTCTCTGGACTACTTCCTGCCTACCTTACACTCCTTGTCTCTAAAATGCCTACTATCACAATACTGGGCAGCTGTATAAGTATTTGAGCCCCAGGGCAGACTCTGTTAGTTACCAAGACCATGTACAAGAAGTAATTTGACACAGCTAAGACAAACTGCTAGACAGTTGCTTCATTTCACAGTCCTCCCGCCCCTCCTCTCACCCCCCCCCTTTTCAAATTCATGAATATCTTTACTTCTCAATTACTTCTTTATCCTGAGAGCTATTCCTAGAATATGGTCACTTGACCTTTCACTGACATTACTGGACTTCATGTGTGTTGAGGCTTCTACTTGCAAATTTTGCAAAAGGTTATTATTCAATGAACAAAACAGAGAAGCAGTCAGCAGGAAACCATTCAGTGTAGCAACATATCATCTCCTAGAAACATCGTTTCTCAAGGTGTTCCATAAACATGACAGTCTTAAGTTCATGGTGTGGCTGGAGGCTACACTTCACTGATCTTCAATTGGTGGCCAATTACTTGATCCTGATCTGGAAGCAAGCCAAGCAAAGTTGAACAACACTCATATGTTCTTGTTCTTTTTATTGTGGTTTTTGTTTTACTTTTAAAAAACGTAGAAAAAATGGCCAATACAACAGATGAAAGGGGAAAGTTATGTCTTTCCTCCTCTAAATACAAAGTTTTAATTTCAGATATTTATCAGCTTTATATACATACCCATCTCACCAAAAATAATTCTGGATGGTGTACAACAATCAGATAAAAGCACAATATAAAAACAATCAATTTTAAAAATATAGACAATCATTAGTGATTTTTTTAATCATCAAAAATTATTAGGATTGCAATTTTCAATATAACAGGTGACCCATTGAAATAATGGCAAGGTTCACATATCAAACTGAACGCTTGCTTTTGGATTAATATGATACATGAACCCAACCATTGTGGATTGCTTAAAGTTGTGTGTGAACACAGCTAGTGCGGCTTACTCAACCATCAAAATTTTAAGAAGCCATGGCTGTCCTTAATATGAGATTCTAATCTTAAACACACCCATCTTTCTGAGTGAGAAAAGAAATGATGATTTTTAAGGAGCATTAATCTCAAACCCAGTTGCAACATACATATACTATTTCAAATCAAATAATTTGCCAGGACCAAATTATCTGAGACACACATGGGGGACTATTTTTGTTTACCTACTCAATGTGTATGTGCATGCCTTTGAGTCAGCGTTGACTCCTGGTGACTGCGTGGACTAATCCCTGCAGTTTTCTCGATGGGGTTTCAGAAGGGGTTTGCACTACATCCTTCCCAGACTAAGTGTGTGTGACTGGCCCAAGGTCACCAGCTGTCTTCCAGTCAAAGGTGGGTCAGAAGTCACCATCTTTTGCCTTCTAGCCTGGGGCCTTAATGGCTGTCATTGAGGATAATTTATTGGAAGACAATAAAGGGTAACTACTTTATTACCCTTTTATTGTCTTCCAACAAGTTACTCTCAATGAGGGCAATTTATTAGATGTTACACACCAACTCTCAGATGTTACACAGTCCAACCAAAGTCAAAATGGATGCTCTGCTCTACACTTTATCTTTTCAACTGCCACATGAAGTCTTAAGTAAATCAAGTAAATCTAAAGTCTTACCAGACACTTGAATTTGTTAGACGGATCTTTTGAAATTAGGTACAAGTATATATTAAATTAGACTGAGAGCTATTTCTGATGTAACTCATTGAACTCTCATATATCTTATTAAGCTGTTTTGGCTGAATCACATATTGTTAAATGTGTTACATATGGTTTATTGAACAAACTGATTATGCTAAACCATAAGTTCCCAGAGCATGCTAATTCAAAGAAAAATAAACTATATTATGGCTCAGAACAGGGATGGGGAACCATGGCCCTTTTATGACTTGTGGAGTTCAACTCCCAGAATTCCTCAGCCAGTTGAAGTCCACAAGTCATAAAAAGGTCATGGTTCCCCACTCCTGGCTTAGAACAAAATGTGACCTGAGTTATTTCCTTGACCGGCAATAAATCTCTAGGATTTTCAGAAAGAAGCCCTTCAGGGCTACCTATAAATGCCAAGACTCAGCCTTCCATCCTTCCGAGGTAGGTAAAATGAGGACCCAGATTGTTGGGGGCAATTAAGCTGACTTTGTAATAATGCCGCTTGGGGGGTGTATGAAAGCCCTAATAAGCAGGCATATACATAGAATGAAGGCTACTGCTAAGCTTGTAAGCCGCCCTGAGTCTTCGGAGAAGGGCGGGATATAAATGGAATAAAAATAAATAAAAAATAATAAAGATGCAGCCCAGAGCATGGCAGGTGTTTGAACAACTTTTTTCCTTGGATTGTTTTTTGTTTGTTTGTCTAGTCTTACCCCATTTAAAATGATTGAAATATGTATTATTAAACAGCTAGATTCCTTTATTGGACTAGCAATTCCAATTATTTTATAATTGCCATGGATTATGTAACTGAAGGGGTTAGAAAGAGTCAGAAATTGTTCTTCAGTGCATCAGTAGTGCTGATTATAATCTTAAATTTTGGGTGCCAACAATAAATCTAACCCTCTTTAACCTCATCAACGCCTTCTCCTTACAGCACTTTTTAATTCTTTAGCCTCCTTTGAATGTTCTTTTATCACCCTGTTGTTAAGGCTGCCTACACAAGAAACTATTTTCTAAACTATTCCCCCAAGCTTAAAGTCACACAGTGACAAACTGCAATCTGCTCCACTGTTATTAAGTAAAATATATGCCCACACCTCCTGCATTAGGCTTTTTCTGTTTGCAGTTTTCTGTCTGTTAAAAAGATCTTTTATAACCGAAGAAAAAACAAATCACACAAACAACGGAAACTGACTCACTGGTTCAGTGCAGGAAGAACAATGAAGCTGATTGCAGGACAAAAAAAAATATTGCATCTACAAAAGAAACAAGTGACGGCTTCTTTACATTCTGACCTGCATGGTATCAATTTCTTTGTGAATATAAGCAAGACACTTTTGCTTGCAATTCCAGACTCATTCTGCTTGGTCATGTTCATGTGGATGATAACAGCAGTACCTACACACTTACTGAAACCTAGGCTGGAGCTTTTTGAGGAAAGGCAGGCTGTAAATATGATTAATTAATTAATTAAATCAAGCCCACCCATCCCACTCTTCAATACCCCTTCTAGGACTGAGTGCAGATTAAAATAAATTCAGCACAACAGTAAATACAATTCTTTATTATGCATATATTATACATACTTGAGTATTATGGCATTGAATATAGTTGTTTTCATATTCCATAAATGCCCAAATACCTTGCTGCATATTAGAATTTATTGTAAAATGAAAAACATAATGTGTGCAAGACAATATTTTCATTTAACCTGGGCCCCAACTGATGACTCCAAGCTCCTGGATTCCAGAACCCCTTCAAATGTGCTTCCATATTATGGATTCCCACTGTTTTGTGGTATGAAATAGAAAATAACTATAATGCAATCTCCATACAGTTGCAAGAAAAAGTATGTGAACCCTTTGGGATTATGTGGAGTTTTGCATGAATTCGCCATAAAATGCGCTCTAAACGTCATGTAAGTCACAGCAATAGAAAAACACAGTCTGCTTAAAATAATACTACACAAACATTAGCTGTTGTCATGTTTTAATTGAACATAAGATGGAAACATTCACAGTGAAGGGTGGAAAACGTATGTGAACCCCTAGCCTAATGACTTCTCCAAGAGCTAATTGAGGCCAGGAGTGAGCCAACCTTGACTCCAATCAGTGTGATATTGGATGTGTTGCTGACAGCTGTCCTGCCCTTTAAAAACACACACCTGTTTTGGGTTTACTGGTCTCAAGAAGCACTGTATGATGTGAACCATGCCTCGCAGAAAAGAGCTCTCAGAAAACCTATGATCAAGAATTGTTGACTTGCATGAACCTGGAAAGGGTTACAAAAGTATCTCCAAAAGCCTTGATGTTCATGTGTCCACGGTAAGACAGACTGTCTACAAATGGAGGAAGTTTAGCACTGTTGCTACTCTCCCTAGGCGTGGTCGTCCTGTAAAAATGACTGCAAGAGCACAGCGCATAATGCTTAATGAGGTAAAGAAGAATCCTAGAGTGTCAGCTAAAGACCTACAGAAATCTCTGGCACATGCTAACATTTTTGTTGACACATCTACAATAAGGAAAACATTAAACAAGAATGGAGGACATGGGAGGACACCACGGAGGAAGCCATTGCTGTCCAAAAAAAATATTGCAGCATGTTTGAAGTTTGCAAAAGAGCACCTGGATGTTCCACAGCACTATTGGCAAAATATACTGTGGACAGATGAAACCAAAATTGAGTTGTTCGGGAAAAACACGCAACACTATGTGTGGAGAAAAAAAGGCACAGCACACCAACATCAAAACCTCATCCCCACTGTAAAACATGGTGGAGGGAGCATCATGGTTTGGGGCTGCTTTGCTGCCTCAGGGCCTGGACAGATTGTTGTCATTGATGGGAAAATGAATTCCAGAGTTTATCAGGACATTTTGCAGGAAAATGTACAACCATCTGTCCTCCAACTAAAGCTCCACAGAGGATGGGTGATGCAACAGGACAATGACCCAAAGCATACAAGTAATTCAACAAAACAATGGCTTCAACAGAACAGAATACGCCTTCTGGAGTGGCCCAGTCAGAGTCCTGACCTCAACCCGATTGAAATGCTGTGGCATGACCTTAAGAGAGCGATTCACACCAGACATCCCAAGAATATTGCTACACTGAAACAGTTTTGTGAAGAGGAGTGGTCCAAAATTACTCCAGATCGTTGTGCAGGTCTGATCTGCAACTACAGGAAGTGTTTGGTTGAGGTTATTGCTGCCAAAGGAGGGTCAACCAGTTATTAAGTCCAAAGGTTCACATACTTTTTCCACCTTGCACTGTGAATATTTCCATCTTATGTTCAATTAAAACATGACAACAGCTAATGTTTGTGTAGTATTATTTTAAGCAGACTGTGTTTTTCTATTGTTGTGACTTACATGACGTTTAGAGCGCATTTTATGGCCAATTCATGCAAAACTCCACATAATCCCAAAGGGTTCACATACTTTTTCTTGCAACTGTAGGCTTAACACTTAGAGAGAAAAGCACATAATTATAGTCTGTATACATACAATACATCAAGAGCCAGTTTGGTGTAATGTTTAGGGCATTAAGTTCTAGCCCCATCTTAGACACAAAGGCAGCTGGATTGGACCAGTCACTCTCTCTCAGTCCTAGGAAGGAGGCAATGGCAAAACACATCCAACATCTTGCCAACTGCAGGGACTTGTCTAGGCAGCTGTTAGGGATGAACACTGATTCAAAGGAACCAAAACAACCTCTTCTCCCCACCCCCCATAAAATGAGTGGCCTATTCCTTTCCCCACCTAGAAAAGCCCCTGACCACCTCCTCAAAAATGAATTATGTGCATCTTCCAGCCCTGATATAACCTTTCAAGTCATCTTTAGAATCAAACTACATATTATGCTGGATAATACTCCATGACTAATACAACTTTCAAGGGCTACATAATTTATTGGAGAAGTAGCATGGATCTTGTTTATTTAACCCTTCCTACAATTTTCTAAACCTTTTCCTTCTCCATATCTATTGTTTGTACCAGGAGGGAAGAAAGAACTGACGTAGGTAGCACTCAAGGAAGTGGGGTACTTGGTACTTTCTGAGCTTGGTTGTTTTCTTGCAGGTGATTCATTAGCACTGATGATGTTGCCTAGTTGGGTAATGAAATGTCTGCAAGAAAACAATCAAGGACTCCACAGCTCAACCCTGAGCTACAACCCTGCCTGAATTTCATTTTTTCCCCCATTGCTGGAGAGCAATCATCTCACTTGGGAGGAGGGCTCAAGTAGGGAATTAGTCTGGATTTGTTATGTAAACACAGAGGAGAAGTTCTGATTCCCCCATCCCCCACCTCCAAATACCATTAAGCCTTATCTAGTCTTTCCCAGGAGAAAGCTGCCAATCAGGGAGATTCCTGTTGAATTGGCATAGAATAATAAAGTAATTAGATTGGACTCTACACGTATGGGTCTGGTTGTTCATCCCTTACATCCATAGACCAATAACTACTAAGGAGAGGATTTAGAATTGAAAAATTAGGAAAGGGGAAAAAAGTTAATAGGCCCAACTCTATACCCATACCTAGAACAAGGTATCAAGAACCTAGAAGTGCCTTCATATTAAGCATATATTCTGATGTAAGAGGTCTGTCTTAGATTTCCTAAAGTGAGAAACTTATTTTTTTTGTTTTCATACTGTTTTAATGGATTACTTCAATTGATTTTCATTCAAATGTGTTTTATAAGGATTTTCATTTTAAAAAAGACTTAATCCTGCTCTTGTTCTTGCTCTAAATCCAACATTTTATCTCTGCCCAAAGGCCACTTCCCCTTGAAAGTGTAATAAGCTTTATACAATGGAATTGCAAAATAATTCTTTCCAAGACTATCCCAAGCAGTTCCTTTACCTGTAGGCTGACTTGTGAAACCATATATTCTGATGAGCCCCAAAAGCTGTTTATCTCAGCAGTACAGTCAAATCCATATAAACAAAAGCTCTTTCAAAACATATTCTGGGTTTGGACGTAAAAAGTATCTGGAAACTAAATGAAGACATTTAAATAAACTACAAACTACAAAGGAGCTGTGAATAAATCTCAAACTAATATATGAAAAATTGAACTTACCAAAATTGGAAAACTCAAGAAACATAACAAACATATGAAAAGAGAAGAAGATTGTACTAGTAGAAATTCATCAGAAGTTGACATTATTTTGTATTTTTGTGATAATTGGCCAAAATTATTATTGTGGGGAAAATAGGAGAAGAAAAGAGTATTGTGTGTTTTTGTCATCTTGAGTTATTTATAAAGTAATAAAAGTGGGATTTTTAAAAAAAATCTAATAAATAAATAAAAATGGGCTATAAAATTTTATAATCAATTAATAGAGGTAACACAACACTATCACTGTTTAAACAGCAAAACTACACTGTATGTTGTTTATGAACATAAGAAGATTCAAGCTTCTTTGAGATAAGTTTTCCATAATCACTGAATACATCAAGCTGGGCTTAGAATCACTTCAAGGTGCTGGTGATGACCTATAAAGCCCTAAATGGCTTGGGTCCGGGATATCTGAGGGAACACCTGCTGCCAGCATCAAGCTCCCTTCATCCAGTGCGCTCCCACAGGGAGGGTCTTCTCAGGGGGCCGCCGGTAAAGGATTGCCGGCGGATAACACCCAGGGGGAGGGCCTTCTCAGTGGGTGCGCCTGCCCTCTGGAACCAGCTGCCCGTGGAGCTGAGGACTGCCCCCGACCTCCGTTCATTCCGCCGGGACCTGAAGACCTGGCTCTTCGAGCTCTCTGGCCCAGGCTGAGAATTTTAATTTTAATTTTAATTGGGGGCTTTTACTTTTTCAGGGACTGTTGTAATTTTTTTTAATCGTTTTAAACTTTTGTATTTCTTGTTTTAATTACCCTGTAAACTGCCCTGAGTCCTTCGGGAAAGGGCGGTATACAAATCTAATTAAATAAATAAATAAATAAACTTCAAGCACAAAGTTTGAACTGCACACATTAAGTGAATCGGCAACAAAAATATTATAGTATAGTTTCTGCATGAGGAGAAACCTTAAATCTTCAAGGTTCCTGAATGGTGAGAACCCCCTTAAAACAAAAATGGCACAAAGTGTATAGGAAAAATGCATATTCCATTTCTTCCAAAGATTCGTAACTCATGGGTTGGGTTGCTGGCTCAAGAATTCTTGTTCATAGAAGCAAATAACATCATCTCCATTTATAAATAAATAGAACTATCATAACCTGGATACACGCAAGTCCTCTGTAGCTCATTCCTCATCAAACATGTTGTAGCGTCATGTTAATTATTAGAATAACAAAAACAAAATCTGCTAAATCTTAGAATCTAGCAACCTTAGGAACTGGTACATGCAAAATATTTTCTTTTTTATTATATTTTATTGATTTTTTACAATAACAATCCCTAGTGCTTAGCAAACAGAGTGTTGTCTAGGTTCATATATTTAAAAATAATCAATAGTCATTTCTATAATTAATCAATATGTTAATCAATTATATATTTCCTTGATCATCTCTTCTTCCAGTAGTATTCTGTTTTCTGCATTGAACAAATATAATTCTTAATATTTTCAATACATACAAGGTTGAATATAAACATTTTTCTAGTATTTGCACAACTAACAATAACATCAACATATATCTTTTCAATCAGCTTATATTTCAAATGTATTAATAAAAGTCATCTTATTAAGTCATTATGTGTCCTGTTTTCAAGATTCTTATTTAAGCTTAATTTTCCCACTGTATTTAAACCACTCTTATCAGTCATAATTTTCTCAAAATTATTGTTATGTGATCAAAATTCAGACACTTGGCAACTGACTCATATTTATGACAGTTGCAATGTCCCAGAGTCATGTGTTTCCCTTTTGCGAACTTCAGACAAGCAAAGTCAGTCGGGAAGCTAGATTCACTTAACAATCGTGTTACTAATTTAACAACTGCAGTGATTCACTTAAGAACGGTGGCAAGAAATGTTGTAAAATGGGGCAAAACTCATTTAACAAATGTCTCACTTAACAACATAAATTTTGGGCTCAATTGTATGTGAGACATTTAATATAGAAGACAAATAGGAACTCATGTGGTAGGAGACACTAGTTCTAAGCAGACTGCATATCGCTTGCTTCTCTTACTGGAAGATTTGAAGTCTCCTGCTTCCTGGGTACCTTCTGTGAAACCTGATTCTTCTAAGTCTGGTAGGTTTTCTAGAGTTGGGGGGAGGTGAGGAAAATTCTCATGTTCTGTTTTAGGAAGGCAAAATCTCTTGCTCCATCTCTACTCGTTTTGAACTGCATGACAAATCAAGGAGACTGAAATCACAAACTAACGTATTATTTTTGGTTGATCTAATTGTAGAAGTGGTCGATGTTCAAGCTCGCTCTTAAAATAAGAGGTTCTGATCCCTTTGCATAAATCATTTAACTTGTGGAATTACAAGAGGAAGAAGCAGCAGCTAGTGGAAAAAGGTTAATTCCACTGATCACCTAGTATCCTCCTAGAAGCTAGGGGAAAGGTGTTGCTATATGCATTGGCATACAATGTCTTCTTATAACCAGAAGTATCTATCTGTTCAATATCAAATAGCATGAAAACAGTTCAAAAATTCATGATCCTCTCTTTAACAGCAATAGACTATAGAAGGCAGTACCACAAGATTCCCTTTTTGTATAGGGTTTCAGGAAACCTTTTACAATAAATCTCTTCATCTCTTCTTCTCTTCATTCAAGGCCACCTGTAATACGTATTTTCTTTGGTCGGGAGGTCAAGAAAGAGATAAGAGATTGTAACTAGCAAAGCAACCAATGAATTCCCATTTCATTGTCTGCAACATGATCACCCATGCAGCTTGATACTATGTCAACAGTTCAACTATCCTTACAACAGCTGCTGCTGCAGTGCTACAGGAATGAGCAGCCTTCTGAAATGAACAACAAAGAACCAGCCCATTGTTTCCAATTCAATAATATAAAGTAGCTTTTTGAAAACAACCTTGTATGATACTTACCTTAAGAGTATAGTCTACCACCAATGATTTTCAGATTCCATATATTGAAAGGAGCACTGCATTTTACTTAAAAAGGGATCAGGGAAGGGTTTTTTTAATATATGTATGTATGTATGTATGTATATATATATATATATATATATATATATATATATATATATATATATATATATATATATATATATATATATATATATATATATATATATATATATATATATATATATATATATATATATATATATATATATATATATATATATAATGTATATATATATATATATATATATATATATATATATATATATATATATATATATATATATATATATATATATATATATATATATATATATATATATATATATATATATATATATATATAGTCAGAATCTAGTACTACATACGACAGCTGAACCACATGCAATAAAAGGAAAATACAGAACTCTGAATATTCTTAAAAGCAAGTATCAGTCAGTGGAGCTGAGGTGGAAGAACTGCCTATGTAACAGGTGAACAGACTCTGACAGTCGCTCAATTCCTTTTCACAGTAATTATATGCAACATCAACATGATATGCCTAAACTTTGCCATGATTTACTAAATTAATTCAAGTGTCCATTTCACACAACAGACTTGAACCATAATATTTTAAGCTTCAATGCATTTTGCTAGATTGTGCTTTACTGTGTCATCAACAACTCAGGCATTCATTTTGAACTTAGTTGATACACGATAAAAATCTTTGAACATGCACCTAGATGTTCAAAGCCAGGGCATGGGGCAAATATCCCCTACAGCAGGGATGTCAAACTGCCGGCCCACGGGCCGGGTTCATCATACTGAAGCCACACCTACTCCATTGCTGGCAATGCAAAAAGAGTTGTGATATGTCGCGACACATCAAATGGCGAGTTTGACACCCATGCCCTACAGGTAGGTAGATGTGCATTATAAGAAGCCATTGTTTGTTTAACCATGTTTTATTGAATAAGTCACAGTTAGCTCAGTTTCTACAAGACTAATAATCAGCTTTGGTTTAACACTGCAGTTGCATAGCATGATAATCTCAAAGTTTATAATATATGTGAAGATTTCCTTGACACCAGCACGTGAGTTCAGGCAGTCTTCAATTTACACTTCATTTAGTGATCATTTGAAGTTACAACCTCACTGAAAAAAGTGGCTTATGACTGTTTTTCACACTTACAACTGTTGCAGCATCCCCATGGTCACATGATCAAAATTCAGACTCTTGGCAACTGACTCATATTTATGATGGTTGCAGTGTCCTGAGGTCATGTGATCCCCTTTTGTGACCTTCTGACAAATAAAGTCAGAAGGGAAGCCAGATTTACATATTAACATATTACTAACTTAACAAATGCAGTGATTCAGTTAACAACTGTGGCAAGAAAAGTCATAAAATGGAGCAAAATTCATTTTGGCTTGCTTACCAACAGAAATTTTGGGCTCAGTTATAGTCGTAAGTTAAGGGCTACCTATATATAGTATACCAATCAGAGGAAGCACCTGATTCAAATATCACTTCAGCCATGGATTCAATAGGCAGCTGTAGAAAACCCTGTTTTACCTTTTAAATTCAAGCGTAATAATTGTTGGAACAATGACAATCAAAAAACTTTGAGCCAAGTATTATAATCACGATTAAATACTGACATCAGGATGCTGACAATACCAAATTCTGATTTCCCCTTGGAGGCTTGTCAAAATCTGGGAATGTTCTCATATCTTACAAAAAAAGCGCATCCTGAATATGTGAATATTGTTAATGAAAGACAGAAAATAAAAACAAAACCCAAGTGTACATTTTACTGAAAGTATTGAAGCAATATCAACTGCACAGAACTTGTTAAAAAGAACATTTAAAACATCTCTTGCATACTTTCAAATGCTTTTAAGATCATAATTAGGATTTTAAGGAACCAGGCTTTCATTTCTTATATAACCACAGATTTTTTAAAATTTGTAGAAAACTGGGGAGGGGGTTAAGACACATTACAACTAATCAGCCCCAGGTAAAAATCTTCAATTGAAAATATCACTGGCTAATGTTGTGTGACTCATTCCCACACTGACTTGAGCTGGGTTCATGTGATTTGGTTAAACCACAAGCCATGATATTAAAAACTATTAGGGCTAAGCCAAGTCAAAAATAATTATTGTATTTGCAAAACACACTTGATCTGGTTACTGAATTAATCATATTCTGGATTTACCCAATACATTCAATGACAAATATAATCAAACATGCTGGATTTTGCAGAGCATGCCAAGCCACCAGAAGCTTAATCAAAATTACTAGCCAAATTTAGTATATTAAGCAAATACAGCTTAAATTCAGTCCCTTTGATCTGTAAAAGTTCTTGAGCAAACACAACCCATGTTTCACCATGTTCTCCAAACCAGGACATTAGGGTTTACTGCAACATTATTTATCACAACTACTAAAGATGGTTTGTTAATCATATGTTATAATTTAACATATAATGCAAACCCAACCTTGATCTTTCTTGATAGAAAGTCAAGATTTCTATTAACTGCAGTTTCCCATCTGAAACTTAAACCAATGTTTGTTGTTATTGTGATTTGTGACATGGTAGACAACCAGTTGTGTTTGCTTATTCATTCAGTGAAACCATGACAAAAACCTACAATCTGAATACATTTGTATTATTGAACTAATTTGTTTTGCTGCAGTTGCTATTATTAGAAAGCATGGGAGTCACTGCCTCAGATTTAGCAACTGCACTATATTCATTAACCTCCAATTAGGTTGTCAAGATTAATAACACAGAAAAGATTTAAACCATGTATTTTGTGCTTGCCAAATAAGTCAGTGCTCACTATTGAAAAGAAGAAACTAACTTTTGAAAGTTACTGCAAAAAAACAAACAAGGGTACAGCAGCCAACGCTCACTTTTAGAGTAATACTCCCAAGCACACTGTTTTGTCTTCACAATTTATAGCATCAAATAAACTGTTTTAGAAGCCAAAGGTGATCTCAGTAAATTCATTAAAGTAATTAATGCTAAAGGGGCTGCCTATGCTGCATGAGAGAAAAGAGATAATTGCATACTATGGACATAGATCATAGTAATGTTCCAGGGAAGCAATGAGTCACTTCTAATTAGGAGGCAAGAGCTTGGCTTTATGTGGTAAAGTTGCGAGGACAAGGGTTTTTTTTAATCATTACAGTTCAGAAAGTGCTAACACTTCCAGTTTTGAAGTCTTTAGAATCTCAGTTTTCCTATGCTGTAATAACCACATGGATGAACTGAGTATTTATTTTTAATTCTAGCAAAGAACTCTGATTGGTGGCTTGTGGATTCAGAAAAATAAATGTCAAAAGAAAAGGTTCAGTCATGGTTCAGTCCAAGCCGGGAATAAGCAACATGGAGACTGCTTTAGAAAGAAGGTTGCAGTTTATTGAAGAGGAGAGCCAGACAAAAAGATGGCTCTGGAAGAAAAGAGAGCAAGCACATGTAGGGAGTGGGTTTTTATACCCTCTGGAGCCTTTTGTTTGGAGTTGTTCCTGTGGCATGAACTTTGACCTGAGTCTGAGTGTGCCCTTTGGCATCTATGTGTTAATCCTATTATGTCCTGTCTTAGAGTTTGGGCAGAGTATGTAGATTTTAGGTGTCTTTGTCTTCTTAAGCTTCTAGCTGGGGGCCTCCAACCTTCCTGGATTATTTACATCTGCATTTCTACAAAACTGGTTTCTGCTTGTGGGAGGGAGACTTGGGACTATTAAGAAAACTGGACATGCTTTTCTGCCTCTTTAAGATCCTTTGAAAAATATATTTTTCTGCCCTTTTAATATTTCCTTCTCTGGGGGGCTGACTTCCCACAGAAAATATATCAGTCCTTTATTGTACAAGTTTACACACTAGCCACCCATCTCACACAAAATGACTCTGGGCAGTGTACACCAGTAAAACCAAACAGTGCATATATAATAACAAATATATATATATATATATATATATGTTTCAAATGTTAACTATTTAGATTACCTTGCTAGGCCCCAAACATGGGGCAAATCTTTATTTCCTGTTTTCAGCCTATCTTGAAGGCTATCAAACAGGCAGTAGTCACACCGGACAATTCATATATTTGTGTAAATTACTAACAAAGAATTAAAGGGAAACTGAGATGCATTTCTGACTCCTTAGTCATCATCAGCCAGCTATACCCTTCTGAGATTCGAACCTGGGCTGATTGCATACAAGGCAGTGTTATTTGCCTCTAAGCCACAAGGTCCCTCTCGCTCTGTTAGCTTTTTTTCTGCAAGGGAAGATATGTTTCAAATGTTAACTATTTAGATTACCTTGCTAGGCCCCAAACATGGGGCAAATCTTTATTTCCTGTTTTCAGCCTATCTTGAAGGCTATCAAACAGGCAGTAGTCACACCGGACAATTCATATATTTGTGTAAATTACTAACAAAGAATTAAAGGGAAACTGAGATGCATTTCTGACTCCTTAGTCATCATCAGCCAGCTATACCCTTCTGAGATTCGAACCTGGGCTGATTGCATACAAGGCAGTGTTATTTGCCTCTAAGCCACAAGGTCCCTCTCGCTCTGTTAGCTTTTTTTCTGCAAGGGAAGATATGTTTCAAATGTTAACTATTTAGATTACCTTGCTAGGCCCCAAACATGGGGCAAATCTTTATTTCCTGTTTTCAGCCTATCTTGAAGGCTATCAAACAGGCAGTAGTCACACCGGACAATTCATATATTTGTGTAAATTACTAACAAAGAATTAAAGGGAAACTGAGATGCATTTCTGACTCCTTAGTCATCATCAGCCAGCTATACCCTTCTGAGATTCGAACCTGGGCTGATTGCATACAAGGCAGTGTTATTTGCCTCTAAGCCACAAGGTCCCTCTCGCTCTGTTAGCTTTTTTTCTGCAAGGGAAGATATGTTTCAAATGTTAACTATTTAGATTACCTTGCTAGGCCCCAAACATGGGGCAAATCTTTATTTCCTGTTTTCAGCCTATCTTGAAGGCTATCAAACAGGCAGTAGTCACACCGGACAATTCATATATTTGTGTAAATTACTAACAAAGAATTAAAGGGAAACTGAGATGCATTTCTGACTCCTTAGTCATCATCAGCCAGCTATACCCTTCTGAGATTCGAACCTGGGCTGATTGCATACAAGGCAGTGTTATTTGCCTCTAAGCCACAAGGTCCCTCTCGCTCTGTTAGCTTTTTTTCTGCAAGGGAAGATATGTTTCAAATGTTAACTATTTAGATTACCTTGCTAGGCCCCAAACATGGGGCAAATCTTTATTTCCTGTTTTCAGCCTATCTTGAAGGCTATCAAACAGGCAGTAGTCACACCGGACAATTCATATATTTGTGTAAATTACTAACAAAGAATTAAAGGGAAACTGAGATGCATTTCTGACTCCTTAGTCATCATCAGCCAGCTATACCCTTCTGAGATTCGAACCTGGGCTGATTGCATACAAGGCAGTGTTATTTGCCTCTAAGCCACAAGGTCCCTCTCGCTCTGTTAGCTTTTTTTCTGCAAGGGAAGATATGTTTCA
This sequence comes from Vipera berus, assembly GCF_964194415.1. Classification (NCBI taxonomy): domain Eukaryota; kingdom Metazoa; phylum Chordata; class Lepidosauria; order Squamata; family Viperidae; genus Vipera; species Vipera berus. The sequence continues at coordinate 27,735,906 of NC_138204.1, forward strand.
AATGTTAACTATTTAGATTACCTTGCTAGGCCCCAAACATGGGGCAAATCTTTATTTCCTGTTTTCAGCCTATCTTGAAGGCTATCAAACAGGCAGTAGTCACACCGGACAATTCATATATTTGTGTAAATTACTAACAAAGAATTAAAGGGAAACTGAGATGCATTTCTGACTCCTTAGTCATCATCAGCCAGCTATACCCTTCTGAGATTCGAACCTGGGCTGATTGCATACAAGGCAGTGTTATTTGCCTCTAAGCCACAAGGTCCCTCTCGCTCTGTTAGCTTTTTTTCTGCAAGGGAAGATATGTTTCAAATGTTAACTATTTAGATTACCTTGCTAGGCCCCAAACATGGGGCAAATCTTTATTTCCTGTTTTCAGCCTATCTTGAAGGCTATCAAACAGGCAGTAGTCACACCGGACAATTCATATATTTGTGTAAATTACTAACAAAGAATTAAAGGGAAACTGAGATGCATTTCTGACTCCTTAGTCATCATCAGCCAGCTATACCCTTCTGAGATTCGAACCTGGGCTGATTGCATACAAGGCAGTGTTATTTGCCTCTAAGCCACAAGGTCCCTCTCGCTCTGTTAGCTTTTTTTCTGCAAGGGAAGATATGTTTCAAATGTTAACTATTTAGATTACCTTGCTAGGCCCCAAACATGGGGCAAATCTTTATTTCCTGTTTTCAGCCTATCTTGAAGGCTATCAAACAGGCAGTAGTCACACCGGACAATTCATATATTTGTGTAAATTACTAACAAAGAATTAAAGGGAAACTGAGATGCATTTCTGACTCCTTAGTCATCATCAGTCAGCTATACCCTTCTGAGATTCGAACCTGGGCTGATTGCATACAAGGCAGTGTTATTTGCCTCTAAGCCACAAGGTCCCTCTCGCTCTGTTAGCTTTTTTTCTGCAAGGGAAGATATGTTTCAAATGTTAACTATTTAGATTACCTTGCTAGGCCCCAAACATGGGGCAAATATATAAACCAAAACTATCGCCAAAATTGAACATTTTAACAACAGAATAATCAGAGAAGCCATTGAGATAGAAAAACGCCCCCACAGCATAAACAAACGAGATGATACCTCTCGCCTACCAACCATTTGGAAACCCGCCTTGATTGAGCCAAGACACTCATCTCCAGAACAAAACACCTAGCTGACGAACAACACCAAAAAACCGAACTACACACTCTCACTAATGTACTAACAGCCAATGGATTCCAAAGAAACACGATTACCAACTTAATCCGAAGAGAGACACCCACAAAAACCCAAGACAGAGAACAAGAAAATGGCAAAGCCCTCCTCCCATACTTAAAAGGGACCACAGACAGAATCAGCAAGGTCCTCCAAAAACACAACATCAAAACAGCATTCTACACAGACAGAAAAATATCCACCATTCTAAGAAACCCCAAGGACATAATTGGCTTAGAAAACCAAGGAGTATACGAAATCCCATGCACCACCTGCCCCACCACATACATCGGACAGACCAACAGAAGAATAAGTGCACGCATTGAAGAGCACAAAAACTCACTCAGAAAAGGAGAACAAACTTCATCCCTGGTCCAACACTTTGAAGCCACGGGACATGAAATTGATTTTAAAAAAAACAAAACTATCGCCAAAATTGAACATTTTAACAACAGAATAATTAGAGAAGCCATTGAGATAGAAAAACGCCCCCACAGCATAAAAAAACGAGATGATACCTCTCGCCTACCAACCATTTGGAAACCCGCCTTGATTGACAGACGAGTCCCAACCACCAAGAATGATAGACCCAAAGTCATGATAACACCACATGACATCACCACCACACAACCATTCAAAAAGCAAATCCGAACCCACAATGATAATGAGGCACAACCACAAAACAGAAACCTAACTACAGCTGCAACATCAGCCACTTTAAACCCCTCCAAACCACACAATAAGCAAACTGACACCCACTATAAAAACATGGCACCACCACAAACACGAAGCCGAACAAAAGCAGCACAACTCACCAGCTCAGGTCTAAGGCTGGCAGCTGAGACCAGCCCATCCACTCAAAACACACCCCCACCCAATCAGAACACACCCACCATTCAAAACACACTCCCACCCAATCAGAACACACTTACTCCCCCACCCAATCAGAGCACACCTCCACCCACAGAACACACCCCCTCTGGCAGTTTAAAAAAGAGGAACAAACAGCCACATGCTTCTCCCAGAAGAGGGAAGCAGAAGCCACCAGCCTGGTGATGACGGATGGGATTCCGTCGAAATGTCGCCCCTACACCTTTAGCTCTACGCGGGGAAAAACCCGAATAACCAAAGATCCATATGCCACCTGAGAATATCCCCAGTCCTGTAACAAAATCTGGTCTTGAGACACTTATTAAACTTTAGCAGGGATGGAGCCACCCTCACTTCAGAGAGGCTGAAGAATGTTCTATAATGAGGGTGCCATGACAGAGAAGGCTCACCTCCTCAGACCCACTAAGTGTAAGTCTCTAGCATGCCTTCTCTGATAGGTCTAATGCAGGGGTGTCAAACTGCCAGCCCACAGGCTGGATGCATCATGCGGAAGCCGCGCCCACCCCATTGCCAGCAATGGCAAAACCGTCCCAATACATTGTGCGACGTCACGTAACGTCGTGAGTTTGACATGTCTGGTCTAATGGGACAGGCAGAGTTAGGTAATTGGGGTGAGGCAAAATATAATATTAACACTAAATGACCCATTTTTAATTAACACAGTGGAAAAAAAGATTCTGACAATCATGATGTGGAGGAAGATAGGGTAAAGTTTTAAAATGTTCTTATCACAGTTAATTTCCTCTGTCCCAGTATGTCCTGGTACAAGCTAGGAGACCCTATTCCATGATTGTGTTGACCTTTCATGTAATTAGCTTTTCCTAATTGGGGAATTTTATCCAAAATAACTTGGGGCTGAATAATCTGTATGCCCATTGATGTTTGAACATGTTAAATCGAAATCCAAATGTCCTTCTCCTTTCACTGAAGGCAGGGTGGCAAACAGTCAGATTAGTCACAGCATAATACTTTCCTAAAGAAGGACCAACTATTTCTATTTCAGCAACACTTTCAAACAACTCTTATCAGTCATAATACAACTGGATTGTATGGAACCTTTGAGTTCCAAAAAAAACCTTGATTGGGTTGCATGAGAGATCAGGGGTCGGGGGAGTTCCCTCAAACATAACCAGTTTTCTATCACTAGAACTCTTGATCAAGAATTCCAGGTTTGGGGGGGGGGGAAACTAGCAGGTTATGCAAACTGACAAAACCATGCCCCAGGACTCAGTAGCCATTCCCTGAGGGCTGAAACTACTAGGGATTGAAGCAAATAAATTGCAACCAGAGAAAATAGTTATTAAAATGTGATTCAGATGCCCTATACACCCATGGCTGAGAAATGAGCAACATATATTCTATATAGAGGAGAAAGCAAATACACTACTAGCTCCTGAATACTGGCTACAGGCAGTGATTGGTGGGCTGCAGGTAAAGCTCTGACACAGCTTGTCTTGGGTAAATTGATATCTACAAGAATATGCAGCCTGCGATCAACAGTTTTACTATGACTAATACCACCTCCATGTTTACTTCCACACCAGAGTAAGAGTGTGATGCATGTCCTACACCTAGAAAGAGCCATATGGCCCTCTGAGTAACTTCATACAAGCCTCTGTTACAGGAAAAGGTCTATAAAACTCTGGCAAAAGAAATAAAAGCATCTGGCAAAGGATCCATGATATGCTGATTTACCAGTAGATGTGGGTTGGATGGATGAACACAGGTAGCTCAAAAATATATTCAAAGAGTACTCATCAATAGTTTTTCATCAAACTGAAGAGAAGGAACAAGTGGGAGTCACAAGCATCAGTCATGGATCTTCCACTCTTTAATGTTTTTATAAATTATTTAGATGATGAGATAAGAGCAGATGCTTATCAGCTTTGCAGATAAAACAAAATTGGGTGGGATAAGTAATCTCCCACAAGACAAAAATAACATTCAAAATGAATGATAAAAAACTGAAAGTAACACAATGAAATTTCACTGTGAAAAGTGAAAAACCCTCATCTTAGAAAACAAAAATCAAAAGCACAGATGGAGAACGAGAGTGATCTGGCTAGCTAATAGCATTTGTGAAAAAAATATTATTTTTTCAGTAAAAATTGAATATGAGCCAGTAGCGTGAAATGGATGCTAAAAAGATAAGTGCATTTTTAGACTGCATCATCAGAATTATAATATTCAAATGAAATGAATGAAATCAAGTGAAGTTTACCATATATACTTTAGTATAAGCCAACTCGAGTATAAGCCGAGACCCCTAATTTTACCCCCAAAAACTGGAAAAAGTTATTGACTCAAGTATAAGCCGAGGCTGGGATCCGCCGTTCTGCAAGCCTCCGCCGCCGGCAGAGGCTCGATCCGCCGTTCTGCAAGCCTCCGCTGCCCCATTCTCTCAATGGGAGGCTTGCTTCGGCTGCTTTTCTTTTGGCAGAGCCATCCATACTGGAGGTGGATGGGGGCAGGGCTGGTACACGTTTTGCCTCTCTCGCCCGGTGGAGAAAAGGGGGCAGCGGGAGCCTCTGGGTGCCCAAGCCACGTCGGAGGGTCTCCAACCTGTGTGTGTGTGTGTGTGGCGGGGGGGGAAAATCAAATTGGATCTTTTTATTGATGTATCGTACTTTTATTCGGTATTAGGTTTTTATGGATCAATTATGAACACCCGGGGTCCCTCTGCGACTTACGGGCGGAATATCTAACTTCAGAGCCATCCTCTCCGGCTGCGGTGGCCTGGGGGAGGGCAGCGCGGGGCTCTAGGAGGTACTCAAGATAGTTGGGGGGGATCCAACCTGCCGCGGGGGGTGGGAGTGGGACTTTAGTCACGGACGGCGAGAGGAACCTTCGGAAGGGGAAGCGGGAATGAAGAGAAGATGAGGGTGGAGCGATCGGGGAGCCGGTAACTCAAGTTCCCCGAGTGGCTTTCAGCACTGGAGAAAATGCAAAATCGCTCGAGACCAAACTCGAAGGAATCAGCTGCCGGTGGGAGCGAGGCGATCCGTGCGGTCCCGTGACAGCCAGTCGGGCAAGCAACGCGAAGAGCGGCAGGGCTTTATTTTTGCACCGTGGAGCTCCCCCTCCCCCTCCTCCCAAACTCCCCCTCTCTCCCCCTTCCCCCCACTTCCCAGAGCTGAATACAGGGTATTAACCGGCGGCGGAGTCTTGCAGAACGGTGGATCGAGCCTCTGTCGGCGGCGGAGGCTGGATCCGCGCTCCGCAAGCCTCTGCCGCTGGCGGAGGCTGGATCCGCGCTCCGCAAGCCTCTGCCGCCGGCGGAGGCTGGATCCGCGCTCCGCAAGCCTCTGCCGCCAGCTGGATCCGCGCTCCACAAGCCTCTGCCGCCGGCGGAGGCTGGATCCGCGCTCCGCAAGCCTCTGCCGCTGGCGGAGGCTGGATCCGCGCTCTGCAAGCCTCTGCCGCCGGCTGGATCCGTGCTCCGCAAGCCTCTGCCGCCGGCGGAGGCTGGATCCGCGCTCCGCAAGCCTCTGCCACTGGCGGAGGCTGGATCCGCGCTCTGCAAGCCTCTGCTGCCGGAGGCTGGATCCGCGCTCCGCAAGCCTCTGCCGCCAGCGGAGGCTGGATCCGCGCTCCGCAAGCCTCTGCCGCCGGCGGAGGCTGGATCCGCGCTCCGCAAGCCTCTGCCTCTTCTCCAAAAAGGCCTGCGGCGCCGCGCGGGTCTGATAGAACTGGGCCGGCAACGGGTGCTTGTGAAGCGACTGAGGGCTGGCTAGGAAGGGGGCGGCGGCGGCGGCGCTGGCGCTTTGCGGGTGGGACAAGGCTCTCGAGAGAGAACATGGCGGAGGCGGAACCGACCCTGCCGCTCCCTGCAGGGGAGAGAAGCCGGGCAAGCGCTGCTCCAGTCCTCGCTCTTCTTCCCTCTCCCGATTTTGCCTTCCTCTCCAAGATAAGTTCAAGCGGTAGGGGAAAGTTAGAGCCCCTTTCCGAGGCCGCCCCTTACTTGGGATTGTTGGGCGAGAAGGCGACGTGGGCACGGAGGAGGAAGTAAGTCGCGCTTTACTCGTCGCTGCGGGGGGGGAGAAAAAAAGTTCTTGCCGGCCGGACTTGGATGGCGGCAGCGGCCTCAGCTGGGAGCCGCAGCCCCGCCTAGTCCGGCTGAGCTGAACCAGCTCAACACAAAGCGATCGGGCCTTTCCTCCCCCCCCTTTCCCTCCCCCCTCCCGCTCTAGGGCAGAGATCCCCTTCCTATCGCTCGGGGCCTTTCGTCTCTTTGGCTCGCCAGGGCTGGAGCGGCGAGAGCGAGCGGCAGAGGAGAGATGGTGGGCTCCTGGCTGCCGCTTCTGCTCTGTGCAGTTTTCCAACAGGCCTTTTTGGAGAAGAGGAGGCAGAGGCTTGCGGAGCGCGGATCCAGCCTCCGCTGGCAGCAGAGGCTTGCGGAGCGCGGATCCAGCGATAGGAAGGGGATCTCTGCCCTAGAGCAGCCGGCAAGAACTTTTTTTCTCCCCCCCCCCGCAGCGACGAGTAAAGCGCGACTTACTTCCTCCTCCGTGCCCACGTCGCCTTCTCGCCCAACAATCCCAAGTAAGGGGCGGCCTCGGAAAGGGGCTCTAACTTTCCCCTACCGCTCGAACTTATCTTGGAGAGGAAGGCAAAATCGGGAGAGGGAAGAAGAGCGAGGACTGGAGCAGCGCTTGCCCGGCTTCTCTCCCCTGCAGGGAGCGGCGGGGTCAGTTCCGCCTCCGCCATGTTCTCTCTCGGGAGCCTTGTCCCACCCGCAAAGCGCCAGTGCCGCCGCCGCCACCCCCTTCCTAGCCAGCCCTCAGCCGCTTCACAAGCACCCGTTGCCGGCCCAGTTCTATCAGACCCGCGCGGCGCCGCACGTACTCCGTTTACACAGCCCACGTACTTCCCCCACACGTCCCTTCTCCCGCCTCCTTCCCATAACGGCCTCTACCTACCGGACGGCGCCTCAGCTCCTCGCGTCTGCCGCCGCCGCCCCCTTCCTAGCCAGCCCTCAGCCGCTTCACAAGCACCCGTTGCCGGCCCAGTTCTATCAGACCCGCGCGGCGCCGCACGTACTCCGTTTACACAGCCCACGTACTTCCCCCACACGTCCCTTCTCCCGCCTCCTTCCCATAACGGCCTCTACCTACCGGACGGCGCCTCAGCTCCTCGCGTCTGCCGCCGCCGCCCCCTTCCTAGCCAGCCCTCAGCCGCTTCACAAGCACCCGTTGCCGGCCCAGTTCTATCAGACCCGCGCGGCGCCGCACGTACTCCGTTTAAACGGCCCCCGTACTTCCCCCACACGTCCCTTCTCCCGCCTCCTTCCCATAACGGCCTCTACCTACCGGACGGCGCCTCAGCTCCCCGCGTCCGCCGCCGCCGCCCCCTTCCTAGCCAGCCCTCAGCCGCTTCACAAGCACCCGTTGCCGGCCCAGTTCTATCAGACCCGCGCGGCGCCGCACGTACTCCGTTTACACGGCCCCCGTACTTCCCCCACACGTCCATCGTAGGGCAGCCAGGCAGCGGAAAGAAGCAGGCAGGCAGGGCGGGGAGGTCCGGAGACCTGCTGACGTTTGGGGAGGTCTCCGGACGGCAGCGGCTTGGGAGAGGTGCGCGCGATCCCGGAAGCACCGAAGCCTCGGCCGCGCGCAAGTCCTCGGTAAGTTCTTTTTTTTTGTTCACTGGAGTATAAGCCGAAGTGGATTTTTCAGCCCAAAAAGTGGGCTGAAAAATTCGGCTTATACTCAAGTATATACGGTACCTAATTTGACAGATGACACTTGCCTTTCACAGGAAAAATTGGATCCAATGGAACTTGAACTAGAATTTTGTTTCATCACTGAAAGAGAAAAATGAATGTACTAAATCTGCAATCAGAAAGGAACTACTTCTCACTTAACTTTTCAGGAGAACTCTTTGGTCCTTTTTCCTATACACTAAGACGAGGTATATTCCTCATCTTGCACTGTTTTCTAGTTGAAAAAGGCAGAGTATGAAAACTAAGGTGTCATGCTGTAACCTAATGTGATTTATTTATTTATTTATTTATTTATTTATTTATTTATTTATTTATTTATTTATTTATTTAGATTTGTATACCGCCCTTTCCCGAAGGACTCAGGGTGGTTTACAGGGTAATTAAAACAAGAAATACAAAAGTTAAAAACGATTAAGAAAATTACAACAGTCCCTGAAAAAGTAAAAGCCCCCAATTAAAATTAAAATTAAAATTCTCAGCCTGGGCCAGAGAGCTCGAAGAGCCAGGTCTTCAGGTCCCGGCGGAATGAACGGAGGTCGGGGGCAGTCCTCAGCTCCACGGGCAGCTGGTTCCAGAGGGCAGGCGCACCCACTGAGAAGGCCCTCCCCCTGGGTGTTACCCGCCGGCAATCTTTTACCGGCGGCGCCTTGAGAAGACCCTCCCTGTGCGAGCGCACTGGACGAAGGGAGCTTGATGCTGGCAGCAGGTGTTCCCTCAGATATCCCGGACCCAAGCCATTTAGGGCTTTATAGGTCATTACCAGCACCTTGAATCTCACCCGGAGGGCAACTGGAAGCCAATGCAGCTCGTGGAGTAGAGGTGTTATTGGGCCTCTGGTCATGTTTGTTGGGGGCTGCACTTTACTTACATAACACATTAAGCTCCTGCAACCCCTTTAGATCTGTAGCAATCTGTAACAAATGAAGCTCAACAATATATTGTGCTAAATTACGTGAATAAGACATTATGTCTTAATTATCATATCATCAGCTTAATTGTGAGCTGATGTACAATGGGAATTCTGTTAGCTTCTTGGCATAACAATGCACCGGACTTTGAACTCTGACATTGTTAAAGAAAGTCACTAAAGTTGAAAAAACAGAGCTTGGTGTGATAATCTCTAGCCAAAATAGATAAATTGCTAATATTTATAATCATGCTCGAAACATATAAGATATCTGTACAGGATTGAGTTCAAATATATCCTGTTTAATACAAACAGGAGTTTCCAGTTTGTTTATTTATTCAATTTGTACGGTTTCCAGTCTCAACAAGTGATTGCGCGTGAACAAAATTAACGTTCCATTAAGAGCTTCATTTTGCAGAGAAATCAACAGTTTTCTAGCAAATTAAATATCCACCCTACACTCATGCTTCTAGCACTCCAAAAAAAGATAAGAATGCATTTATTAGACTTTTTCCAAGACTACATACTGTATTTTTACTGAAACAATGTTCCTCCTCTAGAAACTATAACAACCTCCACCCCAAATTTAGTGGTAATCTCTCTGACAAGCTGGCACACTTAAAAGCAATAGAAGTCCATATAATATCCATCTCCTTGTAAGTTTACAAATTGTTTGCACTTCATACAATATGCTAAACCCACACCAGAAAAACATAATTTAATTTGAAAAGTAAGTCCAAAGCATTATTTCCAGGTTGATTTATCAAATATATATCTAATAAAGGTTTATTTTTGATCTGTATAGCTCCTTTTAAGAGCTATTTTTGCATCAACCATGACTGAGCTTAAAATCTTAAAAAGATTTGCCCTGCTTATTCCATGGAGACATGGCTACAAGAAGTCCTAGTATGATGCACTAGATTTGGGAAGTTAAAAAAATAATCACAAAGGAAGGTAATAACCTGCAGGGACCCATCTAAGGAGTTGAAATCAACTAAGATTACCTTTATTTAGTGCAGGTGTGTCTGGATAATGAAACATGCCCCTCAGATCTTGGGGATAGAAAGGCTCAAGGACATCCCATCAGGTAGTGAACTATACTGGTAGGATAAGGAAAATTAACCTTGCCTTTGCTATTGACTAGATACATACATGCAGAACAATTAGTCTTTTGTGGACTGTTTCCAAGCCAATCCCCATACATAGATCATCAGTTCATTATAATCTCTCTCTCTCTGATATACTTTGAAACTTTACTGGCTACTTGAGAAGGGAATGAGTCTGTTCAAAGTTGGCAGAAATAAGTGGTAACTAACTTATACTAGGTACAGTCACCCAATTACTCAAAACACAAATGAAGGATGGTGTTATTTATTTAAATTAAGTCACTGCCTACTTCTGAGGAGCCAATTTTGAGTGGCAATTTTTTTTTATTTCTGCTCTCCTTGTCTCCATAGATACATCTCTCCTCCATCCCGCCACCACCATGCACACATACCATCCCTCTCCTTAATATCACACTTTCCAATGGTTATTTTGGATTAAATCCAGCAATAGTTGGGAAGGCTACATCCAAGCCAAACATCCTTGGGAAGCTATAGGTTTAAGGGTAGAAGTAGCAAATGTGGTGTGGCTTTCCAGCATCAATATTTTTCCATTCCAAGCCCTTCTCTGCAAATCCTAAACCCCAAGCTGCATTTTGCCTCTCAGAGAAAAAGATAAAAAGTCTACCGGAAGCCACATATAGGTATGCTTCCAAGATTTTTTGAAAAAGCAGCAGAAGAAAGTAATTGGGATCTTGAGGTAACTGAAAGATATTTACAAAAAAAAATACTAGAACTTATTATTACAAAAATAATTCAAAACCTGTTATTGGCATAACGAAGATATCTGGAAAATATGCTAACAAATACGTGAACACACATAGTCTCCAGATTTTATTGCCAATATTTTTATGATTATTTTGTGCTGTCAGTTCTTGGAATACTAATACTAACAACAACAACAACAACTTTTAAAGTTGACCAAGTCAAATGTCGAGCCTTTCTCAGCTACTCCATTATTTTTGTTTTGTTAATTTTTTTTTTCAGTTTGGTCCTATTATTTAGATGGCTTTTTAGTCATCTGCCATTAGACAAGCAGAATAATTGTACTTCCGGTGGAAATTACAGTTCTAAGCTGTAGAATAGCATGTACTTTCCTTGGAATCAAGGAACCAGAAGGATTTTTTTTAAAGGCCAGATAAGATTTCTTGTCATTTAGCTGCCAGCTCTGAATTAAAACTGTCTGAATTAAATAACCTAGATTGCTTTAATCCCATAGATTTAGAAAGAAGAGAAGGAAGATGCAAGAATAACAGAATAACAGAGATGGAAGGGACTTCGGAGGCCTTCTAATCCAAACCCCCACTCAAGCAGGAAATGCTATAACATTTCAGACAAATTGTCTTCTGAACCTGAAGAAGAGAACTATGGTCAAGTAATGACCTAACTACCAGCATTTTTACCACTGGCTAGGTTGGGTTGGACACCTGAAAATTGTAGAACAGTGTCTTCTGGAGAACAATCCTTGTCATGAAGGAATAGGTAACTTTCTTCCATCTCGAGTTTCTCTGTGAGGGAGATAAATAGTTCCAAAATGGGACTATTGACAACCAGATTAAGCCTTAAAAAGTCTTTTCTGAGATTAACTCAGTGCTTCCCAAACTGTGCTCAATTACCTAAAATTGGGTAAAAGTGGTTTTTCTTTGGATAACAGCAGACCAAATGATTAAGCTTAGGTTAAGCAGTCAGTGCAAAATGTTATTTGAAGAACAGAATGATCATTTGAAATCTCTGTGGTTAACACTTCACAATGTATATCCTATGTTAATTGAGAAGGCCATGATGCAATTGTTGTCATTTCCAAGCACCTACATGTGTGAAGTAGGATTTTTCACTGTTGCCACAACAAATACGAACAAAACTGCTTGCTGAACCCTGAAAATGATTTTTAGTAGTGATGAAAATATTGGGAAACTCCAAATCCATTTAATAAAATCTACGCAGATATGACATACAGTTGCAAATATTGTTCCTTTCAGTGTTTATAACTGCATGGCCAACACACTTAAAGTAAATCCAAAACAATAAGGTGACATATTGGATACACCAGATCCAGCACTGTACTTATGATGAAAACTGTTAACAAGATGGATAACAGGAACCAAAAAATGAAAATATTTCAGGACTGAAAGGTCAATTCTCAACTGAAGTTGTATTTGTACATTGGCAACTCTGGGTTAATAATTTATAATAAAACTGTTTGGCAAATGATGTCTCTGCTATGAGAACTGTTTGGCAAATGATGTCTCTGCATAAACTGAAATAGTAATTACCACTTGAGTGGGTGACATCCCATACAAAATGAACACATATGAATATCTGCCACTCATAGAGGAAGATAAATGCAGCATTTTTAGAAGTCATCTGCTATGCCAAATTCCAACTACAGGGCAAAATCTAAGCTAGTAATTAGCAAAGGAATATAGTATCATTTTATATGTGTAAGCCATATACTTTTAAGCCTTATTTATTGTGCAAGTTTTCTTCTTTCTTATCGATTTAACAAGATGATCTCTTTTTTTAAGTTGAAGGAGGAAGAGGAGGAAAAAATGCTACTCTCATTATAATTGTCCCTCTGCATCTCTTCTCCATAGATGGTTTTGAAATATCTTAATAGCAATGAGAAGTCTGACCACAGATCCCTAACACCTTAGCCAGCTTGACCACTAGCAAACAAAGCGAGCATTTATTTTATTCAAATACCTGGATTTATTTCATAAAAATATATTTTCAAGTATTTTGAAATTTTGTCCTATGCCAAAAGTCTCATCAATATTATTTTCAAATGGGCTGTTGAAGCACCTAACTCAAGAGCAAATATTCCAATGTAAGAGAAGTTCACAGAGAACCATTTTAATGAATATGTGTCTGCTTGGAAAAACAGAGGCACACTCGTGCTCACATTTCAATATTACAATTTCTTAACTGATAATAAACAAATAGCAATAGCACTTAGACTTATATACTACTCCCGTAGTGCTTTGCAGCCCTTTCTAAGAAGTTTACAGTGTTAGCATATTGCCCCCAACAATCTGGGTCCTCATTTTACAAATCTTGAAGGATGGTAGGCTAAGTTAACCTTGAGCTGGTCAGGATCGAACTTCTGGCAGTCGGCAGAATTATTCTGCAATACTGCATTCTAACCACTGTGCCACCACAGTTCTCTGGTGCTTGACTTATTTGACTTTGCATTTTTTCTTTCCCCTTGACTAAATATGGATTAACCTAATCTTTTTAGGTAATTCTAAACTTTCCCCTCAGTTCAAGATCTTCAAAGCCAGATATATGTCTAATAATAATGACTCAATATTGTATGTTAAAACATCAGTTATTCTCAGTAATAATTGCAACCTCTGTCCTGATATTAAGAACTAGAATGTTGGTTCTGCTTTTTCTGTAAGAAATGACAGAAGCCAGCAATACCAAGTCAGGTGGTGAGAATACAATTAAGTGTGGCTGACTGATGAGAACAAATAAGTTTGAAATAGCTATATCAGTCTCCCTTTAATTCTTTGTTAGCAATCAAAAAAAATTATGCATATATGTGTGTGTGTGTGTGTGTGTGTAAGAGAGAGAGAGAAGGCATGCTTGATATTAATTTTTTACTCTTAATGTATTTTTATAAACCCTGCTTTGTTACAAAATAGAAACTGACCCACTTGAAATGTTTTCTAGCACATTCAAAAATGCCTATTTTGAAAGTGCAGAAAGGATGTGAGAGAAAACAAAGAGCATCCCACACACTTTCCCACTCTTCTGAGAAATGACACCTCTTAAAATATTGTATACAACTTCTAATTAATTGCTTTCATATGAAATGCATTTTGTTACTGTTTTTTTCTTTCTTTCTTTAGTCTAAATAATAAACATCTAACAAATTGTCCTAAGTCAATAAGTACAATATGTTGGCAATAACTAAATGCTCTGTTTGCATTTTGAGAGCAAAATGAAGTCTGCTGAGGTCAAGAAAGAACATGGGTGTTAATTTGAGATGTCAGGACACTTATCATCATTGTCACTCTCCCTTGAATACATGAATCTACTTTATTTGGATAAAAACTACTGTCCATCTGTCTTCACACTATGTACTCTGCCTAGAAGCAACTTCCCCCTCTCAGATAGGGGTATCTCTGTCTCCTGAAATCCTAGGTGAAGATACTATAATTTGGGGTGTTGTGCATACATGCTCTAGCAATCACATGCTCTACCAATAAGCAAAGAAATTTCATGGCAATCCAGATTTAATATAAAAACATGTAACAGGATGAACATGCCCTTTGATAAACAGTAAAAATAATGTTCCCCCTGAAGAAATCCATAAATGCCTTTTGCTAGAAACATCATGTTCTATACTATTCACATGACACTTTCAGGTTACATCTGTCTTTCAGCATGCCCTTATCTCTCTGCTCTTAAACAAGTAGATTAATTTGCAGTAACATTTGGTTATATTGTGGTTTTATTAATGGAAAGGAAAGCTTTGTGAGCTGAAGTAGGGTGGAAATCAAAGGCAGTGGAATAACAGAGTGTCTCATTCTGTTCTTGACAATATAGAGTTGTTGATTTAGTAATAATCAAGCTAAGGCTAGATAACTCAATATAATGTCCATGCAAGGCTGCAGATCAAGTTCTTATTCATTTATATTGTATTTCCAATATTTAGACTAGATTGGCAGTTTAAGATATTTTCACTAAGGAGCTATATTTAATATTTATTTAAATATTTTATATAAATGTTTAAGCCAAGGAGCTTCAAAAATTGTATACAGCAGAAATAAGCCAGCACAATAAATTGTAACATGTTATTTTGCATGCACACTTTCTGGGAGGGGAAGAATGTTCTTATGTTCTAAAAATATTCCATTATGTGTCAGCATCAGTTGCACCTATTTCCACTGGAAGAAACTGAAGATCACAACAGATATGCATCTTCAGTGGCATATATGTGTGTGTGTGTGTGTGTATGTATATGTATATGTATGTCATTTCCGACTCTAGGGGCCGGTGCTCATCTCCATTTCAAAGCCGAAGAGCCAGCGCTTGTCCGAGGACATCTCCCTTGTCATGTGGCCGGCATGACTAGACGCCAATGGCGCATGGAGCGCTGTTACCTTCCCTATTTTTCTACTTGCATTTTTAAGTGCTTTCGAACTGCTAGGTTGGCAGAAGCTGAGACGAGTAACAGGCGCTCACTCTGCTACGCGACACTCAGGATTCGACCCGCCAAACTGCCGATCTTCTGATCGACAAGCTCAGCGTCCTAACCCACTGAGCCACCGCGTCCCTATATATCTTGTTTCCTGTTTCAGCCAGTGACAGCTCATATTTGTGTAAATTCTTTGGATTGCTAACAAAGAATTAAAGGGAAGCTGATATGGCCATTTCAAACTCATTTGTTCTCATCAGCCAGCCATACCCTTCCTTCTGAGATTCGAACCTGGGCCGACTGCATCTTAAGCAGTTGTTTTAACCCCTAGGCCACAGGCTCTCTCTCGCTTTGTTAGCTGCAAGGCAAGGGAGATATGTGTTAAGTGTTTGTTAAGTATTTTGAATACCTTGCTAGGCCCCAAACACGGGGCAAATCTTTTATATATATATAAATATATATATATGCCTTTCATTCAAGAAACATGAGTTATCTAAGAACAGTAAACTAAAGATATGCAGAGTAAAATTCCTCAAAGCAACAGCATACAAAATGATGCAAGGTGATGCAAGGATTTTAAAACTAGGGAACATTCACTAGCGGTTCATCTCATCAACTTAAATCACAGTGTAAGATCTCAAATTGAAATTCATATCCATCTTTCTAAAGCCTTCCAAACAGGACATTCTCATTCACTTGGTTGAAAGCCATTGAGAAAACTAGGCCAAAGGGGATGTATTTGATGTTCGCATCGGCAACCTTGGATAGGATTGACAATAGCCAAGAATAATTACAGTATATGAAAAAGTTGTAGGTATATGTGAAAAAATATTATAATAAGAGTCTTTATAAGGTGTGATTTAGCAAATGCAAGGGTAACAAGACTTCTCACCCTACTACGTATGTCTAGTTGCTTCTCTGTTTTGCTCTTCTCTTCTTATATAGTAGCAACATATAAGCAGCAGAAAAGATTTCTGAGTATTTTAATGTAAGAAACAAATCTACTTTACAATCACTGAAAAGGGTGTCATAATGAAAGAGCAGCCATGAGTGTTATGGAAAACCTCGCCTACCTCTTCCTGTGCCATGAGTGGAAAGCACAGAGGCACTTCCTGTGAAACAGGAGAGGGGAAAGGGTGTGTACTAGATATTACATTCCTAAACTGGGTAACTGCTGCCAAGTGGAAAAACATTTCAAATTCAGCTACTGGATCATAGCCAAATCAAGTAGTTTTGCTGCTGCATTCAATAACAACAATGATAACAATTGTGACAATGATGACAATGATGATGGTGATGAATCTGCTAATCCAATTCACAAGAAGGAATTCATAATTATTGAAGTGTTGCTTCAGAAATTAGGATGCAATTTATTTTTGTTCTTCTGTCCTTAAAAGCAGACAGAATGAACTGAACTAGTATTTCATATTTCCAATGGAGAATTCTGTAGTGACATTGTCACTACATGGGCACATCCATTTTTTTTTTGACAACTGCACTGAATTGGTTATCTCTGCCTGCTTCTTTATTTTTTTTCCTATTTCCCAATCTAGCCAATAAATCTGAGATTACCTGACGATTTTCAAAACAAATACTAAAGCCAGTCAACCATAGTTAACTGTTTTGAATCACCCAAGTTCAACTACATACTGTATACTGCTTAGAGCCAATTATGTTGCAAACATACATATAAAAATAATTTCTGACTTCTAAATACTCAAGAGTGCCACATGTTAATTCATAGCTATGAAATGGACGTTATCACTCTTGTTAGCACATATAGCACATATTAAATGCATCTTATTGGTTATGAAGCTACTACCAATTTTTCCAAGTCCAATCCAATGTTCTGGCTTTAACCAAGAAAGCCTCAATGCCTTAGATAAGGAAACATCAAAAATTGCCTCTTCTTAGACAAAGATGCTCATGCAGTTTGCATAAAGATGTTCATCAGTGGCTACGTGAAATGGGCAGGAATTCAAAAATTGTTCCAGATATGGCTGGTACATAATGCAGCAGCACAAACAGTTATGGACAGGCCAGGAACCTTTCCTTCATGAGCTGCACTAGCTGCTATAGGCTTCCAGATGCAGTCCATGATCCTCATTTGCATGAATTTATGGCATAGGCTTGGATATTCAAGTTATTGACCATCTCCTGTATGGTCTGACCAAGCTGGCATGCTCTAGTTCCCATTGAGCAAAGGAATGAAATCACTGTCATCTAGTGGTATCCAGAAGGTAGACCACTTCCGCCATAGCATCTGCTCTCCAGAAAATCATTTTGCCCAAGATTTATATGGACCCCTCTATTTAAGCAAGCTCTATCCATGAGTTAGAATGGATGATAGACCCCTGTGGGATGTTTCAGTTATTTAATTAATTATTGCTTTCCCCCAGATTTGCAGTCACTGAATGAGACAGTTGCTAAACGAGGATTACCTATGCAATTGAGAGCCAGCATGGCATAGTGGTTATTAAAATAGCAATGGGCAGACCCAGGATCTAATCTTTCCTTAGCTACCGAAGCCAACCCTGTGGCCTTTGGAATAGTCTGCTCAAATAAGTGTAAAACTGTATAACAAACTAACTGAAGAACAAGCCTCATTATTGTTTCAGGTATTGACAGCTTTTGTGTAAAAACATCAATCCCTCAGCACCTGGTTAAAGAACCAAATCTTTACTAATCTTCTAAAGAATAGCAAAAGGATGTGTATCTCATTTCTGGAAGGAGTCACAAATCATTGGTTTGCTTTATTAGGTAGATCTTTAATGAAGAATGGTTGCCAATGCCTTTACCTCATGCTTAGAATCTTTGCTCTTGCAAATAACCTCTGCATCTTCTTCATCACACAAAGCTTTTGTTTTGAAAGCAGACTGTTTACTGCCTGAAGTCTTGAAGACTTTGTTGGATTTCAGTGGTATAAGCTGAACAGGTACAGTGACATCATTTATGTGTTCTGGGGCAGCTATCAAGAGATCTTTTGAAAAGGCTCACCTGCATGATGCAGTGATTTGCCTGGCATTGCATTGCAATTATCAATTTTGGGTGGAAAATTCTTTCCATGGATCATCTTCCTACATGCCAAAAGAATACAAACATAGCAAAGTGAAGAAAGTACTTCACACAGTCACATTATTTTCCTCAGCATATAATACTGAACCAAATACAGAGACAACCATACTTAACCTACACCCATTAAACATAACTGAAAAGCTCCAGTCTACTGTAAATATGCACATTAATGTATGCACCAATAATTAGGCTCTTAGATGTACTGCAAATTTCAAAAAATATTTTATGGTTTGGTTTACATGACATGTCTAGCAATAAGAATAGCCTTATTCTTATTAGCACTAGACAAGCAGTCCCTACAACTTCCCCTGCATGAGGCCCTCATCATGGCTAAATCCAGTTTTAAGCTGATTTAATGAATCACATATGAACATGCAATATTTCAGCTCAAACAATTGTATGAGGCTGCAGAGAAAAGAGTGTCCAGACTGACTTTTGAAAGATACATAAATTCTTCACAATACTTGGAAATCCTAAATAGTGATTGTATAGCTAACATTCAGCTGTTTGGAAAACTAGACTTGTACACAAGTATGACAGTAAAAGTAACATTTTACACAAGTATGACAGTTCTAAGAATGCAAAATGGAATGTATGGAAATTACTAAATATTAATTCTGCTCTAATACTACTGATCATTTTTAGAATATTTGATTTGCATCTGCCAGCAGGAGAATTTAGCCACAAAACCCCTTTTTAGAAACCAGGCTCAATGTCAGGAAGAACAATAACCAAATTCCCTCAAAGACATAGAATGAACTTTCCATATTAATTAACAATATAACTAACTTACAACTATCAGAGACTATTCTTTACGGTCATGGATTGTGTTTGTTTGGGCATTGTCACTTTTCAGATTGCAAGGATATCAGACCACACATATATTAACAAAAGGCTGTCATGAAAAACCAGAAAAAAATGACAAAAGGTCTGATAATTTCATTTTTTGTAAATAAACTCATTGTGAAGGGAAGCAGAAATCTTTATCAACTTTCCCATATCTATAACACTCCCCAGATTTCTAGTGCAGTTCCAATAGATACGAGACTGGTTGGGAAAAATGATCTGTATTTTAATAAACTTAGAACACTGGTGTTAGAGAAGCCACCAATAATATTAGCTAAATCATTGTGGTGCCATAATGATGAAGCATTGTCTGTGTTGGGGATAAATAATATATTTTATCTATATAGATGCTATGAGGAATTTTAATTACACAAGAGAAAGATCAGGCAAACTGAAACTCTTTGATGATCCTGGAAGGAAAGGAAACAGAAAAAAGACAATTATAAACCCAATGTCTTTTTTTTCTAACTTGCACTTATATTTAAGTCAAACTTACTATAACATATATAATTAAAACTTTTTCATTGTGATAGCAATATAACTTTCAAATTTGTGCAGTGTTTTGTTCAGCATTGTTGATTTTATCTAGCCAGAAATGTATTTTGACATGGTATTTATATTGCATTATAACATTTTCTTTATTAAAAATATGGAAGGCAAATCTTTGGATATACATTTGTAAAGTTAAAAACTATTTGTGGATGTTTTCAGAAAATGCTGTAGTGATGGTTCTTTTATTTATAAAATCTCAATGTAGTAGCTGCGATACTGAGTCTGGATTGAACAACTCTTGGTGAACGTTAGATGGCAGTAAGGAACTAGAGTTCCTTAGTGTCTTTTTGCTGCCATCTAGTGATCTTCTGGATTTTTGCATCACATCTGGTTTTTAAAACACTCTTACTTCTTTAGGTTAAAAAAGTTTGTTTTCTTACTTTAGTTTCAGATAAAACCTCTACCATACATGTTACTGACATGATAGTAGTGTTTCAATATGTAAGAGGTTGCCAAAAGAAGAGAGAGTCAAGCTATTCTCCAAAGGACCTGAAGGCAGGACAAGAAGCAACGGATGGAAACTAATCAAGGAGAGAAGCAATCTAGAACTAAGGAGAAATTTTCTGACAGTTAGAACAATTAATCAGTGGAACAGCCTGCCTCCAGAAGTTCTGGATGCTCCAACACTGGACAATTTTAAGAAGAGATTGGACAACTATTTGTCTGGAATGGTACAGGGGGTTGGACTAGAAGACCTCCAAGGTCCCTTGCAACTCTTTTACTCTGTACTAATTTTGTATCACAGTGTTATTAAGTATATAAACTTGTAACTCTATAAGCCTTTAATGAATCAATAAAATGGACTTTGAATTACAGGTTGAAATGTTAATGGAATTTGTTAAGCTGAGTCTGAAAGGTGCATAGCTATCCTCCTGTGATAACTCCTCACCTACTGAATTACTGAAAAGGTAACTAGGTGGCTTGTTCCCCATAATTATTTCAAAACTAGTCAAAGTTTAGCATTTCAGATTAAAATATACTTAAATTATCTACTGTAGTCACTGGCACTTGAAAACAATACATGTGGGGATGAGACAGCATACAGGGCGGAGGTAAAAAAACTATCCATATGGTGTTGTAACAACAACTTGCACCTGAACATCGGTAAGACGAAAGAGATGGTACTAGACTTTCGGAGGAAAAAGGAGGATCCTGCCCCACTTTACATCGGGGAGGACTGTGTGGAGAGAGTTTCCTCCTTTAAATTTCTGGGAGTCTACCTCTGTGAAGATCTGACCTGGAAAGTTAATACAACCCAGGTGGCTAGAACGGCCCAACAGAGGCTTCACTTTCTTAGGGTCTTGCAGAAGAACAGGGTAGAACAACGACTTATGACCTTCTTTTACCGGTCTACTATAGAGAGTGTCCTCTCGTATGGTATTGTGGTTTGGTATGCTGGTCTGACAGCCGCGGATAGGAAAGTATTACAGAGGGTGGTGAGCACAGCACAAGACATTGTGGGCTGTCCCCTGACACCACTGGATGACATCGCCAGGGCTCGCTGCCTTGGAAGAGTGAGGAAAATTCTCAGGGATGACTCACACCCTGGACGGTATCTCTTTACTCTCCTACCATCGGGTAGGAGACATAGGAGTATAGCCAGCCGCACCAACAGGCTGAAAAACAGCTTTTATCCATGGGCTGTTAGGCTTTTGAATGGGAAATAATTTTTATAAACTTTATGCAGAATTGACTTGCGAGGCTAGTGTGTTGTACAATTAGTTCACATGGTGTATTAAGATGGAGGGTTTGTTGTCACTGTGAGTTGGGGGGTGGGGGCACGAAGGGAGGCTCAGCCAATCTCAATGTATACATGGTTGTACTTTGACAATAAAGGTTCATTCATTCATGTCTTATATCAGGGCTTTTCAACCTTTTCACCCATTGTACCACTTTTAGGACATGGCAACATCCGAGTACCACCAGTCAGGTTTAGGTTTAGGTTTATTAAATTTATATGACACCTAGCAAGGTGTCAAAAACTTGATGACCAAATAAAAAAAAGGAAAAAAGTGAAGTACAGGTAGTCCTCAACTTACAACAGTTCGCTTAGTGACTGTTCGAAGTTACAGTGGCACTGAAAAAAAAGCCAAACAAGACACCTGCCTGCCCGCCCGGGGGTGCTCTTCCTCCTGTCCGAGGTTTTCATTGTTCTGAGCATTTCTGTTGAGGATTGGCAGCGGGGGGGTGGGGGTGGGGGGGTGTTTGATTTTTATTTCCCCCATCTGCTGAGTGGTTGCAGCAGGTTTTGGTCACTTCACATTTATTTATTTTATTTATTTTATCCCATTTATATCCCGCCCTTCTCCGAAGACTCAGGGCGGCTTACAATCTAAGAAGCACAAGTCAATGTGCTTAGCAATGACCCTGGGACACTGTGACCGTCATAAATATGAATCAGTTGCCAAGCATCTGAATGTAAATCAGAAGACCCTGGAGATGCTGCAACATTCCAGCTGATCAGTGCTTCTTCTGGGCTCAGAAGAAATGCCAGGATCAGTGCCGAGCTTCAGCTGGAGCCTGGCGCTGATCCTGGCGCTTCTGCTGAGCCCTGACAGCCCTGCAGCTCCAGCCATCTCTCACTCAGGCTTGTGTGGTGCTGCCACTGGTTCAGCTCATTCCTCTCCCACACTACTTTTCTAGGATGGTCACATACCACTTGCCAGGTGCCAATGTACCACAGGTGGTACCCGTACCACTGGTTGAAAAGCCCTGTCTTATATGTTTTCATATGGAATTGCCACAATTCCAATCAAATTCAGACTCAATCATTTCTAAAAGCTACTTTGGTTCTAATATAGTAACTCATATGCTGCATTCCAATTTCCCAACTGATTTACACTGTCAGTACAATATTGAAAATCCTATGAATGCCATGCAGCTTTTGTTTAATAGGCTGCAAGTTGCCCTACATTTAAGAAAATATGCCTTCCCTTAAATGGCTTGTACAATCAGTTGAAATGATCAGAAGACTGATTAAATATTATTTAGCCAGTTCACAGTTCTCACCATCTGCTTTCAGCTACCAAAATCTATGATAGAATAAGGTGTCCTCAGATTTCCCTGTTGAGACCTGGCAGACAGAGTTTGCAAAACAGATGGCTACTTTAAAACACTCTGCCAGATGGTAAAGGCAGTCCAAGGCACTTAATTCAGATAAACTGGTTAATACAAGTGCTGCAACAAATACTTACGGCCTTTAACACAGAGTTAGACAACCTGTGACTCTAGTGATGTTGAAAGATTGTTAGCAAGTTATTAAACAATTGCAAATTAATTGGATTAATTATATTTGATTACAATTTTAATAAACATTTAAATTAGATAGAGCTAAAGCTAGTGCTATAGCTAGAGCGAGAGAGAAAGAAAGATAAAAATATTTGTTTTGTGCCCACTACTTGTTGGAAAGCAACCCTTGGCACCCCACAAAATCCAAAGATGGCCATCATCTCAAAAAACATTGTGAAGTTGTGAAGTACATGTAGCGGGGCTGGCTGAAAGGCTTTGTGGGAGCCTGCCCGAGGAGAGGGAAGCTCGGACAGCTGCTGCCGGTTTTGGGTGTGGCGGGCATGGATCCAGGGGAAGAAAAAGGAGGAAAGAAAGGATGTGAGTGTGGTTGCTGTTGCTGTTGTCAAGGAGAGACCAGGTGAAGCTGGATTTGAGGTTTTAGCTGTGACTCCTAAGGAAGTGGACAGGATTATGAGAAGGTTGAGCGCCTCCACATGCTTACTGGACCCGTGCCCTTCCTGGCTGGCCTATGCAGCTCGAGAGGGGACACGAGGCTGGTTCCTAGCGGTCATCTCTGCTTCTCTGAGTGAGGGTCACTTCCCCACCGCCTTGAAGGAGGCGGTGGTGAGACCTCTCCTCAAGAAGCCCACCTTGGACCCATCCTCTTTGAATAACTTTCGTCCTGTCTCCAACCTTCGCTTCCTTGCGAAGGTTGTTGAGAGCGTGGTGGCGCACCAACTTCCTCAGATCCTGGATGAAGCGGTTTATCTAGACCCGTACCAATCGGGTTTCAGGCCGGGCTACAGCACAGAGACGGCATTGGTCGCTCTGATGAATGATCTCTGGAGAGCCCGGGACAGGGGCCATTCCTCTGTCCTAGTCTTATTAGACCTCTCGGCGGCTTTCGATACCATCGACCATGGTATCTTACTGCGACGCCTCAGGGGACTGGGAGTGGGAGGCACGGTTTTGCGTTGGTTCTCCTCCTTTCTCCAGGGTCGCTCGCAGTCGGTGCTGGCAGGGGGACAGAGGTCGACCCCGAGGCCTCTCGCTTGCGGAGTCCCTCAGGGGTCGGTCCTCTCGCCTCTCCTGTTCAACATCTACATGAAACCGCTGGGTGAGATCATTCGTAGCTTTGGAGTAGGGTACCATCAGTATGCTGATGACACCCAGCTTTTCATCTCAACTCCAAACAATATCAGTGATGCCCTCGACGTGATGTCCCGCTACCTGAAAGCGGTCCGGGAATGGATGGGGAGGAACAGGCTTCAACTGAACCCGGACAAGACTGAATGGCTGTACGTACCGGCAAGCCAGGATATTCAGAACGTCCCATCCCTTAACATCGGGGACAAGTTACTACCCCCTGTTGATAGGGCCCGCAACCTGGGTGTCCTCCTAGACTCGCAGCTCTCCCTGGAAGATCACATAGGAGCTGTGACCAAGGGGGCCTTCTCCCGGGTTCGACTAGTTCGCCAACTACGGCCTTATCTGGACCTGGATGCCTTACGTACAGTCACCCATGCCCTTGTGACCTCTCGCCTAGACTACTGTAACGCTCTCTACATGGGGCTGCCCTTGAGATCCACTCGGAAGCTTCAACTGGTGCAAAGTGCAGCGGCACGGACACTCTTGGGAGCCTCCCGATACTCCCATATCACACCTCTCCTCCGTACGCTGCACTGGCTTCCGGTTGCCTTCCGTGTGAAATTCAAGGTGCTAACAATGACATACAAAGCCCTACATGGCATGGGTCCGGACTACCTACGGGAGCACCTTCTGCCAATGTCAGCACCCCACCGTCCTGTGCGCTCCCACAGAGAGGGCCTCCTCAGGGTGCCACCGCTCAAGGAATGTCGGCTGGTGGCCCCCAGGGGGAGGGCATTCTCAGTGGGTGCGCCAGCCCTCTGGAACTGCTTGCCAACCGAAATCCGGATGGCCCCCGACCTCCGCACCTTCCGGCGCGACTTAAAAACCTTCCTGTTCCAGCAGTCCGGCCTGGCCTGATAGCTTTAATTGGGGTCCCAGTTTGTTTTTACTATTGTTTTTTATTGTTCAATCTGTATACCTACCTTACTCTGTACACCGCCCCGAGTCCCTCGGGAGAAGGGCGGTTTATAAAAACAAATAAATAAATAAATAAATAAATAAAGAGTAAGAGAAGGTGAGAAGGTGGAATTGTATTGCTTTCTTTCACAGGGGGGATATCCTGAGCGGAGGCAAGAGAGAATGAGGAGAAAGAAAGTTGCTGAGGTTGCTAAATTCAGATTTTAACAATAAACGAAAGGGGGAGGGGTTTTGACATCGACGAGACCTGAGACTGCAAGCGACGACAGAAGAGAAGGAGAGGCTGGTCGCTATTGCTTTGGAGACCAGCAGCCATTCGAACTTTGATTACTGTTACTTGTGCAAGTTATAGACATTGTGGGGAGTTGCCCTCGTGGGACAAGCTGTTACTGCAGAGCACTGACTACCTTCATTGTGTTTCCATTGCTGCCTGGAGCTAGGATTTTCCCCACCCCCTTGTTTCCAAATGGTCACTATAAAATAAACACCACCACCCATTGACTATTGGGGCTAGGGCTGGTCACCTTTGTTCCTGAAAGCCCCCCCCCCCGACAATGAGAATCTGCCACCTCCTCACTTCACGTGAGCTCCCGCTGGAAAAGATACTTTATTAACACCTTGAGAGGTCAGCTGCAGAGCGCAACGGAGGGGAGCAGGGATGGGAGGACCTGGGCTTTGGCAGCCTCTGAGGGACTAATGCTACATACATCAAAAATGTACACGTGTACAAAACCAAAAAGTGACTGTTATTCAAGATTTATTTTATTTATTTATTTATTTAGATTTCTATACCGCCCTATTCCTGAAGGACTCAGGGCGGTTTCCAGGGCAGCATAAAATACAATATAAAAGATAATATAAAATTAAAATAAATTAAATTAATTAAGCCCAACAATTAAAACAATATTTAAAAAGCTAAAACCCCTTCAGTCCAGGCCTGATAAATCGAAAAGCCAGGTTAAACTTAAGATTATGCACGATACTCGTGAAAGAGGTGGTCTTAAAATGCCCAATCTTAAATTATATTATGAAGCTGCTGCGTTAGCAGGAATAAGTGATTGGATTAATTTGACACAAGAGAGATTATTAAATCTTGAGGGCCACGACTTGTTATTTGGCTGGCATGCATATTTGTTGTATGATAAGAAGGTAGATAATGTGTTTAAAGTGCATATTTTAAGACAGGCATTGTTGAGAGTTTGGAAGAAGTATAGATATAAGTTAGACTGTAAGATGCCATTGTGGGCAATTCCAAAACACGCAATAGAAAACATAAATGTTGGTTTCAAACATGATGTGACTACGTATAAGGAGATTTTAAGCTTGGAAAGAAGTGTATGGTGTTTAAAATCGTATAACCTCTTGCGAGATGAGAAGATTGTTCAAACTTGGTTTCAATATACTCAGTTACGGGCCAGGTGGAAAGAAGATCAGAAAACTGGTTTTGCAATGACTGATGAAAATTTGATAAAGCAAATTAGAAATCAGGGTCCAGCACATATGAAACGGATATATCTTGCATTGATAGAAATTGACTCAGAAACAGAACTTGTTAAAGATTGTATGATAAAATGGGCCCAGAATATCCAAGAAGTTATTACAATGGACACGTGGGAAAAGATCTGGGTGAGGAACGTTAAATTTACACAAGCTCAAAATCTAAGAGAGAACTTTTATAAAATGTTTTATAGATGGCATTTAGATCCTAAAAAGCTTGCAAGTATGTATCCGAATTATCAGCCAAAATGCTGGAGGTGTGGTGGCGAAGATGCAACATATTTTCACATATGGTGGACCTGCAAAAAGGTCAAGGCTTTTTGGATAAAAATTTGGTGGAATATGCAGAAGATCTTCAAGCAAAGGATAAAGTTTTGTCCGCAATTTTTTTTGTTGGGTATAATTGCAGATGCTACTGTTGTGGACACTAAGTTGATGTTGAATTTAATTACAGCAGCAAGACTTTTAATAGGTCAATATTGGAAGAAGGAGGAACTGCCGACTATAGAAGAATGGACTTTAAAGGTTTCTGACCTGGCAGAAATGGCAAAGATCTCGGCTTATTTGAAAGATCATTCGCAAGAACGTTATATTATGGAGTGGAAAAAATGGATTGAATATATCCAGAACAAATATGGGACTAAAAAGTTTCATTTAGCATTTGAATAAGTCTTCCTTTCTATTTTCTTTTTTTTCTATATGAAATATTAGTATTGCTTGTAGTTATCTTATATGAGCTAGAGAGTGATAGATTTAAGAATTTATTATTGGTAGCATATGGATGCTTATGATTGTTCTTTGTTTTTATACCCTGTACTTAGCTCTGGGAAGTCGGGGGGGGGGAGGGGGGAAAGGGGGGGGGAGGGGTTGGGAGGGATAGGTAGGGGAGGGGGAGGGGGGATTGTTAAAGATAAAATGTATTTTAAAACTTTTCAATAAAAAAAAAAAAGAAAAGCCAGGTTTTCAGGTCCTGGCGAAATGAACGCAGATCGGGGGCGGTCCGGAGTTCCACAGGTAAATCATTCCAAAGGGCAGGCGCGCCCACAGAGAATGCCCTCCCTCTGGGGATCACCCGCCGGCACTCCCTAACCGGCGGCACCCTAAGGAGGGCCTCTCTATGGGAGCGCACAGGACGATGGGAAGTTGATGCTGGCAGCAGGTGCTCCCTAAGATAATCCGGACCCATGCCATGTAGGGCTTTATAGGTCATCACCAGCACCTTGAATCTCACCCGGAGGGCAACTGGAAGCCAATGCAGCTCGCGGAGAAGAGGCGTTACACGGGAGTATCAGGAGACTCCCATCACAACTCGCGCGGCTGCATTCTGCACCAGCTGAAGCCTCTGAGTGGTCCTCAAGGGCAGCCCCATGTAGAGAGCATTGCAGTGGTCTAACCGAGAGGTCACGAGTGCATGAGTGACTGTGCGTAGGGCATCTTGGTCCAGATAGGGCCACAACTGGCGCACCAGGCGAACCTGGGCAAAACCCCCCCTGGTCACGGCACCTATGTGGTCTTCTAAACTGAGCCGTGAATCCAGGAGGACGCCCAAGTTGCAAGCCCTATCAATGGGGGGTAACACCTCACCCCCCCCATAGTTAATGATGGACAAAACTGGTTCTCCCGAGATGCCGGTATGCACAGCCACTCAGTCTTGGCGGGATTGAGTCGAAGCCTGTTCCTCCCCATCCAAACCCGGACCGCCTCCAGGCAACAGGACATCACGTCGAGGGCATCACTGAGTTGGTTCGGGGTGGAAAGAAAAAGCTGGGTATCATCAGCGTACTGATGATACCCCACCCCAAAACCATGAATGATCTCACCCAGTGGCTTCATATAGATGTTGAACAAGAGGGGAGAGAGAACCGACCCCTGAGGAACTCCACAAACGAGAGGCCTCGGGGCGGATCTCTGCCCTCCCATCAACACCGACTGCGAACAGCCCAGAAGGTAGGAGGAGAACCACTGGAAAACAGTGCCCCCCACTCCTCTGAGACGCCGCAGTAGGATACCATGGTCGATGGTATCAAAAGCCGCTGAGAGGTCTAATAGGACCGGGACAGAGGAACAACCCCTGTCCCGAGCCCGCCAGAGATCATTCACCAGTGCGACCAATGCCGTCTCCGTGCTGTACCCGGGCCTAAAGCCCAATTGGTACGGGTCTAGGTAATCAGTTTCCTCCAGGAACAAAGGGAGCTGATGCGCCACCACGCTCTCAACAACCTTCGCTAAAAAGCGAAGGTTGGAGACCGGACGTTATTCAAAACAGCCGGGTCCAAAGCAGGCTTCTTGAGAAGGGGCCTCACCACCGCCTCTTTCAAGGCAGTAGGGAAGGTACCCTCTCTCGAAGAAGCAGTTATTACTGCCTGGAACCAGCCTCGTGTCTCCTCCCGAGCTGAATACACCAGCCAGGAAGGGCACAGGTCCAATAAACACGTGGTGGAACTCAGTCTCCTCATGGTCCTGTCCACCTCATCTGGGGTAACAGGATCGAACTCGCTCCAAATGACAGTCTCAAGACCGCTCAATTCCTCCCCATCAGTCTCTGTCTCAGAGTCCAGACAGGCCCGAATCTGAGCGATTTTGTCCGCAAGATGGTGACTAAACTCCTCAGCCTGCCCCGATCAAGGAGGGAGCGAGTCACCCTAAACAGGACGGCCAGGCGATTATCTGCGGACACGATGAGGGCAGCAAAGTAGTTAGACTTCGCCGTCCTCATCGCCGCGAGGTAAGTCCTCATAGCGGCTCTCAACCGCAATCGGTCAGATTCAGAACGGCTGGATCTCCAACAGCTCTCCAGACCCTGTCTCCGACACTTCATCTCCCGGAGCTCCACAGAAAACCATGGAGCCCAATGGGATCTGCGCCGGATCAGGGGTCGCAAGGGTACAACACGGTCGAGCGCCTCGGTGGCCACCCTTTCCCAGGCCTCCACCAAGGCATCGACCGGGCTGTGAGTGAGGGAGATAGGTATAGACCCAAGCACCGTCTGGAACCGTTCTGGATCCATTAGGCGCCTGGGGCGGAACCACATGGTCTGTTCCACAGCCCAGCAGCGAGGGGTGGCAAAACGGAAGACCAGCCGCAGGAGGTGATGATCGGACCATGACAGGGGGACAATATTTGGCGAGCCCCCTCCCAAATCATCAAACCACTGTCCAGATAGAAAAACTAGGTCGAGAGTGTGGCCCCCCTCATGAGTCGGACCCTGAATTATTTGGGTCAGGTCCATAGCCATCATGGAGGATGTGAACTCCCGAGCTAACTCTGACGATCCCCCCAGGGAAGGAAGGTTAAAGTCTCCCAAAACTATAAGTTTGGGAAACTCAACCACCAACCCCGAAAGGGCGTCGAGAAGCTTGGGCAGGGCCGTTGCTACAGTGCTGGGCACCAGGTATGTCAGCAACAAGCCCAACTGAGCCCCAGGGCCGCACCTCAGGAGGAGTGACTCACTCCCGCCCATCTGTACAACAGTAGTTTCCCGTGGACATAAGGTCTCTCGTATAACCACTGCCACACCCCCGCCCCTACCCTGATCCCGCGGCCGGTGAAGCACACAGAAACCCGGAGGGCAAAGCTCAGTCAGAGGGACACCTCCCTCTGAGCCCAACCAGGTTTCGGTAATGCATGCCAGATCCGCGTGTTCCTCCTCGATCAAGTCACAGACGAGGGAAGCTTTGTTCACAACGGATCTGGCATTAAAATATACCAACCTGAGCTCAGGGGCCTGTTCCCCCTCACCCCCAGATAAATGGGTACCAGCCGGAGGGTCGGAGCACGCTACCGCTTGAAGATAGCGGGGGCGTGATCCCAGATGTTGATATGGCCCTCCGTGTAACCGCCTGCTGCCATTCCCAATTGTCATGGGGATTGAAAACCCCACCCCACTGCTGGGAAAACAAACTGCAAACATAGCTAAGGATACAATAATATATCTCATGTTCCATTTTTTATTAGGTGTTTGTCATATTTGATACACTCTCCTAACTAGATAATAGATTTGAGGAACATCATAAACAGAAGCGGTGTCTATTGGTATTTTTAAAATGTATTAGGAAATTAAACCTATATACTTTCAATTCTCCATTTCATATTCTCTGTGAAACTTAATAAAGGAAGTTAGTGAAGTCAGGAGAAAATAATGCAACAAACAGGCTAACCCCATAAAATTAGTTGCACAGTATCAGCACTTGGATGATCCCTTTCCTCATCCCTTTATAACTTTCAATATTAAGTAGCCTTCGGATTGCATGAAAGGATTGGGAATTGCGGCACTGATTATGATAGTTCTGCTACATCCTTAGAAAGTGATTGTAGTCAGTGGCAGGGAAGAGACATCTATTTGTTGGGCTCTCCAGTGTGGGTGTGCAGGGTTCTTTTCTTTTTCCCTGTTTAACATTTATATACTGCTCAAAAAAATAAAGGGAACACTTAAACAACACAATGTACTGTATTTAATAGTAGGATGTCTTATCTTGTGTTCCCTTTATTTTTTTGAGCAGTATATAAAGCTGTTGAGAGTTCAGGATGAGGAATTACCAGTATACGAAAAACCCAGATACATCCTTCAGCTCAGCTTGGGATGGTGATTCAGTGGAAGTTCTGATTCAGTGCTTGAAGGCTAGAAGAATCAGGTTAAAGTTAATTCCCAGCAAAACCAAATTACTGTTTGACCATCTGACAGTCTAATTGTTCAGTGGTTATTCTGGAAGAGATAGGATTCCCTCAAAGAAGACTTTGGGGTCTTTCTAAAGTCATAGTTGCTGCTAGAGTCAGGTGGAGTTTGTGACAAATGAGGCTGGTGTACCAGTTTTAGCCATTCCTGTTCTGCTCTGCTTGCAATGTCACATGCCCTTATCAGCTTCTTATTAGATTACTACACATCCTTGAAGGATATCTGAAAGCTGAAATCAGTAGAAAATGCAAGAGCCCTCCAAGCTCCCTTCAAACTCTATTCTATTCTGAAATTCTGTATGATTTGGCATCCAGGTATTTCCAGGATAGTCTACTCCAAATAGATCCTATCCATCTAGGGTGCTTGTCCCAAATGGATATATTGTGAGTTTCACCCCCTTAGGAGATTCAGGGGAGGGAGGAATAGTAGATTGTGTGTGTGTGTGTGTGTGTGTGTGTGTGTGTGTGTGTGTAGCAGTACCCACCCTTTGGGGGGGTGTTAAATTGCACCTTTGCTCCTGAGCTTCAGGAAGACTGTGAAAATGGAGATATTTGGAAGGACATTTGGAAGTTAATATCTGTACACCCATTTATGCCAGTTTACGTACTTATGTATTTATGTACTGTTGAACTATGAATTAATAGTGATGTATTGATTTATTGTATTATCTTTTTAAATTTTAATGTAATATTGGTGTGCTGCCACACTTGTGGACTATGACAATACATAAATAAAGTAAATATTACTCTTGCAGTATAGACAGACATACTAAATGCAATTGCTAAATGCAATCCTAAACTCTTTTGTGTTATTGTTTTTGCAGGATCCTTTGTACCTTTAAACTATATGACTGATATTTGATAACTCAATTTGCAGCTAATTTTCAACAGGACTGCTAGCCAGCAGAAAGTGGCAGTACAAGTTCCATTAACACATGTAAAGAAACAAGATAAAACAAAAATAAATATTCCACCCGCAAAAAAAACGTATCAGGAAGAGGAAAAAAACCTTTCCCCAGTGTGTGACATGCTTCTACTCCTATAAACTCCACACCATGCTGCCCACTCAGCCATCCAAATTTGTCTGTAGTATTTTTATTGACTTGTGTAAACAAATCTTCCCCAAACCTAGATGTGCCATGATGTGATGGATTTTGAATCCTGTTCCTTTTATGTTGGCTCAGAATGTTGTGATTTAAAGTCCAACATATGTGACAGAATTGGGGACAGTCTGGTGAAGACTTACACATCAGAGTTTTATGCAAATGTTAGAAATCTTAATATGGCATTCCATTTCTGCCAGGGTTTGGGTTCCATGAAATCATAATAAAGAAGAGACTTCATACCATATCTAGTTTAATCTCCTACTCTGAAGAAGAATCCACTAAACCAGGGATCCTCAAACTTGGCAACTTTAAAACTTGTGGACTTGAAGTTGAAGTCCACAAGCCTTAAAGTTGCCTAGGTTGAGGACCCCTGCACTAAACCCCCTCTGATTGGCAGCATCTACCACCACCACTTCCCCATTTGAAGATTTGCATTGAGGAGGAATCCATCACTGTTCTAGGTAGTCTGTTTCACTATCAGGAAACTTTCCCAAATATTCAGCCAGAATATTCTTTAATTTCAACATATCCATACTTGTTCTGCTCTTGATATCAGTGGAGAGCAGTCTTGTCCCCTCTTGCACATGACAGCTTTTACACAGATATTTGTAGACCATTACCACATCTCCTGTGGTGGTTATACCTTTGTCAAGTTAAACATGTCCAGTTCTTCATAGACCTCGGTTTCCAGACCTCATATGATCCTGGTAATTATCTACTGAACCACCCTAAAATATTCCATGTTTCTTTTAAATTATGTTAAAATTTCATATTCCAAAAGAAGCACAGAATACAGTGGAGCTATTATCCCCTGATGCAATCTGGACACAATTGTTATTTGATGATGTTATTGTTATATAATGATGTCACCTACTTTGGGTAATGAAACGTCTTCAAGAACACAACCAAATTCAGAGAGCACCAAGGACCCCTGATTTCAACCCTGAGCTACAAATATTCTCCTTTTATTAATAATCATGGTAGCCCAAGACTGCATTGGATCTTTTAGCTTCTTATCTCATCACTCGCTAATATTCTGCTGGTACCCCACTTGTACTCCTAGCTCCTTTCCACATACCGGTATACTCTGCCAAACCAGATCTACACAATTTCATATTATGGATTGGATTTTTCTATGCACTTGTCACAGGTGAACATCACTGTATTTGACTGGTCTAATGTTCAAGCCCTTCAAGCTAATTTTGAATTTTGTTCATTAGTGTATAAGCCAACCTCCTAGCTTGGTGTAAACCAGGGGTCCCCAACCCCCAATCCATGGATTGTGGCATGTCCACAACTGGTCCACACAAACAAGCAAAGTCCCATTTGTGGGATGCAGGCAGCACACAAAACCACACACTTTCCAGTCCGCAGAAAAACCTTTCTCCACAGGACCGGTCTCTGGTGCCCAAAAGGTTGGGGACCTCTGGTGTACACTACAGCTCGGTGATCTACATATCCAAAAGGATTTGCATTCTAACATGTTGTTAAATATTCAAAAGGACCTTAATAAACTTGAACATTCAGCCCTATCCAACAAAATGTTGTTCACTGGCAAGAAAAACCAGATGCACAAATACAAGATAGGCAGAAGTGGATCTGCAAAAAACATGGAGGGAGAGGCAAAAACAGGAAGGAGATAAAAGGACAGAAGACTGAACTTAATAACAAGAATCTACATTACCTATTTATAAAAAGGCAAAGAACTTCCAGACAAGCCTTGATTATTCTGTATGGTACTATCTTGATTTTTGGGGCAACACCTTCTATTATTTATTTATAGTATTTACACTATGTGGTGTTTATAGTCCTGCCTTCATATTAACTACAAATGCACTGTAGATTTTTTTTTCTTCCATCTAGTTAGTCATCCTGAGATTTACTGTATATCTCTAAGCAAGACAAAAGTAATCAGATTTTACTTGCAATTTCATTCAAGTTGTATTGTTATTGTAAAGATAAAAGCTTTGGGGGGCAGATCTCCAGAGTTACCTCCCTGAAAATAATTACTGCCTGACAAGATCATTGAAATCCTTTATTATTCTCTGGCTTTTGCTTCCTTTCCTCATGCCTACCTATCAATCCTAGGTACGGACTGACAGATTTTAAAGTAGGAATTATTTTTTGTGTTGTTTTCCCTCCAGAGCTTAGTATGTGAGACCTAAACCTATGGCTGATATGAGACAAACAAGCAGCAACGTTTGAAGCAAGATATGTTAAGACTCTGGTAAGTTTTCTAATCTAAGTGAGAGGATAAATATCAAATATCACACATCCTTTCTCCTTTGCCTTGAGAAAAAAATTTCTTGTACAAATCACTTCAAAGTTACCGTAATATCCTTGCATATTCAGGCAGTTTTAGATGCAGTTTACAATAATCTTTTCCCCCAGAGATTTCCATACAGCATGGAGAGAAAAAAATCAAGACGGCTCTGCCTTTTTATCTGCCTTACAGGCAGAGGTTTGATTGCACCAACATGGCCACCATTTTGACTTTTTTGGCCACATGCTGAGGCCATCCCTGAAAAGTTCTCAAATAAATATGCAGGTGATAGTAGAGGTTGTAGAACAGAGAAACAGAAAAGGGAATTCTTCTGAAGAAGGTCAATTAACAATATAAAGGAGTTCAGTATATCTGTTTTTAATAAACAAAGGCATAAAATGCATAAAGAACTCAGCAAAATCATGTAATACATTACTACAGCTGTCCCAAAAATATTTAGGTTAATACAGGGGTTCCCAACCCCCAGCTACAGCCCACTATTGGCTGGTGGCCCTTCAGAATCTGACTGGGCGAGCGGCTGACCAGCGCACACACACATGGACACAGCTCAACTTGTGCAAGCAGCAGGCTGGCACACACGCAGCTCAATTTGCACAAGCAATGGGCCAGCACACACACCTGTGCACACATGCATGCTGGCCTGCACAATTTCCCTCTCCACATCGCTGGGCCATAAAGGTTGGGGGGTGCTAGGTTAATACTATAGGCACACACACATGTATGTATGTAAAATAACTTATGTACTGGAGACAAATTATGTAAATAATATAGTACTAATTTTAGTATATTCCTGTATTCCATTTTTACTGTACTCTTGCTTAGTTGTGGTGGTTGTTAGCTACGAAGTTGTGTCCAACCCATCGCGACCCTATGGACAACGTTCCTCCAGGCCTTCCTGTCCTCTACCATCTTCTGAAGTCCATTTAAGCTCACGCCTACTGCTTCAGTGACTCCATCCAGCCACCTCATTCTCTGTCGTCCCTTTCTTCTCTCACCCTCAATCTTTCCCAGCATTAGGCTCTTCTCCAGTGAGTCCTTCCAAGTGCTTTTTTTGTAAAAGAAAAAGGTGCCGGAACTCACACGTCATACAACCTGCCTTGCCTACCCTACAAGGTTCCATCCAAAAAAGGTGCTGGAACTCCGTTCTGAGCGTTCTATGAGAAAAAAAGCCCTGGTCCTTCCTTCTCATTAGGTGTATTTGAGTTTCAACTTCAGGATCTGGCCTTCTAAAGAGCAGTCAGGGTTGATCTCCTCTAGGACTGACCGATTTGATTGCCTTGTAGTCCAAGGGACTCGCAGGAGTCTTCTCCAGCACCATAGTTCAAAGGCCTCTTGCTTAGTCTTTCTTTATAGGCACACTTCTTCAATCTGGCACCCTCAAGATATATTCTGAGAATTCCAAATCTCATAATTCTCAAGTAGCATCCTGTCTAAGAATTCTGGGATTGTAGTAAAAACACATTTGGAACTCAACACATTGGGGAAGACTACCTACAGGGAATTTTAGTTCCTCTTGCCCCCTCACTATCTAGTCTTTAGCAAAATCCACACATTATATCAAGCCAAAATGTGGCTTCTTTTATTTTGATTTAGGAATTCCATTTTGGGGGAAGGTAGCTTTTTCACTAATTAGACCCTTATTATAAACTCACACTTAAATAAGAGGAACTAAATTCAGTTAAACCTTTTCTGGATACGTATTGAAAAATTATACAAAACTAATAGAATTATAATTGTATAGATAGCAACAGGACTTCTGTATACCATCATTTTATGGAAGTTCATATACCAAAGTATATACATTCAGGGTCAGCCCTAATGGAGCCCAGGGGAAGCAGCTATCTTGCAAGAGAAGTGACAGTAGGAGACAAATTCTCATCTACTTTACATATCATCAGGTCAATGAAATCGGGCTGAGCAAGGATGGGATCATGTTAGGTAGAGAATAGATAAACAGCCTCTTCATATGCACTGCATTGCAATAAAAATGTCACCATCTTTGCTTTAAAGAAGTGCAAGGCAAGATACATAGTTGAAAAACCAATCATCAAAGGAATATCAAGTTAGGCCTTTAGGCAACTGTTTTACATTGCACCCCATATACCAAGTTCTGCAACTGTAGTACATAACATCAATAATTTCATAATGTAATGGTATAGTCTTATAAAGTAATCTCTTTCAAATCCTTCAAATATATCTTAGCATTCTTAAATGTATTCTGGGTAAATACAACACATATTTTTCCTCCTTAATTTTTTTTGTTATTCGATTCTTCTACAAATCATTCTGTATAAAATAAAATCCCAAATATACATGAACATTAGCCAAATAATATTTTTACTTCCTTATTGTATTTACTACATCATTGTATTTACTACTGTCTATCATTCAGATATACCATTTTTATTGTTGTTCAGTTGCTAAGTCATGTCTGACTCTTCGTGACCCCATAGACCATAACATGTCAGGCCCCTCTGTCCTCCACTTTCTCCATCAGTCTTCCCAAACTCAAGGGCACTGCATCAAGGACACCATTGACATATACCAAATCATCTTCCCAAATCACAATATACCTGAGTTCAGATTATGCTTGACATTATCCTAATTCAAAGATTTATGCCCAATGTTGAAGCAGGAATAGGAATAATCCTAAAATTTAACTGCATCTTGACAGTTTATTATATAATTCAGAAACTACATGGCATCTTCATTCAGGTCACTTTAAAATGCTTCTAATGGATTCAGACTAATTTCTGTTTTAGATCTGGACTAATATAAAGATCAATGTAAGAAAATAATTTCATCAATCTATTTTGCACATTAGGCAAAAATACCTATCACAGCTAAAACTTTTGGAGGCCAAATAAAAAAAAATATTGATGCTCACACAAATTTACTGCGGCCAGGTTTTCAGATATTAACTAACTGACCTCCTCTACTGTATTAACACAGCTACATTAAATTCTTATGCAAAATATGCCTATCAGAAAGACAATTTGCCATTTATTAAATTGAGATAATATAAAGTAGATTATGCAGAAAAAAAATCTGCTGCTTTCATTAGTGAATCTAATATGACCTAAGTAAAGTATGTCTTTAGGGAGAAGCATATAAAGCAGTTCAAGATCAAGTGGTGCCAACCTTGAAACAGACTGCTCCAAACTTACTGGAAGTAATCTGGGCTAGAAACAAAACTGTCCAGACCAAGTATAGAAGTACGTAATCTTCAGGAAAAGATAAAATGTGGGCAACACACTTTCTAAACATAGAAGATCAAAGGAGTCCCTTTCATGCAGCTGTTCACCTGGATTGCTGTAGACAACCACAATTTACTTAAATATCCTACTTGGTGGAACACCATTTGGTGCTTAAAATGTCTTCAGAACAAACTTAAGATTTACAAAATGCATGTGATGTTTACGTTTAGGATTTCTTACCTTCCTCAATATCGTTCCTTAATGAAGCTTCCAGCAATGCAACACTGGCCTCAAAAGACACCTTCTTGGAGCAGACAACATTCCTCTTTTTCTCATGCTTTCGTTTCTTGTGCTGCATCTCCTTCTCATACTGGGCCCATTTCTTCAACTGCTGAGCCCTGCGCTTCTGAGCAGCTCGGAGTCGCTCTAGGGTAGGTACCTTATCGAGAAGGTGGAGCTCTGTCAGCAAGTCCACATGGGTGTCCATTTCTTCGACAAATTGGTTGATGGGCTCAGCCACACAGCTGCTGAATGCTGAATAGCCCTGTCTAGACGACTATGTAACAACTCTCTGGCATTAAGAGAACATTCTGAAACATGAGCGGCACTTCTCAGAGTTTGAGGAACACATGGTGGCATCCTGAAAAAAGAGAAAAAAGGCCAAAAGTGAATACTGTATGTATCTTGTCCTAGATTTTTTTAAAAAAGAACAGGACAAGGGGGGGGGGGAAAAACAGTAATTTTGATTGTGGACACTGATAAGATTATAAATGTTCATTATTACCATGTATATTGTAAAATATTTAAACAAATTATTTATTCCTGGAACAGACTGTTTTAACCTGTGGATAAATGTTCTGATATAAGGATTTTTGCTATCTATGGAAACTTCATTGTAAAAACAACTTTAATAGCTAATCTGCACTCCATTTACTGTATATTATTAAAAAGTCTTTGGCTTTTTTTCTGTGTCCAATAAGGAATACAAATCCATCATGTTTGGTTTTGCTTAGTTTCTTATGGTTTTTTTAACCTCAAACAAATCTACACAAACATTTTTCATGCACATTTCTAAAGATGTTTGCATTTTAGTGCCGTTTTCCTAATTTTACCTAATATGCATTCTTAAATCAATTCATTTTTAAAGTATATGAAAAACTCTTTTGGACATGAATACCTATCTAATCAAACACTGTTTCTCCAGTGATCTACCAGATATTGACAGGAAACTCCAAGATAGACAGACCTTTTGTTCATAATAGCAAATTTTATATCTCAAGAATTCGGTATGTGCAACACTATCTTAATTAGAGCAACTAATATTCTATTTTAATAATTCTGAGGATTTTGAGAGATCAGAATCACTGAAATTAATATTAAAGTCTCTGAACTGAGCCCAATGGTGATGTCATAGATGTGACTGTGCAACAATATAGAAGCAATTTGCCGTTGTCTTCATCTGGGATATTTTTCTCAGCTTCCTAGACTAGCCCATGGCCTTGAGATTTCCCTGATGGTTATCTATGCAAGTGCTAATCAAATCCAACCCTATTTGGCTTTTGGCAATAACCAGTGCTGCTCTTCAGCTTGAGCCAAAAGCTCTTCTGTCTTGAGATCCATATTATTTCAAATATTATTACATCTTCCCCACTGTAAAACATTTTTGATAGTGTTAGACTTTGTACAAATAGGTAATATAACTTGTTGAATTAATTTTGCAAGTCATCAGTTCCTGCAAATAGATACAACATATAGTTGATTAAAAATCATTTACGGCACACAAACAAAAATGAATACTTAAAATCAGCATGCAAAGGAAAAAAATGAGAGCAGAGCTTATATGGAAATGTGTCCCTTAGCATTTGGCAGTAAAGCTAATCCTTGAATTACATCAAACCACCCTGGTGTCAACTTTTGAAGCCATCTTTGTCATTCACAGTTGCCACACAGGCTGGGGGGGGGAGAAAATGTGGGTATTGCTAGACATAACATCAAGCGATCCCGTGAGAACCAAGGTTATCCTCACAGGTGCTGGAAGCTGTAGAGGAGTGTCAAGGAGCCCACCAATTGCCCTCATTGGGTAGCACTCTCAATGACATGGTAAGGGAGGAGGGAAGTATTACATTTAGTTACATTGAATACACATGAGAATTTTAGAGTTGGTTTCACTTTTGATCATGCCAATATTATGTATCCAATAAACATGTTCCTTGAGGAATTTTCAAGCCTCAGAGTTCTGATTTGTTTGGAATCATTAGTCAGAACCATAGCACCAGGTTTTTCCTTGAATTGGCCAGGATCCATTGTTACTCTGGTCAGCATACACTACTATGGTTCAGAAAAAAAACCCTGAGTTACTGCTGTATCTCTTTCCAAAATGCCTCATCTTTGAAGATGTCAAAAGGAGAATTTTGGAAAAGAAGAGCATGTCTGATTCTGTACAATGCTGCCAGATAGAGACTTACATGGTAAAATGAGACAGGGAAGAAAACAGAGCTGAAAGAAAGTCTTTGGATGGATAGATATTCCTGGAAGCAAAAGCAGAGATAGAATTCTGAAGAATTCAATTCCTACTCAGCAACCCTGGGGGAGAAAACCCACAAGGAGAGTTGATTAAAACCATATATGCAAATATAGTATCTCTCCTCAGACTATTGTGTTGCTGGGAAGGTTTTGTTTTCTTTTTTTTCTTTTTTTGCTTTCTGATAGTTGTAAAGTACACTTTTCATGTGAACTCTTAGAGAGACAGAGACAGACAGAGAGCCAGAGGGAGAGAGAGAAAGAGAGAGAGCAAATCAGACTAGAGAAGACTATGGAAATTCAGTTCAGTGTTTGGTTTTCTCAGTGGCTAAACAGATTTATTTTTTTAGGAAGCCAGCAAGCAGGCCTTGAAGATGATAAACAACTTATATTCCCTAGAACTGATAAATACAATATTGCCTCTTGTTTCAGGAAAGATAGCATACACACATAATAGCTAGTAGTTATTGATAATCTTATTTTCTCTAAATTTATCTGACTCATTCCTCCCACAACTTTTAGAGACTTCTAAAATGGTGATTATCGTATGTCCTCAAGTAATAAATTCCAGTATGGGAAGAAGCACTCTTTTTTTGTATGCCCTAAATCATCCACTATTTCATTTTTATGAATGGGTAGAGAAGAAGTAGTAAAGAGAGGCAAGGATGCAAAGCTCATTTTGGTGCTATCAGTGGATATGATTCATCACTTTTAAATGCCATTTTAAAAGAACAATTGAACACAAAACAACACTTTCACAACCAAACACCCTGTTCACTCTGCAATTAATAAAACTAGAAGCAGAATTTTCCCTCTACACACACACACAAAAGGATCAACCTGTACACATTATGGTACAATTTGGACTGGACTTATAACAAAGCTTGGAATGGTTCTACCTGACTATCCTGAAAACATTATAATATGCAGACCAACAAACTAATGATTTTTTTAATGAACTTTGTTTTTCCTCACAGTTTTATAGAACACATGCAAAAGAACATAGATAGATACGTACTGTTATCAGCACAGGAACAGAGTTAAAAACGGCAGAGTTGGAAGGGACATTATTGTTTGACATGATCGAACCCCCATATCCTATTTCCACAGCATTTGCCTTATCATAATATTCAGGCCTTTAGATTATTTGATAGCAACTATTCCCAGGTGAGATAATAATATAGGCTTTGCTCATGATATTATGCCAGGTTTGTTTCAGCTATGGTTAAATCCTTGGTGCATCATAAAACCTCTTCAATTCTTATTGCAAATCATTTGGTTCCTTATCCAACAGCATGGCATTCTCTCCTTACAAAAGTACACTTATGTTCATGACCCTGATCAAACAGAACTAATGTTACCTCAACTATTCTTTAAATAAATAAATAAATAAATAAATAATAAACCTTTATTGTCAAAGTACATGTGTACATTGAGATTAGCTGAGCCTCCCCCCGTGCTCTCTCCCCCCCAACACACAGTGACAACAAACCCTCCATCCCACCACACTATGTGAACCAACTACACCACACACCGGCCTCCCAAGTCAATTCTGCATAAAATTATGTCCCATTTAAAAGCCTAACAGCCCACAGATAAAAGCTATTTTTCAGCCTGTTGGTACGGCTGGCTATATTCCTATATCTCCTACCGGATGGTAGGAGAGTAAAGAGATACCGTCCAGGGTGTGAGTCATCCCTGAGAATCTTCCTCACTCTTCCAAGGCAACGAGCCCTGGCGATGTCATCCAGTGGTGTCAGGGAACAGCCCACAATGTCTTGTGCTGTGCTCACTACCCTCTGTAATACTTTCCTGTCCGCGGCTGTCAGACCAGCATACCAAACCACACTACCATACGAGAGGACGCTCTCTATAGTAGACCGGTAAAAGAGGGTCATTAGCTGTTGTTCTACCCTGTTCTTCTGCAAGACCCTAAGAAAGTGAAGCCTCTGTTGGGCCTTTCTAGCCACTTGAGTTGTGTTAACTTTCCATGTCAGATCTTCACAGAGGTAGACTCCCAGAAATTTAAAGGAGGAAACTCTCTCTACACAGTTCTCCCCGATGTAAAGTGGGGCAGGTTCCTCCTTTTTTCTCCGGAAGTCTAACACTATCTCTTTCGTCTTGCCGATGTTTAGGTGCAAGTTGTTGTTACTACATCATATGGATAGTTTTTGTACCTCCGCCCTATATGCTGTCTCATCCCCACCTGTAATGAGACCCACCACAGTTGTATCATCTGCGAACTTGATTATCGCAGTGGATGGGGCAGATGATACACAATCATAAGTGTATAAAGAGTACAGGTAGGGGCTAAGCACACAGCCCTGTGGCATGCCGGTGCAAAGCTTCAGGGGAGTGGACAAAGCAGACCCTCACTGTTTGTAACCGATCCCTAAGAAAGTCTTGAATCCAATCGCAGATGGCGGGGGAGAATTTCAAGTCAGTCATCTTCTCGATGAGAATGCTCGGCAAAATGGTGTTGAAAGCCGAGCTGTAGTCAACAAAAAGCATCCTGACGTAACTTCCAGGCTTCTCGAGATGACTTGCTACAGAGTGTAAAGCAGTAGCTATGGCATCATCTGTCAACCTATTTCCCCTGTAGGCAAATTGATGTTTATCAAAGTCCAGTGGGAGGCATGTCCTAAGATGTTGGAGAACCAATCTTTCGAAGCATTTCATGACTACAGACGTTAATGCAATAGGTCTGTAGTCATTCAGGCACTCAACTGCAGTTTTACATATTAATCTAGAAATACGAGGGCAATTCGGAAATAAACCTCTGTTTAGTTATCAATGACAGACATTTGCAGATACAGAACTTTTATTATACACATTAGAAAACTACAACATTAAATTACTTTTTGACATAATCGCCATTCAAATTGAAGCACTTGTCATAACGTATTACAAGGTTTGAAATTCCTTAGTAGTGCTTGCTCGGCGCCAAATCTGGGCTATGGGGGGTGGGGGTGTGATCAAAAACATCCCAGCAGAACTGCTTCAAAAGTTCTTGGGTGCATCTAGTAGTGTTTGGATGAGCATTATTGTGAACCATCACCACACTGGAAGTAGTGCCATAGAAAATCCCGTCAAATGTGAAGATGCCAAAGGAGTACTGCAAGTGAAGTTCATGGAGAGCAATTCGACCATCAATTCAGACGTCTACTGTGAAACATTATGAAAACCCAAATGAGCCATCCATAACAAGCATCAGGGCATATTAACACAACTGCAAGTGTCTGTCATTGATACCCAAATGTTGGTTTATTCCTGAATTGCCCTCATACAACCAAGGACTATCACCCATTCTTGCTTCACTTCTTGCTCAAAGCTGAAACATCCACTAAGCAGTCCATTTATAATCATACAGTATACTTTACTTCCATCATATACCATTTTATCATTTTCAGTAAGCAATCTTCAACCACGTATACATGCAAAATATTCCATAATTCAAGGATATTTGCTTTATATGTTTTCTATAAACCAAAAGCATAAAATAAGGGTTCTCATATTAACAAATTTTTCAGTTATCTGGTAAAGAATATGAACCTAATCTACGCTCTCCCTACACTCAATAAAGCCACTTTCCAAATTTGGCTCAGTCTCACATCTTGTATTCTTTCAATCAGAATTTTGCCAAACAGTTTCTCAAACCCAACTACCAAAGTCATCCCCTTGTAGTTTGTATGCATTCTTGCCACCTTTAAACGTTAATAGCATACTTCCAATCTTCAGGCACTGTTGCAGCCTTTACTCATATGTTAACAAGTCATACATTAAATCAATAAGCAAGCCATATCCATACTTTAACATTTATCCAGTTGTATTACCTATAACTATTTCCTCCTTAATTTTTAACACTCCTACAGTATTTATTACAATCTTTTAATGATGATGATTATTTGGGGACTGGAATATTTACAGCATTCATTTCAGTTTCACTCTTCAACACAGCACTAGCATTCCCATACAAAGACAAACACTCTAAAACCATTTTTCATTTTGGATTGGCAAA
The DNA here is from genome assembly GCF_964194415.1 of Vipera berus. Lineage (NCBI taxonomy): Eukaryota > Metazoa > Chordata > Lepidosauria > Squamata > Viperidae > Vipera > Vipera berus. Next base: position 27,779,948 of record NC_138204.1, read on the forward strand.
AAGAGATAAGCATGCCCATGGACAGAAATTGTTTTGGGGTTGTTTTTTAAGGTCTTTGTGATCATGAACACAATCCAAGAAGTCTTTTGTCTGATATTTGAATTCTATCACGTTGTGAATGCTTTGAGTTAATATTTTAATAATAATGTTCCAATATATAAGGGGTTGCCACAAAGAAGATGGCAATCTATGCTCCAAAGCACCAAAAGGCAAGACAATAAACAATGGATGGAAACTAATCAAGGAGAGAAGCAACCTAGAATTAAGAAGAAATTTCCTGACAATTGGAACAATTAATCACTGGAACAACTTGCCTCCAGAAGTTGTGGGTGCTCCAACACTGGAGGTTTTTAAAGAAAAGACTGGACAATCATTTGTCTGAAATGGTGTAGGGTTTCCTGCCTGAGCAGGGATTGGACTAGAAGACCTCCAAGGCTCCTTCCATGATGAAAAGCTTTCACTCTCTCCTAAGTAGGATTCACCAATTGGTACAAAAGAAGTACATAGTGCTTACTTGTGAAGACATTTCTTTCAGAGTGGAGGAATCGGCAAGAAAGGATGCAGCTTATATTTTTAGAAAATCAGCAATTGCCATCAAGCAAAAACTTCTTTATTTAACCACAAAATGAAGCACCAGCAGCATTGCTCAGAGATAGGCTTATAGCTGCATAGAAATCAATGCAACAGTTGCTTTGAGCAGCAATTGGGAACAGGCGGGCATGCTGATCCATTAAGTACCTAAACCCTTGAGGGAAAAGCAACTGGCCAGTTTTTTTCCTTTCAATTTCAGTGCAACAATTCATTAATTAGCACATGGCACAGTTCAGAAACTCTATGTAGATCTCTACTCTGCTCACTTTTCAAAATGACCTAGTTTCCTTCCTGGAGTAGAAAAAAAAAGAACGGAAACAGAATAAAGACATTGCACTTGGAATTTCCCTTTTCATACACACTGGCCAGACCTAATTACAGAAGCATTGCAACTTTTGCACACCTGTGAAGCAGCAGAAGTCAGCGGATCAGTCAGCAATTTCTCCCCCATCCCCACCCCACCTCTCTTCTCTACCCATCCAGATCTGTTTCCATGAAGCAGCAGCCAAAATCTTTTGAGATATGCTGAGAACATCCTGCAAGCTACAAAGCACTTACTACAAACACAGAAAGAAGAATATCAACTACCCAGGTGGCCAGTTACAGAAAAAGAAACATGGCAAGATCAGGCCATTCTATTGTGACAGGCTTACAGGGTTCTTACAATCTCCAGGAGTACAATAATCTGAAAGGGGCCCAGAAGCAACAATGGAAAGCCCAGGCATTCTCCAGCTTTCTTCAATTAATAGGAAATCAAACCAATTCTAGCTAAACTGTATGTGAAAGAAATACCTCTTATGCCCCCAATACTATTTGTATGCTGAAACTGTATATTTGCCTTTTCACATTTTCCCCATGGTTAAATATACTGTCTACTTTAATACAACCAAAGTATACTTGTTATAATTTGTACAATTAAAAATTGTTTTGCAATTTATCTCTCTTACAGAGTTATTATTTATACTTTACTTACCATCAATTTTATTTTTATTGCGCTATAACATAAGCTATGATTAATTCTATTCCGTATTTTGCTGCTATTGTCATTCTCATCTTCTGTTGCTTTTTCTCTCAGTTTCATATGCAGAATATTCTTCACATGATCTAGGTTTCTATCTTCTATATCTGTAGTTCTTAACCTTTTCTTCAACCTGGACCCCCTTTAAATACCTTTTGTGGCCACAGACCATGGTCATTTAACTCAAGATTGTAACATTTCTTCAAGCTTTTGTGGACCAACTGTGATGACCTTGCAGCCCCCAGGGGTCTGTGGACCACAGGTCAAGAATCACTGTTCTTCCCTGATTGATATCATTCCTCTGGGCTGTCTTTTCTAATTTGCCTATATCAAGCAACTACACACTTTGTAGAACAGATTGAAACTAGATATTCTTTGATCAAATACTGAAGTTTCTATCCTGTTTCACTTGCCTCACTTCACTTTTCTCCCTAAGCATTCTAGGATAAGGGGAGAGAGGTGCACAAATCAGATTAGAAACTATGAAGCAAATTATATGTACCGCATACCTCTCTAGCTGATATGGGATGCGTACACTGGTAGCCACTGACAAGAGTTGCACACAATTAATATTTTTTCCTTTAGAAACATGATGCAATAGCGGGATGGACACTCAGAGCAAAAGAGAAAAGGTAACATTCCATTTCATCGTCTTTTTCCCCGTCCCCCCATCTATCATTCTCTCATTCTTGTACCAGAGAAGCTAACTAGTATACAATTAAGGCATCAGACCAGGACAAGGAAGACCCAGGACCTAACTCTCACCTGATTGTGAACTTTATTGATGACTTGGTGTAGGGAGTAAAGACAGAGATATGCAGGAAATATTGCTGAGGCAAAAGAAGCTAAAGGATTTTATTTTTTAAGTCCAGAACTGTATGATAACATTGAAGCAGCTCAGTTGCATACATCCCTGATTTACTGAACTTTGAAAAGGAAGGGAGAAGCACAATCAGCCTTGCGCTTGGTGGTGGAGCTGACTTGCTTGCAGAGTATTAAAAAAGTCTGATTTTGATCTACTGTAGAGAGTAAGGAAAATGACCTTAATGGAGTTATAAAAACTCCACTGCCAAGGCAACAAGGGGTGAAACCAGTGCAGAGTGTCCAGATAACATTCAGAAGTGGCTCTGACAGACACTTCCATAATAATTCACTGAATTATAAAGAGAAAGAGATGGCACTACACAACCAGCCTTGCTAGATTCTCTTATTATAGCCAATCTAAACCAAAGTAGTTTTAGTCTTTATGTAGCATTGATTTCCTGGTCTGATCTACATAATGGGGCAAACACTTGGATCAAATATTTTCTCTCACTCTAACCTACTTCACAAGCAAATACATGGTCAAAAAAGTCAAGATTGTAACTCCAACTGAGGATTCAAAACCCTGCCCCCTTTTTATGTGTACCTTTAAACAGAGGGTATGGTTTTGATTGCATAGTGGTAGCCATCTTGCCAGGTGTTTTTTTTTACTCACCTATGGATATTTCTGCTCCACAGGATTATTTTGAAGGAAAAAGAGGGATACCTGCCTTGTATATCAATCTGAGCTCCTTAAAGAAAAAATAGATAGATAACCTTTATTGTTATTTTTTTACTGTGGGCACAAAAGCACACATCAAAAATGAAATTTAGTTGCCCGCTCTCAAAGTGAAACACATACATGACACACACCTAAACATACTATATACAACATATGTATAGACCCACACCCCTACATATACATGAGATAACAACTAAGTCTACAATAGTACTCAGTGTGATATATTTCTACATAGTGTTCCTTAAAACAGTTAGTCTAGTCCATTTTTTCAGCAGTTACTCTCACTGAAATGTATAAAATTTGTTTCTAATTAATTGTAAAACAATCTGGTAAATTATATATTTTAGATGACTGGTAACATGAACCCAGTGAAATAATGTTTATAATAGAGCCACTTGGGCCAACTGTCCAACTTCCTTTCCCCCTATTCCTTATTATATAATTGTCACTATTAACAAATATGGCTCTGACCATATATGAACCAGAATCAGCTATCCATTACTAAAAAGAACCTGTTTGAAGAAGAGGGAGTCAAGCTATTCTCCAAAGCACCTGAAAGCAGGACAAGAAGCAACGGATGGAAACTAGTCAAGGAGAGAAGCAACCTAGAACTAAGGAGAAACTTCCTGACAGTTAGAACAATTAACCAGTGGAACAACCTGCCTCCAGAGGTGGTGAATGCTCCAACACTGGAGGTTTTTAAGAAGAGACTGGACAGCCATTTGCCTGAAATGGTATAGGGTTTCCTGCCTGAGCAGGGGGTTGGACTAGATGACCTCCAAGGTCCCTTCCAACTTTATATTATTATTATTATTATTATTATTATTATTATTATTATTATTATTATTATTATTATTATTATTATATTATTATTATTATTATTATTATTGATAGAAATGTTGGAGGAAAGACAGTGCAAGCACAGATATAAAGCAGGCAGTTTGTTTTCTATTTAACAATTTTTCTCAGCACTCATCATTAATCAGACATTGTAGCTTCTGTACAAAGTGGCATTTATGTCCACTTGAATGCACACGATCATTGATTAATGAATAATTTGTTGTTTTTAAAACTGTTAATTCCAAAAAGACTCAGTGACTGCTTCGGGCAATGCCCTCAGTACTAAGCACCTTTTCAGAAGGAACAATTCTGATTTTAATATCCTAGTTGAATTCCATGCTTCTAATATTCCACTAAGTAATTATCTGACTATCCACAAGCCTGGCCTGGTGAAATCCATTCAAACCTAAAATGAACTCCCAGATATGACTTTAAAGAGAAGAAGAAAGGAAAGATCATTCTGAAAGAAAAGGTCTGATGTCTGCTTGGGGAAAAAAGATATTATCAGAGAGGGCAGCAGCAACCATTTGTTCAACTTAATTAAATATACATGCAATTATTGTAAGTCCTTCTCCCTACCCCAAGAATTCTATAAAATGAAAATTGGCAAGATGCTATAACATTTCTTATACAGGGAGTCCTTGACTTGCAACTATTTGTTTAATGGCAGTCTGGAATTAAAACAGCTCTGGAAAGGATGGTTTATAAAGCACTTCTGGACATCTCAAAACTTTGCAGCAGCATCCCTGCCATGACATGACTGTGATCTAGGTTCTTGGCAGCCTGTTAGCAATTACAACCAGTTATCAAGTGCCTTGTGATTATGTAGTCACCATTTGCAATATTCTCTACAGGCTTTCATAGAAATTCAGTGGGAAAGCCAGTAGGAAAGGTAGCATGCTCTTGCCTCCTGCCGAGAAGACTCCCTCTTATCTCTGGGGGCTGAAAGATTTTGGCTCTGTTCCTGCTAAAATCTTTCGACAGGTAGCTCTATCAGCCAGCCCTAAGATCAATGAGAACCAAAATTCAAGCACAGAATGGAGAGTCAGCATTGGGCCATGAGGTGGGAGAGGCCCAGTATAGGCCATGCATGAATGTCTCTCCACTTAGGAGCTAAAAGGCCTTCTTGGATTTTGCCAAGAAGGATTTTCAGCTCCTGAGTGGAGCCTCTCGGGGTCTCACCGATCCCAGGGCATCCTTACCTGGGACTCTGTTTAATAACCCACACAATTGCTGAACAATCACAACTGGGAGGGTGGGCTTGTAATCACTGAGAGAAGCAGCCACGTGGCATCTCATTTAACTATTGCTTCACTCGAGATTCTCGTCCTAGTTGTGCTCAGTTAAATTCTTGTAAGTTCTGTATATGGTTCTTGCACATGGGTTAGTTAAAATGTGGTCAAATATACTGTATTGTAAATGTTTTTCAAGAAATAAATATTTACCCTCCCTCCTTCTCCATCTCTATCTTTTTCTCTCTCCAGCTTCCCTGGCTTGTCATACTTCAACTCTTTTGAAACGGAAAACATTTTGAGGGAATTCCTCCCATGGACCTTTTTCAGATCAAGAAACAGAAAAAGCAAGGAGGTTACAGAGTAATGGACAGAAAGGGGAAGCCTAAAACACTTTAAACTAATTAGGTGTCAAATCCACAACCATGGCACCATATTTGCAGAACCACAATCCACTTCCCATTCAGTGGATCAATTTCCAGAAAACTACCCTCAGAGTAGCCAGATGACATAATCTAGGAGGGGAGCAAATCATATTTTGCACACCCTTACTTAATGCATGTATAATAAAATTCTGAAGAAGAACACTTATGAAAAACTTCAAGATAGATTTCAGTATAGTTATTACATTCAGTGAAAGTCAATTTATTATAGTGGTTAAGGCACCAGGCTAGAAATAGTGAAAATGTGAGTTCTAATCCTATGTTAGGCACAAAGCCAGCTGGATGATTGTGAGCCAGTCACTCTCTCTCACCTTTAGAAATGAGGCAATGGCAAACCATATCTAAAATCTTGCCAAGAAAACTTCAGGGACTTTTCCAAGCAGTCACCAGAAATCAAAGACAGATTGTTTTTACAGATATAAAACACTTATATCTTATTGCTCATGCCAAGATGCCCAGGTCAAATTAGCTGAGGGGAAAAACCTGAGTAGAACAAGCTGTGGACTGATGAGATCTGACTTAGACCCTGAGATGGTCTTGTGGGCATGGCTCACCTTGCCGATTCCCTCCCTTAGCGTTGCCAATTTATATCAGGGTTACTGCTGCACTGGTTTGTAAGCTTGACAAATATACAAGGCACCCTTTCATCCATGCCAAAATCTTTTTTTTTTTAAGTAGCATGCGATACCTACAGGTCAGTGTTATGGAACCAGTCTTTCCTGCTTTAGGAAATGGAAATTGTAGTCCCTATCATAATCCCTTAGCTCAATAATTGGTATGCTCTTAACAATCCATGCCAAATATTAAAGGACAAATAGCCAAATTCTGGAAGCACCTGTTTTGAGTTTCCTTGTAGCTGTCAACTAACTAACTAAATAAAACTTGGACGACCCTTCTATCGTCATTCTGAGAACAGGTAACATTCTTTCCACATTTGCAGAAAACCACAAATAAACTGAATGGAAGATTCATTATTTTCCACATTCTTAAGAGAAACCAGGTTGCTAGGTAGCTTCTGGTCTTCATTTCTAAAAAATATTGCCAGAATGACATGGCTTTCTTTCCCTGTAGTTAAATCTTGCATCACAGGAATGTGAGTAAAATAATCATATTAGGCAGTATGATCATACAGTTTACATCCCACAGTAATCTGTAGCTTGTAAGATTAATATACTAACTTGGTTGCTTCTTATGCAATATAATTTCACCATCTATATCAGTGTTGTTGAATCTATGACACAACTGCCAAAGACAACACACCACAATATTTTCGATGACATACCAGCATTCATCAATACCAGACTACTATTCCCAAAAGACACCCCCACCATTCTCACGATTTGCAAAGGATGTGGAGACCATGTGAGAATGGGGTGCATTCTCGCATGGCCCCTAGACCTTCAGAGGTCACATGATAGGGCTCTGCTCTCAAGCAGCCTCCAAAACCCCTAAAAACCACACAAGCATGGGGCATGCTTTTGCACAGTTTCCAGAGGGTGCATAGGCCACAAAAGAGCATGTTCCAAAGCTATTTCAAGAACAAGAGCCTCATGTGACCCAGAGCTGCCTTAGGTACGCCACAGGGGCCTGTCAACAGAAAGACATCATTGCCTGAAGGTAAGTGGCTTGTGACACATCCTGGGGATCACACACATGATTTGACTGTGATTTTTTTAAAAAATAAAATGAATATGTAAAGAATTGTTTCTCTTTTGTTTAGGGGAGGCACAATCAAGTAAGGTGTTTTCCAAAATTTTGACATCCCGAGTCCAAAAGAATTCATCATCACTGATCTATGTTTTAAGGGAATGGTTTTAATTTTATATAACTGAGAATTTTTATGCAAGAAAATAACTATGCTGTTCTAGTAAAAATAAAATGTATATTGGAAACTATCAAAAAAAGCAAGAAGCAGGAAAATGTGGCTGAAACTTATTCATTTTGCAAATACAAAGCATGCTGTACAAATTCAGGCACTGTGGTTTGCAAACCACAATTTATAAATTTATTTTAATTTTGTCTCAAATTGTATTTACTGGTTTCTTAAGGCAGATTTATAGATGCTTAGAGATCACTCATGGACATGCTTCTTATATTGATCTACGATTGCAGTAAGTAACTGACTGAATTACCATGTTATGCTAAATAAACCCATATGTGAAGAGTGTTTTACTGCAAAATGTGAACCCAGCTTGTTTCTGCCACATCATCTTTGCAAAAAAATTCTGAAGACATCTGAACTAACATCAATTTAAACATACGGGGCAGCATGTCCAAAATAAGAAGAAAGGCCATAAATCACTGACAGAGCATATAGTTTGGATGCAGAAGTTCTCAGGTTATAGCTCATGTCTCAAGCCAGCTCTCATTGACAATGCTTGGTTAAATAGAACAGTTTCATGAACTTCTTTAGAGCAGGGCTTTTCAACCTTTTCACCCATTGTACCACTTTTAGGATATGGCAACATCCGAGTACCACCAGTCGCCTAGCAAGGTGTCAAAAACTCGGTGACCAAAAAAACAAAGGAAAAAAGTGATGAAGTACAGATAGTCCTTGACTTACAACAGTTTGCTTAGTGACTGTTCAAAGTTACAATGGCACTGAAAAAAGTGCCCCCCAAGCCATAGCCGAGCAAGACACCTGCCTGCCTGCCAGCCCGCCCGGCAGCGCTCTTCCTCCTGTCCGAGGTTTTCACTGTCATGAGCGTTTCTGTTGAGGATTGGCAGCGGGGGTGGGGTGGGGGTATGTTTGGTTTTTATTCCTCCCGTCTGCTGGGTGGTTACAGAAGGTTTTGGTCACTTCACATGACACTGTGACCATCATAAATATAAATCAGTTGCCAAGCATCTGAATGTAAATCACAAGACCCTGCAGATGCTGCAACATTCCAGCTGACCGATGCTTCTTCTGGGCTCAGCAGAAGCACCAGGATCAGCGCCGAGCTCCAGCGGGATCCTGGCACTGATCCTGGCGCTTCCACTGAGCCCTGACAGCTCTGCAGCTCCAGCCATCTCTCACTCAGGCTTGTGCGGTGCTGCCACCGGTTCAGCTCATTCCCCTCCCCCGCTACCACTTTTCTAAGATGGTTGCGTACCACCCACCAGGTGCCAATGTACCACAGGTGGTACCCGTACCACTGGTTGAAAAGCCCTGCTTTAGAGCACTTGGTCCACTACCAAGATGCCTCATGTAATCAGTTAAGTTCCAGTTGGCCGCCATTCCTATAGTGTTCTAAATCTAAAAGGTGTGTACAGAAATACTGCTGATTGACAAATCAAATCCACAAATCATCCCAATTATGGTTTAAAAAACAACTGGATTGCTTGGGAACACTGATAGTACAGAACAGTGTGCAACAGACCTCTTCAATTTCAATTTGGAGTGGAAATGTCTCTGTGCTAATCTATCATCAGTCAACCTGAACTTTACTGGCAAAGAAGAATAGTTGCCACTCTGCAATAGACAGAAAGCTTACATTTCCTTAAATCCATCTTGTTATAGCCAAATTGGTGGCTCCAGTTCATCTCCTTTTTGTAAAAGTATCATGAATCAAAAGAGATTACCATTGTTGCAAGGATGTAACAATGTGATGCAAGTAACACAATATAGGGGAAAGTCCTCTAGAAAAATGCTATTCATAAGAAGGAAGATTGTGGTACACATCTGATCAGTGTCATATCAGCTCTTCCAACCCTGAAGATCTGACTTTTTTCTTACGTTAGTGGAGCCAGGATGTTGGTGGAACTCAGTATGCATATTTTGCCAAGCTACAGAGTTGTGAAGAGTTTCAGCTCTTTTTAATTATGTGTAGTATTATGAATATTATACTGAAGTCATATATGCATTTGGTTAGCTGCTCATTAATTTGGTTAAGACACTGATTTATCCACTGATTTATTATGTGCCATCAAGTCATTTTCTACTTCTGGCCACAATGATAAATTAAAACAAACTTAATTACAAAAAAATAGATAAAACAAATTGCTTAAGAAATGTGCTCCTGTAAATTATTTAAATAAATAAAAATAACTATTAGTACATTTGACTAATTTAACCCTCCCACAATTATTATATTGTGCAAGTTCTAAAGAACCTCAAAATAATTAACAGCATAAGTTTCTAATATTCTGGCTACCTATGCCAAAAGTTTTATCATCTACCCTTCCTGCTATTTCATGCCATGTGGAAAATGCAACTCCTGTCAAAATTCCCCTTTCCATATAAAATTTAACTTTATGTGTAATAGAAAGCTATTCCCATTCGTTTTCACAAATTAATCACCTACTAGGAATTAATAAGCAGGAAAATTCTCCAATTACCTGAGCTTCAGAATTCCCTACAGGGCTGCTGAATAACCAAATGTATGCAAATATAAGTTCAACTTTATACTGAAATTAGAATATTATTTCTGTGGAAGAATTATGGATCTGTACCAAAACATGTGAGCATCTTCCTTAACCTGGCACTACAGATGTGCTGAAGTAAAACTCCATCAGCCTGAGCCAGAACAGCTGGTGTTGCCTTTCAACATTTGTGTGGGTGCCTACACTGAAGAAAATTCCTTTAGGTTTAGCTTCAGAAATGAGTATTATTGAGTGATTGGGGGTACTGAAGCAGAGCCAATTATCTGGAAGCAAAATCTATAGGTGTATTACTATTAGGAAATTCCATTCATTAATAACATGTCTTTCAGTTCCAGATTTCTCAACACTGTTTTGGCATAAGTGATTTATAATTAAGAAGAAAGCTACATATTGCTACAGATTCAAGCAAATTGATCAAAGCCAAGTACTAATTCATAAAATGTGACCTGAGACAGAGAGAAGATGAAAGCCAAGCATTCTCAAGCATATTCCCTTAATCAGAAGAGAAAAACACTGTTTTAGTTTCCTCAAGATAAAAGTGTTTGTTTACAAAGGAAGTTTGTTTTTCTCTCTTATCATCAGGAATTCAGTGTTTTGGGAAACACACAAGTAACTCCAGTTGTTGACAGCTAATCAGAAATGCCCAAAGCAACTTATTTATAAACAACAGCTATTAGTGGCAAACAATGTGTAAAGCTGCTTGTCCCCCAATAGTTGAGCACTGTGAGATAGATCAGATGGACCCAACTCAGGAGAATGTTTCTTGTGACCTGATTGGGATAGAGAATGCTAGCTTCATACATCACATTAAGCTTTTCTTTGTTTTAAACATTGGTTTGTCAATGAATTAAAATTATTAAATTTTAATTAAAATTAAAATTATGTCTGAAATAGGACACTAGACTGTAGTTTATTTAAACTACCATACAATGGCGTGGTTCAGATGTAACTTTAATTCATGGGCAAAATGATCGTATTATGGCTTAAAGCAGTACAGGTATCCAGCAACAACTTATACAGGACTTCTTACAACATTCATTCCTACATAACAGAAGTTCTTCAACAATTTATATGAGTTTGGGGAAAGCGTCCAAGAACAATTCCTCCGGGAGAAGGGCGGTATATAAATTAAATTAATAAATTAATAAATAAACAATTAATCTAGCACTGAAGCTGTAGTAAAATAAGGTTAATAAAACTGCAGTACACTGATTTTTTTTTTCCCTGCAGCAGCAGTCACAGAAAAATTTGCAAAGAATCTGTTATCTTGGCTTGGCCTACAATGCAATTCTAAATCTGAAAACTACCCTACATGAAGAATGCAAGGCCTGAACATAAATGCCATTGCTTTCTGCAAAATGGAACTGTCTTTCTATACACAATATTTTTAAAATAAATTCAGAATCCAGAGTCATGTTTTTTGTTCAGATACCTATGAAAATCTCAAAAGCAGCCCTTTGGGATACAGAATACACATTTAGCTTTCTTGCCTTTTTGGAAATATTACACAATGTTTTAATAAATAAATCAATATTTACCTAATTATATTTTCTTTATATTAAAGCTAGAGTTGAAGATATTCTCCTTTGTGTTATATTTCTCTAATAAGAACTGCTTCTTACCTCAGCTTTTTCAAGCCAGAGTAATTTTATTACCTATCCCCAAAGCAGTAAATTAATTTTTCAATGCTTTTCAAAGTTGCCTTGTCAACAACTGGCACCTATCCAAAGAATAATTTTCTAAACCGTAAGAATTGTGTGCCAAAGTGTCTCTAGTTACTAGTCTATTGTTATTACTAAAACATTTCTAACCTACCTAGCACCTTCTAGTATGCTATGCAACATTTTCTACCATCCCCAATCATCAAGGATCAGTTTCCCAAAATGTATTTATTCACTTATTTTATTAAGAGGCTTTACAAACTAACCCCAATCCAGAACAATGCCCAACAGCAAAAAGCAATGTTAGAAAAAACAACAGTACAAATCTCCAAGTTAATTGTTGCTATAGGCAGTTACCTAGAGCCACAGGGATGTTGAAACAACACAGCTTTTACAGTAGTTGCTTGTGGAAAGTCTAACCAAACTGGGCCACATCTGGAAAAAGTGTGTTCCAAAGAGCTGGGGGCTAAGATGGAAAAGATCTGCTGCCTAAACTGTTATGGATGTATTTGTTGAAGATACTTTCCAGATGACCGAACCAGGCAGGCAAATTCATTTCTGACCATCATTGGTCAACATATCCCACTCCTAGGTCAAAAAAGAGCTCTAAAGATAATGACCAGCACTTTGACTATTAAAGGTATTCTGTTCCAAAGAAACATGCATGGCAAAGGATCTGTCCATTTCATGGTTAGACCAAAGGTATCAGAATGTGAATAGTTTTCTGAAAACTTTAGATTCATTAAAAAAATATATACGAGTGCAGCTTATAAGCAGAACCTCCCATAGAAACATCCAGGGTTAAAAGGTCCAACAGAAGGTAAATTTTCTGGTTCAGAATCTGGGAACCTCTGATTTTTTTCAACAAGACCTACACTGAAGAATCAAAATAGGTAATAGTGTATTTGTACCATAAATACAAGCAGCGGTGTATTGGTGGACAAGTTCAGTGTTAAAAACTATGTTTAAAATTTTCTAGTTGAGGCAACTTCTTTAATCTGTGTTTCTATCCTAGGGCTGAGTAATTGAGCTGTGCACTGAAATGACACTTAAGCCCCAGGAAAAGGAATCCTGAAGCTACAGCAGCTGCTGCAGTTCACGTTCACCAGATGCAATAGATCTGGGGAGGCAATCAGCCTTGTTGCTCGGCCTTGCTTTTCTTTGGCTCCTCACCTCCATGAAGAGCATAGAGCACTGAGCTTTATTTTAGTTGATTTTACAAACAGATACATTGCCTATACATTTATAATACCAACTCCTCTCTATTGGCTCTAGATAGATATAAATAGGCAAAAAATTTTAAAAAAGAAAAAGCACCACAAAACCCATACACTGTAAATGTGTATGCATGTTTCTTATCTCAAAATGGAAAGCAGTTTGAAATAACAGGGGAATCTGAAAGATGAATGGTGCCTATTTTCAGGGGCAACTGCAAGCATTAGACTAGAAACTAGGAGACAGTGAGTTCTAGTCTTGCCTTAGGAATGAAACCAACTGGGTGACCTTGGCCTAATCACTCTGTCTCTGCCTTAGGAACAAAAAGAAGAGGCTGACCAAGAGCAAAGTAGATGGACTCAAGTATCACAGCAATGGATGCACCATTGGAAGTCGAGAAGAACCAGGTTGTGGTTCCTTCTGAAGAAAGTCAATATTGAGTTACCGGTAATAGCACATAATCATAAACAAGTAAGTTTAAGTCTGTACATTTATATATAGATTACATGTATATATGAGTAGGTGGTAAATTTTGGGTGAAGCTTGTACTTTTTGATAATGCTTAAGTAGCCATTGTACAACTAACTACTTTAGTGCTTTTTTAGAATCAGCAATCTATGAGTAACTTAGTTTTTTCATGTTTTGAATACTAAGAAACTGCCTTCATTCATGAATTTAAAATAAGAGTTATGAACAAGCAACCCATGGCTACCATTAATTTCAGTCAAGTATCTACACAAAGTTCACATTATCTCCAGATATCAAATATCTTCTGTTATCTAGTCCAACAGTAGCTACAATGTACAATGAATGATTAATAAAGGATGTCACCAACTATTCTATCCTTGTCTTTCTCTACCATATTTCAAATAAGTTGGCTTTACATATATTATTTAAATATGGCTTACTTAAATCACCACCAGGTCAACAATACATGGTAAATGTATAATTCAAAATTAATCACCGATGAGTTTTATAATAAAACAACCAAATAAATAGTATACAATGCTACCACTAAAGGAAACAATATTCTCTAAGTTATAACGGCATTGAAAAAAGGCAACTTATGATCAGTCCTCACACTTATGATCACTGTAGCAGTCTTATCAAAATTCAGACACTTGGCAACTGGCATGTAGTTACAATGGTTGTAGCATTCTGAGGTCATGTGATCAATATTTGCAATCTTCACAGCCAGCTTCTGACAAACAAAGTCAATGGGGGAAGCTAGACTTGCTTAACAACCATATGATTCACTTAACAACTGCAGTAATTTGCTTAACCACTATGACAAAAAGGTCATAAAATTAGGTTTCAGTCACTCAACCACCTTGCTTAGCAACAGAAATTCTGGTCTTAACTGTGGTTGTAAATCAAGGACCATCACTATACCTTAATACTTATTAGAAATATAAACCAAGACTTTTTACAATGTCTCAGAACAGAATGAAGTCTAAGCATCTTGCCATTTGCTTAAATCCTATTGTCCTCTAAAATATCGCTACTGAAATCATCAGTCCAATCGCTGACCTAGAAATAAAAGCCACCTGTAGTTCATGACATTCTGTTCTCACCATGAGCCAATGTTTCAAGCTTTCTGAGAATCAATGGAAAGAACCAGTGGCTGGGTTTATATAGCATGCTAAGCCATAGTATGTTTAATATGATTAAATGAATAAACTATAGTTGGTTGTGTTAACATCATATGTTGATAAAACCAAACAAATCACATGTTGACATAGCGTGTGTATAAACTAAGTCACAGTGTTTGTTCCAGACACAAATCATTTAGGGGGGTGAGAGTAATTATTCCTTAGAGAAGATACAGAACATATAATCTACATTAAATCTGCATTAATCCAAGAGTCAATAGAAAAAAAACAGTATTTCTGATTACAGGAGCTGTATGTGTGTATGTGTATGTATATGTGTGTGTGTGATGTTGTGATATAAACTCATATAAACTCATTTTCTCAGCATATAAAACATGTTCTCATTTTAGCAATCAATACCCAAATATTTGCCTTCTCCAGTATGAAATATTAAGATTTATTTATACAAATGATTAGAGATTAAAATATCAGGTGAGTCAGTCACCTTTCAAGTTCCAAATGAATGAAAAATGAGTATTTGCCCTCAGATACAAGTAGTCAAAAATTAGATAGGATTTTACTGGCCAGTTGTTAGATAATGCACATTGAACCATCAAGGATTTCTTATTCTGAATTATGTGTCAGGCACAAACAACCAGACCCACACACATGTATAGTTCAAGCTAATTACTCTGTTGTATTATGCCTATAATACTGTACAAGAATCTTCTCAGACTATTTCCCTTCTCTTAGGAACAAATAGATAAGGTTCCATGGAGCTTAGGGATGGATCTCTCGTAGCTGTGCAATGATTCATGGCTAATCTCCCTAATTGAGTCTTCATCCCTGCCTGGCTGGGCATTTCCCAACACTATGTAACAGAATCATTTTATTTTGCTAATTACACAGTTGTATTGAAATAAAGGAAACACAGGAAATGATTGGGAATGGATTTTTATATCAAAGATACATAGGTGCAGTTCTTGTTTTGAAATAAACCATGAAATCAGATTATCTTGTTTCTTTATAGTGAATGTATGAATGTATATACACTATCTTCTTCTAGCTTTCTTCTGCTGTTGATTCTTATGGGGGGAGGAGTAAAGCTGAGCATCTTTTTGTGATGTATCACAAAACACAATTTAGAATGCCATTTTAAAAACCTTGTACATCTTGTGTTTGTGTAGCATAAATCTACAGAAATGCACATATGTATCTATGAATGAACAAGCAAAAGAATGGAAAGAAGATGAAATGGGAAATAGTCTAATTGGGGAAGACAGATTTCACGTCAGATAACAGATAACAGATAACATTTGTCTAACAGTTGATGCAGCAGAAAACATGGTGTCAGAAAGTACAGCTCAACAAAACTGTGTTGTTGTTGTTAGATATGACAAGGCAATTTCTTCCGGATTCCAAAGTTCTTTTCTTGATTTTTCTTCGGGGATGAACTAGCTTTAAATGCTTGACTCAAACCATCCTAGACTAATGTGGAAATCAGACCTGTGCATACATAAATATACATTCATATACATAGTGTGAATAGTGCTTCAACAAGAAGAGCATAGCCTCTGATCTCAAAAGCTTACAACATGGACTTTGATCCAAGAGGAGATTTAGGAGACTATATGAGATAAATGTAAGAGTAAGAAGGAAAAGATGGACATTAATTTATTACAGAATAGGGGGTTAAAAAAACTTTTTGAAAATAAAAGTACAACCCTCATCCTTCAAAGATTAAATTGGTGCAATTTTAGAGAGAAAGGGTAAAATATAAATGCATTCGTGCGCTCCCACAGGCAGGGCCTCCTCAGGGTCCCGCTGGTCAAGGAGTGCCGGCGGGCGATCCCCAGGGGGAGAGCGTTCTCAGTGGGCGTGCCTGCCCTGTGGAATCAACTGCCTGTGGAACTCCGGATCACCCCCGACCTTCCCTCGTTTCGCCGGGACCTAAAAACTTGGCTATTTGAGTTAGCCGGCCTGGACTGAGGGGTTTTAAGGTTTTAAATTTTAAATTTTAAACTCTTTTGGGGCTATTTATTTTATTTTAATTTGTACATTGCACTGTTTTAATTTGCCCTGTAAACCGCCCTGAGTCCCTTGGGAAAAGGGCGGTATATAAATCGAAACAAATAAATAAATAAATTTACCACTGCAGAAATGATCCGAAATCACTTCTTTATAACCTTTTCTTGTTTTATTTTCTTTCTTATTCACTATCTTTATTTTCTTTCTTTTTTTCTAATATTGCCATTGTTTTTTATCTTGTTCAAAGTTTCTTCAATAAAAATTAAAATTTAATTTAAGTTTAAATTGGGAAACCTCACACCACCAAATCTAGGCTAGATGATTATTCTATTATAACCAGTGCTTTTTTTGTAAAAGAAAAAGGTGCCGGAACTCACACGTCATACAACCCACCTTGCCTACCCTACAAGGTTCCATCCAAAAAAGGTGCCGGAACTCCATTCTGAGCGTTCTATGAGAAAAAAAGCCCTGATTATAACATTGTACATTTGCTTATACATAAATAGCTACTCAGAGAAAGCTGGAGAAGCCTTTTAGCTGGGAGGAAGAGAGAGGGGCAGGATTGTTTAGTCTTCCAAATGTGGTTGCAGCAAAAGAAAAGGTTCTGCAAGTGCCCTTTTGGATTCAAGGAAAACTCCCTTCAGCAACTGTGGGGTTCCCTTAACCACAACAACTTTGGTTAAACAATTCTTCTCCTGACCTTGACAGAACAGGAATGGATCAACCTTCACCTCCCTACTGCCAAACTACAAAACATTCAGTTTTACATGCCCATGCAAAAGCTTTCATTATCACTGAAATATCTCATTGTGTTGTTGTTGTTTTTTTAATTTTCCCAAGTGACAGTCAGGCAAGTATTTCTGGCTTTATAGATGCTGACTTTACTTAAAAATATATATAATATAAAGTAAAAGGATTGTTTTCTAAACCAAACTGGAGTTAATAAATATACCGGTAATCAGCATAAGGGCAGCAGTTGCAATTTCCTTTTCGGTGTAAAGTCAAGTTGGCAATTTAATTGGATTGAACGGTAAATATGAGACTGCATTTATTCAGACTGGATTTTTAGAAAGCTAAATTGGCAAACAGTTTTGTATGGGGAGGAGGGTAGTTTATGGTTTGCATATCTGAAATATGAATATGAATAAAATGGGGTATAAAGCATATGAAATACAGCAGAGCAATGAATAAAAATGCTTTTTTGCTTTTAAGCATGCACAGAAAGGGATTTGGATTTCTTCCTCCTAAGATTCGTCTATGGATATTCTCTATTATCCAGGTCGTGGTTGTCCCAAAGGTGCTTTTTCCAAAAGCCAACTGGACTTTCTTGTTGTTTTTTTCTTTGTAAATGTTTCATTTCTTATCCAAGAAGCTTCTTCAGTTCTTCAGAATCAAAGAAATCAAAGGGGGAAAAAAGTCCAGTTGCCTTTTCGAAAACAGCACCTTTGGGTCCTAAGATTATTAGCCAATTATTAAGTAATGGGCATAGACTAGATGATCTTCAAGATTCCTTCCAATTCTTATATTTCATAATTCTAATTCAAAGCTAAACAACCAGAGGTACTAGGCCCATATAGCACCCCCCTTGTGTGCACCTGCAGAAAGCCCTCACCAAATTGTTCAACTTTTAAGGAGATGCCAAGAGGGGAAAAATTAACCAATGAAGAATAATCATATTACATTTGAGTCTTTACTGAGTAACATTTGATTATATACTGTCCAGAGTCACATTGTTAAGGTTGGGTAGCCATATACATTTCTTAAATTAACAAATAATATTAAGTACATTAAATCAGCTGCTAGGCGCGGCGGCAGCTGCAGGACGCCCGGGATCCCTGACGGCCGCCGGGCAGCTGCTTGAGGTAATACGGGCCCAGCGTGGGTGGCCGGGATCGCTGTCGGCCGCCGATCAGCTGGTGGGCGCGGCTGCGGCTGCTCAGCTGTCGGGCGCAGCTGTGGTTGTGGCTGCGAGCTGCGGACCGCAGCTGGATCCCTCCCCCGGCGGGAATGTACATTATTTTTTAAAAATATATTTTTTTAAAATATATATTTTTTTAAAATATATTTTTTAAAATATATTTTTTTAAAATATATTTTTCTTGTTCATTCTTTGTCTTACTCCTTTGCTCCCAAACACACTTTGTGGAAAATTCATTTGGATGCCATTTAAAGGCCAACTCCTCAATTCAAGAAACTAATTTTGGAAATGTAATAAAAAATTCAAGAATTTATTTTCAGCAATAGCTACTTTGCCACTGAGAAGGGCGAAATTAGGGAGTTTTCCATTATCAAATATTGGGGGAGAAGGGGTGCCAAGTTTTTTTGCTCATAACTCTCTTCTAAATTTCAATACTAGAAAAAATATTTTAAAAAATAGCTCCAAGAAACTATAGAATATAAGAAGTAGGATGGGAATACAATTAATGAATGAAAAGCATTATCCCATCCAGACTAGATAGGGAATGATCAACAGCATTTTTGTGAATAAATTAAATCATAAGAAGCCTTGAAAATTAAAAAAATAGACTTAGCTGAAGCTATTTGTATATATGTACCTACAGTAAGTAATAACTGATATATACATTTAGGCAAGCATCAGGTAACATTTTCCTAAGTATGCTTTTTTTTTAAAATAAAAGACTAGCAGCTTATTACTCAAGTTACTCAGATATTTTTCATGACAAGAAAACTGGAAGAAAATGCAATAGAGAGATAAGGGAACTGTAGTTCAATTCTTCAAGAGAAGATAAGTTGGTCTGCCAAATCTGAAATAAATCGTGTTACCACAACTTAGGGTTTGGCTTGACATTAAAGCTTTACAGAGCAATATTATTCCCCAGGGATATCTGCTGAGGGATGAGGGTGAGAAAAGGTGTTAAAATCTGCAAGATGTGGATGCTGCATTACAATCATGGCCTTGGGCAGGACCTTGATTGAAATGCCACACCCATCATCTTGCAGATAGCTATCTCTCTGCTAACGCTTCTGTTAACCCCTGTCCCCTGTTCTTTCTATCCCAGGTTCTGCCAATCTTTGTCCTTAGGATCTCCTGAGTTTTCTGGATGGAAATTCAGGAAGTTTCTATCCCAATACATCTGAAAAATGACAGGTTGGTGTAGGCTGCTTCAATACTCTCTATTATTATTCTTTTATTCTGGAAGCATAAAGACAGCTTTTCACAAACATGACACTCTCTAGGTATGTTAGGACTCCCACATTCCTGTATTCCTAGCCAGCCTGGCCTCTAGTAGCCCCAGCCTCTGGAGCACTGGGTTGGGGACAGACTAATTTAAGGCCAAATCTATATAGCAGAGTTGAGATTTGGTTGGTGGTCTTTCCCTTTCATGGCCTGCATTCTTCTCAAACCATGAATGTTACTATCATTTGTGCTAAATTATACTCTAAACAAGGTTTACAAGTTACACTGAGTTCACAGAACAGGACAACTCATATCTAAAACTGTCTGTTCCAGCAGTGAAACAGTATATAGAACTTCCAAAGGAAATTCAGATATTTTGGCTACCCTCTTTTTGTGTTCATTAGTACTGCAAACAACCTTACTTCTAAAACCAGCAAACTTTGATGTGCTTTATGATTATATTGTTTGGAAAGCATCTCCTGTTGGCAAAAATCAGATTTTATACGAAGTAGCTTAAGTAAGAAAGAAGAGTTCATGCTTACGTAAGCCTGTGGGATTATTAATAAAGATAGGACAGTTTTGCCCAATATTGACAGTCATATATTCATTTCACTTATTTTATACTGCCTGGTCCAGAGATTTCAGTACAAAATATTTTTGGCTAACACATTTCAACTCTTAGAAAAAGTTACCATCATCCAGTAAGTTTATACATGACATGAGCCAGTATCCTTCCTGCTCATAGTAGATCATCATAGCTTTTGCTTTGCAAGATATTTTTTAAAGTGCAAAATCATTTGTTAAATTGTTTCTACTAATAGCTTGTCTGCAATTACTAGTGAGCCTGAAGGGCATGAAGGGCTGATGGAGAAATCATCAGCAGTTAGAACCAATGCACAGCAGTAAGGGCACAGAAAATCACCCTTCATGGTTTGCAAAATGAGATGTTAGGTAAAGGTAAAGGTTCCCCCGCACATGCATGCTAGTCGTTTCCAACTCTAGGGGCCGGTGCTCATCTTCAATTTTTACAACCCTGTAAATTCGGGGTAAAATCAGGGCAAATGGATGGAGCTGAGCGTTTACTGGCCAGATGCCCTTCCTGACTCCATGTGGAGTTCAGAGCAGATATTTTTTCTTTGTGCCCTAGGAGAGAGAAACATCTGCTGCTACTAGGATTGAACTCTCAACCTTCTAAGTGAGGCAAGTGTCTTCTCCACTAGGCCACTAGGCAGCT
This sequence comes from Vipera berus, assembly GCF_964194415.1. Classification (NCBI taxonomy): domain Eukaryota; kingdom Metazoa; phylum Chordata; class Lepidosauria; order Squamata; family Viperidae; genus Vipera; species Vipera berus. The sequence continues at coordinate 27,800,849 of NC_138204.1, forward strand.
CTTTTCACACCTACCTACATACATACATAGTGAGGGGGAGATAAAATTGCAAGATAAAAATAGAGATGAAGCATATATTTCAGTGACTTGCAGTGGTAAGTGTAAAACATTCTCACTTCACTAAATAGAGTTTCACAATAAACTAATTAACTTTTCTATATAATTAACTTCTCACATTTTCTATAATCAAAAGAGACATACTTTAAAACTTAATATACATCATTTTTATATGTGAAAATAAATTAAAAAATGGGTAAATCTATTGGGCTACTTAAAAATGCAACTGTAGTCTAAAGATCATATCATGTTCTTTGAGATTTTTCAAAGATCTACCAAAAAAAAGAAGAAGTCTCCAGGCGCTTACTTTCTGACACATTTCAGAATTTACAATATCTGAGATAAATTCTTGATTCTTAACTCATAGTTCAAAGCCTTGGATAGTTGCTCCTACATTTGATTGATTGATTGATTATATTTATATGCCGCCCTTCTCCCTAAGGACTCAGGGCGGCTCACAACAATAAAAACTAAAAAAGAACATGAAAATACAAAATTTAAAAAAGAATTAAACAGTAGATACGTTCAATAGGTAGTGACAGATTTTATTTTCCTGGGCTCCAAGATCACTGCAGATGGGGACTGTAGCCAAGAAATTAAAAGACGCTTGCTCCTTGGGAGGAAAGCCATGTCAAATCTAGACAGCACACTAAAAAGCAGAGACATCACCCTGTCAACAAAAGTGCGTATAGTCAAGGCGATGGTCTTCCCAGTTGCAATGTATGGCAGTGAAAGCTGGACCATAAGAAAGGCTGAGCGCCAAAGAATTGAAGCCTTTGAACTATGGTGCTGGAGAAGACTCCTGCGAGTCCCTTGGACCGCAAGGCGATCAAACCAGTCAGTCCTAGAGGAGATCAACCCTGACTGCTCTTTAGAAGGCCAGATCCTGAAGCTAAAACTCAAATACTTTGGCCACCTAATGAGAAGGAAGGACTCACTGGAGAAGAGCCTAATGCTGGGAAAGATTGAGGGCAATAGAAGAAGGGGACGACAGAGAATGAGGTGGCTGGATGGAGTCACTGAAGCAGTAGGTGTGAGCTTAAATGGACTCCAGAAGATGGTAGAGGACAGGAAGGCCTGGAGGAACATTGTCCATAGGGTTGCGATGGGTCGGACACGACTTCGCAACTAACAACAACAACATGTTCAATACATAGTAATTTAACCCCATAAAGCCAAATTTAAAACCATAGTCAGTCCAGGCCCGATTGTTGAAACATCCATGTCTTCAGGTCACGGCGAAAGGACCGAAGGTCGGGGGCCATCCGCAGCTCCGGAGGCAATTCATTCCAGAGGGTCGGTGCACCCACAGAGAAGGCTCTCCCCCTAGGGGGTGGCCAGCCGGCATTGCTTAACCGACGGAACTCTGAGGAGGCCGATCCTGTGGGAGCGAACCGGGCGATGGGAGGTTGACAATGGCAGCAGGTGGTCTCGCAAATACCCCGGGCCTTTGTTGACCATCAGATACTAAGACTCTGATCAGATGACATTGCTTTGACAGGTCTCTGATGAGAAGCCAGGAACATTAAAGAAAGCACAATGGGGCAAAGCCAACATATCTTGAATTATTCTCATAAAGATACGTTCCTTAGATGACTTCTCAGGGGAAACGGAATTCAGACATTGCATGCCATTAGATTAAAATTGGACTTAATATGCTTTCAGGTATACATTTACTTTTTTAACTTCTTGTGAAATGTCTAACTTTCTAGTAAATCTGATGTGCATATAAGGAGCCATAAAGGCATTCAAGGTATTTCTGGAAAAAATAACTTCTCATAGAGCCATAAAGCGGAGTCAACTGACAGCAGTAAAGAAAATCAGGTCACTCAACAAAAACCATTAACAGACCCAAAATTGCTTCTAAGTGAAAATGGGATTCAATCAAGTTATGATGGCACAAAGTGGGTTTACAGACAGACATTGGGTTTCAGTTTCTGACAAAGCACAACGAATCATTCAGCAATGCTTTTATTTGCTGGAATACAGCCAGGGAAAGTGATCAAAATATAGCAGTACAATTATCATGCAGATATAAAATACAGAAGCAATAAGATCAGCACCAGAGCCAAGTACAAACATAAACATTCTGTAGCACAAAGATTCAATAAAGCAGAGTATGAAACATTCTGTTGTTGGCAAATATAAAATAAAGATATAGGACTATTTCTTTTATATGTGGAACAACCATTCATATATTGCAGAGAATAGATCAGAGAAAGAAATATAACTGGTACCATAGGCAAAGAATCCATGGTACCAAAGAATCCAATGAAAAACCAGTTTTCTAATAAAGAAACCTTGTTAAAAATAGCCAGCTGCATCAAGAACCTGAAGAGGGGAAAACTGGTCATCATATAGACTGATTTTAGCAACAGCCTCTATATTTGGCTAATTATCTGTCTTTTTTAACACACTCATTCACAACACGAGTGTCTTTCTTTAATGCCAATCAAATGCAACATTTACTTCTCACAAAAAATGTCACAAGGTAGGAAGGGACCTTAAGATCATTCAATCCCTCCCCATGTTGAAAGAGAGCCTTTGTGCAGCATCTCATTAACCCATCTCAACAACCGTTTTAAATATTTTATCAAGCTGCTACAAAACAGAGCATCAGGCCAAGAAGATATTCCTTTGTTTCTATAACTCCGATGAACTTATGAATATTGGCACTTACACAACCGAAAGGGCGTTGCCTATATCTGAGGAAAAGCTGGTGTGGGAGAATCTCAAGATTTGAAGATTTGTGGGGAAAAATAACCTGTAGGCATGGGGAAGGACAGAATAAAAATAATCCATTAGGGCAGAGCACGTTTCTGAAGGATATAAACCCTGTAAGGAGGGATGAAATGGAGATCCTGGATATCAAAACAAGGAATGTTCCATATACATTATGTGGTAGATTTAACTTCCATTTGTTTAGTTTGTGCAGGGCAAAGTTCATATTCTTTTGATTATCCCAGATATTCAGAATAGATTTTAAAAATCCAAATGTATGGAATGGCCATTTATTTCACAATAAATTAAAACTGTTGTATGGTAAAATTCTTCTGACAATTTAATAGGATGACATTGATGATTATTACTTACCTCTGCATTGAAGAAATAATCTCAAGATAGCTACGATTTCTAAAGAGGGTGATTGGAATTTCAAAACAGAGTAAAGTAACATAAACATAGTAAACAAATTAAAATTAAAATAGCAGGAATGGTCCATATATGGACCCTGGCTTCAGAAGAATACAGGATGCACATGCAACATAGAATTACAGAAGATAAAAGTCTTAATCATAACTGGGACTTACCACCTCAGGTCTCTTAGGAAATAACCACAGCGTTCAGATGTTTCTAAATCCAACACTGCACACCTAAAAACTTGGGCAGAAGAAACAATTGTTATGCAACTTTTCTTACTATATGTTCAGGTCACTAACAAACTAAAGCATTCAGATTAATAAAATCCTAAACTAAAAGCCATTCAGACATTATTTCTGAAATACTGAAAAGGAGCTCTGGGAAGGATTTGTGCTTTCATATTTTCATCCTGCTAATCTGTGAAGAAGGTTGGAACATGAGAGAATTCAGATGCTGTATGTGTCAGAGATGGGGAACCTTTGGTTCTACAGATGTTTTTGGACCATTGCTTTTTGTATGTCCATCATTAGCCATGACGTTTGATGCTGCTGAGTGCTGACCATCAGGAATACCCAGCCAAACACAAATTTCTTGATCCTGCTTTAAATCAGTGCATAATATCCATTCTTTGATAAGCATCCCTATAAAGCGCTAGTGGTTCCCCTGTCCAGTCATGACCAACTCAAGGGGGAGGTGCTCATCTCCAATTCTCAGCTGAGTGAGCCTGTGTTGTCTGAGAGATGCTTCTGTCATCATGTGACCAGCATTAAAGTATGGAATGCAGTAACCTTTCCTGCCTCAGCAGTACCTATTTATCTACTCGCATTTGCATGCTTTCTAACTGCTAAGTTGGCAGAAGCTAGGGTAAGTAACAGGAGCTCACCCTGTCACGTGGCGCTCGTGTCTCAAACCCGGGCTATCAGCTTCCAGCTGACAAGCCCAGCATCTCAACTGTTGAGCCATCTATCCCTATGGAAGATGCTAAATCACACCACAGGCATTTTAAGCTGCCACCAAATAAAAATGTTCCTTCAAGGTACCATAAGTGATTACAATAAACATTATAATTCAGCACCCTGTATGAATTATATTAATCAAAGATTCTCTTTACTTTTGTTCAGACCATTCCTTTATCTTGCTTTTGTAAAATCTATTCCAGTTTTGCTACTTGAAAAAGCATGTGAATCGCCAACACCAATGAATAATACAAAAATATTAGTGCCAAAGATGTCTCTATACTGCTACTCTTTTTCTGACTTTCTTGTTTAATGAAAGGAAATAACAGTAGGGAACTGGAAGCACGGAAAAAAGAAATGAATGACCCTTTCCTTATCTACGATTCTTCTGTTCAGATTTCTCTCGGAATTATTTGCCTATGGTGGATTTAAAATGTAAAAATTTGGAATACTGCAGGTTGCTGTCTTGGTATCTTTAGAGAGAGCACCAGTTATTGCTAAAGTGTCACCAGGTTCATGTCAGCTCTTAGTGATTACATAGAACAGATTTTCTCCAGAAAGAGAGAAAATACAGGCAAAAAATTAGGAGCTGCCTTCCTCATTCTGCTCTCCAAGCATTTGACTCCCCAGACAGCTTCTTTCCATTGCTGTTGCATTTAAAGGTCACCAAAGGTTGATGTTGAATTTTGCATCTTTGAGTAAATGGGCTTATTTGAGAGGAGTGGAACCTCTTCCAGCTTCCAAAACCTCAATAGGCAATTGTCTCTCCATCACCGGGTACCTATCTTTATAACCATTAGAGTTGGAAATTGTTGCTTTAAAAGAATAAAAACAAAAACCAACAGTTTCCCAAGCAGCTAAGTTCTTCACCAAAAAGCAGATAAGGGGAGTATGAAGCTTTATGTTTAAGTTCCAGCTAACATCTGAAAAGGCTTAAAGTATATTTTCACAAGTGGTACATGGAGCCAAAGCCTATGTATATGTGACCAGAAGTTACATTACTTTCAGAGGGGTTTATTCATAAATTGCCATGGACAGGACAATCTTTGGAAGTGAAATACCGCAATCCCACGACATTTCCTTGAAAACACCATCAAATTCAGCTAGGACAGTTCCAGAGCAAACATGCAAATATATTTGTAGTTTCCAATTGGGTTAATGCATCATGTTAAGCTACTTTTCCTCAACTTGATATTCTCTTAATCAGTGTTTCTAATCAATTCCCAGAATTCCCAAACCAGCCACTTATCTTAAAGTTGCCAAGTTTGAGAAACACTGCTCTAGATACATTGAATTGCAACTCTCAAAATGTCAAGTCATCTGTTAATTGTTGGAGTTGTAATTCCAATACATCTGGGGAGTACCAAATGGGAAAAGCTATATTAAGCCATAAATTCAATTAATCAGAGTTTATTGAATAAGCTACAATTACTGGATACATACACCTTGCTAAGCCATAAACCATTCTCAACAGATATCAGTGGCTGGGTTTATATAATCTACAAAATCATATTACAGCCTTGTGTAGGAACTCAGTCTGAATTTGAAATAGATTTCTAATAAATATGGATATGAAAAATTGATTTAAATCAAATCTGGTCTAACAAGAAGAATGCACACATACATTCTATTGATTTTATTATTGCCAATAAATTCAGTGTGCTTATCAAAACAGTATGAAGAGGCAAAGACAGCTATAAACCTGTATAGAACCGCATCATGTAAAAATATGAGATTATGTGTGGAATGTTTAGCTCTTTAATTCAGTTGGATATTTTTTTTAAAAAAAAGAATTGTTTGGACAAAGCAAGCAGTACTAATCCAAATAAGACACAGCCCACATCTCTAAAATTCTGCTCTTTTAGTATGATTTCACTTTTGTATGCAACAATGAGCAGATGCACATAAGTCTTAAACACCTGAAGCAACTAAGTATGCAAATATATTTTTCATTGGTTTATTCTTGAAAAATGTCATAGTTGCAGGCTGGTAGTTGCTCTTTCAAATGATATTTAGTTTTGAAAATTGTTTCATGAAAGTTAGTGCCTAGTTGCAGTTGAACCTGAGCTAAATTCAAAAAATTCAAAGGCACAAAGCAGGAAGTTCAGCAAGTAAGCAATCTAAGCTTTTGTTGTGACTTTTGGATAATGGAAACTATGCAAAGCAATATAATACCAAAAATAGGTATGAAGGAAAGAAACAGCTCTCATATACCAAATTAGTGCAACTTAATTAGCATATAGCTTTAGCCTACTTGATGTAGAAGAACTGAATTAGATACAGTTGCAAAAAAATCCTCTTTGGGTTATCACCAAATTCTCTGCACTATCACAATAAGGCGTATCACCCAGCCAAAGTGAATGATTTTTAGTTGACTAAACCTAGAGTGACAACAATAGTTTCACTAAATACCTCTCACCTGCTGTAAATATGCAGCTGATATTAACTGAATTATTGCTCTGTAGAGAGAAATTTAAATCAATCAATTTCACATTCAAAAGTGGAAGTTACACTGAACATTATGAGAATAATGCAGATTACGGAGATTGAGATTCAAAAATATATTCTATCATGAGCCTCAGGGGCAGTACTTTTGCTCTTTGTACTGACCTTTAAAAATAGATGGTAATATAAAATTTGGAACAGGAGCAAACATATGCTCTATGCCAGGGGTCTTCAAACTTGGCCCTTTTATGACTTGTGGACTTCAACTCCCAGAATTCCTCAGCCAGGCATGCTGGCTGAGGAATTCTGGGAGTTGAAGTCCAAAAGTCATAAAAGGGCCAAGTTGAAGACCCCTGCTCTATGTTTTTCAGAGTCAATTGGAAATGAGTTGCATAGAAGAGTTATAAATAAATACGTTTACAGTAAGTATTATTGTCCTCCAATAATTTCCCATATTGATTAATATTTGTTTTTAACCTTCTGGATTTTTCACTCACAAATATCTAATTCTGAAGGTGACAGAGATATTGAAGAAAAAATATTTCCAAATGTTTACTATTTTCACATATAGTTAGCTTGTTTGGATTTGCATTATAATATTGTAACAAAGTAACCAAATAGTCTAGGTTCACAACATGGTAAATCAATAACCAAGATTGATACATTTGTAATCACCTTTAATGCATTGTATGGATGTATCCAGGGCTTATAATCACCAGTTATAATCACCAGCAACAAGCAGGAACCATAGAACCATAATCATTTGCTAAATTCATTTCACACAGTATAGCAATATTTTAACCATGATTCGAACAGTCCTAATTCTTTACTTGATTCACAGATAATGTTAATCCATAATGGGTAAAGTTATATATGTTAAACCAAAAGAAAATAAATTAAGTTGTAGAAACTACTATGCACAAAACAGTTCAATTACTATAGTAGAGTTAGAATTTATCTTGACCATGCTTGCACTATGCATTTACATTAACCACAATAAGCTATGATCATTCAATTTCCCATGTTATATCTTTCACCTTACTCTCCCTACTATCACTTTCCATTTGGTGGAGAAAGTAATTATTTCTCAGCAGATACAAATAAATTGAACATGTTATCACACACATCTTTACTTCTCATCTTATTTTAAAAGGCAGTAGCATTATATGAAGCCAGCAGATCATCCCAAATTCTTAAATGTTAAATTTTTAAAGAACCATTTGAAGTAGTCTTCATACATTTAAAATTAAATGGGAGGGGGTAATTACAAATTTCAATTAACTTCCTTTTTCATTTCTCCAGCCTACCTCATCTATTACAAGAGGTCTTCCCAGCGTATCCTTTATACCAGAATTTTCCAACCTCTGCAGTTTTAAGATATATGGCCAGCATGGGGGATTCTGGGAGTTGAAGTCCATATATCTTAAAGTTGATAAGGTTGAGAAACACTGTTTTAAACAAATGGATACTAGTCGCTTTGGCTTGTTAAGGGGTGAGGGGTACAGGAAAACACTGTCAGCCTAACAAACCTCCACACTATCTGATTTCCATCCTGTCCTCGTTAAGAAGAGGCAGTGGCTACGAGGAACACAGATAGCAGAAGAGTGTCAGGAAATAACTGATATATATTCAGCCAGAGGCGGCAGAAAAGCAGAAGTGACTAATAATATATATGTGATAGAAGCAGAATTACGCACACTTTACTTTCCCACATCTAAGAGGTGGGCCATCCATTGCATGGTGACTCCCACAAGCTGCCAGGGAAAAATGCATGTATGAAAAAACAAAAAGTTGACGCAGGCTTGCATAAAATGATCTGGGAACATTGTAGTGATTATGCACCTCTGTTCAAGGCAAAGCTCATTTCAGATATAGGTTTTCTCTTTAATTTCTGAAACAATGAAGCGAGACCTTTGCAGTTTGGTTTTCAGAACTTGCATTCTTATTTCTCCTTCAAGCTGGGCTTCGTTTAAACCAGCTTTAAATCCGAGCCCTACTGAACAAGCTAACTCCCTAACGTCCGAAGCCAAAAATAAAAGGCAAAGATAGCTCTAACCCAGTTCATTGTAGCCATCCTCCTCCTCCTCCTCACTTGACAGTGGTCGGAGAAAGGAGTGGTCAGACATCTTTCCCTCCGTCCACTTCTTCACGAACACCTGAACGGTCCTCAAATTAACACAATCACGCCCATATTTTCTCGGTAAGTTAGCTGAGGGGGGAAAAAAACTCTGCACCCCAGTGTTTCTTTATCCGCCTTTGCTTAAACTTCATGAGTAAAGACTGGAAGGGTTTTTTTATTATTATTATTTTCATTCTGTGGAGGGACAGCAGCAAGCACACATAAGGCAACATGTATACACAGAAGGTAAAACATACGGGAGGTGATGTCGAATTTGCTCTAGATCTTCCACTGAGTAAAAACCAGGAAGGTCTGCAGCTCACCCACTCGTCTAATTCCCTTTCCTCGCCCGTCCTTCCAACCTCTCAGCTCCCTCGAGATTTCCGCCCTGGCGACGCACCGCACCTCCAAACGCCGCCGCGGGCTTCGATGGAAGAAGACTCCCCGCACGCGCCACCGGCTCCATTCGCCTCCCGGGACCAGGCGCAGAGCCCGGGCACTCTCACCCAAAGCAACTCACCGGGACCGACGAAGAGCCAGCAGCTCCCGCAGCGCAGCAACCGCCCAGCGTCGGACGAGCCAAGCGAGCGCGGTCAGGAGCAGCGCCGACTGACGGCGGGCAGCTGCTGCCCACTCTCGTTACCAACCTCATCCGTTTCCTCGGGAGCTTCGAGAAGCGGCTAAGCCGGCGCTAAAGCAGCTCGGATGAAGCGAAGGGGAGGAGCCTGGGAAGCTGCGCCACGCCCCCCTCCTCCTCCGAGGCGGGGCTTTGCGAGTGAGGAAGGGAGCGGGGCGCGGAGGTCAGGAAAGGTAAAAAAAAAAAGGGGGACGCTGCCTCTCGACGGAGAAGAGCGGTGGGAGGATGAGCGTCTCGCGGGCCGACGTGGGCTGTGAGAGGATTAAAGGCAGCCGACCGATGTGCTGGCCAAAACCTGTCCCGTGGTGACTCTTCCAGAAGCAAAAAAAAAACATCTCAATGTTTCTATTTCTGGAATTTGCACCCTTGCCTTTTGTTAGGGCAGCGTTTCCCAACCTTAGGAACTTGAAGATGCGTGGACTTCAACTCCCAGAATTCCCCAGCCAGCTATGCTGGCTGGGGAATTCTGGGAGTTGAAGTCCACGCATCTTCAAGTTCCTAAGGTTGGGAAACGCTGTGTTAGGGAATTGAAGGCACGTTACTCCGGTTTTTTTTTATTTTGTTTTTTATTTATTTATTTTAATCCCATTTATATTCCGCCCTTCTCCGAAGACTCAGGGCGGCTCACAATCTAAGCAACAAATCAAATGTGCCCCATAGCAACCATCCTGCGACCGTAAATTGGGCCAAGAGAAAGTGATGGCTCGAAGTCCCCCAATGGATTTCCAGGGCTAAGGATGGAACTCGGTTTGGATCGCGCTGTTTGCAAAAGGGTTGTCCCTGCCTTTTCTGCAGGGCCGGTAGCAGGCTGGTACAGAACAGGTTTATTGTATTATGTGAATATAGTCAATTTTTTAAGTTGCTAGAGATATATATTGCATGTATTACAAAAGATTAACCCTTCATTATACAGTATTAAAAGTATAACAGGCATAGCTTAGTCCCTGTAAGACTTGCTGTTCCTGCTAAAATTCTATTTCACACATACTGTATTAAAGTTAACAATGCTATCTTTTGTTTTGATTCTAGTAAATCTGTTTGAGTGTTATGTTCTTAAAGCTAGCTATGAAACCAGTATTTCTGAGGAGGGAAAAATTATTAACCTAAATTGATATACTTTAAAAATCTATCTTTGCTGGATGTGAGAGCAAAAAGTAAAGTATAAATCTCAGGAGAAGGAAAAATCTGGCACAGAATTGTGACCTAGATGGAGAAAGCTATAGCTACAAAGCCAAAAAAGTGTCAAGTTTTACAGTATGTAAATGAAAATTCAAATAAACTGCTTGACAAAAAAAATTGAAACTACTTAGGAGAAACTACCATTGAAGTCAATGAAACAATTTTGAATAATTGCAATAATTGAACTGATATCTACATGCATAAAACATGAATTTGTTAACTATGATTTCCTGAATTTCTTTGGTCTGATTCAATGAGGACCCCACATACTTTTAAAAAAAAAATTGCTTCACTCATGCCCCTCATAATTTCTCATCTGGACTACTGCAATGCACTTTACATGGGCTGCTCCTGAAGATCATTCAGAAGCTTAAACTGGTGCAGAATGTAACTGCACAAATAGTAAAGGGTGTTGGGTATTCAATACAACCCCACTGCTTTGTGAGCTACATTGGTTTCCAGTTTCCAATTTAAGGTGCTGATTATCACCTTTAGACCTCTTCATGGCTTGGGGCTGGCTAATTTAAGGAACCATTTTCTCCAATTTATTTCTACCCATCCAATTTGGTCAGGCAGGGTATGTATGTATGTAATAAATTGATTAAATGCCAATATGAGAAGACATTCATGTTTTGTAAAAAAAAATAAAACGTTTAAGGTAATAGAAATTGTTTTCAGCGTCAACTGACAGCTGTATCATGGATCAAGGTGCATTGATTTTACTACAGATGTTATTCTAATTAACTTTCTTCAGTTTTGTACAACTTAAATTTCTCCCCAGTTATCTAATACATTTCAAAAATAAGATTCGGAATAATTAGGTGGCATAAGGGCGGCTTGGTTAAAATACTGCAAGTTCTATCTTCATAGAGGTGAGGGTCACTAGAGGCAGGCTGTCCTATTTGTATACTAGAAACATTAGATTTGAAGTTTGATCTAAGCTTTTAGCAAGAATGACTGAGATTGCCTTGGTGAATAACTTATAGCAACTGAATGGGAAAATTTTAGCCTGAATTGTCCTGGAGTTCTTCACAATAATTAATAATTAATGCTATTAAAATTGGCATATGTCTGGAGCAAATATTAAGACTAGGCCTTGGGGCAACGGGCCCTTTGCATTTTTTCAGTTGAGCTGTGCCTAGAAAGCAATAGCAATAACCATAGCACTTAGATTTACATACTACTTCACAGTGCTTTACAGCCCTCTCTAAGGGGTTTACAGAGTTAGCATGTTGCCCCCAACAATTTCAGTTTTCATTTTAGCAACCTTGGAAGGATGGAGGGCTGAGTCAACCTTGAGCAGGTGAGAATTGAACTGCTAGCAGTTGGCAGAATTAGCCTGTAATACTATATTCTAACCACTGAGCCACCACAGCCTATGGCCCTAATAAAGGGCCATAGGCCTGTCCAGTGTTCAGTCTCATCCCTTATGCTATTCAACATCTTCAGGAAACTGGTAGAGGATGTTATCTGGGTTAGGATGCTATCAATATGTTGATGGAACCCAACCATACTGCTTCCTAGTATCTAATTCCAAGAAAGCAATGTGTATTCTGGATGAATGAGAAGAAGCTGAGCTTGAATCCAGACAACACACAGGTGCTATTTGTCAGTAGAAAATTCAACTTTCAGTTCAGCTTGTTCAAAATGGAGTTGAATCCTCCTGTTAGTAAGACTACAGTTTAGGAAAGGCTTCATGGCATGTCTGAATGGAAAGGTAGGATATAAATAAAATGGACCATTAAAATAATCGTTTGCTGACTAAATCACAAGGGTTGAGTCCACAAAGCTTGCTAAGTTCAAGGTAAACAAACCAGATACCTTAGCAAACCTATACACCCATGAGTTATAATATTGATTCTGACATACTGTGGGGTTTTTTTTCACTCTCGTAAGAACCATCTTTCAAAAATATCTTGAAAAAGTACTCTTACCAGATCTCTTCTACAAGGCTTTATAAATTAAATCAAAGTATTTTCCTGCAGGCATAAGTAGGTTACCCCTTGAAAAATACGACAATTTGTTTTTATTTTGGGGGAGGGATAATATATGCCACTCATTTTCTTGCTTTGGTAAAGGCTACCAATTGCTTAGAAGATACAGGTAGCCCTTGACTTACAACCAAAATCGAGCCCAAAATTTCTGTTGCTAAGGGAAACAGTTGTTAAGTGAATTTGACTTCTTTTTACAGCCTTTGTTGCCACAGTTGTTAAGTGAAACTGGCTTCCCCATTGACTTTGCTGGTCAGAAGTTTGCAAAAGGTGATCACATGACCCCTGCACACTGCAACCATTATAAATATGAGCCAGTTACCAAGTATCTGAATTTTGATCATAAAAGTCGTTAAGTGTGAAAAATGATCATAATTCACTTTTTCCAGTGCTGTTGTAACTTTGAGCTAAAAGAAACTAAACAAAAGGCTGTAAGTTAAGGACTTCCCATATAGTCTTCACTTGCTAGTTACAGCAATATGTATGTAAACCCACAACAACGGATGTTTTTTCATATTCTGTTGAACACTAGCCTTCCCTAATCATTTTTAAAAAATTGGGAACCTGACCTATTTTAGGACTGAAGAACTGGTAAGTATTTGTCAATGACACTAGCTTCTTCATTTGATAATCCTATGTTTACAGAATGGCTTTAAGGATTGAAAGCAATAATACAGGTAGTCCTCAACATAAGACCTCAATTCAGCCCAACATTTCTGTTGTTAAGCAAGACATTTGTTAAATAAATTTGCCCCATTTTACGATCTTTCTTGCCACAGTTAAGTGAAACCCTGCAATTGTTAAGTTAGTAACAAGGTTGTTAAGTGAGTCTGGCTTCCCCATTGATTTTACTTGTTAGCAGGTCACAAAAAGTGATCAAAGGACCCCGGGATACCGCAATCATTGTAAGTATGAGTCAGTTGCCAAACATCCGAATTTTGATCATATGACCATGGGGATGCTGCACTGGTTGTGAGTGTGAAAACTGGCCATAAGTCACTTTTTTCAGTGCCGTGGTCACTTTGAACGGTCACTAAATGAACTGCTGTAAGCTGAGGACTACCCTGTAGCAGGGAATAAAAATAGAACATAAGGTCACATAAGAATTTATGAGAAAAGGGCATAAGTTTCAAATCAATAGAACAAAATAAATTAACAAGCTAGAGGAAAAGGAAAAGCTAGAGAAATGAGAATAAATGTGTTTTTACTAAGCCTATCTTCTGGTGTGTTGGCTATTCCTGTCAGCTTGGTGTTGTCTGCAAATTTGTTGAGTTCTCCATCTATCCCCTCGTCCAAATCATTAATGAAGATGTTGAAGAGCACTGGCCTCAGAACACGAGCCCTGGGGCACTCCACTACACACTTCCCTCCATGTAGATGCAGTTCCATTGAGGACCCCACGCTGAGTTACGGCCAGTCAGCCAGCTACGAATCCATCTGGTGATGATGCTGTCTAACCCACATTTTTCTATCTTATCAAGTAATAGCTTGTGGTCTACTTTATCAAATGCCTTACTGAAGTCCAAGTAAATTATATCCACAGCATTCCTCTGGTCCACTAATTTTGTCACCTGGTCAAAGAATGCAATAAGATTTGTCTGGCATGATCTGTTTTTGACAAACCCATGTTGGCTTTTGGTAATGACTTTGTTTGCCTCCATCTACCTCCATTACATGATTGAAACAAGTGTTTGGCATACAAACATAGAATAACAATCATTTTGGTTTTACAGAAACTAAAAGTTGTAATCCAAGCTTCTTGCATCATGTATAATGAGGTCTTGGCTCAAGTCAATGTGTAAATCCAGCAAGAGTGTGTGTTTCAATAAGTGATGGCTAAACAGAACAGGGCTTAGTTCTTTTAAGTTTGGCAGAAACAAATTTGCAGAATGTAGTTTCTAATCCTAAACAATTAACAGATATATAAACCAAGATCACATTCAAATGCATTTGCCCTGGCTTTACAATACACAATTTAATTCCAGAATAGAGCCAGGAAGATTAAGAAGGATTGCAGAAATATTTAAAGTATTTTAAAATCTATTGGGTGTCAGCCAAACAAATAAATTGCTTTAAAATTTCAATAATTTAAATGGAACAGATTTAAATCCTCTTCTTCTGAAAATCAGTGGATTTAAGTGATTAATTTCTGGCTGGGTATCACTCAGTACTTTGTTTTTGCATGCAAATTATTATTTCTGGCCAAATAAATTATTATTTATTTCCTAAATGTTTTATTGTTGTTGCTATTATTGATATTCTTTGGATAATGGTTATATGTACTAGATCTGGTTTCCAGAAATCTGGATGACTAATAGATGGCAGGTTTTCTGTACTGTCCTTCTGCCGTCTAGTTGTCTTTTTTTCCAGCCCAGAATAGGTAATTTTTGTTATGATGAAATGAAACTGCAATGTTCATATATTATTCAGTCTTCATTGGCATCTCCATACTATTAAAGGATAAAGACAAAAATATCTGGGTTAGCACAACACACTAAACTACAAAAAAAATCAGCCACATTTTAACTGAACATGTTATATAAATGAAGCTCATAGGTTTAGTTTATGGTTCAGTATAGTATGTTGTAGAAACCAAGAAAATTGGTTTTTTTTTTGTAATTTATAACTGAACCATGTTGATGATGTTGACATTTTAAACTAGTATTTTATACTACTCTTGCTACACTTAACTGGACTAGAAACTATAGAGAATAGTAGATAGTCGGAGGGCTTTAGCAGAATTTCTTTATGAAGAAAATTGGACATTTATGTTTAAGATACTTGAATAATCCTCTTCCTTACACAGCAATCTCAGTCAACTTACTATCTACAGATTTTTATATGTGCTTTAATCAGCCTCATTTGGGGTTCATATATTGGTATAATTTAATTTATAGGCAGATGGATTCCCATATGACTCTGGGCAGCTTACAACTAGGGATCAAAATAATCAAAACAATATCAAAATGAGCAAAAGAACAAAAAAGGACCTCCACAGTTACCCTGTCCCAAGGCCAGGGACAATAACCAGATCTTCAGTAGTTTTCTGAATAATGTAAAGGTGGGAGTAACACAAATCTCTGAAGAAAAGTAATTCTAGAAGGCAGGACATACAAGAGTAGGCACACTATATATTAGGAAGATGCCATTATTTTTCCCTGTACAAAGGGAAAGGTAGTAAAAATGAATGCAAAAGTTTCTTATGGATTTGCTTGTTAGGTGTTCCCAAGATGTTGGCAGATAATGATGAAAAGGATGTTAGAGGTGACAATGAGGTAAACTTAGGAAGTGCTGTTCATTAGGTCACTAAAAATGTACAATGCATGCAAATAATTTAATAAATTAAGTAAGGACATGGGCTTGAATTAGGGAACTTTTTTCAAATACAGGTAATTCTTACCAAGCACTCATTCATTTGAAGTTAAAATGGCACTGAACGAGTGGTTCATATGACTGATCCTCGAAGTTCTACTTGTAGCACCCCCCACGATCATGTGATTGCTATTCCAGAACCTGGGTACCAGTTTGCACTTACAATGTTTGCAGCATCCTATGATCATGCATCATCATTTGCAACATTCCCTGCCGACTTCCTTCAAGCAAAATCAATGGGGAAGCTGCAAAGGAAAGTTGCAAATTGCTCTGCTAAGTTTTCCCCACCCCCAGCCTTCCCATGGGCTATATCTTCCTTCCCTCAGCCTTCTTTAAACAGGAGGGTACCTTGTAATTGTATAAAATAAATCTATGATTTGTAAAACATACGTACTGAAGTTATACTTCAGATGTCTGGACTTGAAGAACCTGCTGAGTACTGATTTACAGCCTTCTGATAATCAAATCTCTTGAATTTATTTTAAATGCTCCTGGGGAGTATCGTAGCAATTCACCATACCTTAGCCACTTTGAATTACTTGTCATATGTTTATTCTCTTGTTGCAAATCATAATGGTTTCTTAAAATTCTTTAAAGTGTCTCGATCATTGTATAAAATTTCAAGAAAGGAGTAGTAGAAACTGAATGTATAGCTTAATGACATGTTACATGTGAATATATAAACTGTAGGCCCTTCCTTCTTTCTTTTTTTAAAAGGTCAAATGGGAATAGAGACATTAAGCAAGGATGTTTAGTCCTATTGCCATCCCAGTTTTCCTGTTTCAATTCCTTCCCCCCTTGAAGTTTAAGAAGTAACTTAACTTTGACATGCTGTACTATTTTGTCTGGATTTTGAAGATACTTTTAGTTTGATGGTATTATTATTATTATTATTATTATTATTATTATTATTATTATTATTATTATTAATTATTATTATTATTATTTCGGTTTATATACCGCCCTACTCCCAAAGGACTCAGGGCGGTTTACAAGGCAAAATTTAAAAACAATACAATATAAAATTAAAATTAAATTAAATTAAGTCTAGCCGCAAAAATTAAAATCACAATTTAAAAACATTAAACCCCTCAGTCCAGACCAGATAGCTCAAAGAGCCAGGTTTTTAGGTCCCGGCGAAATGAATGAAGGTCGTGGGCAGTCTGGAGTTCCGCTGGCAGTTGATTCCATAGGGCAGGTGCGCCCATAGAGAACGCCCTCCCCCTGGGGATCGCTCGTCGGCAATCCTTGACCGGTGGTACCCTGAGGAGGCCCTCCCTGTGGGAGCGCACAGGACGATGGGAAATTGACGCTGGCAGCAGGTGCTCCCTTAGATAATCTGGGCCCATGCCATTTAGGGCTTTATAGGTAATCACCAGCACCTTGAATCTCACCCGGATGGCAACTGGAAGCCAATGCAGCTCGCAGAGGTGTTACATGGGAGTATCGGGAGACTCCCATCACAACTCGCGCGGCTGCATTCTGCACCAGCTGAAGCCTCTGAGTGGTCCTCAGGGGCAGCCCCCATGTAGAGAGCATTGCAATAGTCTAGCCGGGAGGTCACGAGCGCATGGGTGACTGTGCGTAGGGCATCTTGGTCCAGATAGGGCCGTAACTGGCACACCAGGCGAACCTGGGCAAAAGCCCCCCTGGCCACGGCTCCTATATGATCTTCCAAACTGAGCCGTGAATCCAGGAGGACGCCCAAGTTGCGGGCCCTATTGTCTATCTTTATTGCCACTTTATTAAATACATCATCTTTTCTTGCTGCAATAAGTCTTAAGTATCTTAAGTGTTGGTTGCATTTTATGATTTCAGAATTCTGTACTTGCATTTTAATTGAAAGGTTTTTCATAATTATGCTATTTAATGTATTAGGTGCATAAGTAGGAATCCTGGAGAGTAATATTATAATTACTATTAATCTATGGTAGAGGGGGGGAAAGTAACCTTATTCCAGACAAATTAGGTTTGCATGTCTTTTTCTAGTCTCTCATGGCTGCTTATAAGTTGATGAATATATTAAGAAAAATACATTAAATTTCAGGTGTTCCCAACAAATTCTACATACTTGCTCTGAATTACATTTTGCTTTTCAAATTGTTTCTCCCCTTATAAAATATTAAGCAATGTATAATGCATGTAAGTATAACATACATTTGGCTTCGGTAAGCATTTAAAAAACCATGTTCCTTTTTATCTAATAGTGTGACAAAAAGGGACAGCTCTGAATTATATCAAGTCATACATTATTTTGGGAATTGACATATTTCTGTTTCTAGGCCACATTAGGATAATGGAGATTGCTTTTGTTGAAGAACAATGTTATATATCTTTTTAAAAAATAGAGGAGGTCAAGGGCTTGAGCTCCATCAAATGTGGAATGTGACAAATATTCTACTATTGAGGTAGTGTTATTTTATACAATAAAAGGACCCTGTGTATTAATTGTATATGTAAAACACCAAATCTTGTCTCCATCATAAAAGGGCTGAAAATTAATACTTATTTTTTACTTGGGGCAGGGTGATAAAAGAAAATGATATTTCAATGTACACACTGCTTTCGTTTAACAATGTACTTGTACCTCTTGAGACAAACTCTGAATGAAAGATTATAACTATTCATAATTTACTTTAATAGATAAAAGGCTGGGGTGTGAAAATTATTGAAGCTGTGTTAAATGATTCTGATCTGTATTTAGCAATGATCTTTTTCAAAATTCTTTAAGAATTTGAAGTTCTGAGGTCTGTTTTTTCTTACAGTGCAGCAATGCACATGTTCTGATAATTTTCAGCTGCTTTCTTAAATCTGTTGTTAAATGCAAAAAAGGAAATTTCTAGATGTAATTTTTTTGGGGGGAGGAAATAAATTACTAAGTGGTCCCTTCTCAAGCAATATGTTGGCTCCACCTATTATCTGCATAACAGCGAATCAGATCTCTACCTGTACAACTGCTAAAATGGAAAGGAGTCTTGGGGACCAACTTGTAAATCTAAAATACTGCTCATTATCTTTAGTTTTATACCATAGCTTTATCAGCAATGGTGCTTACTGAAATCATGGAGATAATTACCATGTAATGGTTGGTAACATAGTAGTGGGTTGTTGATTACCACTAATAATGGAAAGTTGACACTTTGACAGCCAGGGAGCTTTCTATTCTAAGTGCTAATTATTTTTAGTAGCTTTTCAAACTGTTCAGTTGTAATTCTTCCTGCTTTTACATTTCTTTCATTTAATAGCTGGGCAGGATTTGTCAGGTCTCATCTGTAGTCATTCCATACTTAAGGGTATAATTCCATAATGGCTCCCCATGATTCCCCATAAAGCTTATTCCTGCTTCAAGCCAGGAATCAATATACAGAATTAAAATAGACCTGGCAGTCATGTTTGCTAGTAGGTCAGTTTCCCCAGTGGCTTCAAATTTTTTTAAAAAAGGAAAGTTTAGAGCCAAGTGTTGAGATTTGCTTGTTTATAAAACACAGTCACACAATAGATGCAGACAAAATATTTCTGTCAACATTTATACTGCATTTCTATGTCTTTTCCCTGACTAGCAGAGCTGTCTAGAAGCTGTGAATTTATGGTTGGTCATAAAAACTACAAATGAATCTCTGCATGAATCTCTCAAACATCTTTTCAACTTGCTTTATGTATACTACTTGCACAAATCTATCTTTGGATAGATTTTTTTTTTGCTTTTGTTTGGATTGGTTGCATGCTGTCTTTGCTTTTTTTTAAGCCACATACAGACTGTATTTATATAAATGTTCCTGAAAAATACATAATATTCATGAGAGTCTTACATAAAGATCTGTACAATTAGATTTATATAACAAGCAACTGTGGTTTATTTAATCATGGTTTATTGATGAACTGTGAACTCATTTGGTTGGATTCATATGTTATATTAAAATATATAAAGAAACCATATTAGGACGGGGTGTTAACCTAACAGCAGCATCTGATTCTACTATATGAGGCTGATTCTAGACTATTCCAAGCTTACAAGCTAATTCAGGTCATAGTATCTAGTATGTAAGATATCATCCAATGCCTCCAATGAATTTCTTCAAATGTAGGTAGGAATTACCTTTTGTAAACAAGGAATGCTTAAATTATACATTAGGCTGCAGTGCTTCAAAGCATTATATACTTTGCTATGATATCACACATTATATAGCTCAGATATCAACTACTGGCTGCCTTTATCCTGTTTCAAGAATATGTCATGCTAACAACTGTGATTTGAGGATTTTTTTTTTATAAGAAGTCACTCATGGATGATAGTGCAGCAAGATGCGCAAGCAAGAAAATTATAACAGTGGTAGCAAACAGTTTCATGATTAATACCTACTACTGCTAAACATACCGTATATACTTGAGTATAAGCCGAATTTTTCAGCCCACTTTTTGGGCTGAAAAATTCCACTTCGGCTTATACTCCAGTCAACAAAAAAACTTACCGAGGACTTGTGCGCGGCCGAGGCTTTGGTGCTTCCGGGATCGCGCGCACCTCTCCCAAGCCACCGCCATCCGGAGACCTGCCGAAGTTTGGGGAGGTTTGGGGAGGTGCGCGCGCACCTCCCCAAACCTCCCCAAACGTCGGCAGGTCTCCGGACCTCCGCGCCTTGCCTGCCTGCTTCTTTCCGCAGTGGAAAGAAGCAGGCAGGCAGGGCGCGGAGGAACGGAGACCTGCCGACGTTTGGGGAGGTTTGGGCGCCTCCCCAAACCTCGGCAGGTCTCCGTTCCTCCGCGCAGACCTGCCGACGTTTGGGGAGGTTTGGGCGCCTCCCCAAACCTCCCCAAACCTCGGCAGGTCTCCGTTCCTCCGCGCAGACCTGCCGACGTTTGGGGAGGTTTGGGCGCCTCCCCAAACCTCGGCAGGTCTCCGTTCCTCCTGCCGACCTTTGGGGAGGTTTGGGCGCCTCCCCAAACCTCCCCAAACCTCGGCAGGTCTCCGTTCCTCCTGCCGACCTTTGGGGAGATTTGGGCGCCTCCCCAAACCTCCCCAAACCTCGGCAGGTCTCCGTTCCTCCTGCCGACCTTTGGGGAGGTTTGGGCGCCTCCCCAAACCTCCCCAAACCTCGGCAGGTCTCCGTTCCTCCGCGCAGACCTGCCGACGTTTGGGGAGGTTTGGGCGCCTCCCCAAACCTCCCCAAACCTCGGCAGGTCTCCGTTCCTCCTGCCGACCTTTGGGGAGGTTTGGGCGCCTCCCCAAACCTCGGCAGGTCTCCGTTCCTCCTGCCGACCTTTGGGGAGGTTTGGGCGCCTCCCCAAACCTCCCCAAACCTCGGCAGGTCTCCGTTCCTCCTGCCGACCTTTGGGGAGGTTTGGGCGCCTCCCCAAACCTCGGCAGGTCTCCGTTCCTCCGCGCAGGCCTGCCGACCTTTGGGGAGGTTTGGGCGCCTCCCCAAACCTCCCCAAACCTCGGCAGGTCTCCGTTCCTCCTGCCGACCTTTGGGGAGGTTTGGGCGCCTCCCCAAACCTCGGCAGGTCTCCGTTCCTCCGCACAGACCTGCCGACCTTTGGGGAGGTTTGGGCGCCTCCCCAAACCTCCCCAAACCTCGGCAGGTCTCCGTTCCTCCTGCCGACCTTTGGGGAGGTTTGGGCGCCTCCCCAAACCTCCCCAAACCTCGGCAGGTCTCCGTTCCTCCTGCCGACCTTTGGGGAGGTTTGGGCGCCTCCCCAAACCTCCCCAAACCTCGGCAGGTCTCCGTTCCTCCTGCCGACCTTTGGGGAGGTTTGGGCGCCTCCCCAAACCTCGGCAGGTCTCCGTTCCTCCGCGCAGACCTGCCGACCTTTGGGGAGGTTTGGGCGCCTCCCCAAACCTCCCCAAACCTCGGCAGGTCTCAGTTCCTCCTGCCGACCTTTGGGGAGGTTTGGGCGCCTCCCCAAACCTCCCCAAACCTCGGCAGGTCTCCGTTCCTCCTGCCGACCTTTGGGGAGGTTTGGGCGCCTCCCCAAACCTCGGCAGGTCTCCGTTCCTCCGCGCAGACCTGCCGACCTTTGGGGAGGTTTGGGCGCCTCCCCAAACCTCGGCAGGTCTCCGTTCCTCCTGCCGACCTTTGGGGAGGTTTGGGCACCTCCCCAAACCTCCCCAAACCTCGGCAGGTCTCCGTTCCTCCTGCCGACCTTTGGGGAGGTTTGGGCGCCTCCCCAAACCTCCCCAAACCTCGGCAGGTCTCCGTTCCTCCTGCCGACCTTTGGGGAGGTTTGGGCGCCTCCCCAAACCTCCCCAAACCTCGGCAGGTCTCCGTTCCTCCTGCCGACCTTTGGGGAGGTTTGGGCGCCTCCCCAAACCTCCCCAAACCTCGGCAGGTCTCCGTTCCTCCTGCCGACGTTTGGGGAGGTTTGGGCGCCTCCCCAAACCTCCCCAAACCTCGGCAGGTCTCCGTTCCTCCGCGCAGACCTGCCGACGTTTGGGGAGGTTTGGGCGCCTCCCCAAACCTCCCCAAACCTCGGCAGGTCTCCGTTCCTCCTGCCGACGTTTGGGGAGGTTTGGGCGCCTCCCCAAACCTCCCCAAAGGTCGGCAGGAGGAACGGAGACCTGCCGAGGTTTGGGGAGGTTTGGGGAGGCGCCCAAACCTCCCCAAAGGTCGGCAGGAGGAACGGAGACCTGCCGAGGTTTGGGGAGGTTTGGGGAGGCGCCCAAACCTCCCCAAAGGTCGGCAGGAGGAACGGAGACCTGCCGAGGTTTGGGGAGGTTTGGGGAGGCGCCCAAACCTCCCCAAAGGTCGGCAGGTCTGCGCGGAGGAACGGAGACCTGCCGAGGTTTGGAGAGGCGCCCAAACCTCCCCAAAGGTCGGCAGGAGGAACGGAGACCTGCCGAGGTTTGGGGAGGTTTTGGGAGGCGCCCAAACCTCCCCAAAGGTCGGCAGGAGGAACGGAGACCTGCCGAGGTTTGGGGAGGTTTGGGGAGGCGCCCAAACCTCCCCAAAGGTCGGCAGGAGGAACGGAGACCTGCCGAGGTTTGGGGAGGTTTGGGGAGGCGCCCAAACCTCCCCAAAGGTCGGCAGGAGGAACGGAGACCTGCCGAGGTTTGGGGAGGTTTGGGGAGGCGCCCAAACCTCCCCAAAGGTCGGCAGGTCTGTGCGGAGGAACGGAGACCTGCCGAGGTTTGGGGAGGCGCCCAAACCTCCCCAAAGGTCGGCAGGTCTGCGCGGAGGAACGGAGACCTGCCGAGGTTTGGGGAGGCGCCCAAACCTCCCCAAAGGTCGGCAGGAGGAACGGAGACCTGCCGAGGTTTGGGGAGGTTTGGGGAGGCGCCCAAACCTCCCCAAAGGTCGGCAGGAGGAACGGAGACCTGCCGAGGTTTGGGGAGGTTTGGGGAGGCGCCCAAACCTCCCCAAAGGTCGGCAGGAGGAACGGAGACCTGCCGAGGTTTGGGGAGGTTTGGGGAGGCGCCCAAACCTCCCCAAAGGTCGGCAGGAGGAACGGAGACCTGCCGAGGTTTGGGGAGGCGCCCAAACCTCC
Source organism: Vipera berus (assembly GCF_964194415.1). NCBI lineage: Eukaryota > Metazoa > Chordata > Lepidosauria > Squamata > Viperidae > Vipera > Vipera berus. Next base: position 27,824,222 of record NC_138204.1, read on the forward strand.
CCAAAGGTCGGCAGGAGGAACTGAGACCTGCCGAGGTTTGGGGAGGTTTGGGGAGGCGCCCAAACCTCCCCAAAAATCGGCAGGTCTGCGCGGAGGAACGGAGACCTGCCGAGGTTTGGGGAGGTTTGGGGAGGCGCCCAAACCTCCCCAAAGGTCGGCAGGAGGAACTGAGACCTGCCGAGGTTTGGGGAGGTTTGGGGAGGCGCCCAAACCTCCCCAAAGGTCGGCAGGAGGAACGGAGACCTGCCGAGGTTTGGGGAGGCGCCCAAACCTCCCCAAAGGTCGCAGGAGGAACTGAGACCTGCCGAGGTTTGGGGAGGTTTGGGGAGGCGCCCAAACCTCCCCAAAGGTCGGCAGGTCTGCGCGGAGGAACGGAGACCTGCCGAGGTTTGGGGAGGCGCCCAAACCTCCCCAAAGGTCGGCAGGAGGAACGGAGACCTGCCGAGGTTTGGGGAGGTTTGGGGAGGCGCCCAAACCTCCCCAAAGGTCGGCAGGAGGAACGGAGACCTGCCGAGGTTTGGGGAGGTTTGGGGAGGCGCCCAAACCTCCCCAAAGGTCGGCAGGAGGAACGGAGACCTGCCGAGGTTTGGGGAGGTTTGGGGAGGCGCCCAAACCTCCCCAAAGGTCGGCAGGTCTGCGCGGAGGAACGGAGACCTGCCGAGGTTTGGGGAGGTTTGGGGAGGCGCCCAAACCTCCCCAAAGGTCGGCAGGAGGAACGGAGACCTGCCGAGGTTTGGGGAGGTTTGGGGAGGCGCCCAAACCTCCCCAAAGGTCGGCAGGAGGAACGGAGACCTGCCGAGGTTTGGGGAGGTTTGGGGAGGCGCCCAAACCTCCCCAAAGGTCGGCAGGAGGAACGGAGACCTGCCGAGGTTTGGGGAGGTTTGGGGAGGTGCGCGCGCACCTCCCCAAACCTCCCCAAACTTCGGCAGGTCTCCGGACGGCGGCGTCTTGGGAGAGGTGCGCGCGATCCTGGAAGCACCGAAGCCTCGGCCGCGCGCAAGTCCTCGGTAAGCTCCGGGCGGTCACTTGCTTCGCGTCTCCTGAGGGAAGGGGGGGCGACTGGAGCGGGCGTGTTTCCTCGCCTGCTGGGCGCCGCGATTTGCCCGGGGAACGCGCGGGCCCCGAATGGCAGCGTGGAGCGAGGAAGCGGACAGCCAGGGCTTCCCCGAGAGCCGCGGCCACACAGGGTATTCCTGTGTATTCAGGCTTGCAAAATGGCGGATCGAGCCTCTGCTGGCGGCAGAGGCTTGCAGAACGGCGGATCGGCTTATACTCGAGTCAATAACTTTTTCCAGTTTTTGGGGGTGAAATTGGGGGTCTCGGCTTATACTCGAGTCGGCTTATACTCAAGTATATACGGTAGTTCCCTTTATGAAACATTTTACTATATAATGTACTATTTGAAATTTACATCTAAGACTCCTGAAGTTATAGAAAAAATAACTAAACAGTGACCTTGAAATAAGCAAATGTTGTCTAAAATATGCAAATCTAGGTCATTATAACAAACTACTGTATAGGTTAGTTTCCATGGAAAGTATGTATATTATTTTAAAATTCCACTGCCATAATATTAAGAGAGATTTCAAAAATTTGCACATTATTTTTTTTGTGGTCTTGAGTTAGCCTATGACATTGGCCTGATATATATTTTGGCTTTTGGGCAGGGTGTGTGTGTGTGTGTGTCCTACCTAATACAACTGCCTTTGTTTTTTCTATATTGTTTCCAGGAAAACAAGAAAGGTAAAAAATGTTGAGATTCTCTTTAAAGTATCTTTCAAAAGTTGTTAAACACTATAGCTTGATTCATACACAAGATCAAAATTTGGTGTGATTTTTGCTTAGTATAGGGACAGAAGCTGCTGCCTATTCTGTAGTCCCAGTGAAGCACTGTGGAGGCTAGTACTACTCACAGACCTCAAGGCAGCTGACAGCTTTCTATCCTGTCATATTCTATTATACCATAAAAGAGCTGCATGGTTTATGACAGGGGTCTTCAAACTTGGCCCTTTTATGACTTGTGGACTTCAACTTCCAGAATTCCTCAGCCAGGCACACCGGCTAAGGAATTCTGGGAGTTGAAGTCCACAAGTCATAAAAGGGCCAAGTTTGAAGACCCCTGGTTTATGGCTTACCCTGATGACTTCCCCCATTACTAGATATACTTTGAAGAAGGTATTTGCAGTGAGGAAGCCTCATGGAACTATGCAACTGAGCTGACTTTCTGCTTGCTTTGCAACATCTGCCGAAATCAAGCAAGGAGGAGGAGACAGTACCCTATGAAGATGACATCTAAGGGACGGAAAATCAAGAAAAGCTCACAAGAGGAAAAATATGAGATATGGAACCTAACACCATCATCCCCAAATTCCTGTAGATTTCAGATCATGTAATTCACAGTAGTTAATCATAGTGTTGGCTGGAGCAGAATCTACACAAATAAAGAGGGGCACTAATAATTTGTATTGTCAACCAAAAATATTAAAATCCTAATTAACTGGTTGGTTGAAATATGCTTCGAAGCAATAAGTATACTTATTAGGAGAGGCATTTGTGCTGACAGAATGGAAAAAATCCTTCTCTTCTTGGCACTTGCCAAGTGTAGAATTGGTACATTCTTGCCATATATTTTTAAAGCATCTGTTCCTTAGCAGAATCTTTTACTGTTTTGTGATTTTACTGTGCAAATCTGTACATATCTGCTTAAAGATAAGACTTGTTGAGTTCAGTGGTGCTTAATGCCAGATACATGCATAGGGTTAAAGAGGATTGGCATTTTGAAATTGATCAAATAATTATTAATTAAAACATTGCAGGCCTAATCATCATTTATCTCAACATTTTAGTCTTATACTGGATATTTGAATAAATAGGATTTAGCTGCCCTGATATCCTAGAAGAATTAGTTATAAATAAATCTTAATAAATAAACATGCCCTTAAGCTTTTGCATGTAGTGTGATTTTTGACACCTTTTGCTGTGAAGGAAAGTTATACTTTGCTTGAGGTGAAGACATTAAAAATAAATGATAAATTGGTTTCTCTGACTCCAGCATGATCTATACCAGGGGTCAGCAACCTGAAACAGTGAAAGAGCCACTCGGAACCGGTTCCCTCACAAAAGGAAAAACTGGGAGCCGCAAAAAATGTGTGCACATGCGCGTACATGCGCGCATGTGCAGAACAGGGTTTGACTGAAGAGTGGAGCCAAGGCGAGATATGCACCTACCCTGCATATTTGAATTGATTGGTTGAACTTTTTTAGTCCCACTTTTTTTTTTTTTTGGACTGCACATGGCAGAGGACTGGGAGCCGCAGGAGACGGCTGAAGAGCCGCATGCGGCTCCGAAGCCGCGGGTTGCAGACCTGTGATCTATACAATGTTCTATACATTTGTTTCTTTTACTGTATTTCTAAACTGCCCTAATCCTCGACATAAGAAAACAAAAAATAGAATACTATAAATAGGTAAATCAGAATAATGTCAAAACCCAAAACATACCTCACAAAGCAAAAATAAACCCCATATGAAATCCAGTATCAGCATCTACAGTCACTCAGCTGGACCTGAATATGTATTCAAATCAAATACTCTTTTCAGACTTATTGTAACAAATCAAACAACTCCTTTCAGATTTGCAGCAAAGCAGATGGGGGGGGCTGCGTGCACTTGTAGAGGTACCGTATATACTTGAGTATAAGCCGACTCGAGTATAAGCCGAGACCCCCAATTTCACCCCCAAAAACTGGAAAGTTATTGACTCGAGTATAAGCCGATCCGCCGTTCTGCAAGCCTCCGCCGCTGGCGGAGGCTGGATCCGCGCTCTGCAAGCCTCTGCCGCCAGCAGAGGCTCGATCCGCCATTTTGCAAGCCTGAATACACAGGAATACCCTGTGTGGCCGCGGCTCTCGGGGAAGCCCTGGCTGTCCGCTTCCTCGCTCCACGCTGCCATTCGGGGCCCGCGCGTTCCCCGGGCAAATCGCGGCGCCCAGCAGGCGAGGAAACACGCCCGCTCCAGTCGCCCCCCCTTCCCTCAGGAGACGCGAAGCAAGTGACCGCCCGGAGCTTACCGAGGACTTGCGCGCGGCCGAGGCTTCGGTGCTTCCAGGATCGCGCGCACCTCTCCCAAGCCGCCGCCGTCCGGAGACCTGCTGACGTTTGGGGAGGTTTGGGGAGGTGCCCAAACCTCCCCAAACGTCGGCAGGTCTCCGGACCTCCGCGCCCTGCCTGCCTGCTTCTTTCCGCTGCGGAAAGAAGCAGGCAGGCAGGGCGCGGAGGTCCGGAGACCTGCCGACGTTTGGGGAGGTTTGGGGAGGTGCGCGCGCACCTCCCCAAACCTCCCCAAACTTCGGCAGGTCTCCGGACGGCGGTGGCTTGGGAGAGGTGCGCGCGATCCTGGAAGCACCAAAGCCTCGGCCGCGCACAAGTCCTCGGTAAGTTTTTTTGTTGACTGGAGTATAAGCCGAAGTGGAATTTTTCAGCCCAAAAAGTGGGCTGAAAAATTCGGCTTATACTCAAGTATATACAGTAGATTATTCCATGAGGTTGGGGCTTTTGCAGCAAAGGTGTGCTGTGTCACTCATGTTGCATGAACTCATAAGAGGAAGACATTTTCAGTATGTCCTCTCAATGAATGGACTGGATGGGCGAATTCATTTATTACATGTTGCCTGATGTATCTAGAACTTTATAGATAATGATGAGCACTCTGAATTGGGCCCAGAAGCTTCCTGGCAACCAATACCAATAGCGCTTAGACTTATATACCGCTTTACAGCCCTCTCTAAGCAATTTTACAGAGTCAGCATATTGCCCCCAACAATCTGGGTCCTCATTTTATCATCCTTGGAAGGATGGATGGTGAGTCAACCTTGAAACGGTGAGAGTTGAACTGCCGAACCGCTGGCAGCCAGCAGTCAGCAGAATTAGGTGGCAATACTGCATTCTAACCACCGCACCACCACGGGTCTTATAGTCCTACCTATGCATTGACTATAATGTGCGGGGGAACCTTTACCTTTTTATGCATTGACTATAATAGAGGTATAGTTCTATATTGGTAGGGCTTGATCTTGCTGCTATATTTATACCACTTGTAACTTTTGTGTTATCTTTAGAGGCAAATTGGTGTAAAACAAATTGAAGTAGGGAGTTTGAAATACCTAGCCATATATTGTGAAGTAAAAAAAATGAATTAGAAAAGAAACATAACTAAAACTAACCCTGCAAGTAATCTTCACTTAATCACTGCTATTGGGATGACAACACCTTCACTAAGCAGCGTGATCATTACGTGAAACAGCACATGATTGCATTGAGTTTTATCAGTTCCACTGCAGTTGTAAAGTGTGAATCACCCATGGTTGTTAAACGCAACATCACATGACTTGTGGCAGCTTCTTCATTGACTATGAAGGTTGCAAATTGGAATCAAGTGACCTTTGGCATGCTGCAACTGTAGTACATTCAAGGACTAGTTGCCATCATAAGTTTTAATGGTCGCTAAACAGTGCAGTTGTTAACCAAGGACTACTTGTATTCGTTTGTCCCTCTGTATCTTTCTATCCTGGTAAATTAATCTTGCCTCAACCATGTCCACACATTGCTCATACGTTGTCTTTTGTTCTTGAAACTTCTCTTCTTTCAGAATCTCAACAACTCGATCCAGCCACAACTTCCTCATCTTAGCCCTCTTTTCAACTTACAGTTGCAAGAAAAAGTATGTGAACCCTTTGGGATTATGTGGAGTTTTTCATGAATTGGCCATAAAATGCACTCTAAACGTCATGTAAGTCACAACAATAGAAAAACACAGTCTGCTTAAAATAATACTACACAAACATTAGCTGTTGTCATGTTTTAATTGAACATAAGATGGAAACATTCACAGTGCAGGGTGGAAAAAGTATGTGAACCTTTGGACTTAATAACTGGTTGACCCTCCTTTGGCAGCAATAACCTCAACCAAACGTTTCCTGTAGTTGCAGTTCAGACCTGCACAATGATGTGGAGTAATTTTGGACCACTCCTCTTCACAAAACTGTTTCAGTGTAGCAATATTCTTGGGATGTCTGGTGTGAATCGCTCTCTTAAGGTCATGCCACAGCATTTCAATCGGGTTGAGGTCAGGACTCTGACTGGGCCACTCCAGAAGGCGTATTCTGTTCTGTTGAAGCCATTGTTTTGTTGAATTACTTGTATGCTTTGGGTCATTGTCCTGTTGCATCACCCATCCTCTGCGGAGCTTCAGTTGGCGGACAGATGGTCGTACGTTTTCCTGCAAAATGTCCTGATAAACTCTGGAATTCATTTTCCCATCAATGACAACAATCCGTCCAGGCCCTGAGGCAGCAAACCAGCCCCAAACCATGATGCTCCCTCCACCATGTTTTACAGTGGGGATGAGGTTTTGATGCTGGTGTGCTGTGCCTTTTTTTCTCCACACATAGTGTTGTGTGTTTTTCCCAAACAACTCAATTTTGGTTTCATCTGTCCACAGTATATTTTGCCAGTAGTGCTGTGGAACATGCAGGTGCTCTTTTGCAAACTTCAAACGTGCTGCAATATTTTTTTTGGACAGCAATGGATTCCTCCGTGGTGTCCTCCCATGTACTCCATTCTTGTTTAATGTTTTCCTTATTGTAGATGTGTCAACAAAAATGTTAGCATGTGCCAGAGATTTCTGTAGGTCTTTAGCTGACACTCTAGGATTCTTCTTTACCTCATTAAGCATTATGCGCTGTGCTCTTGCAGTCATTTTTACAGGACGACCAAGCCAAGGGAGAGTAGCAACAGTGCTAAACTTTCTCCATTTGTAGACAGTCTGTCTTACCGTGGACACATGAACATCAAGGCTTTTGGAGATACTTTTGTAACCCTTTCCAGCTTCATGCAAGTCAACAATTCTTGATCGTAGGTCTTCTGAGAGCTCTTTTCTGCGAGGCATGGTTCACATCAGACAGTGCTTCTTGAGACCAGTAAACCCAAAACAGGTGTGTGTTTTTAAAGGGCAGGACAGCTGTCAGCAACACATCCAATATCATCACACTGATTGGAGTCAAGGTTGGCTCACTCCTGGCTCCACTTAGCTCTTGGAGAAGTCATTAGGCTAGGGGTTCACATACTTTTTCCACCCTGCACTGTGAATGTTTACATGTTATGTTCAATTAACACATGACAACAGCTAATGTTTGTGTAGTATTATTTTCAGCAGACTATTGTTGTGGCTTGCATGATGTTTAGAGCACATTTTATGGCCAATTCATGCAAAACTCCACGTAATCCCAAAGGGTTCACATACTTTTTCTTGCAACTGTATTTGATTTGCTATTCAGTCCTGTTCATTGTATAACTAAACTACCTCAATATACTTCTTTTATATTAGCAGCTTAATGTATATTATGTCTATTCTTAATTCCATTATCTTCTTGCTTTATTGTATTCAGTTCTTTGTAACTCATTCTTATTGCATTCAGCCTATCCTTAAGTTTCTTTTGATCTACACTTCAATATAATGAAGTGGGCAGAAGGCATAATCAAAAGCAAGTGGTTAAGGCACCAAGGTAGGAACCAAGAGACTGTCAGTTCTGGTTCCACCATAGGCATGAAACCTGGCTTGGTCACCTTGGTCCAGTTACTGTCTCTCAGCCCAACTTCACAGGTTTCTTGTGGGGAAACTAGGAGGAGGAAGTAATATTAGATATGTGCACTGCTTTAAGTTATTTATAAAAATATTAAAGGTGGGATAAAAAAAAATCTTAAAAAAAATCATTCCTTGCAACAGAGTCCATACTACTTACTACTTTTCTGCCAACTTTCGTATAATATATGCATTAGGCCTATTGTACACTGCCCAGAGTCTAGAAGTCGGACAGCTGTAATAAATACAATAAATAAATATTTCACATTTTCTGGATCCACTTTTTTATCTTTAGTAAATATTCTATCAAAATACACAAAATCATCTTTTTTGCCATTTATGTACAATTTACAATTGATTTTCTTTCTCAAACACATTTATTTTGATACATTAATTTTCATATCAAAATTCCTTAATTTTCAGATCCCATACAATCCAACTGCTACTGCAAATTATTCCCATTCGCAGTCAACAACATGGCATCATCTGTATGCAAAAACGCACATGCAGGTAATCCTTGCTACCCTAATTGGGACTGGAATTTTGTTCCTAACCAAAGTGGTTAATGCGAAATATCATGTGAATGTAGTACTTTTTTTAAAAAATATATTTTTTCTTAAGTATGTTTTTCACAAAATAAAAACCAAACAAATTTATTATGTCATTACTGCTGCTGATGATGATGATGATGAAGAACCTGCTAATGGAAAGATTATAAAACAGTTTATTTGAACTGCAAGCTCCAAACGGACTGATAAAGTCCATTTATTTAGAGTTTGATTTAGATTTATTCATTAAAAAACACCTCATTTCAGTTTAATGGTGCCATTTTCTTGCAAAATGTGAATAGAAATTGCACTTCTAATTTCTGCTCTATCATGCCCTTTGTTAGACTTTATAAACTTGAAAGTATTTGTTTAACTCTGCTACTTTTGATTTTCATTATGCCTTTTGGCAAACATTAATGTTTTTTATCTGGGAGGAGCTGAATTCAACAATTTTCTTGTTATTTCCTCATCATTTATTGATCATGATAAGTAGTTATTGTTAGAATACTGGGAATAATGTTTGAGAACTATTAAAAACCTTGCCAAGGTACAGAGCAAGATAAAATAATCAAAGCTGATTATTCCTGGCTTATTTTTGCATTATAAAATCAAGACACATTCCTGTTCCATTAGATTCTATGGGACTTTTGTTGAAGAATTCCAAGCGAGATTAGGAGGGTAAATACTATTCTATAGAAAATAGCTACCGCTTGCCAAAAATGGTTGGAAGTAGTTTTTCCACCCTTTTGGAACTGTCAGAGCTCTTATTTCATATTTGTCTGTTGCCACTGTTTACAATTGCTGAATTATAACTGCATTTTAGAAGAATAATTCTCTAATTATAAAGACTCTCTCTAATGCATATGTACTGTCTAGCCTGTCATTTATGCCCTAAATTATTCCTCTTTCAGCCACCCCCAAAATGAATGTAACAAAAAAAATCATTATTTTTAAGATAACTAGTTTAATGGCTAAATTTGGAGTACAAAAAACATGTGGAACTTGTCAGTTGCATTTTTAAATTGACATTTCTCACCATTCTTCAATATGCCTACGCAAATATTAAGGAAGGTTAGGATATTTTTAAATCAGGTTTCTAGGTGGCACCAGTGTGACAATACTGAACTTATGCAAGCAAAATCTACAAAAACATCTAATATAGGATGTAAGAATTTACATTCCTCATCATTATGAATCTTCCATAACTATGTGGACATGCAGAACCTGAGTAGGTTCAAATATCAGTATTCAACATTAACAGTGAAAGTTCAAATTATATTATATATTCCAATTAGGCACAGATCCTTTGAAAACAAATCTGACAGCTGCCTTCAAGACCAGCTTCAGCAGTTTCAGGTGTACTGTACAATTGTCCCAAGATGATCTAATATAGAATGGAGCAAAAATATTTTAACATTCAACATGTTTTAAGAGTTATGGGAGAGGAACAGGTTTTACCAGAAAGAAGACTGAGACTGATCTGAAAGTGGATTTAAAAATGTCAAGCTACAAGAATAATGCTATATTGGGCTTATAAAACAAACCAGCTGATGTCTTTATAATTAAACAGGATATATAAACCTGGACCTGGATTAATATTAACATTCCTATATTGGATTTACAAAACAAGCTGTTTGAAGAATTTTTTAAGAAGGGACAAGAAAAAAATTAAAAGAAATAAAGTGGGACATTATTTGAAGTGACTAAAAAATCAAGATTTTTAAAAGGAACATAAAGTTGGTTTATTTAATCAGGGTTAAAATAGATATTTTACTTATTTTTTATTTGTATCCCTCCTTTATTACATTTACAAATAGCTCAAGGCAGTGAACATATCCAACACACCTTTCTCCTCCTATTTTCCCCACAACAATCCTGAGAGGTGAGTTGGGCTAAAAGAGAATGACTGGCCCTAGGTCATCCAGCTGACTCTCACAGCTAAGGCAGGACTTGAATTCACGATCTCCCACTTTCTAGCCTGGTGCCTTAACCCAGAGGTTCCCAAACTTTTGGGCACCAGGGACCAGTTATATTGGAGAGAGATTTTTCTGCGGACTGGAGAGTGCATGGTTTTGTGTGTTGCCTACATCCCACGGATGGGACTTTGCTTGTTTGTGTGGACCGATTGCTGGCATACCACAGACCGGTACTGGTCCATGGACCAAGGGTTGGAGACTCCTGCCTTAATCACTAGACCAAACTGCCTCTCATATTATTACCACCTACTTTAATCCTTTACTGTAACATTTAATGGAATTTTGCTGCTCAGTACTGAAAGGATGATGAGATTTTTAAGGATTAGTATAATGAAAATTGAGGACAATCCATTGAGGACAATAGAGATTTTTTTAAAAACACCCCAATAAATACTGAATTTAGGACAAATCTTTGCTAAAAACACTACATGGCTACCAAGAATGGAGCTTTACGTGAAGCATGTTTAAATTACTTTTTTGGGTAAGAATGATTATTATGATTCATCATGATGCCAAATCAATAAAAAAATCTCCTATATGTTAAGAAAAGATAGCTAGACATTTACATCATTCCACATACCTGAAAACTGTAATTTTGATAAGGTTATGTTTTTCCTAAATATTATTTTCTTTGGATAATGCTCCCTCTTCTGGACTAACATTGCCAGTGCTGCATTTTTCGCTACACATATACAATTGTATTCTTTGAGAATACTTGTTCTTCCTGAAACTCAGTACTGTTACTTTCCCTCTGGAAATTATTATGTTGACATATTAACAATGAAATGAAATAAACCCAAGACAAGATATTGATGTTACCTACAGCCTTGGCAACAATTTATTAATATAAAACACATTATATGTTTGATTCAGTATGGCTAATGAGCATTTTCTTTGAAATATTCATTTTCTTTCTTTTACACCAAGAACTGATGTAGAGCCCATTTTTTCCCATGGCAACCACAAACATATTACACTGAACATTTACTGCCATAGGAAACAGAAAAGGCTTAGCTGCCTTTTTTAGATATAGAAGTACCTTGATTGAGATGCCCAATACATGTCTTTGAAATGCAAATCCAGTTCTGTAGACTGTCTTGTAGTTCTGGAAAGCAACATCCTTCATCCAAGAATAATATACGTATCACGTTTGCTCAGAAGTGCTGCTTGTGGCAGTCCCTGGCATTTTATTGGACGATGATGTTTCAGCAGTCCGTGGAGCCTGCTTTGGGAGACGGATAGGCACATAGACATTGGAAGCGCAGTGTTCCTTAAGATATTCTCCACCTTTCTCTTCATAATCTTTCCTAGTTATCCAGCCTTCTTCACGATTCATGTACTCCAGTGCCCAGTCCCGAGCTCCATACCATGCGTCAAGAACAGGATTAGAAGCAAGGTGCACCTGCATGGCAACAAGAAGAATATCACACTATAGAGACAATTTATAAGCAAAACTATCTGGTAGAAATAATTTCAAGAATTGTCCTTTCTTGCACAAAATGCCTGTTTCTTAAGATGAACTTGGAAGGGATAGATAGGTTCTCATGAGAATGGCTCTTTATGAATTCTTTGGGCTTCACTTTCCTAGGGAGGTGGCTATGGGACTCTCTTCTTATGGAATTTTTTTCCTCCTGATATATGTTCTTATGTTCCTGTGAATATAATAGGTTTCAATGGCTTTTGATTTTTAACATTCCATCATTTATATGATTGCACTTTATAATTATTTGTGTACTTGTCAGTTGCTGTACAGTATACACAGTAAAAGGAAAGTAGGATATATTTAATAGTAGGATATATTTTTCAAACCTTCTGAAAATAAAATAATCTTGTTGGATAAAATCAAAGGTCCATCTGTTTCCTTAGGTAGCCAACTGAATGCTTTTAGGAAGCTACTCGCAGTAACTGAATTAATACCAGCCGAGAGTCACATCTTGGGGAGATGGGCAGCACAGAAATTAAATAAATAAATAGCATGCAAAATCTGAACATATTTTGATGACGCAATGCTGAATATTTCACTATATAAAACTTTTTGAATTTTCCCCTTCAATTGGCAAAGGCAATACTATACCTGAAAGGATGATTGGAATGGCCTCATTTCAAGCAATTCTTTCTGGATTCTAGCTTTCATTCCAGGATACATCACATTTCCACCAGTGAGGAAGACATTCTGGACAAGTTTTTCCTGTTGATCTTTAGAATATCTAAAAAAGCAACAAAAACCAACCCAGTTATTAAAACATTTAAAGCTCTTTTTGTCTGACAATAGACACAGGAATCTGCCAGAGTATAAGCAATAGCTTAGTTCCCTTTCCCCTGAAGTATTACCTACATATCTCTACAAGCTAAACCACCCTTCCTAACCTAGGTTTTTCAGACACTTATGTGAAGCTCATGTTATTATTGCTGAAAATTCAGAAAGTTAAAGGGCACCCAGATAGGCTTACATTTTAAGGACTTCCAGAGTATAAAGCTGTGAAGTGCAAAGGCACTAAAGAGCATGCAAGGGTGCAACATGGCACTCATTTGCACCTTCTTAAAGTAATCAAATCTTAGGATCCTTGTGGCTGTTCTCTGCAGCTGCTGCAAGATCCCAGGGGGAAAAAAAGCATACTTCATTCCATGTTTGCTATAAAAATTGCTTCTCAGTTTTAGGCCTACAAGTATTTTTTTAAAACAAAGTTTGTTTGTTTTATTTTCTTTTTCCCTGATTTATAAAATCTTCCCAGATGATAAAAGCTTCTTTAAAGTAATTTCTTTCTTCTTCATCTGTTGTGATGGCAAATAATAACTGTAAATGGTTATAGTGAACCTCAGACTTCAACTCTTCCCCATTCTTCCTCTGCTTTCCTTACCTGAAAGAACTAAGTGTGCCTGAGATTGTGGTAGGTCTCACTTTTTTCATGTAGCACTAATCCAGTCTAGCACAACTTCTAAACACAATTGCTATAAAAGTGACATCCTGAACAGTATTTTTACACAATAGCAGTGTCACCAAAGGTATCAGGTATACATTTCTATACTACTCTTACTATATTTTCTTGGAAATATAGCCCATGTTATGCTCAGAGTAGTTTACAAAGCATATATTATCACACAGTGCTTTGCTAAATGTATAACTTGGCTTTCTCAGAACATGCAAATGCAAACCCTCTTCTCTTATTTAAAAAAAATAGTATGAAGGCTAATCTGAAAATAAATAAGTAAATACCACATTTATTTACCTAACTTATAATCCATGATTAATTGAACCATGATTTGCTGAATGAACGTAAACTGCCAGGGTTTGCACAACACATTGAACCAAAGCTAGATGAGTGCATGTAAACTCACTGTATTATTCAAAGCATCCTTCTCAGAACTGAGAACATATTCTTAAGTGCATCAATTTAAGTTAGGAATTCCAGAAGTCTGTACTTTTACCTGTCCAGGACAAATTGCATGGTTTCTGCTATCCCAGCCTGTTCTTCTCCTATTAGGGATGGCTGAAAGACAATTTCAGGAACTCGGATTCTCTCTGTGCCAAGAAAGAGCTGATGATATTCTGCCAGATTAAACACTGGCTGTAAAAACATGAAGATTCAGGAGAACAATGCTTTAGAATATACTGTCTCTTCTCAAAGCACTTTATCAGACTTTAGATTTAAATTGGTCAAGCTCCTATGTATTTTATCTCCTTCCCTCATACATGTCAGATTTTCTTTTTTACAGAGTGCAGTCTTTTCATAGCCATTCTACCCGATTGGGGGGGGGGGGAAAGATTTGAGAACACAGTTCACTGCATTGGACTGAACTGCTTGGCTCTCTTCAAGAACACCTTCTACCTACTTATCTGGGATGTTATGAAAAGCCAGGCCTGCATTTTCTTCTTTCTGTATTTCCCCCTGCATGCTGTGTTCCCCCTTTTTCTCATTGTTTCTATATTTGCAGGAAGGAATGATATTTTTAAATGTCTGTTGTGGTGCTGTAGAAATAAGTAGTTTAAACTAGGGCTGCTACACAACATAATAATTTCTCCAAAACTTCATTGGCATCTTTAACCGTGCTCATAATTAGACAGCACTAAGAACTTTTAAAAATCAACTCTTTGGATTGTTAATTTAGTTTTGGGTCTTACCAGAAGATTCGAATTTCCCTTACAGAACAAGATGATTTACTTGCTGTGATAATGATGACAATGTTATAACTTCATCTCTTTGCTCTAATTTGCAAGGCATTGATAGGATAAGCTATGTTGCAGGCCTGTTTCTGATTTGTGCAATAATTTAATAAAATGACAGAAATAATTTTTTGCAAAGAAAATTTGGAAATCTTACCATGTGAACATTTCTACCTGACAATTTTCATTTAAGCCGCTATAAGGTATTTACATAACTAGAAAATTAGGTATAACAATTACATAAATATTTCTCTGTCAATAAAAATTATTCAGAAGCGGGATTACAGTAATTGAATCAAGACAATAAGGTTAGTACTAGAACTGGTGTTATAGATTAAAAATTACATACAGGAACATTACACTATTATATGCCAAATTAAGACAGATTTTTTTAAAAAAATCTTATCTCTGCCTTTGAAGAAAAGGACAATAGCAATATAAATAATACAACACAGCAAGCATGATCCAGGATATGATAAGCCTGGATTGTACTGAAAAGATATGGTTTGTAACACGAAAGCTATGGCTAAATCTTAATGCTATTTAGAGAAATTGCAATGTCCTCCAAAGCCGTTCTGGCTAGAAATTAAGTGAGTCCAGCATATTTGAAGAAAAGTAAGTTGGGAAAAGGCAATTTCAATCTACATTGTTAGAATTAGTATTGTATGAATTTAGTTTCTCCCCTGCTTACCACCATTTTCTAAGTGGAAATTTTTATGGCTGAAATTCTATATGTTTTGCCATCTAGAAGCTAACAGCTGAGTGACATGCAGAAATTCACTATGTGTTTTACACAGCATTTAAGAATAGAATTACAGCATTTAAGAATAGAATTGCAGCCTTTGAAATCCTCAGCTATAAGACTGAAATGCAGGAAAAGTACTGCACCTAATAATGTTGCTGCCACTGAAATAACCAGCGTAAAGTTACACCAAACGAACTTCTGACTGCTACACACAACATTTGTGCCCCTTCAACTGAAACTGAACAACCCATTTGCTTCATGATGTTCTCAGCTAAAAAATGGTAAAAAGCAAACAGCAACGTGTGTCTTAAAAGTATCGAAGTTACAAGAAGCAAAATGAAGGTGATCCTAATTCAGACAGAAACAATCACAACAAGATTGCTGAAGGGCAACGATCTTTGAGGGGAATAAATCCAACCTATCCCAGAAGCAAGAAATTAAATAATTCACTTGTTCTGGTTGCCCTCTATTTTCCAGGCATCTTTCCTTGTCTGTCAGATCCCTTCTCACTCCAGAAATAAAGATGAAAAATATCAGAGGAAACTGAAACTGACCGGGTACTATACTTTCCCCTTCTTTTTCTCACAAAATCATTATTTTTAACAGAATGAGAAAAATAATAAAAGCATGCATCATAACAATATTAAACAACATTACAGTATTTATATTAGTACTGAAATAACAAAGAAATAATACTAATTTCTCACTAAATTACTTTCTTTTACTCACAGCATCTGCTTCTACTTCCTGACATTTTGACACTTTTCCCTTGGCAGGAACACACAGACGTAACTAGTATGTTTCCCAGTACTTCCTTCATACCAGACACCATTTGTAATTTCTGGATTTCACAGTTGTTTTTGGTTAAATTATTACAGGAAATTCCCTTTGTCTTCCATGTTCACCAACCAGGACTCAAAAATATTCATCCACGATGTCATAACATAGCCAACATGATTAAATCTAGTTATAGAAGGCATGGCTGCCCTGGGACGTCCAGCTGATTTCAATTGCATACAAATAGATTGCAACAAAAGAAAACAACAGATGAATTGCTTTCTAAACAAATGTCTGTAAATATGATTGAGGCAACACTTATGCTTTTCTCTTCCTCCCACCCCATCCCTGACACAGCAGAGATTGGAGAGAGATTTCAAGAGAGTAAAGCTGTTTAGTCTTCTACACATTGAGAGCAATGCAACTGCATGAGCAGTGGAAAGAGTCAGGTAAAGGAGAGATTTATCTACAAAAATCACTTCCTTCCTTCCTCCACAAAGCAAAGCGATTGCAGAGAGAGAGATTCCAGTGAAGTACTGTAAGCTGTTTGCTCTTCTACACATCAAGAGCAATGTGATAGTGCCAGCAGCCAAGGGGTCAGCGCCACGGGCATCCTATGCAAACAGCTCACAGTATCCTTTCCTGCTGCCAATGCAATCACATTATGGTGGGGAAGAGTCAGGCAAAGAAGAGATTGCATATAGAAATCACTTGCTTTTTTCCTCTTCCTTCTTGTAATGCAGATTGGAGAAAAAAAGATTTCAAGAGAGTACTATATAAACTGTGTAACATGCCTACAGCTCCCAGCTCAGGTCTACAAGTGCGACTGTGTTGCTTTCAATGTGTAAAAGAAACAAGCCACTTACTTTCTTGCAATTCCTATATCTCCAATCTTTCTGTTCTGCAAGGGGGGAGAGGGGAGAAAAAAATTCAAATGTCAGGTATAAGGCAATGCAAACTGATTGTAATAGTTATAATGTGACTGAGGGACATTATGAAGGTCATAAATGGGCTGTATATTTATTTTTTTCAGCACCGTTGCAACTTTGAATGGTTGCTAAATAAATGGTTGGTAAGTGAGGAGTACCTGTACTGCATTTGGAGTTCAATGAACCGAATAATAGCATAGCAAAATGGAGGCCACTGCTCGGACAAAGTCAGCAGAAGGGTTACATTGGACCTGTTCTTGTGACCAAAAACCCTGTGAAGCCCTAAGTTCAGCAGTTCTTGTGAAAATAGAAGTTTAATCCTGTTAGCAAAGAAAGCCAACTTGATAATTTTGGACCAGTCTCAGCCCAATCCAACTCACAGGACTGTAACTGTGGGGAAAGCAGAGGGAGCAAGCATTAGGTATGCTGCCTTAAGCTATACAAAATAAAGGTGGGATATAAATACATATAAATACATGCAAAAATACCCCTACCTTCTCAGGAGCAGCTGATGAAAGGGAGAGAACTTTCAGCCTGAGTGGTTTATTTTCTTGTCTTTCTTACTTACTAATATATTTATTTAGATAATTTTTATCTTGTCTTTATTTAGAAATAATTCAGGGCAGTGAACATAATAGTTTTTAATTTTAATTGTTTTTAATTTTTGTATTACTGTTTTAATTACCCTGTAAACCGCCCTGAGTCCTTCGGGAAAGGGCGGAATATAAATCCAATAAAATAAATAAATAAATAAATACATAATAATACTTCCTGCTCCTATTTTCCCCAGAACAACAACTCTGTGAGATGGGTTGAGCTGAGAGAGAGTGACTGATCCAAGATCAGTCAGTCGCCTTTCATGCCTAAGGCAGGACTAGAACTCACCATCTCCTGTTTTCTGGATCAGCAGCCTCACAACTATACCAAAATGTTTTTGAAACAAGCAGGTTGTTTGAGATCTAGCAATTTCTTATTTCCTATGAAATTTCCATATGCAAGGATGTACAGAAAGACATCCACAAAGAAGCCTCTTTATTGTCCAACAATAAAGCTCAAGAAAATTGCCTTGTCTGCAAAAAAAAATTTTTTCCTTCAACCTAACTTTAATACCAGGAAATAAGATAATTATTTTCTGGAGGACAGGCATTCTTCAGCTGTGACTAAACTGTTAGCTATGGAAAACTGTTCTTCCTATGTAGTTGGGCTTTTAGTACTTGCATTAGCAGACAAATTGAAGTTGTTGGTTTTTTTTTTTAAAAAAAAGTCTAACTTCCACAGAGATATCAAAAGAGAAAGCCACAAACAAGTCCAGATAAATTTTCAAAGGTCAGAGAATGCCCTTAGCTTTTTTGCTGAGCATCACAACGGAGACGATGGAAAATGAACAAGGCTAGAAGTCTGGAGGTGGAATTTTTTTTAAAAAAAATTCACTGTTAAGTTTATGTGTGAGAGCTTATACTGTAGATTTTGAGTGTACCGATTTCTAAGAGTGGGAAATGGTAGTAATTTTTAGAAGCAGCAATCAGAGATGGCTCTGATATCTCCAAAGATGAAATTCAGTAGTTGCATATAGCCCTGGAGTCTTACCCTATTTGCCCATGAACTACCGTTCTTATTATTGTCATTATTAGCTTTTTATTCTGCCTTTTTATATGTAACTCAAGCTGGCAAGCACACCTAATTCTCCTGCCTCCTTTTTTCTACAAAGTCAACCACCTGGCTTTCATGCCTAAGGAAGGCCTAGAATTCACATTTCCTGCTTTGTAGGACAGCACCTTAACCACAACACCAAACTTTTTAACAAAATAGGCACACTGTGATTTAGCAATGTTCTCTTTATTTCCCAGAATGGCTGACCTAGAACTTCTTTTAGATGAATCACATAGAAGTTTATTTGAAGAAAATTTCATAGAGTTTAGTAGAATTCATTTTCAGCATGCAGAATTGAAATTTCAGTTTTGTTTCAATAGGATTTAGAAAGACAGGAAGCCTTTCTTACCAAACACATTTTCAGTTTGTCAATTCTACACTTTTAGATTATGACAGTTCCAACTTTACTATGAAGAAAAAAAAATCCATCCAACATTACCCTTCCTTCCTCCTTTCCTCTTTCTCTCTCTCTTCAATTTATATGCCACCCATCTCTTCCAACCTAACTGACTGGATTTCAGAAAGCAAATAAGCAAACATTTATCTGAAATTAAGATTGTGTCTACTTAAAAACAAACCTGCACTGTGGTAACTGGTTTTTCAACTTCAGGTTGCTCCTCAGCAAATAAAGGGTCAAAATCATTCACACTTTCTACATCTTCCATGGACTGTTCACTGCCCACTGGATCAAGGTCAGGAATCTTAGAAGAAAAAAATGTTACAAGTTATTCCAAGAAAAACAAAACACATAAGATATGTGTTAAGTTCTAAAAGGTGTGGCAACCAATTAAGTAAACCAATACCTTTCCTTTTTTCTGAAAAAAAGGCAAATATTCTTAAAGTTCCAAATTCAGTAAATCTTATTTCCTTCAGCGTGAAGTTCATAGTAAAGTCTTTGACAGCAGGTTTTTATATTTCCCATTATTTTAAATGGACAAGTTCGATGTTCCAGCATTATTCCTCTGTTCCAAACTGTGGTCGTTTCATTTCAAGCAGTCTCTAATAGGGTTAACCTAATTTTCAAGATGCCTGAAAGTTGTTGTATTTTTAAACTCACCAGTAGATTCATTAAATATTTCATCCTCATTCCTGTTCACGCAATTTTGGTAAATAAACATTTGTTAGCAAATTAAGATAGGAATTTTAGAAAATTGGAACCTTTGGCTGCAATAGTTAGTTATTATTTTATTTACATATCATTTTTAAAAACCAACCATCTCCCTCATAGAGAGACTCTGGAGGTTATCATCCCAAAGGACAACACAAAAGAATGTGAAGGAATTAATATATGAGTCTACATACATAGTGACTAAAAGTATTATCAAGTAAATCTTTACTAGATTAGGTTTTAAATCTATGGTTAATTATTTAGTGCTATTATGCAACGTCGGGGTTGGGAATTCCATTCCAGGAATGTACTTTTTCAATTGCATTCTAAATATACTATTTTAAAGGTGGCAAATATGAAAAAAGTAATCCTCACAGCTTAAAATAAAAATTTACATAAAATATTCAACATTCACTTGAATGCAAGCAAAATGCACACATTAAAAATGTATTGCTTGAAAGATGTAATTATCTTCAGATCATAACATTTTCCCCCCAAAATTGTGCAAAAAGAATTTAAGAAAAATGTTCAAGGAAACAAACCTATATAGCAATAATAAAAAAAGGAATTTAGCTGCTATGAAAAACAGAGACTCAGAATGAGGCCTGCAAAGCTGTTAACTACCCATGAATATCCACATACATTTATGTTCATGGTCACATTCTACTTTTTTCTACTCCTTTTGTCATAACTTGATACAATAGTTCTAGCAATTGCATGATTCTAATTCTAGCAAGAATCCTTGTACATACGAACTATTTTATAAGGTTCAGTGATGGCAATTCAGCTTAAGTATACCTATTGAACTAAATATCTCAGAACTAGTAGAGCGTGTACGTACCTACTTTGTTCCCATTTCTTCAATCATTACTACACTGTCTGTTCTAATGTGCACCTGTTTTCAGTGTCCTGAGCTTTTTCTGATAGTGAAACATGAGTGATTGGGGAACAATAGTAAAAAGAGAAACTTGTCACACTTCCAACTTAAACAGGCTTTATCTTCTGATCTTTTGGGCTTAAATAGGCGTTATTTAATATGTGAATAAATCAGTTTTTCTCAAGAATGCTTCCCACCCACCCCCACAAAACTCTCTAAGCCTACTAGAATACAGTTGTTTTTCAGAAAAAAGTTATTGAGTACCATCATCTTGTCATGCTGCAAATGAATTAAGAACAGAATTAAAGATGACAAAACAAAGAGCAGTAGGAGAGAGAAATGTGTACACTTGTGTGAAGTTGCAGTACAACCAAGAGAACAAAGTCTTGAAACTGTTTTCCATATCGATTCCTGTATGTGGTACCTCTGGTTTGCTGTCTACAACATCCACTTCAACGCTAACTTCTGCCTGGAGGATTTTCTGCTTAGTTTGCTCAATGGCCAAACTTAGCTTGTGGATATAAGACTGGAGTTCCTCAGCAGAGTCCATGTTCAGTTCCATCAATGCTTTGTGAAACTGATCCACCTGACCATCTTCTAGCAGTTCCTACAAAAGGAAGCATTAAAAAGAATCTACTGTTAACCTGCTATAAATCACTAACCTTCACCATCTATTTTCTATTATAACTAAGGCAATCTTGCAGAAAATTACATCTGCTGTTTGGAAAAAAGAAGCAAGCTGATGTTTAAATAAGTGACTTATTATTTGCTGGCAATCGTGTAACATCTTTAATTCCTTCCCTGAAATAATATGAAAATGACACTCTGAGAACAAATATTTTACTGAGAATACAATTCCAAGAATAATCCTCCCCCAGCTTCTCATTTTTCACTTCCTCCAAACTGAAACTACAACTCCAGCAGTGCATAGAGTTACCTGAACATAAAGAAGCCTCTCTAGTCTCTCTTGATCCAGCTGAAGCTTTTCTTCTCGACGGCGAGCATTAAGTTCCTGAAGCCGTCGAAGTTGCTGCTGCCGTCGCTCTTGCTTCTCCTCAGACGTTACCGTACTCCCGAGGAGCTTATTTGAAAAAGGCAGCTGCATCTTATGCACATTGTTCTCATAGTATTCAGGTGATCGCCACTTGTGCATCTCTGTTCAAATATTTTTAATATTTGATATTAATTTTTTTAATCATAGTAATATTTTTTGCTCAGAGATCATCAATAACGTCTTATGCAAATGCCCTGAAAAATTATGGAAAAGCAAAGTAGGATTTTTTGGGGGGAAGGGATGATAGCAGAGAGAGACATAACTTCTATCCCACTGCTTAGTAAATAAATTGCCTGCTGTTTTTTTATGATAGATCTTGCACCAATCCATATGAGAAAAGAAACAACAGGAAATTTGTATCTATCTGATGTCAGAAAACAGAAAGCAGAAACTGCAGGGCAAAATACACTTTTCTGAGAAAATTCCAGTGGAAACCAAAAGGCAAACAGCACGCATTAATGAAACTTAATAATCGGTATGATAAAAATTGGAGAAACACTTCTTCTCATTTTCTTTATAAAATGGCCTTTATAAAGCCAACTGTTAATCAAGTAGCATGATACATTCAACTTCCACAGTTTAGGATCTAACTAAGCTAGTCCTTCTTAGATCTGAAATAAAAGGTCACAAGTAGGTTCTTCCACTGATTTCAAGGGAATCAAATATGGATCTAGCCCACTGTGCTTTATTATTATTACTGGTGTTTTATTGCATAATTGCACATTGTTGGGCAGTTCACAAACCTAAATCATAGCTGAGCAACATCATAAGTTAACAACATGACACTGATTAAAAAAACATTTCAAAATTTTAAAAAAGCACGCTGCCAGACAGATGGCAGAAAAGTGCAGTAGTTTTCAACATCTACTCTAATTATGTTGTTTGGATCTAAACAATGATGAAAGTACAAAACTTCCAAAATAAAATATTAATTTATACACTGTAATTATATATATATTAATTATGAGAAATACTCTTGGCAGTTTATAATTTTTCATATTGTATATTTTACAATATAGGTATATCAAATCATTAATGATATACAGTAAGTTAAACAAAAATATTTTAAAATGAAACAATCTACCCAATCCCTGTATTACTATATTAATCAGTTGGCTTTATGTTTATTCTTAAAATATAAAATCTCAACAACATATAACAACATGCAGTATATTGGTGATTGTTTTTACAATACAAACACAATTTTTCAATGAACTCATTTTTCATCTCTATTTACTCTAAATATATTTGTTGATTTAACCAAGAATATGTATTTAGCTGCTACACCCTGTTTGCTGAACTTCCTGGATTGAAGAGCCATTCACAGAGTTTGTTGCAATAATTCCAGATATATGAAATCAAAGCATGTTAAAAGATTTATATTCTTTAGATAGGTCTGTGGTTATTTTATCCTGTTCACTGAAATTACATTGGCTGCATTTATAGTAAGACGTCACTTATTTAACTTATTTAATTTAAGATTATTTAAGATAGCACTCGCAACTTGGGAGTCCTCCTAGATTCACGGCTCACCTTGGAAGATCACATAGTGGCTGTGACTAGGGGGGCTTTCGCCCAGGTTCGCCTGGTGCGCCAGTTGCGGCCCTATCTAAGCCGGGATGATTTATGCACGGTCACTCACGCGCTCGTGACCTCTCGGCTAGACTACTGCAACGCTCTCTACATGGGGCTTCCCTTGAGGACCACCCGGAGGCTCCAACTGGTACAGAATGCAGCCGCAAGAGTTGTGTTGGGAGTCTCCCGATACTCCCATGTTACACCTCTGCTCCGTGAGCTGCATTGGTTACCAGTTGTCTTCCGGGTGAGATTCAAGGTACTAGTAATGGTGTTTAAAGCCCTACATGGCAGGGGTCCGGAGTACCTTAGGGAACACCTGCTGCCAGCATCAACTTCCCTCCGCCCTGTGCGTTCCCACAGAGAGGGCCTCCTCAGGGTGCCACCAGTCAGAGAATGTCGATTGGTGGCCCCCAGGGGGAGATCCTTCTCTGTGGGCGCCCCGGAACTATGGAACCAGTTACCGGTTGAGCTCCGGACGGCGCCCGATCTTCGCTCCTTTCGCCGCGATCTAAAAACATACTTGTTTGAACAAGCCGGCCTGGCCTGAGGGGGGATTGGTGGGGTTTTTATTGTCATCTTATTGGGGTTTTTACTATGTATTAATTGTTTTTTAGTTGGGCATGTATTTAATTATTTTTTAACTTTTGTAATTCTGTGTTTTTATTCTTGCCTTGTACACCGCCCTGAGTCCTTCGGGAGAAGGGCGGTATAGAAATATTAATAAATTAAATTAATTAAATTAACTGTGGTTTTGGAATAAGCCATTGGGGCTGATTTACACAGCAGGGTTACCTGGCCCTTTAATGGAATGCAACTCCAACCAAAACCAACTGTGCTCTCCCATTTAGTTTAGAAGACTCCTGGTTACAACTAATTTCTATTTTCTTTTGATTAAAAGGATATTGGCTTTTTGTGAAAACCTAGTGCTACTAAACTATTGTTTATGGAACTAAACTAAAATAATATGTTTTTGGATGCTGTAATAATTAAATAAGTTCTAATGCCTTATTCAGATTTGCAAACAAGATCAAAGCAACCTGCAATTTTAGATACTTTCCTATCTCTTTAGTAATATAAAATTGACTCTATTTTTTTAAGAATGCAAAATGCTGTTTTACAAAATAAGATAACACAAAGGGAATAAAGCTGCATGATAACAATTGACAGCAATGCCTTACCTTCTTTGTAATCTTCGGCGATATAGCTGTGCTCGTGGAGTATTTCTTCCACACGGCTAAGCGTGATGGCAGCAAAATGCCCTGGATATTTCAGTTGCAGGAGACGCTGGAGATAAAGGGCTGCCTGGCATCCTCCAAGATTTATACGCTTACAGTTTCGTGCATCTAACCTAACAATTCATAAAAATGGAGGAAAAATTAGGCTGTATAGAACAGTTTCATTCTTTCTATTAGAACCCAAGTTCTAAAGACTTTTCAAGTAACCATTTATGTCATGTCCACAGTAACTATCATCATCAACATTGGTTGGTTTTCACTCATACAGTGGAAAGTCTTAAGAAATCTTCATTACTTGTGTATAGAGAAATCATTAAAATACAGTTAAAATATCCCAATTCACAAAAAATAAATTATGCTTAAAATAAAAATTATTCGAGAGAATCCAATTGAATAAAAGAAAACTGTATTTAATCTACTCCCCAAGGGCTACATGAGAGATTTGAGACAACTAAAAAAAAGTATTGATTTGGTTCTCACCCTCTGGCAGGGCATTAAATTGAGTGAGTCAGAAAAATGATAAGCACCCATTGTAAGCAATACAGAACAGAAGAATGAATATTAGTTTCTTCTAAGTATTTTTAACTGACATATTTCATACCATCTGAGATGTTTAGCACAATAAATTATAACAATGAAGTTTAATATCATATATATTCAAACTAAATAACTAAAAAAGCATAGTATTCTTTAAAGACACTGCTAATCTCCAAAATTACATGTATTGTGCTATATCATAACAATACTCTAAACACTGTTCAATAGATTTCAATGGCTATATTTAGCCAATACAAGTTCAATGAGTATTCAATAAAGGTTCAACAAACTTCAATGGTTACATTATGCAACACACCCAGGCAAAACCATAGAAACCATTATAATGTTTAGCAGAATATAATGCAAATAAAGTCACTAACTATAGGAGAGCTCCAAATAGCTAAACTGACTCTTTAGTTTTACACTGTACTTCCACTGAGATGAGAACATTCTCTAACATGCAGATTTCAATCTTATCTAGTGCATATTTAAGGTTGCTCATTTCCCATTAAACCTAAATTGCCCACAAAGGCTTATCTACGGTTTTTCCATTACTTCCTTGAAATTAGGTGGTGAAAAAAAATGACATTGTGCCAATTTGTCAACTCATACTTCTAATTTATGTTAACATGTTCATGTAGATTGGGGCATAACAACAAGGACAATATGTCACCCATCAGTATACTTCTGAGATCAAAGGCACCTCATTCCTGCCCCTCAATACACAAAATAAAACATATTGGTCTTTTTTTGCATTTGGGGAATTTCTTTAAGCAGCAATAGAGTACTTTGCATTACAGCACACATTTTACCTAACTTTTGAACTCCCTTTCAAAAGACTCCTCAGCATTCCAGCACCACTTTTGGAGTGTGGACATCAATATTTATTTTATTAAATTTGTTTACTGTCCATCTCACCTCAAGTTGACTATGTATGCCATAGATATGGTGCATCCCTAGAAAAAAAGCTGTAGCTTTCTAATGTAAATATTAAAAAGATGTATAAAAAAAGACAAAACCTATAGATATCTCAAAACCTGATGCAGAAGATAGAAGGCAAAGATTCCCAAAACACAGCCTTCCACACTTCCTATAGAACTGAACTCACACCCATGTGTGAGCACCCAAGTCCCAATGAGGAATATAACAAAGAAAAGCATCTTAACTAATTCTATCAAAGATCAATGAAAGAATTTAGTTAGGCTTCTGTCCATTGTTCAGTGAAAGTTAATTTATCAAGGCACCTACTATCCCAAACCCCAGGCCAGAACTTTAAATTGCACACACAACAAAAAGGGGTAATTATTTGTAATTCACGAAAAATTAAATTCTATAGGTAAATAGGAAATAACTCACCTGCCATCTAAAACTGGTAAAATATGAGTACACTGGTATCCAGAAGAAACTATGAGACCACTGCAAGGCCAGCCTTGCCTCTTGTTATGATAGAAACTGTACAAGCTGTCCACACCATAAGAAACCTTTGGAACCTGGTAACATTCAAACAGGAGCTCTGACATCATTTGCCTTGAACAGAGAGGGTTGCAGACAGCCTCTGTTATCACAACTGGATGGTCAATACAGCCCTATAACAAAATTAAGACAGAAGTGACAATCTGTGAATCCCCAACATACATAGGGACAGTGAAGGGAGATATAAAGTGATCATTTCTACACTATGGCATCATCAAATGACATGAGATGACAAACATACGTACATTAGATTTCATGATGCATATGCCATCATGTTGATGTTTATTACAAAGGCCTGCGATTAGAGCATTTAAAAAGTTATTACATGTAATGACATAACCCCCAACACATAGTATCTTGCTAAGTATTACTTATTATTATTTATGTGTTCTTCCACAGATATGAAAACTAGAATATACATTAATAAATATGGAAGTAAGGTATTTCTGTAGAAGCATAATCACCATTCAACAAAAAAGCTTAAGTGCTTGTTACATATGCAACAGTTATAAAACAAGAATTATGCTTTTCTGATACTTGAATAATGTACTCTTTCTTGAAAATAGGAATGTTTCATAATTAAACTTTTGCCCACAAAGGCTCTGGACTGGCTAAGTTACTCTACAGATTAGCCATGTAGAGAACAATTTGGCAAACTGGGCATTTGCATGTTTCCATTAATTTAATCACCGGAGAAAATGTATGCACAATATAACTCTAATCTCATTCCAACTCTTTGAGAGCACATTTTTTTGCCCAAGGCTCAGGTACTACTTTTATTTTTTACAAAACAACATGCACCTGAGCTCTTTGTAAAAATATTTAATATACACCAAAGGGGAAAAAGCATTTTTATGATTTGGAAGGGGTGTGTGTGTGTGTGTGATGCCAGGGCTACCCACTCTAGCCTGCAAACAATTTCAACCATTTGACACCATCTAATGGTTACCTGATTTTTGCAGACCAGCCCTGTAAGACAAGAGCTGAATGAAAACAAATGCCTCCAACATTATATTTTGCCCACAGATGGCCACACTGGTGTACTAGAAGCTCTGACACATTCTTTAGCAATTCTTCTTTCACTTCATTTGGGGGAAAGTGTGAGAAAATAATAATAATAATAATAATAATAATAATAATAATAATAATAATAATAATAATAATAATAATAATAATAATAATAATTTATTGTCACTCTGAATGTATGCCAATCGGCATACATCAAAATGAAATTTTGTTGCATACAGCTCTCAAAGGGTCACCATCTGATATACACTCCTTGTTCATGACCAGCTCAAGTTTCAGAACATCCATTTTAGTCTCTAGGGAGCGAACGATGGCAAACAGGACAGATGGAAATGTAGCTCCAGGTGGATCAGCCCTCAAATTAGCTTGTATTCCTGCACAACAACCTCGCCTCCTTTCCTTTTTCTGATCCTGTCTCTTCCACCTTTTCCTTAAAGAGGCCTAGCTTCTTTTCACCCCTGGAGCATGCTGCCGCCGCCTCCAACTCCTCCAAAAGCCTCTCTCTCTCTTCCTCTGGGCCTGCCGACAGCCTCATCCAGTTCCTTCGCTCCATGAGCCTCGGGACCTCTCCTCCTTGGCCTCCTTCGGAAACAGCCCTGATTTGCAATAGAATCTGTCGCTGGGCCAGCAGTCAGATCTTGCTGCTGGCAGAACAAATTCAAACAGCGCCAACGACTTTTAACACTCACCAACGGTTCCGAAACAGCTAGAAACTCGCCATGCCAGCAAAGATTGTCGGTCATATGTCGTATGTTACCTTAGTTCCACCACGTTGCTCAAACACATTAAAACCTTTCTATATCCCTTAATATACCTCCCAAAACTTTTCACCTTCGAGAGCCAATGCAGCCGCAACCGATCCAGGCGCCGCCATCTTAGAACTAGATGGCGGCGCCTGTATTGCTACTGTTCATGAGACAGAAATGATCACTGCACTTTAAGCAATGCCCTGATTCAATTTTTGACTATTGATAGTCCCTCCAAATAAAATTCAACAATGAGTGCAGGTTGTTCATGATGCTAACTGTGGATATTAGTAGTACATATCACTGGAATAAAAAATATATAAAGATAGTGAAGAGCTGATTTATGTGAGCAAAAATAAAACAGATAATCCGTGGCAGCAACCATCCTGTTTTATATGAGAAAAGATGAACTAATTAAGGGCAGCTGATGAATTACTCAAAGGGAAATTGTTGTCAAGTTTGGCATTTTCCAGAAACATGTGTCACATTCTTGACTTTTTCAATACCATAAAGTTCATGCAAGAGGGTTTTTTACATGATGATAGCACAGATGAAACCTTCAACAGCTGTCAGCAATTGTCTTGTTATGAAAATAAAGGTAAAGAATTTCTTCATAGCACTATTAATACCTGTGCTGTTACAACAAGGTAAAGGTAAAGAAAAGTACTAAGTCCAGGTTGCAGCAGGAAAACTCAGGTACAGGTGTTAGGAATATAAATGGTACTATTCACATAGTGATGCTGGCACCACTATCAACTTGGAGTTCTACATTGCAACATTCAACACATTGAAACAACAATTAAGTGGAGTTTAAAAGCACAAGAAGGTGTGACAATGCCAGGCCTCACACCCCACAAGGCACTCAAAAGCCAATTTGATGTAATAGTTAAGGCGCTGGCCTAGAATCTAGGAGACTTTGGGCCAATCACTCCCTTTCATCCAATCTAGAAGAAAGGAATGTTAGGGTATGCTTACCACTTGAGTTAACCAAATATTCAAAAGGTGGGAGTAATAACTGTAAGGTTGATCTCCGTGTTTTATACCATTTGCCATATAGTCCAGATTTGATGCCTTGTAACTTCTATTTTTTTGGAAAATGGAAGGAATATCTCATGGGTGTTTGTCTGACTCAACTGAAAAGATCAAAAAGGACCATCAAGACCAGCATAGAGTTCTTCAATGACAGCTTTAAGAAATTTGTCTACTGTTCCCAAAAGTGTAGCAAACAGGTGATTATATGGAAAAGTATATGCAAGTTACAAGAGTTCATTTATTATTAATATATTTGTATCCCACCTTTATTATTTTTACAAATATCTGAAAACAGTGAACACATCCAACATACTTTCCTCCTGTTTTACCCACAAAAAGAAATGATTGGCCCAAAGTCATCCATCTGGCTTTCATAGCGAAAGCAGGACTTGAACTCATGGTCTCCAGCTTTCTAGCCTGTTGTATTAACCACTAGACCAAACTGGCTCATTTCAAGAAGTCTTTTCCTTATTTATTAAAACGTCCTATTTAAACTGAAATTTTGGAGAAGGGGGTATTATTTTTCATTTAACCCTTATAAATATAATGTTATGTTCTATAAATATACAAAAGACGCTCCAAATGTGCTTTAGTGCTTATATGCATCCTTTTAAATATAAGTCAAGGTGGTGAACATACTTAATACATAATGCACAGTCCTTCAGATCTTGAATACACAGCTGTAGTTCAGAGCCCACTTCTAAATTCCTGCTTTTGCTATCTGACCAGCCCATGCCCCTGAAGAAAAGCCTTATATTACCTTCTCCCAATGTGGTTTGTAAGAATATTTTGTTTTAAGGACACTTACCGGTCTTACCCAAGTCATTAATTTGTGTGTTCCAGCCTTACTGAACTTATAGTCACTGAAGAATGAATTCTATTGAACATCAGTTAGTGAGGCAATACGTTGACCCCGCGCAGGAAATTTTGTTGAGCCAAAGAGAGGCCTTCGGTGCAAATGTCACCGCTGACTCCATATCCTTTACGTCCGGGCAAATCTACGCTAGCGGTTGCCGTTAGCCCTATCACAACTGCGCTGCGAGTCAAAACCGGTGCAAAACTTCTCATCTGTCGCGGTTGAATCAACAGGCACGCAAGTTCTGCCTTCCTTACCTGCGAGGAGACGCCCAGGCGCTGGAAGCCGTGATCAAAGAGCTGCTCTTGCAGCTCCATCTGAACAGGCACGTTGCGGTCGAAAGGCGAGCGGAGGAGCCATCGGAGGGGCTCGGGGCTGCCCAGATCGTTGCCCACCTGTGTTTCCGGGCCAGCGCCGCCGCGAACTCCCCGACTTCGAGCAACTAAGGAGCGGAACTGGAGCAAGGGCTCGCCAGGCACCGCGGCGTGCGGGCAGGCCCACCCCAAACGCAGCTGGAACGAACCGTTATCCAGCACCAGAGGAACCGGAGTCGGCAGCCGCACCGCCGCGTGAGCTTCCAGCATCGGGTCCGGGTCCCATCGGACGTCGCGGAACGGGAACACCCCTCCGGCTGCCTCCATAGCGCGAGAAACAATTTGCCGCCCGTCAGGTCCCACCCCGTCTTTTCTCCGACTCGAAACAAAGACTTCAATGGAGTGTTCCGTTCCCGAGACGAATCACCATGGAGACCAGTAAAACAGCGCTCAGCGCCGGTTCCGCTTTTCCCTTAGAAGAGAGTTTCTCAGCCTCAAGCTTTAAGATGTGTGGATTTCAATTCTCAGAACTAGCATGTTAAAGTTCCTGAAGTTAAGAAAAATCGCTTTAGACTAGAAGAGTGATTTGCCACTTTGCTGAACAGAGACATAGAATAAACAGAGGCACAGAATCAAGATCACGGGAAGTATTAATACTGCTTTATAAAACCCTAGTGAGACCACACCTGGAATACTGCAATCAGTTTTGGTCACCATACTACTTAAAAGATTTTGAGACCTTGGAAAAAGTTCAAAGAAGAGCAACTAAGTTACTAAGATGATCAAAGGCATGGAGACTAAAACATGAAGAACGGCTGCAGTCTAAAGAAAAGAAGAAATAGGGGTGACATGATTCCAGTTTTTGAGAGGCTGGCACAAAGAAGAGGGGGTCAAATTATTCTCCAAAGCACCAGAGGACAGGACAAGAAACAATGGTTGGAAACTGATCAAAGAGAGAAAACAACCTGGAATTAAGAAGAAAGTTCCTAACAGTGAGGACAATTAACCAGTAGAACAGCTTGCCTTCAGAAATCGTGGGCGCTCCATCACTGGAGGTTTTTAAGAAGCTGGACAGTCACTTGTCTGAGATGGTATAGGTCCTTGGTGGCAAACCTATGGCATGGGTGCCACAGGTGGCATGTAGAGCCCTCTCTATGAGCACGTGCGCCGTCGCGCCAGTCCTAGGCCTTCAGCTGGATTTTATAAATCCTTTTCGCTTTAGGCCTCCGCCGTGTGCAAAAAAAAAGAAGGTTCAATCAATCAATCAATTTCAACTTCTCGCAGGGAAAAAGAAAGTTCTCGCAAAGTTGAAATTGATTGATTCAACTTTTTAGTCCCACCCAGTCTGCCATTACCACCGCAGCCATGCCCACCCAATGGGCCACACCCACCCAACTGGCCTCACCCACGCAATGGGCCACACCCACCTAGCACCCAATGATACATGTGGGTTTTGGGTTGCATTTTGGGCACTCGGTCTCTAAAAGGTTCACCATCACTGGTATAGGTTCTCCTGCTTGAGCTGGGGGCTGGACTAGAAGATCTCCCAGGTCCCTTCCAGATTCTATTCTATTCTATTCTATTCTATTCTATTCTATTCTATTCTATTCTATTCTATTCTATTCTAATATATTCTATTCTATTCTATTCTATTATTTGTATGTGCAAGTGTATACATCCAAAACCTCTCTTTACTGAAGTAGCAGGATTTTGAACTGCATATTTAAAGGCACAACGCTTGAGAACCTGAACTAGAGAACCATTGAATAAAATATAATATTCCTCCCTCCCATTTAATGTTGGAAATAGAATCTGCTTTTGATTAGCATGTTTGAAGGCTAACTGATTAGGGAAGATTGAAGAACAATATTAAGAGCTGTTATAGATTTATTGAGATTCAAACCTCTTTTGTTCTTTAAATATGTGTTAATGTAAGTTTTCTTATAGTAGAGCTGACAGGAATTTACTAAGTTCCCTTACTAAGAAGAAGTGAAGCTAGATTTCTGGACATGAGTAACAGCTGATGATCGCCATTTTGAAATTAAGAATGATTTATTTATAGTATCTTCAGAAGACATCTCTTGGCTAGCCATTTTAGTCAACTATCACATAATCTCTAGCTTTCCTTTATAGGGAATGTTTTGGAGAAGAAGTTGGAGATTCAGCTACCCAGGATCTTGGAGAAACCATTTTCTGGATTTTCTACAACTGAGCATCATATCTGGGTATAGGATTAAAATGGCATTGCTTGCTTTAATGAATGACTTTTGGTGGGACCTGGAAGGAGGGGATGTGCTAGTCCTCTTAAATCTTTCAGTAGTTGGTACAGCACAATATCCATGACCATCTTTCTAGACTGCCGATTGGAGCTTCAAGGAATGGTTCTGCTGTGTCCCTGCTCTTTCTTGAGCATGTGGTTCCAGTCATCATGGGTGGGAGGAAAAAGTGATTATGCCTGTAGTTGCTCCAGGGTAGAGCTCCGCAGGACTTATTCCTCTCACCCATGCTACCATGTTACATACATGGGTGAAATGATGTCTAAGTGGAGAGTCATATTACATTCTGCACTACAATTTCATGTATTTCCCATTTCAAACGGAGTAAACTGCTATCACTTTTCAGATTGTCCACCTGTGATATAAGTGACCTGGTTCATATTGTAAAAAGCTATAATGAGTGTTGTTTGAAATTCTATAGAATTTTTGTGTGAGTTCACTGTATTGATAGCAGTTGTATTTTTAGAACAAGATGGCCTAAAATGGGTTGGTTGGTTTGTGGTACTATGCTATTTTAATCCAAAGAATGTTGTTTATTTGTAAATTTTGTAAAACTCAGGCAGTTGGGAAAATTCACTAAACCATGATTCAGTTAACCTTCAATTAGCATTTTTTTATTAATCCAGCTATTGGAAAATCTTGCAAGAGATTATGCTGCTACATACTCAGCTACTTAAGCAGGGTTTGATTTTTTTAAAAAATTACCTTTATATTTATGTAAAATGACTTTACAGCATAAATATTGCCCATTTTTATTTTTCTATTTCAAATTAAAGTTCAAGATACAAAGTGTACTGCAGTTTCTTGATCATTTCATCTGTAATATTAGGCTTAATATCAGCTGTGTTGGAAAGATAGCATAGCTGCTTTGTGATTCAAGTCATGATGTAGTAAAAGAGGGTAGTTATATAAAGGTATTTAGGGTCACACAGCAAAAACTTAGGAAGTCATGCACATAGTGAGTTCAGCTGGATTTTGAACCAAAAATGAAGTATCCCCTACTTCCTTTAATTAATGATCTAACATTTCCTTTTCTCTTCTTCTGGTTTTGTTTGCCTTTGGGAATACTATTGATCTTACTGATTTTTTGGTTTCAACATCTACTTAATGAAGGTAAGCCATATTGGACTACAATTTTTACAGTTTTCACTTAATGTGACTTTTAGGAATTATGTGGGTTTAGCACAAGGTATCCAGGAAGTGCCAAGATGGGGATGGCTATTATAATTTAGTTTTTATATCCCATGATATCCAAAATATTAGCACAACTGAAAAATAAGCATTACATTATATGTCTATTCTAATAGGATCTGTTTCACTTAAAAATGGTGATATGTAGTACATAAAGAAGAAAACTGTAAATATTTTGAATTTTATTATAAGTCAAGTCATTTAAGCAGAACTGGTCAAAAGTGACTCAGGTCTCTCCACCAGTTGGGGGATGCACTGAAATAAGGTTAATGCCATTACCTGTATCCTGATGATACTATAGGGGCCTCTACAAGTCTTTGGAGGCTGAGATGAGTTACTTGGTTCATGCTCCAGAGGAAATACTGTGGAAATGTGAAGGCAATATTTGCAGTGTTTCCTCTGGAGCTGCAGGGTAAGTGTGTAAGATTTCATTTTATCTTTTCACCATACCTTTCCTCCTCTAGAGACTCTAGACTTTTTATTTAAAGGTTTGTTGTTCTCAACTTACAGGAGTTAATTAATGTTTTAAATCTGGTTGTTCCTTGTAAAAAGAATTCCCTACAAGTATAGCAGTGAGGAAGAATGGGCAGTTAGTTGCTGCTATTAGCTGGTCTCAGTTGGATAGCTGAAGGAAGTTCTGGTTATTTAAGAAACATAAGGATAGTAGTTAGGTGTTACGCAGCTGCTTATGATTGTACATATATGTTTGTGTTCAAAGTTGGTCATGTCAAGGGAATCGGAGTTACATAGGCATGGTGGATTAGCTTTTAACTAATTTAACTTTGGTTTTTTTAACTTTATATTTTTCACACAGGGAGAAAGATCTTGGATGACTGCAGTTTGTTAAATGGATTGTAAAACAGAGGATATTGTGCTTTTAGGCTGTGTCCAAAGACAACCTAAGCTGCTACCTTATTGTAGATTGACATTTGGTAGACCTGTTAATGCAGATTTCCTGAAGCAAAAAGCAAAGACTCTTGGGATCCTAATTGCTAATTGCTCTAGATCAGGGGTGTCAAACTGGTGGCCCGTGGGCCAGATGTGTCACATGCAGGCCACACCCACCCTGGCTCTGCAAAGGTAAAAAAACATTGTGATACATCACGATACGTCACGTGACACAATAGAGTTTGACACCCGTGCTCTAGAACAAAAGCTACTGAAATTGTATTTTTTTACCCAAACTCTGTTAGTGGAAGCATATTTGACTGCTTCTTAGTTACAAGCCAATTTAGTTTACTGATTAATGCATTAGACTAGAAACCAGGAGAGTGAGTTCTAGTCTAACCCATAGGCATGAAAGCCAGCTGAATGACTTCGTTAGTCACACTCAGTGCAACTCATTTCACAGGATTGTTGTGGGAAAATAAGAAGGAATAATAGGTATGTTCACTACCTTGAGTTATTTATTTAAAATAAAGACCTATGTAAGTAAAAATGTTAGTTTTATGTGCTTAGCAACATACTGGTACATTTGAGGATCAGAAGTAATCATCCCACTATCACTATCATTTGGAAATGCATAAGCTGCTATCAGAATAAAACTCCTTTTTGCAATGTGAAGTTTGGAATGGCGCTATTCCACCACAATTCCAGAACTATTACTAGTCTGTGTTATCAAATGCCACATTTTACAATATAATTAAATATGGCTGCTAATTTTCCACATAGGGGAACTAGTATCCTGGATTCAATTGGTGTGATACAAATATATACAGATGAGTTGTTCTTATGCACAAATCTGACTAAAGCATTTTGAATGACTTTATGAACAGGTAAATCAGCAGCATTTCTTCTTGAACAATGGTGAATGTCTTGATTGCCCTTCCCAGCATGTGTAAATAACCCTTTTCAAAACATCAAAATCGTAATTAGCAATCTCTATCCAATGTTGAGTAAGAAGTTGCCTTCTTCGTGAAATGTTTATTCAGATTCATCACTGTTATTAAACTGAAATGATGTTAATCATGTTGAAAACAATTATGAAAATTGCCTTTCATTACTGGAGCAAGAAATATTTCAGGCATTAGAAAACAGATCAGGAATCAAATTTAGTTTTGATTTCTATCTTTGATAACATAACAATTGTCCCCTTTGGATATCAATGTTATGCATTTTACAGATCTGGTGATGGGAGCATCCCGATACTCCCATATTACACCCCTCCTGCGTGAGCTGCATTGGCTACCAGTTGTCTTCCGGGCGAGATTTAAGGTGCTGGTACTTACCTTTAAAGCCCTACATGGCTTAGGCCCGGGATATTTGCAGGACCGTCTGCTACCGGGGACGACTTCCCATCGCCCAGTGCGCTCACACAGAGAGGGCCTCCTCAGGGTGCCGTCGGCCAGACAATGTCGGCTGGCCACCCCCAGGGGGAGGGCCTTCTCTGTGGGAGCACCAGCCCTTTGGAACCAGCTTCCCCTTGAGCTTCGGATGGCCCCGGACCTCCGGTCCTTTCGCCGCGACCTCAAAACTTTTCTCTTCCATCAGGCTGACCTGGATTGATGATGGGTTTTTAAATATGTTTTAATTTTTAATGGTAGTTAATTTATTTTGGGGCTATTTAATTCGTTTTTTAATTTTTGTATTGTTGTTTTTATTGTTGTAAGCCGCCCTGAGTCCCTTGGGAGATAGGGCGGCATATAAGTCCCAAAAATAAATAAATAAATAAATAAATAAATAAATAAATAAATAAATAAATAAATAAATAAATAAATCTATGTTTAAACTGTACTGTAGATAGAAAAATCTTGCTTAACTGTTAACACCTTCTGTATTTAACCAAAAGGATTATCTTTCTCGCTTGTTTTTTCCCCTGTTGCATTGATATAAAATCCTAATATTTGTATTTTTAGCTGAAGTTCCCATTACTAAAGAAATAAAGATGTCACCCCGTGATGATCCTGATGGAAATATTGACCTCAAATCTGAACATGAATCCAGTGGGAATAACAGCCAAAACAAGTACAGAAAAGCCTTAAAATTTGATATCAAGATGACTCCAGTTGTGGAAAAACTGGGCTTCAGGCCTGCTCACTTAGGTTCAAAAGAAACGGAGAAAAGCCTGTCTGCCTGTATTTCACGCCAACTAGACCAATATGGCAGACAGTATTGTTCTGAGAAGAATTTCATGCACAATACCCCTGTGGTAAGTAAAAGGACCTACCTGTAGTATATGAGTAATAATGGTCCTCTCTTTACTAGGTCCGTAGAAGAAGAGATCTGGCTCATGGGTGCCATTAAAATTGGGCGACATGAAAAGTCCCCGGGCAAAGTAAGGCAGAGCAGTCCTCAGCTCTTTTTACCTCTTGGTTCATTAGGTTGGAAAAAATTGAGCTCTGGGTGTCTCTTTTTCTCCCCTGATTTGCATTCAATACATAAATGAGAAACTTACATTTTCTTCCACTCACCCATTCAGCTCAGACTTATTGGCTCATGTTCAGCAAATAGTTTTGGTCAATATTTAGTTCTCAGAACTCAGCAGCCAATGTTGTCTAAAGAGATTATAGTCTCACCATATAACCCAGACCATGCAGGGTTGCCATTTTAAAAAAATGTGCATGCACATGGCTCTAATATAATTTTGTGCAGTATTTAGTTGTTTTTGATTCCTGCTGGATTTAAGAAAAACTATTTTTTAAGGTTTACCATTTCCGTAGTTGTTAAATAGCAGGTTCTTTGGCACAGGAATGAAAACGAGGAACTGAGTACAGGGTAACTCATAGTTTATTTTGTGCAGAAACTGTACTGGGGAAATGGCTGCAACTAGCTGCAATATATAGTCTAGCCCCTAGGCGGCAGCCAATAGGTTTGAATCAACCATTGCTGCCTGGAGATAGCCAATTGCAGCACAGGAGACTTGTAGTCTGGGTTGCTGGAGAGCCGTTAGCTGCTCCAGCAACCCATGTAGTATTCCTCAAGAGCCCAGTACATAACACCCCTCCCCTCTTAGAACAGACCATAATAACACCAGTTAGTCTCAACAATTATCAAGACTCATTATCCAAACGCACTAAAGTAAAAGTGATTAATAATAATAATAATAATAATAATAATAATAATAATAATAATAATAATAATAATAATAATAATAAAATAGGTTACAATGTTATTAAACAACGTCTGAATGAATAGGCTTCAAAGATGGCACTTTTAGACAGTTACATCATAGCACTAGTTTCTGTAGTATAGTGGCAACAGGAATTACAACAATATATAGCTCTTTATTTTACAACGTAATCTGCAAGATATGAAGGAGGCTTGTGTGCCCTAGAGGAACGTCTCGGAGTTCCCATCACTTTGTGATCTACCAGCTTACCCAGTGGGCTGGGTAGACTTGTGTCCTTTTGTGCACTCTGGCTGGCCTCTCCAGGTTGGCCCACCCCAGAGTCAGACTGTTCGGCAGAGTAGGCATAGCGGTTGCTGAAGTTCGGTTGGCTTGCTCCTTCAGGGGATCCATGTTGCTTTCCAGGGCTCCCCAGTTCTCCCTCTGGTTCCACCTCAGTTAAGAAGGAAAAGTCCTGATAGTCCATGTGAGGACTGGCTTGGCTGCAAGTTTGAGGACCTTGGGAGGGACTTATGACACAGTCCTCACTTAGTGGCCATTCTGGAAACCATTTCCTGAGCTGATCAATGTGTCGTCTGACAACTCGCCCTCCCTCCACCCTCACTTCATAATATAGGGGTCCGGATACCTTGGTAATTTGACCAGGAACCCACAGATTCCCATGACCACAGTTCCTGGCCCAAACCCAATCGCCCATGTGCAGCCCCCTCAGGGGTTTTGGTCGAGAGGCTTCTGTGGCCACTCTATCTGGATGCAACCTGTCCAGTTTAGTGATCAAATGCCTCCCCCAACGTAGTTCTGCAGGACTTTTGCCTGTAGCAGTGCAGGGTGTAGAATGCTGGCAGAGTAAAAAATCTGCCAATCTGTGATTCGTCACCTATGACAATGCGCTTGAGTGATTCCTTTGTTGTCCTCACCATGCGTTCAGCTTAACCATTAGAAGATGGATGAAAAGGCACAGACATTGCATGTATGATGAGATTAGCTCTCAGGAAGGCCTGAAATTCAGCAGCAGTGAATTGGGCCCCATTGTCTGAAACTAAGACATCTGGCAACCCATGTGTGGCAAAGAGTTTTCTCAGCACCTGGATGGTCCTAGCAGTAGTCATGTTAGGAACTGGAATTACTTCCAGCCATTTGGAGTGGCTACCCACTACTATAAGGAAGAGCTGTCCCTGAAAGGGCCCAGCGTAGTCTATGTGAATCCTAGACCAAGGTGTGTGCATTTCCTTCCACCAGTGAACTGGAGCCTGTGGCATTTCAGGCCTAGATTGCTGGCATGTATAACAACCATGGACTTGAGCCTATCAAGGCCAGGCCACCAGAGGTAGCTTCTAGCTAAAGCTTTCATTCTGACAATGCCTGGATGGCCTTCATGTAATGATTGTAAAACCCTGTCTCTTAAGGAAGTGGGAATTATGACTCTGTTTCCCCATAAAATGCACCCTTTATGGGCAGATAACTCATGCCTCCTGACAAAATAGCTCTGAAATTCTGAGCCTGGACTTTTATCCAACCAGCCCATGTATACTCATGACAACATTCTACTAAGTATTTTATCTGTGGCAGTTTCAGCAGCAATGTCCCCTGCATGGAGGGGAAATTCAGGTATGTCCTGTATGGACAATATTCTAGAAGCTGGAGCCAAATCTGGATCCATTAGTGGCAGTGATAGTCTGCTGAGGCCATCAGCATGGCCCATTTCCTTGCCCAGTTTGTGAATTAATTTAAAATTGTATGCAGATAGGAAAATAGACCATCTCAGCATTCTTGGAGATAGTATGTGGGGGGTTTGTTTGTCTGTTGTAAAAAGTCCCAACAGAGGTTTGTGGTCAGTATAGACCGTGAAATCCCTGCCATATAAATAATCATGGAATTTTTTTATTTCAGCAACGATGGCTAGGGCCTCTTTGTCAATCTGAGCATAGTTGCACTCAGCAGAGGACAATGTCCTTGAGTAAAATGCTATAGGAGCCTGTTTCCCATTTTTTTCTATGTGACTTAAAACTGCCCCCACCCCATAGAGAGATGAATCACATACAAGACATACAAGTTTAGACTCTTTGTAGTGAGTTACAGTGGACTTTTCTGACAATAGTGCTTTTAATTCCTGGAAAGTTTTTCATGTAAGTTAGTCCATTTCCATGGAGCTTTCTTATCTAGAAGCCTGTGGAGGGGCTCTGCTATTGCGGCCTTATGAGGTAGAAATGTGTGATAGAAGTTTAGGAGGCCTAAGAATACTTGTAGCTCTCCTTTTGATTTAGGCCTAGGAGCCATTTTAATGGCCTTCACTTTAGAATCAGCGGGGTGAATGCCGTTAGTATCAATTCGGAAACCCAGGAATTCTGTTGAAGAAACCCCAATACTACACTTGTTCTTTTTGAATTTGAGGCCTGCTTCGTGAAGCCTCTGCAAGACAGCCCTGAGCCTACACTTCTGGGGGATTCCCCTGCAATAAGAACATCATCAAAATAAGGGCAGACACCCTGAATACCCTTGAGTGTACGCTCCATGATTCCCTGAAAAATACCTAGTGCAACACTGACTCCAAACTGTAAGCGTTTAACTTTGAAAGCCCCCCTGTGAGTCACGATCGTTTGAGCCGCGGCTGTGGCCTCATCAACCAGTAATTGCTGATAGGCTTGTGCTAAATCAAGTTTAGCAAAAATAATACCCCCTTGCAAGGAGGCTAAAATATGGTTGACCACTGGGACTGGGTAAGCATGTTGCTTGAGGGCTTTGTTTAGAGTGCATTTACAGTCAGCACAAATGCGAATTTCCCCATTGGCTTTAAGTGGAGTGACTATAGGAGTTTCCCACTCCCCATCATCAACAGGCTGTAACACGCCCTGTTCTACAAGCTTATCAATTTCGGAATCAATTTTATGTTTTAAGACAAAGGGGACCCTACGAGGCTTAACTCTGATTGGAACTACGTTGGGATCTAGCTTAAATGAGATAGGCGGGGCTGTGTATGTTCCTAGGGTTGAATCAAAAACATCCACATAGTCCTTGCATACTGACGCGAGGTCTGTAGTTTGTGTCCGGTTTATGCCAGTAATCTGAATACCTAAGGCATCAAACCAATCAAGTCCAATGAGACTCGTTCTCTGGCCCCCTACTACTATTACATCCAGGTGCCCCCAAAACCCTTTAAACTTTACCAACAAAGTGGCTTCTCCCTTAACTTTAACGTGAGCATTTTGAAGTCTGTTAGGATTATATTTGAGGGTCATAGTTTGGCCCAATTGTTACTGCACCTACACATGAAGTTAAAAGTGTCTTGAGAAATAATTGAGACTGCAGAGCCAGAGTCCAATTCCATCTTACATGGAACTCCTTGTAGCTCTACCATGAGCTTAAGTTTGGGTTTCAGGGGGTGTCGAGCCCCGGTGCGGCATATGCTTCTATGGCTTCTGGAAAACCCCACACTAACTGGGCCCTGGGCCCCAGTACCTCTCCTAGTTGGTTCTTCCGACTGGTGTTTGGGTGGCCGGTCTCTCTGGCGGGGTCTGCAAACCACTGCGATGTGGCCTGTCCTTCCGCAAGCTCTGCATGTGGCTGATCAAAATCTGAAATTGGCGTGAAAATGGTTGCCGCTGCACCCCTTATATCTCAGTAAGAAAACTGCCTTGTACTGTAACTGTCTTCTTGCTGCTGGCTGTTGCGGTGTTGTGCGTTGGGTTGCTTTTGGAGTCGGTTGATTTCAGGTCCTTCTTCCTTGGAAGATTTTTTGGTGCATTTGGCATCCTCAGGGTGGACCGTTTCTTCAAACTTTGTCGATTTGGCGGGCTGTACTGTTTGAACTGCGCCCCCGGCCATCACTTCGTCTTGTGCTTCAGAAAACGTTAAGTTTGGCCTAGCAAAGAGTCTCTGCTGAAACGTTCTGTCCCATAGGCCGCAGATGAGCCGGTCTCATAGTCGCTCTTCTAAATTAGAAAATTTGCATAGGTGTGTGGCCTGCCTTAGGCCCGCTATGAATTCCGAAGCTGATTCACCAGGTAGCTGCACTCTTTGGTCAAACTTGAACCGTCAAGCCATTTCAGACATCTTGGGCTGGAAATGCCCGGTTAGCTTCTTATTGAGATCTGCGTAGGAGACCACTTCAATAGGTGTTGGTGCAAAAAGGTTCTTGGCCAAATCAAAGGTTGCTGAGCCGCAAACGCAGAGTAGTGCTGCGGCCTTCAGTCCTTCTTCCGCGATCTGATTAGCCCTGAGGTAGTTTTGTACATGTGATAAATATGGCCATTCCTCCAGGTGTTTCACATCGAATTCTTGCAGTTTTCCGACTTTCGGCATTCTTTCTTGCTGGTTCCTGCGTTCTTCCGAATCCTGCTTCCAGGCTCAGGGAATGAGTCCACTGAGCACGAGGTCGCCAACGTAGCTTGCTACCTGACCTTGAGGGGGGGAAATGCCTTTTTCCTCCGGCATACACTGCCTTTCCCTCGTAGACTTCAACTCTTCATTCAGTGAAGCAGGATCCCACCCTCATCGCCACTGTTAAATAGCAGGTTCTTTGGCGCAGGAATGAAAACGAGGAACTGAGTACAGGGTAACTCATAGTTTATTTCATGCAGAAACTGTACTGGGGAAATGGCTGCAACTAGCCGCAATATATAGTCTAGCCCCTAG
The DNA here is from genome assembly GCF_964194415.1 of Vipera berus. Classification (NCBI taxonomy): domain Eukaryota; kingdom Metazoa; phylum Chordata; class Lepidosauria; order Squamata; family Viperidae; genus Vipera; species Vipera berus. The sequence continues at coordinate 27,866,649 of NC_138204.1, forward strand.
GTGGCAGCCAATAGGTTTGAATCAACCATTGCCGCCTGGAGATAGCCAATTGCAGCATAGGAGACTTGTAGTCTGGGTTGTTGGAGAGCCGTTAGCTGCTCCAGCAACCACTGCTCCAGCAACCCACGTGGTATTCCTCAAGAGCCCAGTACATAACAGTAGTTATTGTAAGAATTAGCAAATACACCTGTAATAATTCATTTTGAAGGTGATAAAAGTTTAGTGCTGGGTTTACACATTCCCTGTAGCCATGAGCAACATCTGAGAAACTGGGACCCAATTCAGATTCTCAACTTTCTGGAGGGTTGCAGGAGATAATCTGAAATAGGAGAGCCACATTCTTTTCAGTCCATGTTTTTTACCTTTGAGAGACAGGAGGAGTTAAGACTGAGAGGCAAAGCATTATTGGTACTATTCTGAAATCCCCTGAACCAAGACATTGTTATGCTCACACAACTTTGAGAGCTACAGATGGCATATTGAGGAACTCTGTGCGTGTTGCCTATTCCTTAGCTTAGCCATGGTGTATTAACTATGTCACAATTGCCTAGATTCTCATAATGTGCTATAATATAACTATACAAACAACTTAACAGCAAAGTAGGTGAATAGAAACATTTAATATGTTTGATTAATATTTATATGTATTTATATGTAAGGGTGTAGGTATATATAAATATGTTGTATATAGCATGTTTATATGTGTGTTATGTATGTGTATACTTTTGAGAGCAGGCAAAAGAATTTTATTTTTAATATGTGCCAGTATGCTCACAGTAAAAAAAATGACAATAAAGGTTATCTTGTCTTGTCTTGTCTCTACATAGATAATGTTTCTAAAGTTCTGCTATACCATAATTGATCTCTGTAGTAACAGTCTTCATGAACTGGCTTAACTGCTAGCAATAACTATGGGAGACAAATTTGTAAATGTTTCTTAACTTGATTTTTTATTTAACTTCTGAACTTTTTTTTTAGCCTTCTTCACCAGATGTCTGAGATTGCCAATGTTCTGTGGACGCAGCTGCTCCCTTCATCTCCCGTTGCTTGTATTTTCAGCTCCTTATCTGGTTGAGGAAAAAGCCTGTTGAAATCTTGGTTTCCTTGAAAAAATAAATTGGTATCTGTCATGTCTTGCAGGAAGAGGGGCTAACACCATCTATGGGGATAATTAAAACACAGCTGTTCCACCAAAGAAAGATGGATGTGTAGCAATTCTTTAGTTTGTCAGAAAAGTGTTGCTAATTTCAGGTGTGCTATTTTTTCAAAGCATGCAATGCTGCTTGCTTTATCATTCAGATTTTCTGTACAATAAATCAAAACTTTAAATTATTTCCTTGTTCTTAAACTAGGGCATTATTCTTAAATGATATTTGTATATAAAAACTAAAAAATTCATATAATTACTATTACAGTGTAAATGCAAATGTGTTTTTAAAAGGTATCGGTGAACAGTAATTACAGATTACTTATCATGGCTCTTAGACCAAAAACAGATGAAGTGTTGATCATTACTAAACTATAACTCCCAGCATCAAATGCCACTGGACAAATTTGCTGGTAGTTATAATGCAGCTCCTTTTGAAGATATAAGTGGTTATAAGTTGATTTTTCCCCTTTTGCTCTTTGGTATATCTGGTACATATATACCAATTGGTACATATGTACCAGTTGGTATAAAGAATCTCATCATTTTATCCAAAGATCTTGATATCCCTACTATTTTAAAGCAACCAAGTAGTTCAATAAACTCTGTTTATTAACAGAGTTCAGGAACTAGGCTGTATATCGGAATCCTACGTCTAATACTCAGAACTGGTTAACCTTGGTTCTATGCATAAAAGTGGACCATTGGACCTATCTGTTCCACCTACTCATTGCTATGAACTGTGTAGGTGGGGGTTTACTTTTCCTTTGAGAACTTCTCACAAAGTTGTCTCATCTCTGGAGGAATGTTTGTTAAATCTTAGTGTATAATTGAAGTGTAATGTGGCTCAGTTAACTATACTTAAAATTATTTTCTCCTCTGGGAACACTACCTAATGCAGACCTAATACAGTACTACATTATGACTAAGTAAGAGAATAAAAGTGGAAATTTGTGTACAAGTAGAGAAAAGAAAAATGAGTTGGATGTTGATTCCGGGAGAACAGACTTAAGTTATTGGAAGTTTAGAAAATGATTTACTGATTTACCATTTATCTCTCCCTGCCCTCAACTAATATATAAAATACATATTGTAATTTTAGTTCCCTAGACTTCATTAAATTGTTTGGAATTAGTCCACAGCAAACAAGTATATCAACCACTTATTCAAGTAAATACATTTTAAAGCATTTTAAATACATTTTAAAACACTTTAATTGTAAATGGCTATGGAGATTCTCAATCATCTAGGTCATGGTTGTCCTAAAGGCAACTTTTTTGAGAAGGCAACTTGTCTTTTCTTTGGTTTTTTTTCCTTTGAAAATGTTTTACTTCTCATTCAATAAGCTACTAACTGATGGGGAACGGAAGTGTTTATATTCTTTCAGTCATAAATCCTTGCATTCTCCACTAGTGGAGAAGCTTCTTGGATGAAAAACAAAATGTTTTGAAAGGAAAAAACCCCAAGAGTGTCCAATTGCCTTAAAAAAAGCACCTTTGGGTCACTTTAATTGTACTTCCAAAAGTTATTGCTGAACCCTTTGTAAGATTTCTTCGCCACTGCTGTGATCTATCCCGCATCCTTCGCAACTATTGTAGTTTCAAAGAAGAGTTTTCTCCAATGGAAATTGCTATATTTCGATCTTAGTCTGAGGTTCGTGCCCTGCGGCTGCCTTTGGTTCTCAAAACGTCCTAAATTGCAGATGTACACAACCCTACGCCGCCACCGTGGGCCCAGAAAGACTACTATTCCCAGGGCTTTTTTTCTCATAGATTTGGATGGAACCTTGTAGAGTAGGCAAGGCGGGTTGTATGACATGTGTGAGTTCCGGCACCTTTTTCTTTTACAAAAAAGCACTGACTATTCCTCTTTTCGTCCCGCATGCCTCCTTTCTTTTCCCCTCTGCTGAGGACTTAACTTTTCTCCTCCGCGGGCTCCGCCCCCGGCTCCATTCATACGCGACTTCGCAAATCAAAACGCCTCGCACCAGCTGGAGCAGAAGGCCGGGGGAGTGGCCGGTCGCTTCGGCTGCTTTCGCTGCTGTGTCGCCGTTCATCCCGCTGGAGCGGAATCGGCGGGGCGGCGGGGCCTTTGTTCTTCAGAAATGCTTCATCGCGGGCGAGGGGAGAGAGAGGAAGCCGTTTGAAGGTGGGTGGAATAGGGAAGCCGCGGGCTTTAGGGCTTTGTCTGCGCCCTCAGTGGCCAGGATAAAGGGCGGGGAGGGAGAGAGAGAGAGAGAGAGAGAGAGAGACAGCCCAAGTTTTAGCGCAGGGGTCTTCAAACTTGGCCCTTTTATGACTTGTGGACTTCAACTCCCAGAATTCCTCAGCCAGCTTTGCTGGCTGAGGAATTCTGGGAGTTGAAGTCCACAAGTCATAAAAGGGCCAAGTTTGAAGACCCCTGTTTTAGCGGCTTCTCTCGGTGCCTCTGTCCCGTTGGCCTCAGTGAAAGAGCACGTTCCTGTTCTCGTGCAAGCGTCACTTTTGCGAGGAGCAAGGCTTGCCCGGTGGAGAAGCCCGGATTTAAAGCGCTCCTTCTGGAGGAGCAACTTTTCTTAAACCAGACGTCAGACTTCCAAATAGTCGGATCCGTTCCCGAATTGAAGCGACCCGAGTTCCTGAGCGGGAAGAAGCGGCGTGGTTGGTTACTCTATTGCTAGTTATAGAGCCCAATAGAATAGAAGTAGAATAGAGAAGAAGAAGAAGTAGTAGTAGTCCCTGGATTAGTGGGAGGGAGGGGACTCCTACACTGGGGAAGCGAAATGAGTTGTTGCTGGTATTCCCCTTGCAGTATTTCAAAAATTCCCACCCTGTGAGGTTTGGTTCGCCACACCTCACTTGCGGCAAAGAATTGCCAGCGTAATTTACTAGCTAGCGTGAGCCGTGCGGGTTTCCTCGGGACTAAGACGCCCTTGTGTTGGAAAAGTTCACGCTCCGAGCAAATTCAACTCTCCAGCGCGCAAGCAAGTTTCTTGGTTCCAACCTTTCCATTATATTGAGAGGTCCCAGATGTGCTTTTTCCAAAAGGCAAGTGGACTTTCTTGCGTTTTTTTTTCTTTGTAAACGTTTCTCTTCTGATGCAACTGAATAGATAGAAGAACTGAAAAACTGGGATGAGAAGCGAAACATTTTCAAAGGAAAAAAAAAACCCCAAGGAAGTTCAGTTGTCTTTTGGAAAAAGCACTTTTGGGACCACTTCTTCCTTCTGACTAAATGTGCCTAGCGTCTGAGGACTTTAAAAGGGTGCCTGTTTATCTTATATTTCCCTACGTCCTTTGTTCAGTATATTGCTATTTCAATCGTCTGCTAACTGCCAGGAGCCTATTGCTATTTTTTTTTAAGATTTTGTTATAGCCTCCTATTCCAAAACGCGCTATTCTACACATTTTAAAGGAATAGAGATTTAAATCCACGTTAATCTCGAAGGTGGAGTTTTGCTGTTTTTGAAATGCGTTGCTGTAATCCGGCGGGGTACATCGTATTTCCTCTCTGCTTGAGCAAACCATTAAGCAGTAATTCTGTCGGTGTCAGCTGACGGACTGTATTGTAAATGGTAATCGACTGCAAATGGATGAACCGTTAGTGCGGCAGTTGCTTTCCCGTTGGGCTTGCTCAAAAGCACATGGGGGGGTGGGGGTGGTTTTTTTTGCTTGACTTGAAATAACTAGACTTATTCTGAAGGATGGCTGCTTCTATGCCAGAGGCAATCGGTTTGGAGGAGACTGGGGTTCACATTTTAAAGAATTAATAATACCGGTATGTCTTTTGGAAATTATTTCTAAAATAATCTGGAAACCAGAGCATAGTCGCTATGGATGATTTTTCTACTCGGGAGAAAGTAGGACTTGTGGAGAAATCTTTTAATGTTTTTTAAAAGAGGATTCAGTCTGGTTCCTTCAGATAGATAATTCTCAGATTTCCCAATCTGATATTTGAAAACTGAACCCAAAGTAGCTGGTGCAGGGAGATGATAAAGAAGAGGGCAGCCTAATTCAGTAATTATCACTCTTTTCCCCCTTACGCTGACTATATTTTTATTTATTTCTTTTACAAATAACTCAAGGCAGTGAACATATATAACACACCTTCCTCTTCCTATTTTCCCCATAACAGCAAACCTGTGAAGTGGGTTCAGCTGAAAGAGTGACTGGCCCAAAGTAACACAACTGGCTTTCATGGCTAGGGTAGGACTAGAACTCATGGCCTCTTGCTTTCTAGACTGGTGCCATAACCACTGCATACTGGCTCTCCTTATATTATAATATTAATATAATGAAATATATAATATTAATATGTTTGCAGTGCACATAAGGCAGTCTTAGATAATTTTGAGGCCCCAAAATATTTAGTATTTAATTTTTAAAATGGATGAAATCTCATGAGATTGCAGTAGCAGAAACATTGTGCAGTTGGGGATGGGGGCAGAACTCTCTAGAACAGGGGTGTCAAACTCGCAATGTCACATGGCGTGTTGCGACGTATTGTGACTTTTTTGCCATTGCCGGCAATGGGGTGGGCATGGTTTCTCTATGATGCATCTGACCTGCGGCTGGCAGTTTGACACCCCTGCTCTAGAAGATTTCCAGTGAGAATGTCAAACTTAGCATTTCATTGCATTTAATGTATGGCTTGCTTTTATATTATGTATTCTTTTACAATGGTAAGCCAACCAAAATGTTTTTGGAGCTGGACAGTCTTGAAATCTAATAAACGTACTCTTCTGGCACTATTTATCATGTACCACACGTTAGAATCTAGTGATATTTTTGATGATTGGTTTTTTTTATTAGCATTATAGATCTGCCTCTTCATACTTTTCCTACCAAATAAACTTTAGTCTGGCCTGAGCCTGCTGTCTTTTAACATTCATTCAAAACAAAGCATTTAAAAGTCCTGTCATCTTTCCATCCTAGAAATGTAAAATAATGTGCCAAATGTAACAACATACTTTTAATATATTTATAAAAATACTGTCAAAGTTTCAGCTGTAAAATCAGCTTCATAAAATTAGTAGAATAAAAGATATTTTAGTTCTTGACTTCAGATCCAAACATGGGTGACCAGAAGTAACCATCATGTTGGTAGGAATCTATGCTACTTAATGGGTTTCATCTGGGTTTTGTGAAATGATGGTAATTTATGACCTGGTTCTGGGTTCCATGGATACTCTTTTTGGATTACTCAATTAGCTGGGTTTACAAAATATAATTAGCTGGTAGATTTACATGCTGTACTGGACCAAAACTAAAGAATGTATGTTATAATTTTGTGCAATGTGTGTAATAAACTATTTACTCCAGATAGTGTGATGAGGGGAAAATGTTTTATGCTACCCAACTTCCCTTGAGGTGAGATGGGCAGCAGACAAATGTAATAATAAAAATTTCTACAACAGTTGTTCTGAATTACATTTTGATTTCTTGCTATGGGTCAATAGATCCCACTCATTCCTTGGAGGATTAGTAGTACTGTACATGTAATCCTTGTTTAGCAATTGCCTCATTTAGCAACTATTTGAAGTTATGACAGTGATAAAAAGTAATTTTGAAGTCAGTCCTCAGGAGAGCTGAAGCATAAGCACAATTGTGGTTTTACTTAGCAATCATTTTTTCTTAACAAAGATTGTGGCCACTAAATGAGGATTGTCTGCATTCTGTTCCAGCCCTTATTCATAAAAACTGGGTTGGTGGGTGTGTTACAATTTTTGGTATAGAGAATTTAGGCTGAATCAGCTTTTGGTTTGGTTGTATTTGAAGGTGGGGAAGCTGGCTTGATATCAAATAGATGAAGAACATGCTGTGGTTTCTGTGGTATTACTTGTACCTCATTACAGATGTGATTATTATTTGTCTTTTGTTTCTGAAAAGTACAGACTGTAGTTTGAGAGAATATGATGATATAATCCAAACTGTCTGGTATTTTAGTGTATTGTTACTAGAAGTTTGGGAGACGGGATGGAATGGAACATTCTGTAGGGTATCTATTACCTCTGAAGGCTTCCCTTCATCAAATATATTTCTACCAGTTATGCATGTATTTAACATTAATTGAAATGCACCATCTGTGGTTGTTACTTTATTGTACTATTTCCAGTATTAAACTGTTGATGCATGAAGCTTTCTAAGTGTATATGTCTTTAGTGAAGGAAACTGGATAGAAAAGATAATGATTTCATTAGTATTTTGATTTTTTAAAAATCAAGAAAACAACCAGTTGAATTAGTAAGTCCTACAAACAAATTGGAATGAAATTATATGCCCAGATGTTCACTTGAACTTAACTGTAGTATTTACATAAAATGCAGGTAGTGGAAAAACATGCATATACTATGTGCATGATTTTTTCTGTGAATTAGAACAAAATTGGACAAATATTAAAAGTTAAAGAAACCTAGCTTAACAAATGCAATGTTCTATAGATACAGCAATTTATTTGGAACCAGCTTTATAGCAAGTGTTCAGATTACGTATGAAGGTGAATGGCCCAAGATAATGTTGTAGGATCCAATCTGGGTTGGTCACCGGGACCAGATGTTTAATCTTCTGAGCTTTCCAGCTTGTGCTAAAGCCCATCTTCGGAAAACTTGTCTCTAGCAGTGTTCAGATTATTTAATGAAATATTTATTAAATATTTAATCATGAGCCATTGTTTGTATGACTGCAAATGATGTTATAATTTGGCAGTTCTACAAGCACAGGATGTCCTCCCATTTGTCCAAGGAGCCTAGTTCTTTCACCCTGCAAACTGCATCATGGATCATTAACATTGTGATGGTTGTAACCTATTTATTTAAAAGACTTATATGGCCACCCATCTTATGAACCATATGATCAGCTTGCAGCAACAGTTAAAAAACAAATCAATAAAAACCAACATCCGTAACTTCAAATTGCATTAATGTGCTGCTTTCTTTTTCTTTAAATAAGCAAACAATCCTTTGAATTACTTATAGAAGACAAGTGATTAGAGCTTCACCAGAAGGAAGAAAGATAATGATCACTTGAGAAAAAAAAGTGATTTGGAGTGATTATACATTCTTATAAAATTTCTGAATTTTGGTGGAAAAAATGTAGTGTGCTGTCCTTTCTGTTATATTGCTGAAATCAAATACCTGTTGCACTGAATTGATTGGAGATTTAGGGCTGATGAGAGGAAGTACTTTTTTTACAAAGCATATAGTTAAACTGTGGAGTTTCTTGTACTATAGGATATTATAATGAATTTAGAGGGGGATTAATTAGGCTATCAGTGGCTACAAGAGATCGTAGCAATGTAATAGCAATAGCACTTAGACTTATATACCGCTTCATAGTACTTTACAGAGTAAGCGGTTTACAGAATCAGCATATTGACCCCAACAATCAGGGTCCTCGTTTTACTGACCTCAGAAGGATGGAAGATTGAGCCAACCTTTAGCCGGTCAGGATTGAACTACTTGCAGTCGGCAGAATTAGCCTGCAATACTGCATTCTAACCACTGCGCCATCACGGCTCTTTAACTAGACTTCAAAGTGTGGTAGTCCTTGAGTTACAACCGTAATGGGGCTTACCCATTAGGATCATAAATCAAGTCACTCATGTGACTGACTTGTTTTTACAACTGTCGTTAAGCAAACCAAAGGTTTGTATAGGCTGGTTTTGCCAAAATTCAGAACTAAATGCAATTTCTTTTGGCAAAACTGTTGTAAAATATGTTCATATAACAGTAGGGTGTTGCAAATGGCTATATGAATATGGCCTGGTTGCTGAGCACCTGAATTGCAGTCACAGGGGTGGGGTGGGTGGGGGGTGGGGGGGTATCAGAACTTCAAATCTGGGTTGTAAGTATTCCCAGGGAGGTCCATTGTAACTTTGAACAGTCGACTAAATCAAGCACTGTTATAGAGAAAGATGCAAAGAAGCTGAGAGAAGGAACTGGAAGTACCTATGTGCTAACTCTTAGATATATGGCATTTTCTAGCCAAACTCATTAAAATTCCAGTTAGTTGTCATGAAATAAAGATTGAGTACATTAAGTAACGCAAGGAACATGATCTCTGATAGCTTCTAATAAAGTTCTGTTGAACAGTGGCAAATAGACTTAAGTTTTATTAGCATTTGATGTCATTTGGATTTTCTATCTTAAGCTGAAAAATGCATTGAAAACTGTTTTGACTCCCTTTTTAAATATACTTTGATCATATTATTTTTGGCTTTAAAAAGCCCTTCTTATTTTTTTCTTGCAGTATCCCAACAGTGGAATCATCTGCTTCTAAGATCACTAAACAACTACTCCCTCTGTTGGTTGGTTTCTGCTATGTTCGTTTTATTTCATAAATATGGAAAACAGAGGAAGTGCACCTATCCAATTCTGCAGTCTGCTATTGGTCTGAGCTAATAGTGGCTGTTGCTTTCTCTATCAGTCCTTGCAATCAGGCAAAATGCTTCTAGTCACCAATTAAAAAGCCTCCCCAAAACAGTTGCTAGTGCAGGGGTAGGCAACCTCGGCTCTCTTATGACTCATGGACTTCAACTCCCAGAAATCCTGAGCCAGCTATGCTATGCTGGCTCAGGAATTCTGAGAGTTGAAGTCCATGAGTCATAAGAGAGCCGAGGTTGCCTACCCCTGTGCTAGTGTATACTCCAATAGGCATGGTATTTTGTGCTACACTACAGCATTTTGGGATGTAAAAATAGAGTTGGGTATGATACATATCCTCCGAATTAGCCTGCTGTTCCTTGGCAGTACTGGAGGATGCTGTGTTATTGTTGATGCTGACTGAAGCATTGCATTTGGCCTTTGTATGTGGAAGGGTGAGAGAAGCAATAACATCTTGTCCTTCACCTCTAGAAGCAAAGTAACTTAAAACCCCATGTAATCCTTATTTGTAGTGGGTGTCCTTCTGATTCCTGTTGTACTTCCCCCACTCAAATTGGTTTTCTGATTACATTTGTAAGACTACCATTATAGAAAGTATCCGATATTCAGATATCATTAATTTGCTTATCTAAACAAATATTTTCCTGCAAATAACTTTGTGAAGACCTAGCTCTCTGGGGAAGGTTCTAATGCTGGGAAAGGAAAAGAAGAGGACAACTAGCAGTTTGTGTGATTGTTGTAGGACAGTGTATGAGCTCAATTATTTGACAGATGAGTGCACTGTTAGAAGACCTGAAAGACCAGGTTAGATGCAGATTATCATGGAGAAAATCTTATCTGGTTGCTGTGAGTTGACAATTACTTGATGGCATGTAATCAGTTGCAATGAGAGCTAGGCTGGTGTAGAGGTTAAGGCCCTGGACTATAAATTGGGAAACTTGAGTTCACATCATCTTAGATACAAAACCAGCTGCTTATTTTGGGCCTTGCACACACTCTCAGCCTTAAGAAAAGGGCAATTATTTCCAAAAATGATGCTAACAAAACTTGAGGGACTTGTTCAGGCAGTTGCCAGGATTTTTTTAAAAAATTATTGGTATGTGTCTGAATCTCTAGCAATAGGTGGTTCAGAGTCTGAAATTGCTGTGATGCATCAAACCAAATATTTCTGTTTTGGAAGCTAATTAGCTTTATTTCCAATTCTCACAAACCTTTTTTCTGTCACATGACAACCCCTGAGGAATAACTATCCTAGGCAATCATATAACATCATATGAATGTTGTGTCACTTTATTAGGAAGCATGAGAAGTTGATCACTTGATTGTTCCCTCCTGAGTGATCATTTGATCTTTTTTCAGAAAACAGAAATACCTTCCTCCTGCTTCTGAAAAATCCACTGACTGAAAGAGAAAGAAAATGTAATTCACTGGAATATAGAAATTTAACAAAGGCCACTTCCAAGAAGAGCAAAAGAAAGGGAAAGGAAATTGACTGGCAACTTAGTCATTAAGCAAAGTCTGTAAGTGCAAGGATAATAGCAAATAGTGCTAAACAAGACAGTTGCTAGATGAGGACTATCTGGCAATAAAGTTAAACTAGTTTGATAATTCTTTCTTGTACAAAAGTCAACTTTAGTTTTGTTGAGAGTTGCTAATGACTTCTAACTGAAATTTAGAGGATTATTTTTTTATACACTGCTTTTCTATTAGCTTCAACAATTCTTCAATCTGGAAAAAGTGGGTGGGATATCAACAGTGGAAGCCACTATTAAGTGAAGGTATTAAGACTTTGTATACATTACAATTATTTATAATAATAATAAAGTTGGAAGGGACCTTGGAGGTCATCTAGTCCAACTCCCTGCTCAGGCAGGAAACCCTATACCATTTCAGACAAATGGTTGTCCAGTCTTAAAAAACTTCACAGCTTCTGGAGACAGGTTGTTCCACTGATTAATTGTTTTGTCAGGAAGTTTCTCCTTAGTTCTAGGTTGCTTCTCTCTTTGGTTAGTTTCCATCCGTTGCTTCTTGTCCTTCCTTCAGGCGCTTTGGAGAATAGCTTAACTCTCTCTTCTTTGTGGCAACCCCTGTTCATGGCTACAATGCCTATCACAGAGAAATTGATATTTTTACTTCTTTCAGATGTGCCATTTCCTGTATACATTGCATATGTAGTACATTATGTGTGAAGTAGCTTGGCCGTAACCTATGAAGAAATTGTATAAAGGTCCTCAACTTATGACCACAATTGACCCCCAAATTTCTGTTGCTAAGTGAGACAGTTATTAAGTGAATTTTGCCCCATTTTTACGATCTTTCTTGCCCAAATTGTTACTAACACAGTTTTAAGTGAAACTGGATTCCCAATTGACCTAGCTTGTTGGAAGGTCACAAAAGGTGATTACATGACTCCAGGACACTGCAACTGTCATAAATATGAGTCAGTTGCCAAGCATCTGAATTTTGATACGTGACCAAGGAGCTGCCGCAATGTGAAAAATGCTAATAAGTCACTTTTTTCATCGCACTTGTAACTTTGTCACTAAACAAATGGTTGTATGTCGGGGACTACTTATAATGAGAAAGGAGGTCTGTGCTTTTTAAAAACATCTCCACAATCTGCTAGGGACATATCTAAGTCATTTTCAATAGGAGAATCTCTGTGTTCTCTTCCTGCAATTTTCATCTGTTAGTGTATATTTTGAGGGAAGTTCCAAATATTTCCAGAGAAATGAATAATAGTCCCTTAGCAGAGGCTATTTTTTTCTCAAAGAGACAATTACTTTGCAGGCTACTATGCCCTAAATCAGGGGTGTCAAACTTCCGGCCCGCTGTTCTGTACCAGCCTGCTACCGGCCTTGCAGAAAGGCAACCCCTGTACAAACGGCAGAGGCTGGAATACGTCTGCCAAATTTATTACACAAACAAACAACAAAACATGAAACAAGATACCGGAGCTTTGATCCTCTATCGGAGCGGTTGCTTTCAGCAAACCAGCCCTCCCCCAAACACTCCCTTTATAAGAGTTCAGGGCGTGGCCTCTCTTTGCCTCCTTCCGAGAAGTCCCACAGCCTTTCTCTGCTTGCTCCTACTTGACTGCCTCCTGCGTCGGGCGTCCTTGAACAGGGCCAGCTGTGGGTCATCTTCATCCACACTGTCGAGCTCACACAGCTGGGTCTCCACCAAGTAAGAGGGGCCTGGCTGAGGGCTCTGCGGAGCCTCCAAGCCATCATCAGCAAGTTCTTCTTCAACACCCCCCCTCCTCCCCCTCATCTGAGTCATCCGAGTCATCCGACCCAACTGCCGAACCCACAGGCTGACCCTGAATCACAACACCCGCAGGCTGGATGCATCACAAGGAAACCGCGCCCACCCCATTGCCGGCAATGGGGAAAAAGTTCCGATACGTTGTGCGACGTCATGTGATGTCCGAGTTTGACATGTGTGCCCTAAATGATGGGCTAATCTCCACAACTGAGATGCATTAACAGCATTTATTTCCAAAATAAGCTATATTGGTCAGTTACAGGTAGATCCAAAATAATGTATGTTTTGGTAAAGAAAGTAGAGTTTATGGTTGTTAGTATATGGTTGCTTATGATTGGTTTTCTTTTCTATACCTTGTATTTAGCTCTGGGAAGTCGGGGGGGGGGGAGGGGGGGAGGGGTAGGGAGGGAGGGAGAGGGGAGGGGGAGGGGGGACTGTTAAAGATAAACTGTATGTTAAAACTTTTCAATAAGAAAGTAGTGAGTGAAAAAAAGGTTAAGATATGCACATATTCTAAAACCTTCTTGTTCTTCAGTGTTGCAGTTCTAGAATTTACTAGCAGCGAGAGAGGACAATAAGAGGGAAATAGTGAGAATGAAGTCATTATATTTATTTAAGAAATCCACATGGTTGCCAAAATCACTCACACTGACTTGCTGCAAATTACAAGAATTACCCACTTTTGATCACTTTATGGTCTGAAGAATGGGGAAGTGGGATTGTTTATTTTGTTTATTGTTAGGTATTGCCTGAATTCTTATATTGCAGGAAACCATGATTGACTTGATGTACTGATCAAATTTAGGCATAAGTCATGCCATATAAATTATTATAAATTAATAAAGTACAGGAAACCAACCAACCAATATTGGGGCATTAGTATAAAGTGTGAATCCTGTTCCTGCGATGATTCTCATAAGTATATACACGTTATGTGATCAAAGCAGCAGCACAGGAAATGATTACTTACTTGTGTCAATGAACTATTTTATAATAACTATGGAGTAATTAAAGGCTTTTGCTGTCAAATTAGGCAGAAATATTTTTTATTTTTGTTGAAAAAGTTTGAGTTGCATATGTTTGCCTGTGAACCACTCCTTAATATCACTAATTTTCATGTGTTGCTCTTGACTAGACAAAAAGTTGAATTAAATCTTTTTGGTGCATCTCTTGAGGATTATGATTCTAAATAACAGTACAGTGTTGTTTATATTCTCTTACTCAATTTAAATATATTAGATGTACTTTTACTGATCGTTGCCTGTGATTGTACTGTGTGCTGCTTAAGGCCTTTTGAATGAAAGAATGAAATAATCACAAAAATGGTTACAGTGTTTTGCTTTAATAAATATGAAACTTTGAACTGAATAAGAATCGATGTACATCAAGTCTTATTTGCTCAATAGCAGGTGGCCTTAATGTATCAGATCTGGAAGGATATCCTTTTGGAAAGAGGTGGAAAAACAAAACGAAGAGATTGACTTGTTTTTCTAGCCCAGTTGAGTCTCAGAGAAACCCAGCGTTTGCAAATAACACTCTTAACATAGTAGAAGGAAATCCTGTCCTTTTGTGTAGGAACTGAGAAGAGAGATTGTCTTATTTACATCCTTAGCAGCTGATCTGAAAAGCAGCTGCTTAGACTTCATTAAGGGATGTTTTTGTGTTTCTTGATTTGGGTAATGGAATACAAGATAGAGTTAACATAATTGGTTGGGGGCCAAATGGAAATTTGACTTGACATCACATTTGGCTAGTGTGAAACGGCAAAAGGCTTTCACACTTATCTCCTTACCATTTGCTATCCTATTCTTCCTCACTTGGGGTTGAAAATAATATTCAATCTGGTTGAATGCAGTACTCATCTGCATGCGCCATTTTAAGTCCAAATAATTAGGAAGGCATTATTTGTTCCTGAGATACGTGTTTACAACACGTTTACAACGTGTTTACAACAGAGAAATACAGAAGATAAAAGAGCCTTGGTGGAGCAGAAATACAGAAGATAAAAGAGCCTTGGTGGAGCAGTGGGCTAATGCCTCCTTAAGTAACACCAGCTGCCTGCAATTAGTGCAGGTTCGAGTCCCACCAGGCTCAAGGTTGACTCAGCCTTCCATCCTTCCGAGGTAGGTAAAATGAGGACCCAGATTGTTGGGGGCAATTAAGCTGACTTTGTAATAATGCCGCTTGGGGTGTGTGTGAAAGCCCTAATAAGCAGGCATATACATAGAATGAAGGCTACTGCTAAGCTTGTAAGCCGCCCTGAGTCTTCGGAGAAGGGCGGGATATAAATGGAATTAATAAAATATTTCTATGTACAACCATATTTTCTTGGCTTCTAAAATATATTTACACTTGGAAGAGGCAAAGACTAATCTTGGAAAAACTTGCATGCAGTCCTTAGGAAGCTCACATACATTACCTGCTTTCAGTGTTCTATTTTATCTATAATTAATTCAAGGTCTCTCACCCTCCCCACTTTAAGCATGCTACTTGAAGCAGTTATTTTAAAAATCAACCTTAGATTCTTCATCTGATGATCTGGACTACAGTATCAAAAATACACAACCTTCTGTGTGAGGAATGGATTAGGAGTGAGAGGGAAATGCAGTTATTCTTAGCAAACTGCTAAATTAACAATAGTCTGTAAACTCTTCAAAAGGGAAAAATATTCTGGTTTATATAGTCATGCATAAGTGAAGACAATTGCTGGCATTTATCCAAAGATTATTCATAATTTAAAAGAAGTTCATAAGCCAGAAGTTTAGAATTGACCTTCATATGACAGACTCTCATGTGAGCAATAGTTTTGTCAAGTATGGTAGTGCTTTTTATTGTGCAAATAAAACAAACCCTGAAATGATACAGGGTCACCTGCTTGAGCAGAGGGCAGGACTAAAAGACCTCCAAAATCCCTTCCAGCAATATTCTGATGCTGATGTTTATATTGTATTAATTACAGTTGTGTCACCAAATGAATGATCCAAAAATGGGCTGTAGTAATGAATTAGAAGTGTCTCCAAAATAGGGTAAATAGAAATTTATATAAATTAAATTATTTAAAATTCAACACAACTCAAATTTTAAAGAAAGCTAGGAAATAAAAAAAAATCAAAATAAGCATCCCAAAACCAAGACATTGCTATGCAAAAACCTTTTCTGGTAATGGTCAGATGGTAAAGTGATTTTGGGGAAAGGTTTCTGATGCTGGGCTTAAAATAAGACACACAGATATAGAAATGGGTAAGCCTTTAATCCTAAATTAGGAAAGCCTTAGAATTATGATCTTGCATGTAGTTTCTTCTACTACAAGTTTGTTGGTTTGTGTCTTACTCAGCAAATGACTATTAAATTATAGCTTAGCCTGAGATCTGTACGCAGTCTAAAATGTCAAGAGGCACTTTTTATTGTGTCCAGAAACAGTAGGAACCAGCGCAGTTGATGAAGCATTGGCAGAAGATCATTATGGTGATACGTTGTTTAGCAGTTGCAGCTCCTACACAAAAGAGGAAGGGCATCAATAGATTTGAAGAAATTCATAAATTTGTAGAAGTTTAAGAACATTTTAGTAGTTCCTTCTGCCCTAAGGTTTCCAAAATGTTCTGCAGCTCTGCTAGTAATAAAAATTTATGTGATGTCAGAATGCAGTAGATGAACTGAATAACAGCATAACAGAACAACAAAGTTGGAAGCGACAATTGGAGGTCCTCTAGCTAGCCTAACCCTCTGCACAAGCAGAAGACCCTATACTGACAATCAGACAATATAATGTTAACCTGGATTTTTTCTTTTTCTTCACATACAGTATAAGGACATATATGTATAAATTATCTTTATAAAACCATACAGAGCTCAGGGATTTAAATTCTCATAAAATTTAAAAGCTTTAAAAAAGGTAAAGGTAAAGGTTCCCCCGCACATGCGTGCTAGTCGTTTCCGACTCTAGGGGCCGGTGCTCATCTCCGTTTCAAAGCCGAAGAGCCAGCGCTTGTCCGAGGACATCTCCGTGGTCATGTGGCCGGCATGACTAGACGCCAAAGGCGCACGGAACGCTGTTACCTTCCCACCGGAGTGGTCCCTATTTTTCTACTTGCATTTTTATGTGCTTTCGAACTGCTAGGTTGGCAGAAGCTGGGACGAGTAACAGGCGCTCAGGTGATTTCCTCCGCCTCAGCCACAACTTTCTGGATTGGTGCTTGTTTTGTGCTAGAACAGATACTACTTTAACTGATGTTTTTCATCTTTACAAGCTGTAGTTTTGTACTCCCCCCTCCCAGTGGATATGGTTTAGAATACCCATGACCTGTAATCAGACTGGTATTATTTTCCTCTCTTATTCCTGCAGAATGTGTGGTCTAAGCATGCAACATTCAGATTAGGAAAAGCAAAACAAAGATAACTAGTTTGGTGTAAAACTGTTATCAAACTATATCAAGAAAAAAAGCATTTTTAGACTAAGCGGAGTGTTGGGTTAACGTCGAGGACTAGACATGTATGGAGGTTGTATGTGCAGGGTAGTGGATATAGTAGAAGAAGCTTTGACCTGTCTTTAGCAAAAGGGAGTGCCTACAGTATGCATTCTACCTCCAACCCCTTGCCCCAATATTTAGAGATATTCCATATTAACTCTGGATAGTGTAATATTTATTCCCCCAGGCAAAATGAAATCTGAACTTGTGGACTCACAGTTCATTATTCTGGAGTGAGTTACAATTCTAATCAGGAAGAGCTTTACACAAATCTATCAGCTACATTAGTTGTACCCATTGTACCCATTTAGAGTGCAGAAAGCCCTGGTCATGGTTACTCATATCTTAATTACTTAATCACTCATATCTTGTGCATGGAGCTGCCTTTGAAGAGTATTTGGAAGCTTCAGCTGGTCCAGTATGTGGTGGTATGAAGTTCTGGACACACTATAGTATGCCAATGTAACTCTGGATCTGAATAGGCTTCTAGGTACAATTACAACGGTTGGTTGTTAACATTAAAGACCTACTTGTGAAAAAACTACCTTACGTGTGAGACTACCTGACTGGTGATTTCTGCCTATCCTATCCGATCTGGCAGATCTGTTCCAGGTCCCCCTCAATGAAACAATTTCTTCATGCCTTATCTATTCTGGCATAGAACATTCCCCCCACTCTGAGATTCAGATTGCCCCACCCTATTTGCCTTCTAGAAGGCCTTGAAAACGTGGAGCTAGTATGTTAGCCAGTGTGTGTTTATTAGAGAAATTCCCCTAGCTGCTTTTTGTTTAATTTGTTTTTAACATTTTGTTTGCCACCCAGAGTTATCTTGCTTAAGATAAGTGGTCATATACTTTTGTTTAATCAGTAAATAAATGATCAGCCAAAGTAAATTAAAGTTTGACATTAGTGTTTTATAAATGAGCAACACAATATACCTACAAATAAGAAGTCTGAGGCATTCTTGACTTCAGCAGAGAGACGGTGCATTAGATAGACTGAAAATAGGTGTTCCAGTTATTTACTTCACAAATTTCCAATGGTATTGATTGTGTCCACTATATTTAACAGTATATTTTATCTAAGTATAAATAATGTGTGTACCACACGTGTCCAGTATGCTTTCTTTGTTTAGAAGGAAAGCAGTAATATATAAAGTGCATTCTTAGAATGTCCTGCTGCTTGAGAGGTTGGTATCCCAAAATGTAGGTTAACATGTCAAATATGTTTCATATCAGGAGTCCCCAAACCCCAGTCCATGGACCAGTACCGGGCCACAGCATGCCAGAAACTGGTGCACACAAACAAGCCAAGCCCCATTCACGGGATGCAGGTAGCATGCAAAACCACGCCCTCTCTGGTCCCCGGAAAAACCTTTCACCATGGAACCGGTCCCTGGTACCCAAAAGGTTGGGGGCCGCTGTTTTATACTATACTAAGAAAGCATTTTCATCATGCAATTGTTTTTCTGCAAACTGGATTATTGGTATTTTGTTTTACAGATTTGTTGTATAGTGTGTTTTATTTGTGCTAAATAAGTGAAAGGTATAAAAAGGTTCTTTCTTAAATCAGTAAAAGAGAAAATTTCTCACTTTATTCATGTTACATTATATCACTATTTTAAAGTGTTTCCTGGAAAATTGCATGTACAGAAGTTATTTTTTAAAGCGTACTAATTAATATTTACCTCCTATTAGTTCATATGCTTCTAAAGGCTTGCATCATTCCCATACCAGAGAAACTGGCTCTTGTCCAAAGAATAAAAACCTGTAGGGTGGCATTCAATTCCCAGAGAAATCAATGCTATCTCATTATTGTAATCCACAGAGAACTGCAGTTTGCTCGTAGGAATATTTATGTATGTTGGTGTTTTTCCCATTGCTTGGGCTTAATAATGGGCTAAATTATTCTTGCTTGCTCTTAATTTATTACCACCAGGGAAGACATAAAAAGATTCATGCCACAAAATACTTGGATAATAGCTTTCAGAAGGGTTTTTTATGTACATTTCCATACATAATCATTGTTAAAAAATAAAGATGGCTTTCTGATAATAGCCCGTGATTTTAGGCCTCTGAACCTTGAAGTTATTAGAGATCACTACTCTTTTCTTCTGATTGTTGAACTCTAGAACACTTAACGAATTGTGCTTTTACCAGGTCTTAGTGGAGGGTGTGGTTACCTGATCTGGATGAAGAAGGGGCATGAATAGTTAAATTCCTTTGACATGCAGTGTGGAAGATTTATGTTGTGCCTTTTGGTTTAGTCACTAAACTTTAGTGAATGCTCTCTTGATCTTTATTAGATTTATTTGAGTGACTTATAGATTTATTTTGAAGAGCCAGGTACCTGTGCTGTAAAGTTCAGGCTGTATTTGAAGTGATTCACCGACGTGCCTAGTTTTAATCTGCCTGACTTGAACTATTTAAAGTTTCACATCTCTTCTGAGGGCCTCCGTATGGGCTGTGCCAACATGATATTTTCCTATCTTGACATTACCCAAATCTCAGGGAAGTGCTTTGGAGGATTTTGTTATTTTTATTGGTTCCTTGTGCCTGAATTTCAACTTGCACCTTTTAAGCTTGCTTACTAAAAAAGGGGAACTGAGAGAGTGTGAGTTCTAGTCTTGACTTGGACACAAAGCCTGCTGGGTGACTTGGACCACTCACACATTCTCAGCCCCAGAAAGAAGACAAAGGTAAGCCCTTTCTGAAAATCTTGCGAAGAAAACTGCAGTTCAGGCAGTCACTTGGAGTCAAGATTAACTCAAAGGCACATAGATACACAAACATGCCTAAAAAAGCAGCTCTGTTCAAGTGGGAATCTAATACAAAAGAGACCTCTCTATCATTAAAATATTTTTTTTCTCTTAGCTCTCCTCCTCCATCCAGATTTCACATTTTGTTATTAAAATGGATAGTTCTGTTTTGTCTTCTCCTCTAGATGGCCAAGACTATGGAACAAGAAATTTTGCTTTCTGCCCTTTAGATTAAACAGAGTTACCTGTTGAAAGAAACCAGTGCATTTTTAACAGTTTTGGCAATCAAATATTCTTTTCAACATTGGAGCTGTTTCTTAGAGGAAACTTGCACTCTGAAATCTGGATCTACTACAAGAAGCACCTTGGAGCATCTTCAAACTCTGCAGGAAATCACACAGACTCAAATCAATTGGTATATTATTCCTATTTAAACTTTTATATCACTTCTGTCACTAGCTTTCCAATTAAGCACTGATGCTCTTTCACAAAGTCATGAATATATCATCCCCCATGACCTGCCTCCTGTCTCTTATCTTGCATCTGGAAAATATTGTCCTCATCATTTCACTTTCTTCATTCTTCATTAAGCCCCACCCCCAAAATAAGCCCCAGTTAAGAGCATCAGCCAGAAGGATGCGTTTAGTACCGTATTTCCCTGAATATAAGTCCTAAGTGGAAAATAAGCCCTAATGCATCTTTGGAGCAAAAATTAATATAAGACTCAGTCTTATTTTGGGGTAAACATGGTAGCAGCAACAAGATCTTTATATTGGATGGATTCTCTTCAGGCATCCTCCCAATTCACTCTTTCTCTTTTTCTGGAAGTGGTCAAAATTGTACCAAAACAGTTTTCCTTGTTGCCTGAGAAAAAAGAGATTGAATTCTGCCATACCAGCAAGGTAGCCAGACATTTTAGAATGTTTCCCTTCCACTTAGGAACTTTTGGTGCCCTCATAGCCAAGCAGAGATCAAGAGTGTTAATGCTAGTGGACATGCTAATAGTTAATGTAACAATGTCCTTTTCTCATCATCGGATTGCAGGAAATGGGACTCAGCATGCCAGTTACTTCATCTCAGGTAGCGATGCCAAAGTCACAGTGTCTTTTTGTTGTATGCCATCCAGAGTCACTTGGTTGGGACCCACCTTCCCCAGTCTGTTAGTTCTTGTATTTTCTACATTTTTACATTTTCTAAATCATACCACTTCATCCAGGAATAGCTGGGTCATCTGATCCCATCTGTGATTGTCAGGGATGGGAGATGGTGTGTGGTTTGCTATCAATTTTCTGCTATCTGTATGTCCCTGTTAAGAAATTGGAGGCCAAATATATTGGTTTCTTCATTTTACCAGCTTAAATTCACTCACTTTCCTTTTGCTTGCGACTTCCAGGTACGATGAAAATACTGTTGGTTTTCCCTCATTCTGTCCTTGAATGCCATTTGTGGGACTTGAAGTCCCCTGTCCTACTTTCTCCAATTTCATTTGATGAGGAGGAGAAATTTGGTGCAGAATCTATTTTGAATTCCTGTTGCAGAAGTGGCATATTGGAATACTTCTTGATTGTGTTCATTTGTTCTTTTTTGTAAAGAACTCTACTAGAGAAAGAATGTACAAAAAAACTGTTTTAAACAATTGTTTTTTTTAAATACTGTATGTATCCTGGAAAGCAGTAGAAAGTGACCATGTGCCCATATTCTCCACTAATTATATTTGCAATGCTCACACAGAATTTCGCTATCAATATCAAATGAGGTGCAGTCAAGGTATGTTAATGCCTCTCTGCAAACAGATAGTAATCACTTGAACAAGTCATACGAGGATGAGTATGACTCACTTTACCTGAAAGATGCACACTAGAGGAGACTCCATGTGCTGACCCATGTTCTTTTCAGTCCATGAGCAACTAGTATGCAAGGCTTAGACTGGAGGTTACGTCACATGCTGGCAGTCTTTTTCAGTATCTGAACAATGATATGTGAGGGTCACAGGTTACTTTGATTTGGCTGGTTCCTTGGGAAAGTATTTACTTTGACATTGCTGATTCATTGTTCCACTCCATGTTGATTCTGTTGTTCGTTTTTCATAGAATCATGGAGTTGGTTTGGAACATTCTGCTGAGTGCAGTATCCACTAGTAGGGGTGTGAAACTGCTGGCCGGCAGGCTGGTTTTATCATACTGAAGCCACGCCCAACCCATTGCCGGCAATGAAAAAGAGTTGCGATACGTCACAACACATCACATGACGTGGCGAGTTTGACACCCGTGCACTAGAGCATCTCTGATAGATGATCTTTTGGGTTCTGTTTGAAGATTTCTTGCAAAGGAGAACTCATTTCTTCATGTGGCAGCCATGGCCTGACAACACATACAGTCAGGAAGTTCTCAACGTCCTCCCTTGCACCTTTAACACAGGTTATGCTCCCTGTGACCAGAGAATAAGTCATATGTGCAGCCTTTCAAATAATTAAAGCCTATCTCTTTAAATATTAAAAACTATACCTTCAGTCATTTGAATGGATGGAAACTGATCAAGGAGAGATTCAACCTAGAAAGGAGACAGTGAGAACAATAAACCAATGGAACAATTTGCTTTTAGAAGTTGTGGGAGATTCATTGCTGGAAGCTTTCGAGAAGAGACTGGACTGCCATCTGTCAGAAATGGTGTATGGTCTCCTGCTTGGGTGGGCGATTAGTCTAGATGACCTGCAAGGTCCCTTCCAATCTGTTCTGTTGTTATTCTGTTATCTTCTCTCTGAAGTCTAAACTTGGTTTCCAGAGCCTTAATCATCTTGCAGTTCTTCTTTGAACCTCTAGTATGTCACTGTCTTTTTTGATTGCCTGGCATTGGACATAATACTACATATGGCATCTGACTAAATCAAAATAGAGAGGAACAGCTGCTTCTTGTGGTGTAGACTGGTTGGTCATTTCAGTGTACCCCAAGAAAGCATTTGTCTTTTTAGCAGTTGTATCACACTGCTGCCAGACAAGGACGTTCAATTCTTTTCCATGTACCATACTATATTGCCAAGCCAGGACTCTCCATTCTATAATTGTTTCATTTTTCCTGCTGAAATGCGGAAATTTACATTTCTCCCACCCTATTTGTTTCAAGTTCACTGTTCAAGTATATTTAGATTTCTTTGAAATTCCCTCTTTCATGCAAGAATATAAACTGAAATTATTCCCTCATGATGTTGTACTTACGCTTACTCAACCTATAGACCCTTTCATATAGGTAATAAAGTATATATAAGAATATGGCTTTATATCAGGCTATTGGATTAGTAAAGAAAAACTGTAAATGCTGTCACGCAGTTTGACGGGAAGAAAAGCAATGCTAGAATAAAAAAAATCTTCAATACTGCTATAAAGAAGGTCAACTATTTAGGAGTTTACTTCCCCAAAAATAATTATTTACCACATTGGGTTAAGAATTATTTACCAAACTGGGAAGGTACCAGTTATTTCTAGATAGAAAAAAATTCTCTGAATTTCTCTTGGTTAGGAAGAATTGCATTCTGTCTTTCCTGTATGATTCCAGACATGGATCACAAAATGGATTATACTTCCTTGTTCTGTTATACTGAAGGGCTACGGTTCCATATGGTTTGTAAAAATATCTTTTAAGTTAGAGCCATTAATATGCTGCCTTTTCTGCAATCTTTCAACTATTTCTGAGTTCATCTGATAGTAGTATTAGCTATCTCATAATTTACTCTTCTATTGAAGAGCATATAATGTGTGACTTTCTTGAAGAGACGTTGTAGATAGCAATAGCAATAGTACTTAGACTTATATACTGCTTCACAGTGCTTTACAGACCTTTCTCAGCAGTTTGTAGAGTCAGCATATATTTTTTTTAATCCCATTTATATCCCGCCCTTCTCCGAAGACTCAGGGCGGCTTACAATCTAAGCACATATTGCCCCAAACAATCTGGATTCTCATTTTACCGACCTTGGAAAGATAGAAGTCTGAGTCAACCTTGAGCCGGTGAGACTCAAACTGCTGGCAGCCGGGAGTCGGCAGAAGTAACCTGCCAATGGTGCATTCTAACCATTGTGCCACTGCTGAAACAAATACACTTCTGAGTGTATTTTAAAATGTGATTTACTTTTGCTGATTGATCTCTGGAGGCTTTTAAGAAGAGGCTGGACAGCCACTTGTCTGGAACGGTATAGTCTCTTGCTTGAGCAGGGGGTTGGACTAGAAGATCTCCAAGGTCCCTTCCAACTCTGTTACTCTATTATCTGAATGCACTCTGTTTATGTTCAGGTATGCATTTGAGTTAAAGAGATGCCAATAGGGTGCAACATAATGCCTTCTCAGCAGCTCTAACTCAAATGTGAATTTTCCTGAGGTTATGCAGCTGCTTTGTGAAGCTAAGAAACAATTGCATAAAGAGGTGCCAAGAGGCACCTTTTGGCTTCAGATCCAAAGCAGCATGCATCCCTGCTTGAAAGGTTCTGGTTGGATGAAGGGAGCTGATCATCTTGGTTGTATGCTAATTTGGGAGGAGGATGGGTGAGAGGAGGAATCAAGAAAAACAAGTTTGACACTCAGTTTATGGGGGAGAAGAGATGGGCAAGGAGCAGGATAGAAATTGAGCTATTCAAAAGCAAGAAGGGAAGGTAGTGTTTTGAAAAACCCCTTTCCTAAATTAATAGTAGGAATTCCCATATGCGTGGGCATTTTGCTTAATTTGCAGTGATATCCCTCTGTATATTAGTGTTAAATTTAGACTGTATCCCATGTTTGATCCTACACTGAACACTATGGCCATATGCCAAAGGTGCCCTGTCCTTGTGCAAGAGATTTTCAGGTCATTTCCAATATCCCAAAAATATTAGATGAATGGATACCAACTTATGAGAACAAGGTTGCCGCCCATTTGCACTTACTGTATCTCCTGCTAAAGTCTGAATTTGGTGGAATTCCAGACAGCCTGAGGATTTGGATTGATTTAGAGTAATTAGAACCGTTTTTACCAAATAATAATTAAACTCTTGATGGGTTTCTATCTATGCTTGCCAGTTTCAGCAGTCATAAGTTGCATATGTTAATGGGCTATTACAAATCAAAATTGTGTATTTCCCATCGTGCATTGCTTTTCACTGATGACAATGCACAATGACTATTTGCTATCTATTGCACAGAGCAGTTGTTACAGACGAGACAGGAAGACAGACAGATAGATCTGCACATGGATTAGAGAACAAACGATAGTATACAATATCATCAAGAGAGTAAAAGAATTGAAATGGAAATGGGCTGGTCATATAGCAAGAAGAACTGATGGCAGATGGACCAAGGCAGTCACAGAATGGATCCCACTTGTTAAAAAGCATCCACAAAAGAGACCCCAAACAAGATGGATTGATGACAAGTATTGAGGACCCAATTGGCAAAAGAAAGCTCAAAAGCGCATTGGTTGGAAACATGCAGAGGCCTTTGGATAGACAACGGCAAAAATGATTACACACACAGACACACACACACGCACACACACACAGGGGGGGGGAAGAGAGAGACTGGACTACATTTGAGACATTTGTGGAAATGAAAAGGGACAAGTTTACCAGCCTTTTGAGAGATCACTGAACTATGGGAAGGTCCATGCCTTCTTGACAGAAAACATACTAGGAGAGGATAATAATGCATAGCCTACTAAATGCCAGATGTTCTCTGTAGAACTGGCTCTACTGACTGATATGTCTGTATTTCAGTTGACATTAGATATTATACTTTTCAGTATGGCACTCAGTGCTCTAATCCATAATTATCAAAGATCAAATGATGACTGTGTGAACTAATTATTATTCAGTTAATTCTTATAAATAACACCCTGTCCTGAAAAACAGTACTTTAATTCAGCGTTCTGGCAAATAGATGGGGAAGAAATGGAGGTAGAGACAGATTTTATTTTTCTGGGCTCCAAGATCACTGCAGATGGGGACTGTAGCCAAGAAATTAAAAGACGCTTGCTCCTCGTATTGCTATGGTCTTCCCAGTTGCAATATATGGCAGTGAAAGTTGGACCATAAAAAAAGGCCGAGTGCCAAAGAATTGAGGCCTTTGAACTATAGTGCTGGAGAAGACTCCTGTGAGTCCCTTGGACTGCAAGGTGATCAAACCGGTCAGTCCTAGAGGAGATCAACCCTGACTGCTCTTTAGAAGGCCAGATCCTGAAGCTAAAACTCAAATACTTTGGCCACCTAATGAGAAGGAAGGACTCACTGGAGAAGAGCCTAATGCTGGGAAAGATTGAGGGCAATAGAAGAAGGGGACGACAGAGAATGAGGTGGCTGGATGGAGTCACTGAAGCAGTAGGCGTGAGCTTAAATGGACTCCAGAAGATGGTAGAGGACAGGAAGGCCTGGAGGAATGTTGTCCATAGGGTTTGCGATGGGTCGGACACAACTTCGCAGCTAACAACAACAATTCAGCATTCTCCCTCTTTAATGTTCTCTAGATGTATACACTTCAAATTGTAGCATTCTCAGCAGGGGTTAGGGAAAATAGATGTTTCATGTTAAGTGCTGTTCATGGTAATACTAAAAAATCACTTAAAATATACTATCGTGTCCTTTTGATCTTCCTTCAGCTCATATTGCTCTAAATCAGACATGTCAAACTTGTGATGTCACATGTTGTCGCGCAACATATTGGGATGGTTTTGCCATTGCCGGCAATAGGGTGGGCATGGCTTCTGGATGATGCATTCAGCCCGTGGGCCGGCAGTTTGACACTCCTGCCTAAATTGTCAGCTGCCTGTTGTGTTGAGAATCCCATCACCTCTAATACCTAAGTAGCTTAACCATCATATATGGATAACAGAATATTGGTTTGGGCAGCTTCTCTAATTTCTTATAAGAATTTGTTGAGGATTTAAATTGCAACTTGTATTATATTCAGTTCTCTATACATTGTCAGGATTAACTTCCATCAGTGATTTCGATTTATATTTCCCTGCAGTTAGTCTAAGGTAGTGCAGTCCAGCTGACTGAATGGAGAAACTTTGCAAGTAATCTTTAAAACGACAGCAACCCTTTTGGTCTGATATACTGTACTGGTTTCTCTTTTGAGGAAGTTTCTTTCTACATAGGAGGAGCATTAAGAAGTGCTATTTCTGAGAAAAACGGGAAGTTTTATGATTTGTTGTAGTGTTAGGGCTCAGCTGTAACTTTGCGATAGATGCCAACCATATTTATTTTTTATCTTTATTTCTGTGCATTAAGGAACTTATCTCTGCAGCCTGGTTTTTGAAGATCTTCTGTCATGGCAGTGGACCCTAGAAACATACCTTGGCCTGTTAAATAATAAGATTATTTATTTATTTTTATATTACTTCCCTTCCATGTAAAGACCAAAATTTAACTGTCTGCCAACTTTTGTCAGGGTATTTTATGATCATTATTCCAACTGCAGTCTGGTTTGGGCAGGTATTTCTGGTTTTGTGTCTAATCAGCTGATGGGAGATAAGTGTGGAGCAGGCAGACACTCTGGATCCAAACTGCCTGGCCTGACAGCAGAACAAGTCACGTCTTTCCACCTTCAGTTTCACATACAAGACAGGTATCCTTTGCATTTCAAGCACAAGACAGTTGACGACAATTCTTGAATGAGTGCCTGGCTGCATACTTGAAGTCATGGGTATGTTGGCTAGATTTTATCTCTCTGTTCTCACTGGGTGTATATCAGGGTAAGAGCGAAGGAGGAGGATCTACTACCCAATTAGCAGCATTCCTGAGGAATGAGTGGGAGGTGCATTGTGTTCAGAGCTGCCTCTTGCGGAACAATCCAAACTTCTCAGCATAGGTTCTTCTGTTCCTGGATATTTTGAGGACACGGATGATTTGATAGGTGCCTTTCTTGGCAGCAACAAACTATCTGGGCTATAAATGAAGAAAATGGATAAATTTGGAAAGCATGGCAGATATGGATTTGTTAGAACTCGATTTCCTAGACCCCAGATCATCTTGCAGCCAGTCCTATCCTCTGGACACACAGAAATTTGCAGGTACGATTTGTGTTAACTTGTGTTACTTCCTCTTGAATTTACACCAGCACAGAAATGGCATAAAGTAGAGCAGTAGTGTAAAATTCTAAAATTCAGGTACAATGACAAAAAAAGCAAATTAAAAATGGCAGAAAGCTTACTTTTTTGTCAGATAGCCAGCATTAATTGACTTCACATGGCAATGGGATAGGGGACAAGAAACAATCTGCGTGGATGTAGAAGATAGAAGTAATTTTTAACATGCAAAATAGCTTATCAAACCTTAGAAGCTTGTAATTGGAAGTACATCTTCATTAATACTAGAACTGAGTAGAGAAACTATATGTGTAAATATTGTACTCCGTATATGTGGCATGTGATCAATTTGTTAGTTGATTATAGCTGCAATACGTCTATTGAATAATTCCAAATATTTGTGTTTTAGTATAATGTTTTAGTATAATGGTGTTCAGTGGTTTTTTGGTGCTGACCTTACAGTAATAGTAATGGATCAATTACTTATATGCCATATAATCTAATGCAGATGGATTTTTTTCCTTAGCTTCCTTCAAATGTAGTTGTGCATTATTTAGGGAACATTAATTGCCATACAATTTCTTTTCTAGGTTTGTACCTTATTTATAACAGTACTTGTTCTATAACTAATACTGCAAAGTCTCTCTTTTACTGTTGTAAAGGTCTTACCTTCTTTTTGTGTAAATAAAAATTGTTATTCTCTTATTAATTTTGAAAGAAATGCAGATAAATCAGCCTGTTTTAAGTTGTTCTTGCAGGTTTTTTACTTAAGTGTAGAAATTGTATTTAGATTATGAATCCTTTGTTATAGTTTTGTAGGCATAATTAATTGAGCCTGTGACTACTTGACACTCACAAAATGTGATGGAAAATATACTGACACTTCAATTACTCATTCAAGTGATCACTTGTTCAATTAGTGTTATAGCAACCACAGCAGGTAAATTGGATTGTCATCAGTCATAAGTCATCAGTATAATTTAAGTGCCATTCTTTCATCACCACCACCACCCAAAAAAATAAAAATCAGAAGAAGATGGTCATTGATCCAGATTCTTTTGCAACGTTTATTTGGTTTCTTATTCTTCAGGCTAAGTGCCAGCTGTGCTGTGATTTCTCTAAGCTCAGAAACTGACTTGGTGACATTCCACAAGATGATCAAACTTTGTGCAGAAACTA
This sequence comes from Vipera berus, assembly GCF_964194415.1. Classification (NCBI taxonomy): domain Eukaryota; kingdom Metazoa; phylum Chordata; class Lepidosauria; order Squamata; family Viperidae; genus Vipera; species Vipera berus. The sequence continues at coordinate 27,895,867 of NC_138204.1, forward strand.
TTTGTGCATTTTCAGCCATTGTTGTCAGTCTTCTGCAGTTTTGTTTAAAGACAAACCTTAAATATTCCCCCTTCTCTCTGTATTTGTCCCTTAAATTAATCCATCTCTAAATCTTATTTCAACTAAGGTTCTGATGGTTGATATATCACTGAATTGCAGATTGCCAAACTATCTCATTTCTCAGTGGGGTTCTGGGAAGGGGAAAGAAAGATTGTAAGGATTTTTAGGTATGTTTTTAATTTCCACTTCTTAAGCTTGCAACTTAGAGTAATTGTTCAGTACATTTTTCTTGGCTTTTGTGCTGGTGGGATTGGTCCATATTTTATTCCTCTACTGTTTGCAACACATTTTATTACTTACTGAACTAGAATGACATATAATATACCCAAAGACATGAAAGAATAAAAGCCTATTTGCCTGGTGCTGCAAAGAGGACATATGTTGTATGCATCACTGGAGGGAGCATTCTGCAGCTGGAGTGTAGTGAACATTAACTCAGAAGACCTCCTGGAGAACCACTGGCCACACCTAGTGTGAGGAGATAGCCAAAGCAGGACCTCTTCAGATGTTTAATTGTGTTTTTCTGAATAAGCGGCGGATGACGTGGTTTACACAACAGTCTAAGCTCAAACCAAACTTTTTTATGACTCAGTACAATGTGCAGATCTAGCCTGTATGTGAAGGGGAATAACACTTGGAGAGAGATTTTGAGAGAGATGTTTAAAAGAGCCCTGAAAATTCCATTTCAAAACTGGTGTGTTAACATATTTCACCCCTAAGACCAAGACTCTTAAAACTTGATCTCTGCTGCTTCTGAATAGAAGTGGCTCCTTAGGCAGAATTCTAAAACTTTGTCAAGATGCAGGTTAATAATGTTTAGAAATGCCAACCTTGTACTTGGTTCCTGTTCATAAATTTGGTAAGCTGATGCTTCATAGTTGACTGATGTCTAACAATTAGAGATTCAGAAATTGAATGAGACCTGGGCTTGTAGCATTACCTTTGTGCACACAGGGGGGAAGACGCAGCTGGGAATGTTGCGAGCTGCCTGGTGGCATTATTGTTTCAGTTCCCCATTTATTGCCTAATTGATTTGGATCATAATTGTATCATTTATATTCAGGTCACTACTGAATTGGCATCAGTGAATTAACAGCTCTGCTTTTTTCATCTCTATCTATTGGAATTTAAAGCTAGAGAATATCCTGTTGGCCTGAAGTAGGTAATCATTCATAGATGAAGGACTGTGCGCAGTGGACAGAGCAATGGCAATTGCAGATTTTTAGCTAATCCTCGAGCAACAACCACAATTAAGCCCAAAATTTATGTTGCTAACTGAGACATTTGTTAAGTGAATTTTGCTCCTTTGAACAAACCTTCTTGCCACAGTTGTTAAATGAATCATTGCAGTTGTTAAGTAACATGGTTGTTAAGTGAATCTGTTTTCCCCATTGACTTTGTCAGAAGGACACTGCAGCCGTCATAAGTCAAGAGTCTGAATTTTGATCATGTGACCATAGGGATGCTGCAACGATGGTAAGCGTGAAAAATGGTCATAAGTCACTTTTTTCAGTGCTGTTGTAACTTTGAATAGTCACTAAATGAACTGTTGTAAGGCGAGAACTACCTGTATGCCCATTGGCATGGTTGTCTTTCTAATAGATGCCATGGAAGAATAATGGATAAACTAGGATTCTCCCTCTTTGTTTTTATTCCTCATCTAAGCAAAAATAAAGGGCCTTTCCCAACTTGAATCTAACCAGAGGTAGTCCTTGATTTACGACCACAACTGAGCCCAAAAATTCTGTAGCTAGGCAAGACATTTTTAAGTGAGATTTGCCCCATTTTATGACCTTTCTTGCCACAGTTGTTAAGTGAACAAGTCATTAAGCGAATCTGGCTTCCCCCATTGAATTTGCTTGTCAGAAGCCGGTTGGAAAGGTTACAAACAGTGATCACATGACCCCGGAATAGTGCAACTACCAGAAATCCAGTTACCAAGCATCTGAATTTTGATCACGTGACCATGGGAATGCTGCAACAGTTGTAAGGATGAAAACCAGCCATAAGTCACTTTTTCCAGTGCCGTTGTAACTTCAAAACGTCACTAAATGAATGGTTGTAAGTCAAGGGCTATGTGTATGGCAGGGATCCCCAACTCCCGGTCCGTGGACCAGTACCGGGGCTGCGGCATGCCAGCAACTCGTCCGCATGAACAAGCAAAGCTCCATCCACAAGATGCAGGCAGCACACAAAACCACACACCCTCTGGTTCACAGAAAAACCTCCATCCATGGAACTGGCCTCTGGTGCCCAAAAGGTTGGGAACCTCTGGTGTATGGCATGAAATCCCCTGGCAGTGTCTTTATTCTGCTGTATCCCCTTGGTGTTGCCTTCACCTTCAAAGATGGCCCCTCTTCTTAGCTGAACAGGAGTTGAAATATTTTTCTCTTCAGCTGACATCAACTACAAGCAATTTCAAAATGTTTCCAATCCCTTTTGTCAATAACTCCCATCAGGGGACCCTGGTGGGGGAGTGAGCAGATGAATCTGGCACCATAGGAATATTTCAGGCTGTTGTAGGTGTGTCACATCCCCTCCGCACACTTTCACTATCGTTCTTCTTACCCTTACACCCCAAAGAGCAGGTGCAGCTTTTTGAAGTAGGTTAAACCTACGTTTTTCAGAGACTGCAGGCCTAGCTGTCTTTCAAAAATTGCTACTTTATGAAAGCTACAGTAGTGGCCAAAATTGTGGAAACCTTTTGGGGAAAGTATACAGTAGAGATGCCACCTTTGGTTAAGTTTCCACCAATTTTTCTTCTATTTTCTTTACAACTGTAGCCTTGTTCACTTAATAATACTATTTTACATCGCTTTCTGGGCAATCAGTCAACTCTTTGCTCCATTACTTTAACTTTATTACGTTTTACAAGCTCACTAAATGAAAGGAAAAAAAACCCCAACCAACTTGATTGCGATCACATAACACACTGACAAATGTCTTCTTCTCAGCTTCAATACATGACATCAATAACTGAATCCTACTGTGATCTGATTGGCTCATTGTCAAAACAAGATGACACCTGATTGGCTCTCTAAACACTCATGCTCATTGGCTACAATCAGATGAAGGAAAGCTACCTGATATCAACCTAAGCAAGTTGTACTTCCTTTTTCTGGTTATTTGGCTATGTTGCAAATACATTCTTGATTAAACTATCTTTCCATTGATATATAATTTTATGGTACTACTAAAAAAAAAGCAATCAAACCTCAAAAATACACTTTTCCCAAAAGGTTTCCACAATTTTGGCCACTACTGTACTCAGTAGGTGTTTCTATTGTCCTGGGATTGGATTTTACAGCTCCCCAAACTCACTGGACAATTCCTCAGCCAGCTTGTGGAGGTGATGCGTAGGTTTTCCCTTTCTTTTCCCATGAGTGGTAAAACAGGAGAATGTGGTTTGAGCCACCTGCCAAATCTGCAGCCTTCCCAAGCACTGTCCTTGCATCACAGCTATGATTGGTGGGTGGTTTCCCACTGGCTGGTAAGTGGGAAAGCAGCAAAGCCAGGGTTTAACTAATCTCTTAGCTAAACACACCCTGCTAATCTGGAAGCAGATGCCAATATTCTGCGATAAAGCAAAATATTGTAAAATAGAGATTTTCCCCTGATAGTTTCCTGCTGATTCAGGGGTGAGTAGAAAGCATTTTATCATCGCAGTGGATATGATAAATATCTCTGCATGAAGTCAGCTGTAATCACAATTATTCCATATTGGTTCAATGCTGGATTTCATTCTACCAAGCTGCATGTCAAAGTGTAATTCATCTACTGTTTGTAAATAGGATTTATAATTACTAGATTTCTGTAATTGCTTAAAGTATTTGGATGGTATTCAGAATTAGCAGATTGAGAAGTTTTTTAAAACAAGGACATAAGAGTTTCATAATATAAGAGCATGGAAGTGCGAACATGCTGGTGAATGAAAAGATCTCTGCATTTGTTGGAACTGTATTTGGAGCCAGGGGAAGAAAAGGGAAAGTATGTAGTCTTTTGCACTGATAAATTGTATTATTTCAGGTAGAGATTCAGTCTTTTTGGATCATCCATTTTTGAATAAAGTAGAAAATGCATGGAGGTTTAGCCATTTTAGCAAAGAATATCTTTTTCTCAGCAGTTCTACTAATCTATGGATGCTAACCCATATTTGTAAATAATAAAATAGGACTGACATATCTGAGTTGTAAAAGCCAAACACCATTGAATGTCATTTAAAGAGATTCATACTATTTAATGGTTGTCCCATTTTCTTGTAATCCAGTGTGGTTGTCCTACTATAAAAGCTGATTGAACACAAAATGCTATCAGAATTAAACAAATCATGTCAAGCACTTGATCCCTCTTCCCAATTGCAGATTGCTGTGCTATCCTGTATCTTGCTTTATTCTCAACTTCACAGAATCTGCAAGTCTGGTGGCAGGTTGTTTAAATATTCCATCCATTTATCAAGAAGGGAAACGTGGTAGGAATACTGTGTAAAGGCTGTATCATTACCTTGCTGAAAGTTTTATTCAGATTTCTCTTCCTCTAGTACATACTTACATAAGACTTTTACAGTATTATAGGTAATCTCCAAGTTACGAGCATTCACTTAACGTTTGTTCAAAGTTACAGGACCAGCACCCCCTAGTGTTTACGAGCAAATCCCAAAATTACGAATATTGCAGCACCACAGCAGTCGTTCACCCTTACAAGCAACTGCAGAGGCTCTACAACATTCACACTCTTTTCCCCCACACACAACTGCTACCCCCTCCCTTTCTTCTAAGGTGGACTCGCTTACCTTGCAAAATCTGTCTCCTCTCTGCCGTGTTTTCTTTCCATTTGAGGGAGAGGAGAATTGGCTTGGAAATGCTTTTTGTGCTGACAATGGAAGCTGCTGGGTGCCGTAATATCGTGTGGATTCAAACACAAATTCTCTGCAAAAGAGATCATGGCCCCCGGAAACTTCTATTCTGAGGGAGGGAAGTGTTTGCTTCGTCTGCATGCCTATGGGGCAAAACGTGGAATTGGAGTTGGCCGGGCACAGGAACCAATGCTGTCCGTGGCCCAGGTGCATTGTGTCGTGATTCAGTGTCAGCCTGTGCTCCCAGCAGCTGAGTCTGAGGATTCGGAGAATTCGGAGGAGGGGTTTGGAGAGCCTTTGGTGTCGGAGGGAGGCTCTGATGCACTGCAGGACTCTCAGCCTGGCCCCTCCAGTCGTGTTCTTCATGAGGTTCAGCTGTGTGAGGAGGAGGTATCGGACTCAGAGGAGTCACAGCTGAATCTGTTTAGAGACGCTAGAAGCAGAAGGCAATCCAGCATAGCAGACCAGAGAAAAATCAATGAGGCAACTCAGTGAAAAGAGGAGAAGGCATTGAGAAGCCACGCCTTGGGACAGATAATAAAAGGGGAAGGTGTGGGCGGTGCTGGTTGCTGAAGGCAACCGTTTGTAGACATTCAAAGAGAATCCTGATCTGTTCTTGCTAATCTGTTTGACTCTTGTTTGTTGTTTGGCTCTTGCTTGATGTTTTGAATCATTTATTGAAGAAAATATTCTGCTGCTTTTTTGTTTGAAAGACTTTATCATTTTGGAACTGCAAATAAATTTGGGTTGGGTTTTTTCCAGCCTATTGATTTGTCAAAAGGAAAAAGGGGTTGTCCCTGTCACACAAACAGGGCCGGTCGTAGGCTGGAACAGAACACATTGCTTGCTCGCGTGTGCCGGCCTTGGTTTGAGGGCAGGAACAAAACTTTCAACTGAGCGGGGATGCATAGTGGGGCAAGTTCCCTTGCACCTGCATCCAAACTGCTGGTGGCGGCAATAGCCGCCTGAGTGGCTACGATCTCCTGCCCAACCTACTCCTTGCCTGACTGGCCAGTGGCACAAATCCTGACTGCTCTTCTGCTTGTCGTCCTCCCCACTCAAGCGGTGGCAGCAGCTTCAGTTTCTCCGCTCCATCCGAAAGGAGGAAAGCAGAGGCACAGAGCAGGATTGCTCTCAAGAAGATGCGGGTCCACTGCTCGCTTGCATGCACCGGCCTCATTGAGAGTAATCCCACTCTGCGCCTCCGCTTCTTTTCACTTGGATGGAGCGGAGAAATTCAAGCCACTGCCGCTCAAACACATTTTATCCAAACGCAGACCTGAGAGAGATTGGAAGGTCCATGTGACTGCTTGTAGCTCCGTTTGACTCAGGTCTCCGTTTGGATAAAAAGTGTTTGAGCACCTATGGGGCTATTTAAAATGCATGGATTTGCTGTGTTTTGAAGCTCCCTGTGACAGTTCTTTCTGTTTGTGAAGTGCCCCACAGGTCTTAAGCCCTTTCTTGGTGAAAACGGAGCCCCTGGAGTGATCACGCCATGCTCTGTGGCTCCATATTTGCCAGAAAAAGCCTTTTCTCAAGCCCTTTCCTGGCGAAAAGAAAGCCCCTGGAGTGAGCGCACCATGCTCTGTGGCTCCATTTTTGCTGGAAAAAGCCTTTTCTTAAGCCCTTTCCTGAAGAAAACAGCAACCAAGGTGGTAGCGGCTTGAGTTTGCTCACTCTATCCAAGTGGAAGAAGCAGAAGAAGAAGTGGAAGCACAGAGTGGGATTGCTCTCAATAAGCCCGGTGCACACGAGCAAGCAGCAGACCTGCATCTTCTTGAGAGGAATCCTGCTCTGCGCCTCCACTTTCTTCCTTTTGGATGGAGTGGAGAAACCGAAACTGCTGCCACCGCTTGAGTGGGGAGGAGGACAAGGAGAAGAGTGGTTAGGATTTGTGCCACCGGCCGGTCAGGCAAGGAGTAGGTTGGCCGGTGTGGGTGGCTGGCTGGGGTGGAGAGATTGTGGCCGCTCAGGTAGCTGTTGCCGCCACCACTGCTGCCAGCAGTTTGGATGCAGGTGCAAGGAGACTTGCCCCACAATGCATCCCCGCTCAGTTGAAGGCTTCGTTCCTACCCTCAAACTAAGGCCGGTGCACACCCGGGCCATGGACGGCATTGGTTCTTGTGCCCGGCCGACTCTAATTCCATGCTTTGCCCCATAGGCATGCAAACAAAGCAAACACTTCCCTACCCCCTCAGAATGGATGCTTCCAGGGGCCATGATCTCTTTTGCAGAGAATTTGTGTTTGAACTTGTGCGATATTACGGCACCCAGGAACTTCCACTGTCAGCGCGAAAAGCATTTCCAAGCCGATTCTTCTCTCCCTCAAAGGGAAAGAAACCGCAGCAGAGAGGAGACAGTTTTTGCAAGGTAAGTGAGTCTGGCATGGTAGGAAGGAAGGACATGAGGTTTCTTAATGGGTCAGGGAGGCCTTGGGGGCCTGTTCCATCATTAGGCCCCCCATGGCCTTCCCCACCCTGAGATACCTCCTGCACTTAACGTGCTGTGTGCGTCTTAACGAGCAGGGAGTTTTTTTTGTCCAAGGTACGAGATTCCCATGAGTTTTCAAGTTACAAGTGGAATGTGCAGGCTCCATTACACTTGTAACTCGAAGACTACCTGTATTTAGTTAAACCATTGCCACTTTAGCTTGCCTCCATGTCCTGCTTTTCATCCTATTCCTTTTCTCTGTTTCTGTGATAGGCAGGAATGTCTTTTTAAAAAGCATGCACATGTAAATTCATCTCTGGGAACCATTTTAACTGAAAAATAAAATTAGAAGTATCAAACTAATCTTTTAACACTTGTCACTTCTAATGATTGTCATTCTTGTTCCTTTGTTAAGTAATCCATGCAATGTTTGGATTACCAAGCAAACATCATCTATATATTTCTATTGCACTTTATTTGGGGTATGGGCAGTTGGATGGTGGACATAAGATAGCAAAGGAATTGATACTGACTTGTTGTTGTTGTTGTTAGCTGCAAAGTCATGTCCGACTCATCGCGACCCTATGGACAATGTTCCTCCAGGCCTTCCTGTCCTCTACCATCTTCTGGAGTCCATTTAAGCTCACGCCTACTGCTTCAGTGACTCCATCCAGCCACCTCATTCTCTGTCGTCCCCTTCTTCTCTTGCCCTCAATCTTTCCCAGCATTAGGCTCTTCTCCAGTGAGTCCTTCCTTCTCATTAGGTGGCCAAAGTATTTGAGTTTTAGCTTCAGGATCTGGCCTTCTAAAGAGCAGTCAGGGTTGATCTCCTCTAGGACTGACTGGTTTGATCTCCTTGCAGTCCAAGGGACTTGCAGGAGTCTTCTCCAGCACCATAGTTCAAAGGCCTCAATTCTTTGGCGCTTGGCCTTTTTTATGGTCCAGCTTTCACTGCCATACATTGCAACTGGGAAGACCATAGCCTTGACTATACGCACTTTTGTTGACAGGGTGATGTCTCTGCTTTTTAGTGTGCTGTCTAGATTTGCCATTGCTTTCTTCCCGAGGAGCAAGAGTCTTTTAATTTCTTGGCTACAGTCCCCATCTGCAGTGATCTTGGAGCCCAGGAAAATAAAATCTGTCACTACCTCCATTTCTTCCCCATCTATTTGCCAGGAATTGAAAGGGCTGGATGCCATGATCTTGGTTTTCTTAATGTTAAGTTTCAACCCAAGTTTTGCACTCTCCTTCTTCACCCGCAACAAGAGGCTCTTTAGTTCTTCTTCACTTTCTGCCATTAGAGTGGTATCATCTGCATATCTTAGGTTGTTGATATTTCTTCCGGCAATCTTAATTCCAACTTTTGATTCATCTAGCCCTGCCTTTCTCATGATGTGCTCTGCATATAAGTTAAATAGGCAGGGCGACAGTATACAGCCTTGCTGGACTCCTTTCCCAATTTTGAACCAATCAGTGGTTCCGTGTCCAGTTCTCAATGTTGCTTCTTGGCCGACATATACGTTTCTCAAGAGACAAATAAGATGGTCTGGTACGCCCATCTCTTTAAGGACTTGCCACAGTTTGTTATGATCCACACAATCAAAGGCTTTAGCATAGTCAATGAAGCAGAAGTAGATGTTTTTCTGGAACTCTAGCTTTCTTCATGATCCAGCGTATGTTGGCAATTTGATCTCTAGTTCTTCTGCCTCTTCGAAATCCTTCCTGTACTTCTGGTAGTTCTCGATCCACATACTGCTGGAGTCTAGCTTGTAGGATTTTAAGCATGACTTTACTAGCATGTGAAATGATTGCAATGGTGCGATAGTTTGAACATTCTTTGGCACTGCCTTTCTTTGGAATTGGAATGTAAACTGATCTTTTCCAATCCTGTGGCCACTGTTGAGTTTTCCAAATTTGCTTGCAAATTGAGTGTAGCACTTTTACTGCATCGTCTTTTAAGATTTTGAATAGCTCAGCTGGAATACTGTCACCTCCACTAGCTTTGTTGTTGCTCAGCTTTTCTAAGGCCCACTTCACTTCACATTCTAGGATGTCTGGCTCGAGGTCAGTGACCACCTCATTGTGATTATCAGGGACATTAAGCTCATTCTTGTATAGTTCTGTGTAATTTTGCCATCTCTTCTTAATCTCTTCTGCCTTTGTTAGGTCCCTGCCATTTTGGTCCTTTATCATGCCCATCTTTGCATGAAACGTTCCCTTCAACTCTCCAATTTTCTTGAAAAGATCTCTGGTCCTCCCTATTGTATTGTTTTCTTCTATTTCTTTGCACTGTTCATTTAAGAAGGCATTCTTATCTCTTCTAGCTATTCTCTGGAACTCTGCATTCAATTGGGCGTATCTTTCTTTTTCTCCCTTGCCTTTCGCTTCCCTCCTTTCCTCAGCTATTTGCAAAGCTTCCTCAGACAGCCATTTTGCTTTCTTGCATTTCTTTTTCTTTGGGATGGTTTTGGTTGCTACCTCTTGTACAATGTTGCGAACCTCTGTCCATAGTTCTTCAGGCACTCTGTCTATCAGATCTAATTCCTTAAATCTATTTGTCACCTCTACTGTATATTCAATAGGGATATGATTTAATTCATACCTGAGTGGCCTAGTGCTTTTTCCTACTTTCTTCATTTTAAGCCTAAACCTGGCAACAAGAAGCTCATGGTCTGAGCCACAGTCAGCTCCTGGTCTTGTTTTTACTGACTGTATAGAGCTTCTCAATCTTTGGCTGCAGACCATATAGTCAATCTGATTTCTGTGTTGACCATCTGGTGATGTCCATGTGTAGAGCCGTCTCTTGGGTTGTTGGAAAAGAGTGTTTGCTATGACCATCGTATTCTCTTGACAAAATTCTATCAGCCTGTGCCCTGTTTCATTTTGTACTCCAAGGCCAAACTTGCCTGTTATTCCAGTTATCTTTTGGCTTCCTACTTTAGCATTCCAATCCCCCATGATGATAAGGACATCGTTTTTTGGTGTTAGTTCTATAAGGTGCTGTAGAGCTTCATAGAACCGGTCAATTTCATCCTCTTCAGCACCGGTGGTTGGGGCATAGACTTGGACTACTGTGATATTGAATGGTGTGCCTTGGATTCGAACTGAGATCATTCTGTCATTTTGAGGATTGTATCCTAGTATTGCTTTTCCTACTTTTTTATTGACTATGAAGGCTACTCCATTTCTTCTGAGGGATTCTTGCCCGCAGTAGTATACCTGATGGTCATCTGAATTAAATTCACCCATTCCTGTCCATTTTAGTTCACTGATACCTAAGATGTCGATGTTCAGTCTTGTCATGTCCTGTTTGGCCACGTCCAGCTTTCCTTGATTCATGGATCTTACATTCCAGGTTCCTATGGAGAAAAAATCTTTACAGCATCGGACTTTCCTTTCACCACCAGACACATCCACAGCTGAGCGTCCTTACGGCTTTGGCCCAGTCGCTTCATTCTTTCTGGCGCTACTAGTACTAGCCCTCTGCTCTTCCCCAGTAGCATATTGGTCACCTTCCGACCTGAGGGGCTCATCTTCCAGCGTCATATCGTTTTGCCTTTTGGTACTGTCCATAGGGTTTTCATGGCAAAGATACTGGAGTGGGTTGCCATTTCCTTCTCCAGTGGATCATGTTTTGTCAGAACCCTCTGCTATGACCTTTCCGTCTTGGGTGGCCCTGCACGGCATAGCTCATAGCTTCATTGAATTACGCAAGCCCCTTCGCCATGACAAGGCAGTAATCCATGAAGGGGTACTGACTTGTGGATAAATTTAAAACATGAAGTTACGATATAAATCTTCACTCTCATAGCTATGGAACCAGAATGTTGTCTTTTGCATGGTTGCTGAAAATGATCAGTTTGGGATGAATGCAAGTTTTTTCTAAATAAAGGTAACTCATACATCAGACATCTAGCCTTTTCTGAAAACCACTGGAAAGGATTAGAGGAAGTTGTTGTTAAACCAACTAACTACAGATTCTAGATGGTGGGAACCATACAGCATTGTTAAGTAATGTGAATTTCTCTTCTGCAGTTCTTCTTTAGAATGGCAGCAGAATGGTTATTATAATGTTGATTTGGGAGGTTCTCCCTTCCCAAAATATTATTCTGTGAATCAAAATTGGCTGCTTTTCCAGCTGCTTAATTTACTTAGCCACACAACATTCTTGCACTGCTGGGGAGACCTAATATCAGTTGATTTGATCCTCATAGGTTTTAAGTGATTACTTATTATGATCCATTATTCAAATGACAATGCTTCGGGCAAAGACTTGGAAGCAAATGAAAGAGACTCAGTTTCCAGTTATGTGATTTCTCCACCCCCCACACATGCATGCTAATTTTTTTTTTTAAAAAAAATCCCTTTCATCTGTCATTTCCCTGCCAAGTGATTATAAGACCTTGAGAGGCTAGCTGGAAGCTAGCCAATGATCTGCCCTTTTATTTATTTATTTATTTACATATACATATACATATACACAGGGCTTTTTTTCTCATAGAACGCTCAGAACGGAGTTCCGGCACCTTTTTTGGATGGAACCTTGTAGGGTAGGCAAGGCAGGTTGTATGACATATGTGAGTTCCAGCACCTTTTTCTTTTACAAAAAAAGCACTGCATATACATATACATATACATATACATATACATATACATATACATATACATATACATATACATATACATATACATATACATAGATAGATGATAGATAGATAGATAGATAGATAGATAGATAGATAGATAGATAGATAGATAGATAGATAAAACTTTCCTGTGAATTTCTTTCAATGCTCTGCTTTCCCTTCCCAACACTGTGATTTGTTAGACAGGTTTAGGTTTAGTTTGTTCATGCATTTTTGTATCCTGGATTGTAGGACTGAGAAAATCAATGCATAAGAAGTTCTGAGAATCATCAGTTCAGTGAAAAAGCCAGCTTTATTCAGAGGACTTTTCCTGAATTCTGCTGTTTGCTCCAGAAATAATTAGTTTCATGTCCTCTAAATGTGTTAGGATTACAGCTTGCGTAAGAATGAGTGCTTTTCAATATTTTTAGGATTGCAGAAAGTTTTCTTCTTCTACGTTTGTAAAGTTCTTTGTGTTTACAGACTCACTCTGAACCCTTGATGTTCTTCTGTGTGTTCTGAAGGAGATTCTCATCTAAGTCTAGATGAGAGGAGAGCAATCTAGAAGAGATGTTGTTGCCCTTTGTGCTTACGTCAAAGCTTGGGCTTATTTTTCTTTAGTCTACGTTACTGTGCAATAAAATGAGAAAAATAAAGATGTTGCAGAACCTTATCTTTTCTGGAAGTTGTTGACAGCTGGTTCATGCAGTAAGCGCTGATACTATTCACGGTATTTATATTTGTATAATAATTGGTTATTTTCTCTCCCCTTCTCTCTTAGCATTAGAAATTGCCCTTGCAAGATGAATTACTTTTCCCGGAAGAGCTCCTCAGAGATTCCACCGTTGGAATACAGGCCGTCCCAGACAGATTCATCAACTAACCTAGCCATGGATACCTTTTGGCTAGAAGTAGAGAGCATCAAAGAGAGCACTGAATCTGAATCTGATGAGGGCAGCCTTACAGAAGCCAAGCTCCTAGAAGGTAAGACGTGCCTTGTCGCTTACTAGAGTCTGACTTGAAGATATTTTTGCAAACAGTAGCTTACTGGGCACAGCCATGGTGGCAAATGGCACGTTCTTTCAAATAATCTTTGTTTCCTTCTTGAGATAAAAGCTATTGTAAAATGTGAGACAAAGAGAATTGCAGCCAAAGCAAACAAATTATCTAGGGAGATGGTGGTATTCGTGGTTTTATTTGTATCGAAGTAGAAGCTGAAGAGAATTTTCTTGTGGATGTTTCAGCTTAAATGCTTAACTTACGCAAGTTGTTGAGCTCAGCAGTCTAAAATAAATGATGCCTTCTGACTTGATGATTCTAAGTGTTAATATGTTTTGCATGATTTTTAGGGGAAGAAGTTTAGAAATGTTTTATTATTGTGGAACAGGGAGCAGCAAAAGTGTTCTAGCTCTTTGACCTCACCATAGTTCTGTCATCACTAAATTTTGTATCTGGATGAAGCCTCTCTATGCTTGTTATTGCCCTGGGTTGAAAGTTTCTATTACGAAACTCCCAAGGCGAGAGAATCAGGAGCTGTTGATTTGAACAATGTTGGAAGCAAATAGTTCAAACTTTCTTCTCCTCTTGCCAGGATCAAAGTTTTTGGCATTCATTTCTACAGTATTTATTTTTAATTATACATAAAGGTTAGATTGTCCTCGTGCTTATTTAGACTTGAACCAGGAATCAACTCCCTAAAATCCAATTGTTTCTAAATTCACTTTTGGAGTTTCTGAAGTGCTGTTGAAAAATAAGTTTCAGAAAGAAAGCAGTTTCCCACTCACAAGTATAAACTGTTCAACTATCTCTTCACCTCCTCTTAGTTAACAAATACATAGCTCTTTGTCTCTTAACTCAACTCCTAATTCTAGGCAATTTTAATAACACATTTTCCAATCCAGCCATCACCAAAAAGTCCAAAGTTCTGAAATAAATTTGTTAACAAATATTAAACAAAATATGAAACTCATCATTCCATATCTCAACTCTTAACTGGAAGCAAATTCAGTATATAATGTCTTTTCCAGATATCAGCAAGTCTAGAAAATAGCTAACCCACTTTAAATCTGATCAAATATGTTCCTCATTTTTTACAGAAGACAATCTTCTTTAATCCATTATCTCTTGCCTCATTTTTTCAGAACTTTTAACAAGCCTCTTTTATAAGTTCAGCAAGGAAAAAAATTGCAATTACTGTTTTTTCTTCAGACCATATAAATCTTTACTCTCATGATGGGCTTTGTCTTTTGATTTTTAGAGATTCATCTAATGTTTCCAGTCATAAATTCCTATTCACATTGCTCTCCATAATAATTTCAAATAGGCTTTAAATAATTCTGGTGTTATTTATTTATTTATAAATTTATTTTCTGCCCATCTCACCACAATCGCTTCTTCTAGGTCAGGGTGTTCATGAAAACCTGTGGTATAGCAGACAATGTTGATTTAAAGTCCTGTTGCCATTTCTCAGCTATAACTTTGAATACCATTATAAGTTGCTTATCTTGTTATGTCTCCAATATCAAAAAATATTTTTTCCACAAAAATACAGTTTACTTAAAATTAATATCAGCAACTTAATATTCAAAATTAAATATTGCAACTTTTTCTGAGTTCTTAATTTATTTAAAACTTTCTGTAGTCAAAGCCTTGTCTTCCTTTTTGCTTTTTATTTTGAATTGGTAAACTTTTAAAGATACAGTTTCATTTTCTTATGCTAATGATTGACGACGCTCACCTGGTGTTTCCAGCCATGTCATTTTGAAGGTGCCTAACTTCTGTAAAGCAGTTAAAAGATGGTTTCCAAAGGCAGTTAGGCAGGAAGGGCAGTTTTAGTGTCCTTTAAAGCAGGGGTGCCCAACCCCCAGTCCATGGACCGGCACTGGGCCGCAGCATACCAGCAACCAGGCCGCGCAAATAAGTGAAGCCCCATCTGCTGGATGCAGGCAGCACATGAAACCGTGCCCTCTCTAGTCTGCAGAAAAATCTTTTTCCACAAAACCGGTCCGTGGTGCCCAAAAGGTTGGGGACCTCTATTTTAAAGGGTCCAACTACAGCTACAGGAAGAATAGTAAATTCTGTCGTGTCCTGATTTTCCCCAGAGACAGTGCATTGCAATTTTCTGGTGAGGAGCAAACATATTGAGTGCAATGTGGGCAATCTTATTTCCTCTCAACAGAGAGGGTCAATGGACCTAATGTTTCTGCAGGCTTCTTGTCTTAGCCACAGTTGTTTGCTCCTCAAAATGCTGAGCCATCTTCAATTTGCCATTTCTTCCCTGAAAGTTCGGGAATATTTCTCGGCCTAAATTTCATAGGCAGTACTGGGAGAATAGAATTAACTAATTTTGTATATACACTATTAAGTTGAAAATATTCCTAAGTGAAAGTCTATGAACTAAAACTTAGGTAGACCTTTCATGTAAATTTGGACAGATTTCATGTAAATTTGGACAGATATCAGAAATATCTTTCTGATATTTTCTGCTAGGCAGATGCAGAATTTCATTGACCGGGTGGAGTTCCTCATTGTTGATATGAGGAATTTCACAAAAGAAAAACTGTTTCTGTGTTTGGAGAGTGGTATGGTGTGTGCATTTCTTTGAAATATTCTTATATTTTCCAGGCCTCTAAGTAATTATACCTAGTGGGTGGAAGTGAAAGAGATGAATGTGCTTTGTTGAGCAGTGTTGCTATTCTTGGAAGTGAAGAGACCCTTCTTAATAGCTACAAAGAAAAATCAGAAGTGTGTTTGTGTGGGTTGAAAAGTTTCATTTACATTTATAGGTGTCACTGATTCCCAGTTATGGAATATTATACTTTTAATTCATACCAGGCTAAGCCTAGATTCTTTCTAGAGCTATGCTGGTTCTGTAAACTCCTCCAGGGCAGGAGAACCAGATTTTTTTTATTATAAAACTACAATGTATAGTTTCTAATTCTCGTTTGATCAGTTTGTGATTCATTAAGATTGAAGGTAACTTTCACCTATCCCTGATACTGGAGCCATGATGGCGCAGTGGTTAGAATGCAGTATTGCAGGCTAACTCTGCCAACTGCCAGGTACTTCATCTTGACTGGTTCAAGGTTGACTCAGCCGTCCATCTGCCCAAGGTTGGTAAAATGAGGATCCAGATTGTTGGGGCAATATGCTGAGTCTGTAAACTGCTTAAAGAGGGCTGTAAAAGCAGTATATAAGTGTAAGTGCTATTGCTATACAAACAAACTTTGATTTTTTTGGTGGGGGGGAGGGAATGCCATGTCCCCATGTCCTCATGCTGTCTTCTTTATCTTGTTCTTAGTCTATAAGTGAGACAGTCTTAACTCAGTTGCAGTGATATTTGTGTAGTCTGTCTTTTTTATGATAGCCATCCAAGGGAGTAAATGTGCAACATCTATTAGGCTTCATCACTCATTATCTTGGAAAGAAGTCAGAATTTGGCAGTAACTGGAACAGAGGCAAGAGTGATAGGACAGAGGTCAACTGTAGGGATAGCAAATGTCACGTAGTTTTCTTCCAACTCAAAAATGGGTGGACAGCATTTCAGCTCAGCAGGAGAAGTCTGCTAAGAAGAGTTGGTCTATAAATAGATGTCAGATTCTGCTTCCCTAAATATGCTGAATATCTGGTTATATGTAAGGAAAAATGAAATAGAAATGTGTCAGAAAACAACTCTGTTCTATGAAAAACTGGGCAAAAAAATACTTGCTGGGAATTTGTTTTATTACTCATGCAGTGTCAAAATGAAAAAAAAGGTTTTCATAGCTCTTTGTGTGTATCTATGAAGAAAGGTGAAAGACACCAAGAAAATAATGTTGTAAACAATGCACTTGTGGAGTTCCTGGTGCTCTCTGAGTTTCGTTGTTTGCTTGCAGACATTTCATAACTTGAAATGGCATCATCTGCATATCAGTGCAACATAGGAATGTGTTGTTTGGAACAAATATTGCATTAACTCATTAGCCTTGAAGTATAGTAGCTCACTAGGAATTTTTTTAGGATTAAAAATGTACAAATACATAAAGAAGAACAATACTGAACTAAGCATTGGAGAAACAAGATTTTGCAAATATAATCAAATATGTAAGGAATATGATGGAAATCCTTGTAAAGTAACTTTATTTATCCAGAAACAATTTTTTAAAAATTAGTTTTCTAATTGAGATAGATGACATCTCAAATCAATGTGCTTTCAGCATAGAAAGCTAAAGAAATGAAGGGAAAATGCTGAGCATAGAATATAAGAAACTTGTACGTGCTATTCTTGTCTTTATCTGTTTTGCATGGATGTCAGTTTTGAAATCCTCATAAATTAGAAGGACTTGACTCAAGGAAATAGATGGTTATTTAAATAGGACTGAGAGTTTTCACAAGCAAGCCCATTGGGCCCTTTCAGCCCTATCATTCAGGGAAATTAATGGGAGCTTCTTAAGATATCTTTGGTTAAAGATACATTTGTTTAGCTTTTACAATTGTATTTATTTGAATTATTCCATTACTGAAGAACAGAACACAGAATGTTAGACTAGGCATTGGGTTGTTTGTAGTTCCAGGTGCTGTGACAATTTAGCCATTGTCTTTTCAGGTTGCATGAGCCATTAACCAATAATACAGCATAGACTCAGATTCAGGCTTCATAATGTTGTGTGAATCCATTCTTTGAATAGTTAAATGCTATGCTATTTATTGACCTTGCTTTTCCCATTCTTCCTTGCCTCTCAGAGGGGGAAGCTGAAGCTGAATGGCTGCAGGATGCAGGACTCTCTGACCTAATGGAGGACCATGAAGAGAATAGCAACATTGTCCTGCTGTCCACTTTGACCAAGACTCAGGCCGCGGCTGTGCAGCGAAGGTTGGATACTTATACCCGCTCCCGGCGGAAGAAAAATAAGCAGCCTATCCGTGATGTCAGAGACATTTTTGGAGTAGTTGAGTCTGGGGTACGTTCCTTTACATGGTCATTTTGCATCGGCTCTTATGTTCCCAATTTCTAACACCAACAATTTAGAATTATCCCTCAAAAAAAAAAAAGTCTGCGTTTTATCCTCTTTTTAAATTTATCAAACTTTGCAGTCCTATTAGTTAATCTCACTTAGATATTTTTTACAGAATGGGTGTTTTAAGTGTAACATAGATAAAGTTGTTTTCATAAAAACGTGCTAATTTTTGAGTGGTCAAAATCATCAAATTGCTGCTTCTTGATTAAATGTGGAGGATATTTTCCTTGTTAGCAATTTCAGTAATTTTCTTAAGTTTGTACCCCAGGCAAACAGTCAATTTTCAACTGAGAGAGACTGTGCGAGCCTCTTTAACACGTGCTCGACGGCCACAATTGTGCCCCAAAGTTCCATTGCTAAGCAAGACAGTCATTGAGAGTGTTGTGCCCCATTTTATGACCTTTTGTCATGGCTGCTAAATGAATCATTGCAGTTGTTAAGTGAATCATGTGGTTGTTAAGCGAATCTGGCTTTCCCATTGACTTTACTTGTCAGAAACTCCCTAAGAAGGTTGCAAATGACAATCCCAGGATCCCGGACACTTCAACCACTGTAAATACATGCTGGTTTGCTGGGCATCCAAGGTTCATAAGTATGAAAACTGATCATAAGTCACTTAACTTTGAACAGTCATTAAACGAATGGTTGTAAGTCAAGGACTACCTGTACTGAGTAATTGTTATTGTCTCATCATAACAGTTAACCTTGCTGTGCACTAAACCAAAACCATGATGGTATCCCAGATCAGTTGCTCTCATTTAAAGAAAAAATTTTTTTTTTCTGACTCAGAGCAAACCTCTTAGAGCCTGCAATATTTGCTTTCTGACCTTTGACTATATTAACCTGACAACAGGAGTTTAATATGAACTGGGTTTTAGCTGTGAATCTTAATTTTTGTTTCAGGTACGGCAACTGAGACAATAATTGAAAACCCCCAAATATATACTGGAATGATTTTTTTTAATAACTGAAGTGAAGGACATCACTCCATGGTACCTAGATAACTGTAAAAAGATAGAATTTTCAAGTGTGCATTTTTCCTATCCTGTTCTTCGAAAAAATGAAATCATATTTGAAATCAGCTAAGGTCAGCTACATGCTGCCACCTGCTGGGCTTCAGAAATCACATCAAGATCCATTTTTTTTCATAAAATTTAATGAACTTCCTTAGAAATGATTAATTATTGGTTGACAATCAATTTTGATGGGATATCTCCATTGTGTTGTACTGACAAAGTTGTATTTTAATCTCAAATTTGGCTTAATGCAATATGTGAATCAGTCTTCGTAAAAACTAGGTGTTTTATACATATTTGACTTTTAAATTTTTTTTAAAAAAATACAATTATTGTAAATATTGCATTTTGAAAACATTTTCATTTGTTTTATTTTTACATTCTGTATTGGGATAGCCTGCAATCAAAACAATAAACTTGCTACTTATGCAGTTTACACATGAAAAAGTCCACTGATGTGCTAGAATGCATGCTTAAAACAAGCCATGGTTTAATGTGATATGTGAATTTACTTGCTTTTCTTGCACTCTCTGCCTAGGAGACTGAACCAGTGATGGAGTCTGAAATGGATCGACGTCACCGCAGGTCTGCATCATCTAACAACCTTCAGAAATGTAAGAAAATTATTGCATTGCTGTCAATAGAAATTAGGAATATAAAAGTATGCAGCTGTTGCCAACTCTGGGTTTTCCCATGTGTTTATACACAGACTATAGTTTTGTAACTAACTAGTGTGGTACTATCCAACTAGTGTGATATGACATCACGTTTGCAGGAATTTTAAGGTGATTCTTCTGACATAATTTCTTGTAAATTTCTTCCTCTGTTTTAAAGTTCTGTCATCCCCATTTATTGTAGCATGTATGCAAGCTTTACAGTGTGAGTACCTCCATTCTGGGCCTTTAGTAACGACCAGGCTGACTAGAAAATTCTCTGATGTAAACTACACGCATTGCATTTAAAGAAAACCTATTTATATTTTGGTGGTGATTACTTTCTTTTATTTCAGTAGTCTTGTTTTTTTCCTTTTTTCTTTTTCTAAGAATTTAAAATTTGCAAAACTGAAGATCTGAAAGCTTCAGTTAAATAATTAAGTCTTAAATTGGAGCTTGATTCTTGGCAATGTGATAATCGTATGGATGCTTTGGTTTTCTTGGTAATAGTGCACAAGTCATTTGCCTCTCATCCAAGTACTAAGAGAGTCTGAAGTTTAAAAGCTGCCTAGCTTGTTGAGGTCAGCCAGGCTCAGCTAAATGAAAGAGTCAGATGCAAGATAAAATAAATTTATTTTTACTCCTGCAAACATATTTATCATATGAGTTAAAATAACCGTAGCTTGATTAACAATACTGTATATTAAGTTCAGGTATGGAAAACTTATATCAGTTTTGCAGGAGGGGAAAGCAAGGGAGGAGATTGTAGCACTCAAGGTTTGAGCTTCTAGAATTTTTTGAATTCCAGCCAATACAGTGGTCACATCAACATCCCAGTGGAGAAGGCTTAGCCCTCTCCTTCACAATGTACTCTTGTAACTCCCCCACTTCCCCACAAAATAATACTGCTTTTTTAAGTTATAAAAAAGGACCCAGATTTTTGGGGGCAATAAGCTGACTTTGTAATAATGCCGCTTGGGGGGGAAGCCCTAATAATAATAATATACATAGAATGAAGGCTATTGCTAAGCACATTGATTTGTGCTTAGAGTGTAAGCTGCCCCGAGTCTTCAGAGAAGGGTGGGATATAAATGGGATTTAAAAAATATATGAGGAATTGAAGTAGCTAAAACCAGCTAGGTAGGAACACACAGACGTTAGTTAATTGTTGCATCTTTAGTGAATGCATACATCTGGCTGGAATTCTTAAGAGTAAATGTTATGTGATATATAATGTGGATATGACAAAACTTATTGGAAATAAAATTATTGGGTGAGCTCAACTGATTGAACAAAATAATTTCATTAAAAATACTGATTCACACAAGCGGCATGTACAGTATGGAAATCCTTCAAAGACAACTGGATGTTGAAATGAAAAGGGCATAGCTAAAGCTTGGGGATTATATGTTAATACAAAGCTTTTATTTAACATCTTTATTCTGGAAATAAAACCTAGATTATTTAAATTTGATTGATTCTTGGTTTTAGGACCCTGGGATCCATTTATTTTAAAAGCCAATCCATATTTCTGTAGACTGATTTTAGTCAGTAGATAAAAGTGTAATTTTTTTCTTTTTTATTATGTTCTTTTCTTCATTCAAAATTCTTTACTTTTAGATCCAGTGGAATTCCCGGACTTTCAGTCTCCACTAAGAGATTCTGTGAGAGAAGAATTATTCAGCACTGAGGTTGCCTATTCAGAGCAGGCTGCGATCCTCCTCAAAGGATCATTCCCGAGGGAATCCAGGAGAATAAAGGAAGAGAGTTGTTTACCTGTAAGGCTTCCAATGTTTTCAAACCAGGGTTGACCATCCCATGGGCTGAATGCATTCCCATTTGTGTACACTCACTCCCACAGCTCTGAAATTTGATGGCTGAATAGCAAAATGTCATCAATAGGATTTCAGGACTTCCAGTGGGAGACTATTAATGAATGGTAGTAGCTTGCCTTTCTGAAGGTGTCTGCCCCCACTCTCATTCACAAAACATCCTTCAGGACATCAACAGAAATATCTGAAAAATATCTGCTCCCCATTTTGTTGGGGAAGCAACTTTATTACTTTATCTGTGGAGATTCTCAGTCATCCAGGTCATACTTATCCCAAAGATACTTTTTCATGAGGCAAGTGGAGTTTCTTGTTTTTCTTTGAAGACATTTCGCTTCTCATCCAAGAAGCTTTTTCAGGTCTGACTGGATAGCTGTCTGCAAGGAGTATAAATCCTTCCATTCCCCCACCATCAAGTCAGAGCTGAAGAAACTTATTGGATCAGAAGCGAAACTTCTTCAAAGAAGAAGAAAAACAAGGAAGTCCAGTTGCCTCATGAAAAAGCATCTTTGGGTTTACTTTATTACAAGGTTGCCGTTGCAACCTTCTAGAACAGGCATGTCAAACTCGTGAGTCATGTGACATCACGTGACATATCAAGACTTTCACCATTGCCAGCAATGGGATGGGCGTGGTTTTGGCATGACGCATCTGGCCCATGGGCCGGCAGTTTAACATGCCTGTTCTAGAGGAAGCTGAGTTGCAATCAAGTTTTACGCATCCTTTTTCTAAGTTTTTATCTATTCATTACTTTGAAAAAAAGTTTTCTCAGAGTTACAAAATGGACCCTAAGATGTCACACTAATTTCCCCTCTTTTGATTCCTTGATTTAGAAGTTTAAGATCCCCAAGGGAAGGCTGGGAGTAACCAGGACAGAAGATCTGTCTCTGCAGGACATGAAGAAAATTCCTACCCTAGCACTCATTGAACTAACTGCACTCTGTGATATTGTTGGCTTAGAGCTGAAGAGGAACAAGGCAGTTAAACGAAAGTCATCAGGTAAACTGTTCTTCACTCCCCTGCTTTTTTTTCCTATGGTACCTATAATGTGTGTTTCCTGAAATTGCAGGGAAGGGAGACAGGGTACAATTGCTAGATGACAAATGGGAAAGCTTATTTGAAAACTGCTTGCCACTGTGCTTTGGAAGATGCAATATATCTGCACATTTGGTTGTTTGAATTGTCACTATGATATCTTTGGAGACTAAATCACATAACAGTTGATTTTGGGGTGGGGTGGGGGGGAAACAGAGCCCTATTCAAAAAACAAGAACATATTTTTGTAGGATGAATTGCTCTATGAGAGTGATTGGGGTTAGGGTACATAGATGAGGGGAGAAAAGAAATTCAGTCTATCTGTTCCTCAGTACATTCCAAATATCTGTCCAGCTTCTCTGTCCCAACTCCTCAACCTTTGTACCAGGGAGATTCCTGGCACCTGAGTAGGGTTTCTTGTCCAGGAAATGAGCCTTCAACAAGTCTCTACGCTGCATCTTCTGCATGCTTCAATATTCACTAGCTAGCCAATTCAGTAATAAATGCAGCCATGATTCTTCTGCTTATACCATTGCTGTGGTATTGCTAGCATACCTTCGCCATTATTGCCACCACATCAAGGGGCCAGCTCAATTGGAGTCTAGTCTCTATCAGCCTTCATCGGTATTGCAGCTTATGGTTAGATCTTAAATCTTTTTTCTTTCTGCTTCTTGAATATGTCATTGTGCAAAATTCACAATATTTTCATAATATTGCTTGCCCATACAAAGCTTCTATCTTGAGTCGGAAGTATAGTCCATGGGTGGTGGCTGTTTTTTGGTACATTCCCAGCCTTCACAGTTGATGTTAATCTCAAAGTTATTTTCTCTCCTGTTGCATGGTGGTTCGAGGCAAGTCCAGGGTAAAGTCCATCAGGAAACAGGCAACCTGCGAATGGCAGGCAGAGCTACAGAACCAGAAGAGAAAGCTGAATTGGTGGACGTCATAATCACATTATGGTCTTGCTGTTTTAAGTACAGTTGTTTTTCCCTATGGCCTACTAAGCTGTCTTTAGTTGTTCAAGTTTTTGTTTTGTTTGAGGATGAAATAGTTTTAAATATAGTTGCCTTCATTGCAGACCACAAACTTTTTGGAGTTGCACTTGGCACTTTGCTGGAAAATGATCAAAAGCTCCTTCCAAACACTAGGGTTCCACTGATTCTGCAAGCGGTAAGTTCATTTTATATCTTCTGTTATTATCATTTCTGTGTTTTGAATTTAGCTGCAGTATTGTTGCTTTTTCATGATGATTTATTCTTTTGCTTCACAGCTGCTTTCATGCTTGGAAAAGAAAGGGCTGGATACAGAAGGAATCCTGAGAGTTTCAGGATCCCAGTCTCGCATTAAGGTACATTGCTATGGCTTTTAATTCAGTTTCCTCTGGAATTCTTTTGAAATTTATTGGGCAATCTTCGTGAGAACATTTGATCTGCAGTATATAGAAGAATAGCATAGATGAAATCTAAATAAAAGTAAATAGAATGCAGACCACGGTCCATCTGTGGGTTACTGGATAGTTTTTGGTAGACTATCAGGCAATTCCTGATTGCTAGATTGTTCTTTAGAATACCTCTGCTAAGTGTTTAGGAAGCCGTTTTATAAAAATGATGCATCAGTAGCCTTAGTATCCTTATTTTTAAGGCCTGTGGAAGAGGAGGAAAAATATGATGCACAAGACTTGCTATACTTGCTCATGTTTTTAGCTGTTCAACTGAGTAAGGAATTCTATCCAGAGATGCAAATGATAGTCTCCCAGAATAAAAACCTTAATGAGAAAAAGGAAATATTTTCTCTTTGTCTCTTTTGAATCCAATATAGTAAACAGCACATTGGTTCTTATGTTCATGAAGAAAGTGTACACTTTGATCACTTATCAAGCAGTAGTTAAGCCTTAGCTCTGTGTGATTCTTTAAGTATAGTCTTGAGACGTCTGGCACATCATACAGAATTTTAGAAGTATATAATCATGTCTGTTTCCCATTAAAGTTGCAATCTTGCAGTGCTCTGGAATCTTCTGTAAGATGCAAAGATGTCAGAAAGATGCTGGTTTCTCAGGGGTTATATTGGCTTAAAAAGTAAAAAAAAATATTAAATGTTATTATCTGTTCACAACAAAGTGAAGTCTCAATTTCACAGTAACTCATTCATTCATTATTTTAAGCCTAAATGTATTTGTCTTGATATTAGCTTATCAAAGCCGGTCATCTGACTTATAAGGGATGGTTAGCTGTCACATATAAGCAAAGCCACTTCAAATAATAGGTAAAACAAACCACAATTTAATACAATCGGAGAACGTGCTTACATTTGTTATTTCATCTTGGATTAAAAACAAAAAGGAGTTCATTGCTCTGAGAATTTGTATTCCTCACCTGACCAGAGGGTGGCAGCAGCAAGCAGAAAGAATGCCATTTTTGCTATATTCAGAGACATTAAAAAAATCTTTTCTATTATTGCTGCAGTAAATCATTGTGATGTATTCAATGTGGACTGGAATTCTAATTAGCTTTCCATCTCTTAGCAGCAGTTATGTAGTTTGTAAGCTGTGGTACTGTACTTTGTCACTAGGAAAATGCTAAGTTACTGTTTTTCTTCACTTCTAAATGTTGATCCATCCATCTATTGTTTGTTTCTGTAGTTGCATTTTAAGGCAGACATGCTGTTAATGCAGATCACATTTCTCTCTCCTTCATCCATGGGCTTGTTTTAACCAAATACTCTAAAGCAGGGGTCTCCAACCTTGTTAACTTTAAACTCCCAGAATTCCTAAGCTAGGTTTGCTGGCTGAGGAATTCTGAGAGTTGAAGTCCACAAGTCTTAAAAGTTGCCGAGGTTGGAGTCCCCTGCTCTAAAGCCTTTTTAACATCAAGGCATCTCGTTTCTCTTTCCCTTTCTTCATTTTCTTCCCCTTGCATTAGTGCTTGGAACAAAAACTGGAAAATGAGTTCTACACTGGCTTCTTTCGTTGGGATGAGGTGCATCAAAATGACGTCTCCGGTCTGCTGAAGAGATTTATTCGAGAGTTACCCACACCTCTTCTAACAGCAGAATATTTGCCTGCCTTTGCAGCTGTGCAGAGTAAGTGCTAGGCCAAGCAGAGGTTTCCTAGCCTTCAGCACTCATTCTTTCTCTCCTCCCTTGTTGGGGAAGGCATTAGGCTGTAATGGATCTGTTGCTGGACACGTTCTGTAGCTGTCTGTATCTATTTTCTTGCTCAGTCATAAGGAGAACTTTTATATAAGCTATAGCAGTAGGTGCATCATCTGCTACCTTCTAGATTCCTTGCTCCACTTGATTTTATTGTACACTTAGATTTTTTAAAAAATAAAAATTGAAAAGGGTGATAATATGCCTCAAAACAAAGCAGTAGTGTTGAGCATAATAATTTCCAAGAATTGGAAGCTCAGAGTTCCTTCTGAACTGCAGAAGGAAATAAAAATGAAATAAAAAATAAAATAAAAACTACAGCCCAGAGCTGTATTCAAAAGAGGCTCACCTAACCTTCAGAAAGAAAGTTGGGATGATAAAGGTTATCTTGGTAGGAGTGTTAAATAAGATGGTGGAGCATAAGCTATCAGTTTACACTCTTATAAATGGATATTTTGTGCCTGTCCACACCCACCATGGTAAAGCCATTTTGGGAATACAAATCTTCCCCCATTCTGTGACACACACACATGCACGCACACACATACACACATGTACGTGTGTATGTCCCTCTTGCTTAACTTGCTCTAAGTCAGGCATGTCAAACTGCCGGCCCACAGGCCGGATGTGTCATGCCAAAACGACACCCACCCCATTGCTGGCAATGGAGAAAAAGTCGTGATATGTCGCATGATGTCACATGACGTCACGAGTTTGACATGCCTGCTCTAAGTCTTATGATTCTACTTATACTTAATTTCCTACAGCTTTCTGGAAGAAGATGCAACTCATCTTGGCATGATTTTTTTTTCAGATGGTGCAATTGAAGTAGTCATAGAAAACGCTGTTGTTTGTGCACACTTTTGAATAACTGCAGTAGTTCCCCATGATAGTAGCAGTTTCCTATCACTTAGGCTTAAGTTTTCTATATAGGTCACGTTGAATGCTTTTCATATGAGATACGTGAAATGGAGCAACTGGCTGTTCAGAATCAGAGTCTTTGAGGATTAATTCTCAGAAGGAATGCAATTGTTTTCTCCTACTACAGATATCACAGATTTGATACAGAGGCTGCAGGCTCTCAATCTGCTCATACTGATTTTACCAGAACCTAACCGAAACACCCTGAAGGTAATCAGGCAAATGCTACCCAGGGAGCTATGACTTGAATAATTTTAAGTGGCAATAAATCACTAAATAAAAGCTGTAGCTTGGTAGTACAGTACATTACTTTTTGGCATAAAGGTCTCAGATTCCCAATTTTCTCCGGCTGTTAAAGTCTTATGTTTGCAATGTTAGGCTGTCTGTTTTTTTTCAGCCTTGGCAGCTTGAAGATACGTAGACTTCAATGCCTAGAAGTCCCCAGCCAGCCACTTTCTTATTGATATTGTTATAATAGGATTGAACGGAAGCGATTCCTTTTAAAAGAGATGGGCAATGAGTACTACTTCAGATATTGTGGGAATGCCATTCCCATCATCCCCACCCTTGTATACTGACCGGCTTGATGGGTACTTAAGAGTTCAGGAGTTGGAGGAGACCATTGTTCATAATTGTTTTAAAAATTCCACAAATTTGCATGCAAGTTTTTGTTGCTGTTTTGTTCAATTGTTTCGTCACTTTCTATTCTTTATGACAAAGCAGACATTGTTTTGCCAGAATGATGAGGACTTTTTGGTATCTGCTAGACTCCATGCCCCATCAAATGGAGATTTTAAAAATAAAAAAGAAAAAGAAAAAGTAAACTGAAGTTCTGGTGTTGCAGAGCACATTTATTTCCAAGAATGGGCTCATTAACACACTTAATGCAATAAAATTTTATGATAGCTTCAAAACAGTGCCTCAATAGTGTGTCTGCCTGCTAGGAAATAGCAGGTGCTTTGAAATTCTAAAGGTATCAGTAATGCAGAAGTGTTAGGAATTTCTGCTAACTTGTACAAGTTAAAGACTTCAATGCCCAGACATCAAAATATTTTTGATGCGTAAAGTATTTCTACCATAACTTTTTAGAAGGATTACAACACTGTACAACTCACTCGACTCAGTTTGCAGATTTGGGCAGCAGATATGTATCATCAGCAAGCAGTCCTTAATATTCAGTCTCTTTGGAATCACATAATTCTCTCCTCTCTCAGGCACTACTGGAATTCCTTAAGCTCGTAGTTACCAAAGAAAGGAAAAACAAGATGAGCCTTTGGAATGTTTCCACAGTGATTGCTCCAAACCTCTTCATGCACAAGAGTTTGCCAAGCAAGATCCCAGAAGGAAAAGAGAAGCAGCTGGCAGAAGGAGCAGCAGATATTGTTCGAATGATGATCCATTATCAAGCTTTGCTCTGGACTGTAAGTTAGGGGAAACTTTATTTACCATTCTTAAATTATCATTAGCAAAAAAGCTTAAGGTAATATTTTTCCATAAAGAGAAAAGTGTTGATTAAAATGATCCTTTTAGTATTTAAAATAACCTCTTTTCACTTTCTATTTCATGCTAAGAGTATTTACAAATTCAATTATTTAGATTCAACATCGTTCTTCATGTATAAATAACTCCGATCTAAGAACTATCATTTTCAAGCAACCAAGAAATTTCCAATGCCAAATGGCTGATACAATTGGACTTGTAAAGGATGGATAGTAGATGTAATTAAACGTATTTTAAAAAAAAACCTCATTAGTTGTTTGTTTCTCCCATCTTCAAGAGATAATTCAGAATGATTTCTTGGAGATTTCTCATGTGAATGAACTGTATCACTGAGAGTTTGCACACTTGTCATTTTTCATGTTTGCTTTAGGTTCCTTCTTTCTTGGTAACTCAAATAAGAAAACTGAATGAGAACAGCAGCTGGAAGTATCAGTTCTATGACAGGAGGATCAAGAATCTGTTAAAAAAGATTCATGCAGACAAGGAAAAGACAGAAAAGAACAATGTTGAAGTGAGTGAGATCGACTCTGTCCAGCCATTTTGTATCTAGGACATCATAAATGGGACTAAAGCTACCTATCCTCCCTAATAATTTTGGTGAATGAAAGTGATAGGGAGAATCTGTTCATATTGGCATGTAGCATCCAATTCTAAGCATGGATGTTTTGGAGGACGGGGGGGGGGGAGCTGGAAAAGGTAGAAATGAAATCCATCTGTTCTAACTCCATGTATGTGGTCCTCAACTTATGATCATTTGCTTAATAACAGTTTGAATTAATTATAGACTCTGAAAAAGTCAGTAATGACCTAAATTTGAATTTGAAAACAACGCGATTGCAAATTGAATGCTAGGCAACTGGTTCACCTTTATGACTAGTTGCACTACCTTGCGGTTAAGTGATGATAATTTGCGACGTTTGTTGCTGGTTTCCGGCAAAAAAAAATGCCATTGGTTAACATGGGTTTGCACTTAACAATCATGTGACTTGATTTAGAACCATAGTAAAATGGTCATAAACTCAGGTCTGATCACATGACGACTTAACCTATGACCGCAGTGATTGACAATAGAAATTCTAATCCTAGTTGTGGTCGTAAATCAAGGAGTACTTAGAGGCTGATTTAATAGTACATTCAAGGCATGTACACAAATGAAATGATGCCCCCACAGTATTACTTCTCCTAACTGTTACAATCATGCACAACTTTGTTGTCATCTGAAGTGACTTTTCAAAGGCTTTGGGCTGTACATTCAGTTTTGATGTGCAAAAGAATGTGAAAATCTTGCAAAGCAGTTTCTTTCATGTGATTCTTGCATGATGAAAAAGAAATTGGGCTGTGTTTTTTTCTGAAAAAAATCCTTCAAGAAAAGAAAGGTCTTTCCCTCATGTAAACACAAGGGGGCAGTCCTGTTTTATCAGATCTAGGCACTCAAACCACTTCTCTTACATGTGAAAATAGTAGTTTTAATCATTATTTCTTTATGGCAGGGGTGTCAAATTCGCAACGTCACGTGACATGTCACGACGTATCGCAACTTTTTTTCCATTGCTGGCAATGGGGTGGGCATGGCACTTTGACACCCCTGCTTTATGGCAATCTTGCCCTTTGCTCTTACTGTCTGGAGGTGTAGGCACAGCAGATATTTGGAGGCAAGAATAACTCTAAGCCCTGATTAACTCAATATACCTCCACACTTGTTACAAGCATTTGGATTTATTTTTGATTCTTTCTTCATCTCTCTTTTATTACCGTCCCTTTCTTTCAGCCTTGCAAAATTGTCAAAATCCAGGCTTCCTTGTTCTTAAAAGACTCACTGGAAGTTCACTTAACTCATGGAACAAAGGTAGCTGATGTTCTGAGACAGTTCCAGAAGAACCTTGGTCAGAATGGCTGGAATATTGTCAGCACAGTCAACATTATCAAATGGTAATAGTTTCCAGTTAATAATAATAATAATAATAATAATAATAATAATAATAATAACAACAACAACAACAACAACAACAACAACAACAACAACAAGAAGAAGAAGAAGAAGAAGAAGAAGAAGAAGATGATGATGATGATGATGATGATGATGATGATGATGATGATGATGATGTTGTTGTTGTTGGAAGGGACCTAATCCTTACCCTAAGCCAAGTTATAGTTATGACTTGCTTTTACCTACACATTAAACAGGAGGAATTTGAACACTGAGTTTAATAGTATTTAAAGGAAAGATATCTGTGTCTGTGTTTTCATTGGCTAGAGAAGTCAGCTCAATCACAGTATGCCAAGAGTTTCAGTGAGCACTTGATTTATTGATTTTTCATTACTGTTAGTAGCTCTGTAAGCCTAATAGGACACTGGTTTCTGACTTTTCAAATTTGGAGGTGTTTTCTGGGGAATGTATATTAAGCTACTAAGTGCATCTGTACATTACAATATTAAAAACAATTAATTTCAAGATAAAAACATCTTTATGAATAATGTACTACCATGAAAAATTAGAACACTCTTGCATAGGGACTGGTAACTGAAAGAATTCCCCTTCGCCTTATAATTGACAAAAAATCCTAGTTAAAGAATCCAAAGTAATGGAAGTGTGGTTCTGCAGATTAATATCTGGTGTATTGAAACCATCTCTTTCTATCTCTTGACTACGAGGCCCAGCAGAGATGCAAGAGGATACTAATAGTCAGTATCCATGGCAACCAGACTGGTTCTACCTTGAAGGAAGAGATTCCAACAAATATGTGTTGCATTAGATTGCCACTCTTTGAAAAACACTTTTCTGTTTTTAAAATTGCCCTCCCATACAAATATAGTCAATCTGGAGGAATTTAGGTCTGCTCCTGAGAAGGAGGTAGGAGAGGCGAAATGTTTGCTTAGTCCTGGGAAAGTAGAAAGTGTGAAAAAGAGACTTTATTTTGTTTCCCTTAAAAAGGGGTAATGAAAATTTGGGATAGGCTGTAAATATTTTCTTATATACCCTACAACACTAAAGTAGCATTCTTGAAATCGCTGCTGTGTTTGTTTCTTGACTTGGGCCTACTTTAAGTAGTTGACATAAGCCATTTCCCCCAAAACTAAAAGTGAGCAAAATAAATATAAGTCACATCTTTGCTAAAGATAACTTTGCATTTAATATGGCATGCTTAAGGTGCAGATATTAAAATGCTGTATGTTTTAGTTGGGAAGCTGTGTCAGACCAAGGTGGATGGAGAGAATTTGATCTATTGTTGAACACACTGATGTTTGAGGATTTATCCATGTAGTTATCTACAAATTCATAACCATGTAATTTTCTTGGGAGTAATACAAAAGTGGTTTGTTATTGCTATCTTGTGGTTGTGGAAGAGGGGGGCAGATTGGACTTCCAGGTCTAAGCTTCAGCTCTGATCCCTTATTCATGTAGTTCTGCCCTGTTTCCCTTTTTGAGAGGGGACCAGGTCAGCATGGTACTTCCACATAGATTTAAAGAATTTTCACATTATCAGTAGATGAAGACTGTACTAAAGCCAACTTTCTAAAGAGGCATTTTCTGCTAGGATGAGAAAGGTTTAATTTATCTGCCAAATCTGATTT
Source organism: Vipera berus (assembly GCF_964194415.1). Taxonomy (NCBI): domain Eukaryota; kingdom Metazoa; phylum Chordata; class Lepidosauria; order Squamata; family Viperidae; genus Vipera; species Vipera berus. The sequence goes on from NC_138204.1 coordinate 27,927,504, forward strand.
CCTTCTTGTCTCTCCCCCATTCAGTGCAATATAATTTTGAAACAAGGAACCAGGCATCACATAGAAGTATTTTGTCATGTGAATGTTGCTTTTAGAGTATCAATATGCAGTCTCTAGAGACCTTGCTTGTTAGCTGGTTCTTATGCTTTATAGTTTCTGTTGTAATCTTGATTATTACAAAACCTTTTGGGCCAAATCCCAACCTGGATAATGCTGTTAATTCTATTCTGGTGCTGTGTTATAGAGATCTGACTCTTCTAATTATGATAATTGAAAGCAGCTAAAATATAGCAATAAGTAAAATACTTATTAGTCACAGATTAACCATTATGACTCAAACATGTGGCTGTCTTAGAAAATCTTCTGATATAATTTGTATTTCTGTTTATAAGAGGTTCCCTATGCATAGGAAGTAATTTTCTTGTCTTCTTCAGTAAATAAAATATATGCCTGTACAGTGGAAAAAAGGAAGGGTGTGCCACAATAGATTTAAGGCATTAGCACTTAATGCTCTATTAATGGCAAACCTTTTCCACCAGGAGCAGTGCAGTTTGTTTGTAACACATTCAAGTATCTCTTGAACAGGCTGTTGAGCTAAGTTGAAATATTGTCAATAGGTATTGATTTTTTTAGCCTTTTTTCTTGAGGTTGCCTTTTGCTAGGAGTTAAGGGAAGGAAGGGAATGTCTTCACTAGACTATTGTTCTCTTGAGCAGTTTTCTCTGGCATCTGCCCTACAGATGTGTTGTACACAACTTTCATAATCTCTACCTACAATGGTCAAATTGTAGAAATTTATTAAATTGATAATATGTCTCAGGCTGAAGAATCTTATACAAAGATAAAATATAAAGACTTTCTAGAATCTATAACCCTTGTCTTTCTGTGGTAATTTTCAAGGTCAGTTACATGCTATTCACATGTGACTGATTATGTGCCATCAAGTAGGTGACCTGGTGACCACATAAACCTTCTCCACAATGTTCTGTCCCCAACTTGGCCCTTCATGCCTTCCAATGGCATATCCGTTGCTGCTGTAATTGAGTTCATCTGTCTTGCTCTTTCCTTCCACTTTTCTCAGAATTATGGACTTCTCCAGAGAGCTTGGACTAATGTGTCCAATGTGTGGTCATTTGAGTCTCATCATTTGTGCCTCAAGAGAGAGCTGATTTGTTCAGTGATCCATTTCTTCATTTTGGAGGTGTGGGGCAGTGGGGATGGGGGTAGGTGGGAACTCTCCATGGTATTCTCAGCATCAAAACTCTTTCTGCATTCACATGTACCTTGGATTAATTCTGTCCACATATAGATTTATTATCAGTCTCTCTAGCTTAAAAACTATATCTTATTATAAAATTATTATTCCTTTAAAAGAAAGTTTTAACTGGGATTTGTTAAAAAGATATATTTTAAATAGTTTTTTAACTTGTTTTTTTAACCTTTTCAAAATCAGATTTCTCTAAACTTAAATCTAGATTAATAAGAACAGTATTTTGTTTGCTGAACATTGAAGCATATTGTTTTGTTTTTCTTTGTTTTGCAGTAATGGTTCAGTGGATTCAATGAACTTCCTACTTTATGAAGTTGGCGGTAACATAAGTATGTGAATTTTACTTGCTTGCACTAATTCTTGTTCAAAGGGAGGCTGGGCTACTAGTTTCAGGGGATAAGATTTGGCAATGGAGAATAACCACTGTTGAAGGAATAAATAGGCAGTGAGCAGCAACTAAGAATTGACAGCTTTGACCATTGCTCAGTTACAAAGCAGCATGGAAGTTGCTGAGAATTGTTCAGGTTGGGCATTCAGAGAAAATCCTTTTGATCAAATGTAAGAGACAATAAATAGTCTGGTTCCTACAACCTGACAAAAGCATAATCCTGATTTAGCATTATGTGTGAAATACGACGTGGTGGCTCAGTGGATTAGGACGCTGAGCTTGATCAGAAGGTCGGCAGTTTGGCGGGTCGAATCCCGAGTGCCGCATAACAGAGTGAGTGTCTGTTACTCGTCCCAGATTCTGCCAACCTAGCAGTTTGAAAGCATGTAAAAATGCAAGTAGAAAAATAGGGTGGGAAGGTAACAGTGTTCTGTGCGCCTTTGGCATCTACTCATGCTGGCCACATGACCACGGAGACGTCCTCGGACAAGCGCTGGCTCTTTAGCTTTAAAACGGAGATGAGCACCGGCCCCTAGAATTGGAAACGACTAGCACGCATGTGCGGGGGAACCTTTACCTTTACCTTATATAAGATAGTGTCTAGTATAAGTTGTTCCATATCAAAAAGAGAGGATAGCTGCCAGGTGAGAATGAAAATGCTTCCCAGGGACATACTTGGCAAATACGTTTTCAGCTACTACAAGTCCATTTTTAGCATTATGCTCAGCAGACTGTTTGGTTCTGTCATGAGCCTAATTCATCTCTATTTTCTCTTTACAACTACAGTAGAAACATTCTCTTCATAGGATCTTCCACCTTCCTATTCTTTACTTGTAACCCAGGAATAATGTTTCATGAAAAATGTTTATGAAATCATTTGAAACTAATGACTAAGCATAAAATAAACTCTAGTGCCAGGTTTATAGCTCATTTTTAAAACTAAACAAACTGTTTTCCCCTTCTAACAGATGAACATTGCCTGGATCCAGATACATATCTTTTAGACCTGTACCATGTGAATCCTCATGCAGAATGGATTATAAGGCAAACCCCGTCTTTTCCAAGAACACCTTAGGGAGTCTGCTTTGTAAAAAAAAACACCAAAAAAACAATGGAACCAAGAATTTGTATTAAATTGTTTAAACAAAGGTGAAATGTTGGAACCAAGCACCATATGTTCATGAAGATAACAGTTTAAATGGAGCAGCAGCTCCAAAATTGGAAAATTAGCAATTCCCTTTGAATGGTCATTTGAGACAATAGCCAATAGAAGGTGGCAGTGTTGAATGATAACATGGCTTATATCATAGAAAAGCTGGTAGGAAAAAAAGGACAGAAAGCATTTGAAAAAACTCATGCAGATAATTTGATTTTAAGGTTTGTTCATATCGGAGCATATCTCAATATGCAATAACTGGTTATCAGTGTTGACTTTTACAATGTGAAACTGAATATTTGAATTAAGGCTTCTTGTACAACCACATAATTTTTAGAAAATATTCCTATTGCTTTATTTCTGGAGAGCTTAATTGATAACCAGCTTCCTAGAATATAGGACAAAAATTGATTACTATAGTGGGAGTTCTGCTTTAAGAATGCTTCTGTCCATGGATGGGGTGATCATGCTATGTACAAGTAATAACTCTAAGTAAAGAATGTCTTCTTTAATGACTTTGAACATTGCAGTTTTACATAGAAGTGTTTATATAAGTTAAGTTTTACAATGAAATTTTATTTTTTAAAAGAATATGTTCCAAGAACATCTTCCTACTATGTCACAATAAACCATCTCAGTATTATTGTTTATATACATTTTTCTAATATTCAAATTGGATTTCATATTGTAATATATTTTCTTCTGCAAAGATCCCTAATTAGAATTTTCTTACACATTTTTTTCTAGGACAATTCATAAGTATCTGAGCCATACAATAATTTAATATTGATGCCTTTTTGTTTCTTTGATATACTTTTTTTTTTTAAAAAAATCACTTATGAATGTATTTAGGAAAAATCTGTTGCATTTGTCCAGGTTGTTCTCAAGAAAGCCATGATACTTCACTTGGACATAAATGTACATCAACCAACGTTTTCAAACCACATGCCAAAGGAAACCCATGTATTAGTAAGACAGTGTTTTTTATTTTGTAACTTTCAAAGAATTCATTTTGAAGATTTATTTTTAATACATTGTATTAGGTAGTTCACCAAACCTTGGAACTTAGTTGGATGATAGAATTGCAGAAGTGTGTGGAAATGATGCTGCTAAAAGTGATAATTTTATGTATGTAATTTCTCCACCTTCTCAATGTTTAAACATCCCGAAACCTAGTACCTTTAGATGTGTTGGACCTCAGCCTCCCATAGACCACGGGTCAACGTTGGCTCTTTTATGACTCGTGGACTTCAACTCCCAGAATTCCTGAGCCAGCATGGCTGGCTCAGGAATTCTGGGAGTTGAAGTCCACGAGTCATAAAAGAGCCAACGTTGCCTACCCCTGCCATAGACTGACTTGGGAATTGAAGTCCAAAATACACATGGAAGGAATTAAAATGTTATAATTACTTCCATTTATCACTGTAGTTTTCTCCTTCTAGATAGTGATAGTTCCTCCCTTTTCTCAAGAACATTCTGATATATACATTGGACTAATCAAGTAAGTTTAAGCATATCAAAGTCTGAGACTAGTTGTCAATTAAGTCCATTGAATATTGATACAAATTATTTTGATATATCAATGAAACAGATTAATACCAGTATAATAAATGATGCAGCTTGTAGAGCATGCAGATAGTCAAATGGAAAAAAAGTTTTGATCCATCATGAAAAACTTTGTGTGAGATAACCGAAAGTGAATAGTAGTGGATAAAAATGTTTACTTTGATATTTATAAAAATCTCAGTGCTACAACAATGAGGCTAGACTTTTTAAAACAAATATTGCTGAAATAGATTTTTGACATAATAATGATATGAGTGTTATAAAGGAGACACCTGTAATATATAAGGGAAAAACACCATCCTTAATTCTGTCCTTAACTTGATTTTTAAAATCATTTTGGTATGTTTTGTGTCCTTGTTGACAGTAGTTAAAGCAGTGAAGCATAAACTGGATGTTTTTAATAATGGTTTTTATTAATATTTTAATGCTGTGTTTAAAACAGTTACACAATAAATAACTAAACATATTTCCAAAAAAAATTTCATCCTGTTTTTTGCTGCATTTTGTTTGTTTCCGGATCTACTTCATAAAAAAAGCTGTAAATTTATTTAGTGATCAAATTTATTTGCTGCCTATCTCATGGTTCAGGTGACTGAGTGGTTTATAATGATTTTGTGTATGCAGCATGCTCAGCTGAAACACATAAATTAAAAAAGCACGTTACACCCTAACTTAATGACTACAACCAGGTCTACTATGATGTAGGGGATTTTTTAGGTGTAAAGCTAGTTTGACATGACTAGTTTTTCAGAACCTTGTTTGAACTTTTGGACATAAAACCTTTGGACTCTGGAATTGCTGTTTTTCATCCTTGCCAGATACTGAAACCAAGATGATGAGTCATTTCCCCAGAGCCTCTTCCTCTTTGAGTAGTGTCCTGGGTCTAGTTAGGTATACGGCAGGGGTAGGCAACCTCAGCTCTTTTATGACTCATGGACTTCAACTTCCAGCTATGCTGGCTCAGGAACTCTCGGAGTTGAAGTCCATGAGTCATAAAAGAGCCGAGGTTGCCTACCCCTGGTATAGGGCTATCCAGAATATTTCAAATCAGTTGTACTGAGTCTTTAGACCTCAAAACAAAATGTTTGAGCAAAACATGTTATTTTGCTTTGATGTGAAGCAACATTGAGCTATGATCAGGGCCTCATTTTTTTTGGGGGGGGGGAAATCCCATGTTGCAGTTCAGCCATAACTTGGTTTATTTCGGGGTTTGTGCTTTTTCAAACTTTTGGCAATATAGTAGCAGCAACCAATAACATCTCTGCTTCTTTGGTTTAGACTGGACGGGATAATTTGGAAGTGGAGTGATGAAAGGAAATCAGTGATTTTATTTTATTTATTTTATTCGTTAAATTTATATGCCACCCATCTCTTCAATAGGTGACTCTGGGTGGCTTACTGAATGTAACAGCAATTAAAATTAAGCACACAACCGGACAGAATACTTAAGTTACTGGATTCTAGACTCTACTTAGCTTTTCGCTTTAATGCTATTCTGTCTATATGAGGACCCAGATTGTTGGGGGCAATAAGCTGACTTTGTTATAATGCCGCTTGGGGTGTGTGTGAAAGCCCTAATAAGCAGGCATATACATAGAATGAAGGCTACTGCTAAGCTTGTAAGCCGCCCTGAGTCTTCGGAGAAGGGCGGGATATAAATGGAATTAAAATAAATAAATAAATAAATAAATATGATTTGAGCACTTAAACAATTGTTAACCTCACCTTTTCATTTCTTATTATCTCTCTTTAAGATTCAGCAAGCTATCCAGTTGCTTATTTCTTTTACGTTCTGTTTCAAACTGTTGCACATATAAGAAACTGAGAACATTGCATTTATGATCTAGTATGAGAGTAATTCTCCTATTTTTTATCCTGAATCTTTAATCACCTCTGGTGGTTGCTGTTGTTTCTGAGTATTTCCGTGTGGATTTAAAATAGTTTTGGAACTACATGCTGTGCTTAATGAGAGTATTTATAGTGTGTATATGTATGTCTGTATGGCATATTCCATTTTTTAATATGAAGTTGGTTGGTGGAAGGAAGGGAAATAGGCAACAAGGACCATAATAAATGAGAAAGATGGAAGGGAGAATAGTGGAAAATGGGCTCCTTTCAGGTGCAGGCCTATACAAATACTATAATTAACCTTAAGTGTGTATCTCCTGCTGCCTTCATTATAGCCTTTTATGTACAGATGTAAATTGAGGTGGCAGCTCTCTTCTACGCTGATGACACTGGTAAGCTACACTTTGTACACAAGAGTAAAATTGGGTATTATTTATAACAAACCAACAGAGCTGGTTGATGATTTAGATTCCAGTTTACAAGAGACAATTAAGAATATTACATTGTTTTCTGTCTTCTTTTTTAACCAAAAAGCAGAGAGAAAATCATGGGGCTTCTTTAATAGCCCTTGTGAGTCTACTTCATGTCCTTAGAGCACATTTGTTGTGTGTTGCATTTATTATGATCCACTTGTTATTATCCATAATTATTTTGCTTGGGGGAGGTCTCTTACTCAACAGCAAAATTTGCAACTTGATGATGAACTCTCAGCTGCCTGTATTTAAGGTAAAATTACTGCAATTAAGGAAGTGATCAGTTCATGTAGCTATCTGACTGACTTTGGACAGAACAAAAGGACAAAATTAGAACAGCTTTAGTAGCATCAAGGCAGGGAAGAGGGCTGCAAATTTTAGGAGCAACAAAAGTAGCCTGCATTTGAAATGACAAACTACATAATCCTGGTTGGGCTTATTCTTTCTATAACCAGACAACATTGCACCTATTCTCAGAAATGTGTAAAGTGGAATTAAAGAATAATATATAAAACCAAATGTAGCCCAAAATGTATGGAAATAATAATAATAATAATAATAATAATAATAATAATAATAATAATAACAACAACAACAACAATAACAACAATGATAATATAGAGTTGGAAGAGACCTTGGAGGTCATCTAGTCCAGCCCCCTGCTCTGGCAGGAAACCCTATACCATTTCAGACAAATGGCTGTCCAGTCTCTTCTTAAAAACCTCCAGTGTTGGAGTATTCACAGCTTCTGGAGGCAGGTTGTTCTACTAATTAATTGTTCTGTCAGGAAATTTCTCCTTAGTTCTAGGTTGCTTCTCTCTTTGGTTAGTTTCCATGCATTGATTCTCATCTTGCCTTCAGGTACTTTGGAGAATAGCTTGGCTCCATTTATAATATATTCCCCAATGTTGGTTTGGTTTGTTCAGCAACCTTGCTAGATGCAGTTAAGAGTTGTGCATACTTTCACTGTGCAGAGTACTTAGAAATCATTTTCACAATAAATCTTTGAGGTTGACTGGAATGGGGTGCAGATGAGTTTTGCATACAAAAGATTCACAATTCAGTCCCTGGCATCCTCAGATTGGGCTTGAAAAGGAGCCTGCCTTTCACTATGGCGAAGCCCTGCCCATCAGGATAGATCGCTTTTACCAAATCTGATAATTTTTTCAGATATACTGTATATGATTACAATTCTAGCCATTTCCACCATATCTTCTCTTTTCCTCCCACCTACAGAGTCTTCTAGGGATCTTGATAACTTGTATATTATTTTTAAATTGGCTTAATAAAGATATTGTCTAAAATGAATTGTGAAATGTCTAAGTATATGCTCTTTCAGATAACTTTATAGCTTTTTTAAAGGATACACATTTGCTGCTAAATTCGTTGCAAGACTCCAGATGTCATTCCTCCAGGATTTGCTTCTGTTGGTATAATCAACAGATCCCATTATATTTAATTTACTAGTTCTGAACATATCTTACTACTATTAAAAATGCAAATGTTGCATACAATTACAGGTATCCTTGACTTATCACCACAGTTGGGACCAGAATTATAATTATTAAACAGCAATTTTTGAATGAGTTGCAGCTGATTTTATGACTTTTTGCCACAGTTGTTAAGCAAATCACTGCAGTTAAGTGATTCTTGTGGTGGTTAAGCAAATTTCTCCGTTGCCTTTGTATTTCAGAAGCCGTCTGGGAAGGTCTCAAATGACAATGACTTGATCCTGAGATATTGCACCCATCATAAACAGGTGCTGAAGTGCACAGATTTTGATTATGTGACCATGGAGACGCTTCAATGGTTATCAGTGCGATGACCAGTCATAAGTCACTTTTTTCAGTGCTGTTCTAACTTTAAATGGTCACTTAATAATTGGTTGTAAGTTGAGGGTTATCTGCAGGTTAGTGTTATATAGAATGCAGCTAAATAAGCTAAATAATGCCCTAATAAGCAGGCATATACATAGAATGAAGGCTACTGCTAAGCTTGTAAGCCGCCCTGAGTCTTTGGAGAAGGGCGGGATATAAATGGAATTAAAATAAAATAAAAATAAATAAAAATAAATGCTTGTATTTGGCATATATTGGATGAATGATTTTTCCCCTCATGCGTCTGCTATTTTATGGCTTAAAAAAAACTTTTGAAATATATTGGTGGAATATTTCTCTCCCTGCCCTCATGCCATATCACTAAATACAGGGATGTTCTGGAAGTTTTATAACCCAATTAGCTTTTTTTCTAATTGCCACGCTTTTGTGAATATTTGCCTTAATATTTATTTAATACTTTATAGAATGCATTCTAGTTTAGGAAAATTTAAACACTGGTTAAAATTTACAATCTTACAATTTCTCTTGTTCAGATATGTGCAGGTTTCTCTTTCATGTGAGAGTTTTCAGTGACGGGTTTTTTTTAACCTCACAGAGAATGTTTCCATCCTTCCCAAAAAACACACATAGACAAACATCTGTTTTCCATTTTCAAACTTATCCATACTAAAACTATTTTAATATTATACAGTTACTTTTCCTGATATCACTGTTAACAACCAGCACTGTGTATCAAATCAGACTGGGTTTTTCCCCCTTCAAACATAGCATAACAGATAAAAATATGTCATCCAAGAAATATATATATTACTGACCTATCACCATAGGAAAATGTAACTCAAAATAAATGAGTTCATATGCCAGTGATTCCAGAGTTATTATTAAAACACTTTGGCAGTGAGGAAATTGCTTTTCATAAACATCCTGGGTAGCTCTTCTGACTTTTTAGGATTACTGCACAGAGAAACGTACTTAAATCTTTAAAAAATTCACAAACTATCAATAATGAAACAGGAAAAATTATCATTTCTGGATATGGACATGATGGAAGAGAATAGGACAAAAGAAAAACACTCATTTGTCAGATGGTTGGAATATGGCATACATTTTGACATGATGAGCGATTTGATTTGGATTCTTGTTTACTTAATAAGTTAAAGGTAGCAAATGTATATAGTCTAGAATACAATGAAGTCAGGATCAAATCTGAGTTGGTCATTGGGACCAGAGGGTTTATTCTTCCAATCTTTTGGACTCATGCTGGAGCCCATCTTCAGAGAATGTCTCTTCTTTCTGGAGACAGAGAAGTTCTCTGAGGATGGGCTCCAGCACGAGTCTGAAAGCGTGGAAGAATAAACTGGTCCCGGTGACTGACTCAAATTGGATGCTGCAATTATCCTGAGACACACATGCTTACCTTCATTCCCAACCTAAGGAACCTGACATGCTAGTTTAATGTTGAAATAGAATTAGATGGTGTTCCTGGCAATATGGCAAATAGTTCATTACCTAATTGGCCTGTGAAGCATCATTCAGTCTTTCTAGCATCATCTTTCTTTTCTTCAAACCCTAAACTAAGAATGAGCAGTTGAAGATCCTGTAGAATGGGAATGAATGACAACAACCTAGATCACCTTATCTTTATTGACTGCCAACTGTATTAATAATTGTAAACTGCAAAATGTGTTAAATAATTTCAATCCAACTACTCCATTCCTACTGAAATATGATGTGAAGTTCATCATTTGCTCTCTAACTTCACTCTTTAAAGCAGAAAATATGAGGAATCTTAGCCTTGAAGGTAGAGAAATTTATAAGTTTGGGTCCCATGGAACTCAGGCTTATCTTCCTGGGGCAACAGACTCATCGGCATGGATATTGGCCTGAAATATTGATGTATACTATTCATTGAATGATCCACAATGTTTAAACTTGACAGTTTAATGCTACATAAACCATTCACAACAGGGTATATGATATGGGACTGGAGTGGATTTTAAAAAAAAAAGTTATAGAAATTTAAAATAATTCTTGGCCAAAGGATGCAAACACATGGAATTAAGAATTGTTGCTTTTATGTTCTAAATCTGGTTTCCAAAGGCACCAACTGTAATGGATTAAACTGAGTGGATAATTTATGTGCTTCAATTTCTGTTAAAATATACTATGAGAAACTCTGGATTGCTGATTCATGGACTAAATCATGACACTTGTAACAATCTGAAGGATATAATTTATTAAATGTATTTACAAAGATGGGAGCTTCTCCAGATCTTGGGGAAAGATCTCTCTAATCTAGTCTGCTGCTCAGTGCAGGCTTTCTCAGCTACAATATTTTTGTCTCATGCCATGCAGCCTCCATTTATACTCCCTGTTAAAGGGAACCTTTTTCCTTCTCTAGTAATCCCTCCTATTTTTAAAAAGCAGTTAGCTACTGATGAGGAAATTGTAATGTCCACCTGCTAATTCTAGTTTTACCATCTAGATCCAATCTTGCTTACCTGATTCAGATGTAAATGGTGATCCAGACAGGCAAGGGGATACAATTGGATAATGGAAGAGAGTTCTTTACTAGATAAACAAGAAGATAAAAATGATAAAAGATAACCCTCCCATCAAATATACTGAATTTACTATTGCCTAACATGAAAAAGTTTTAAATCAGGGTTATGTATTCCACTGTGTCATGATTGCTTGGTTTGGTTTGGCATAGTACTCTGTATAAACCAGCCATTATAGTTTGTAAACCATAGTTGGTTTAGTGTGTGACATAAAGCCAGCCAACTGGCCAGGCAAGCTATGGCTTTATGTGATATGTGAACCAGATCTTTGTGTCTTTACAATTTCCATATTTAAAAGTTGATTCAAAAATTAACTTTTGCTGGAGTGTCTGTTGATCACAAATAAATAGGTAAAGTGAAATGTCATTTGTGCACAACTACTTAAAAGGCTACCCTCAACAATATTTAGAGAATGTAGTATTATGGAGCAAAGACTCTATTAGCCAGACTTTTGTTTAAATGTAGAAATGTAGCCAGAATGCTGGAGAGAAATGGCTTGTCTAAAGGAGATGCTATGATTGGCATCAGAAAAGGACCTGTGAATAAGCATGCAAATATTGAGATCAATAAACAGTATCAAATACTCCAAAAGAGATCAGAAGATTCCTATCTGAAATTTAGAATGTGTCAATATCCATTGAAGAACGGGACTGCTGTAATAAGAGCAGAATTTTTGGCATGATTTTTTAAAAATGTAAAGCCTACCAGTGTGCATCTAGGAATAAATTATTGCATGGCAGCTAAATTGAAGAAAATTATGAGTATTTTTCGCCCCATCCCTCCTGGAAATCTAGACATGTAGACCAATCTGAGTTGCTAGGCAACTGAGCCTGCACATGGCTGATAACACTCAAGGCATTATTTGCCTGCCTGACTGCACTGAATCAGAACAAAGGCCAGCTAACGAAGCTTTCAAATACTGTTGGTTCTTCCCGTTGATGGTTCACCACAGGTTTTTCCTGCATATTTCTGACAGTTACACATCCCCTACAAAGACAAATGCCTCACAGGTTTGAAAAAGCAAAAATCCAATGAAAACTAGATGACAAAGTAGATCATGTATGGCCACCGAAAATGTCTGACAGAAATTCAGTAATTCACTTTACAACATGGAGGAACTCTGGAAAGAGAGATGAGAGGCGAATTAACTGATATATGGAGTGATGGGATTCAACCAGTTCAGAACTGATAGCTAATTTTTTGTTGCCCAGGCCCAGAACAGACTTCCGGAAGCAGCATCCACACAGAGAACTGGTTGTTCACATATTTGAATCCCACCACTGGACATATGTATATATTGTATATACTTTATATGTATATGTTGTATACTGTCAGAGACTTGAATTTATTTAGAGGGATTTTTGGATCCAGTACACCTTTGCTGCAAATACTGAAGCCAGGGGGTCTCCTAATATCAGAATATAATGAGAATAGAATAAACAAATTGTGTTTATGAAACTTTCTGGATCAGATTTGATTCAGATTCTATTATTTGTCCTGTGTGTGTGTCTCTTGATAATTCATGTGATTCATGTGATTTTATTTTTTAGTTTAGCATGAAATATTTGACCTATCAAGAACTAGGTGCATCACGCATATTCAACAATTCCTGGCTAAAAATATGGCATAGTATTATGTGTGAATAAGTATTATATGTGAATGCAGCCTTAATATTTAGAGATTATAAATATCTGTTTGCTTGTTAATAATTTAGATTTCTAAAGACCATTCAACTCATCACCAACTCTAGGTGGCATATAAATTTTAAAATGACAACATAATTCAGTGCCTTAAAGTAGAATACTTAATAAGATAAAACAACATTTCATAACAGGGAGAGCAAAGGTATGCTATCTGTTTCATAGTGGACATACACCCTGACCTATTTTATGGCCTGAGAAAAAAGTTAGGTGACCAAAGCTTATTTGAACGAAAGAAGATGCAGAGCAATGCTATTGTAGCATGCACTGTGACATTTCTATAAAATATCATTGCTTGATAATAGATGATACTCAGTGCATGCCAACCCTGTCAGATACTTTAGGGCAGGACAAAACCATGGGAGAACAACGGGGTTTTTTTTTGTTTTTTTTAAAGGCCTTATTCCATGTAGAACTTTGCAGATAGCAACCAATGCCTTGAAATGTATTGGGAAGACATGTTACATAACCATGCCAACTTACAACTACCGGTATATCATATATATCTGCTTATGCTGCTGCATTTGGGGCCAGCTGAAGTTTCAAGGACAACCCCATATGGAGCATATTGCAGTAGTAATGTCTGTGAGTTGAAGTTAGCAACCTTCCCTATCTAATAATCTGTGTTGGACATTTTCCAGAATTCCTAGCCCGCATAAGCTACGAATTCTGGGGGTTGTAGCTCCTGAACATTTGGAGAACATCAGGCTGGAGATGTCCACAATATAAATTGATAGCACTCTATGGTAATATCACCATAGTATTCTTCCAAACCACGGGAAAAAAGAGCCAATTTATACTACACAAATTATTTGTAAGTAAAGCACACATACGGTAAGTATACCAGTCATATAAGGATTTAAAATATTTAGTAACTTTTTCCTAAGAATATATTGTACTTGCTCTGCACAGTAAAATTCAGCTCAAATTGGAATAAGGTTTTCATTTTTTTTTTTTTTTGCTAAACTAGTTTTCACTAGCCTAGGGCATCAAATTGTGGAAGTTGATTTAACTGACACAGCTCTGGAAACAAATACAGTTCTATGAGCAAGATAAAATGATAACCGTTATGTCAAGATTTACATAAAAGTAATATAGTAACTGCTATCTTCTTTTGTCAATCAGTTAAATAGCATAGAAACAAATTTTTTGGCAATTATTTCTAAAATATGTGCCTGGAAATCCTACTATTAAGTATGATTAAACCTCAATGTAAACAATATAGAAAATACACTACATACAACGGAGATATCAAGATGAAATCTTTAAATTCCTTCTGCAACTCCAGGTAGTAAAGCCCTGTTCTGTATAGAGAAGGACAGAAGGAGAAGATTAAATATGTAATATGAATCCGAATAGGGCATTTCAGGATTGCTTATGTATTAATAGCTGAAGTATTATGTGACATCTACAGGCCAAGTTATGTTTGCTTTATAATAGTGAAAGCAGTTTATAATTTGGAATCGAAGTCTGGGTTCATATTACATTTAGGTTTAATGAGATCATCTGAGGTTTGCATACAATTGTCACAAGTCAGTCTATTAGAGTCTTGGGATTAAGATTTCTATATTACTGCCTACTTCTTTGGAATTCCACAGAAGGACTGACTTTCTAAAAGTCTTATCAAGAAAACTGCAGGAAATAATCTACACAATCACTAGGAGTCAATATTGACTTGAATTCCTGTGCGTGCATACACATGGACATAGTAATAATGACACAAATGCAAGTAGCAGACTGGATTGGCCAAAGCTCTATCTTCTCTACATCTATTATTTTTTTATAATTTCAAATGGACATTCCAACTGCTCTCCTTAATACAAAATGTACTTAACAGTTGACATAGTAGCAAATCAAGTCCAAATTTCATAACTAACTTGACTGGATTGTGACTGTAATAAAGATAGATTGAAAGTCAAGGAGAGAAGCAACCTAGAACTAAGGAGAAACTTCCTGACCGTTAGAACAATTTACCAGTGGAACAACCTGCCTCCAGAAGTGGTGGATGCTCCAACACTGGAAGTTTTTAAGAAAAGACTGGACAGCCATTTGCCTGAAATGGTATAGGGTTTCCTGCCTGAGCAGCGGGTTGTACTAGATGACCTCCAAGGTCCCTTCCAACTACTTCTTCTTCTTCTTCTTCTTCTTCTTCTTCTTCTTCTTCTTCTTCTTCTTCTTCTTCTTCTTCTTCTTCTTCTTCTTCTTATTATTATTATTATTATTATTATTATTATTATTATTATTATTATTATTATTATTATTATTAATTATTATTATTATTATTATTATTATTATTATTATTTTCAATCAGTAAAAAAACACTTCCAATCATCCCAAGAAATAATAAGTGAACAGAAAACAACAAGTTCTTTAAATCCTGCTTAAAAGCAAAAATAGGGAGGAAAATTCTTCATTTGTGGAAGGAAGCTCCATAAATGTGAGGATATGAATGAGAAGAGCTTACATCTCATGCTCATCAACCTTAATGATATGAAATGTGGGCCAGTGATCAGGACTGGCTGATCTTGTGCAGATTGCAATTTCTCTGCTATTGCATTTTCATGAGTTAGCAGGCCTAAAACACGGACCCAAAAGCCAAATAATACAATGAGATAGATGTGAGTAGGAGCTGAAATATATTTTTACGGCCTGATTATTTGAGGGACCCCTATAGGATTTCCAGAGGTGACAAATAGATTTAAGGAATTAGATCTGATAGACAGAGTGCCTGAATAATTATGGATGGAGGTTTGCAATATTGTACAAGAGGTAGCAACTAAAACCATCCCAAAGAAAAAGAAATGCAAGAAAGCAAAATGGTTGTCTGAGGAAGCTTTGCAAATAACTGAGGAAAGAAGGGAAGCAAAAGGCAAGGGAGAAAGAGAAAGATACACCCAATTGAATGCAGAATTCCAGAGAATAGCTAGAAGAGATAAGCCAGACAGGAAAGGAGTCCAGCAAGGCTGTATACTGTTGCCCTGCCTATTTAACTTATATGCAGAGCACATCATGAGAAAGGCAGGGCTAGATGATTCAAAAGTTGGAATTAAGATTGCCGGAAGAAATATCAACAACCTAAGATATGCAGATGATACCACTCTAAAGGCAGAAAGTGAAGAAGAACTAAAGAGCCTCTTGTTGCTGGTAAAGAAGGAGAGTGCAAAAGTTGGCTTGAAACTTAACATCAAGAAAACCAAGATCATGGCATCTGGCTCTCTCAATTCCTGGCAAATAGATGGGGAAGAAATGGAGGTAGTGACAGATTTTATTTTCCTGGGCTCCAAGATCACCACAGGTGGGGACTACAGCCAAGAAATTAAAAGACGCTTGCTCCTGGGGAGGAAAGCTATGGCAAATCTAGACAGCACACTAAAAAGCAGAGACATCACCCTCCCAACAAAAGTGTGTATAGTCAAGGCCATGGTTTTCCCAGTTGCAATGAATGGCTGTGAAAGTTGAACCATAAGAAAGGCTGAGCGCCAAAGAATTGAGGCCTTTGAACTATGGTGCTGGAGAATACTCCTGCAAGTCCCTTGGACTGCAAGGCATTCAAACCGGTCCATCCTAGAGGAGATCAACCCTGACTGCTCTTTAGAAGGCCAGATCCTGATGTTGAAACTCAAATACTTTGGCCACCTAATAAGAAGGAAGGACTCACTGGAGAAGAGCTTAATGCTGGGAAAGATTGAGGGCAATAGAAGAAGGGGACGACAGAGAATGGGGTGTCTGGATGGAGTCACTGAAGCAGTAGGTGTGAACTTAAATGGACTCCAGAAGATGGTAGAGGTCATGAAGGCCTGGAGGAACATTGTCCATGGGGTTGTGATGGGTCTGACACGACTTCACAACTAACAACAATAACAACAACAACAGGATTTCCAATAGTTTATGCCCGTCAAATAAGATTAGATGAGTTTCAGGTCCCTTCTACTAAACAGTGCCATTTATAGGGATGTAATTTACATATTTTACCCATTATGGTACCTGTTCTTTAGAATAATATTCACCTTGAGAGAGTCATACAATTCTATCCTGATGATATTCAAAAATTCCTTGAAAATGTGGTTGTTCTCCCAGGTCATCGAGGTCAGAGGATACTGGTCCCGTTAACTTATTCTTTGCTCTGCTGTGTATGTTCTTGTTCTAGATGTACTGTATATGGCACTTTTTCCTGTAATTTATGGTTCATAATTTTTAAGTGTAAGTTGCCCAGAATCATCAACGGTCAGGTAGCCTCCAAATTTAAATAAATAAATAATAAATGTGAACCATTCACTTTCTTCTGGTTCACCTGTTGTTCCTCTGAACTTGTATTAATCAGCAAAGTAAAATGCTCATTTTCACAGTGCCATTAAAATCTTAATAAACCAAGAAGCTTCCAAGAAAATCAGGTTGACTAAAATCTTTTCACTTTTTAAAAAAAGAGTTTTCTAGATATAATATGCCAGATTATTAATGAACTATAGACATAAATCTTATAATCCTTGTGTTTTCAGGATTGACATGCATAGTTAATTTAAACTAAATAGCTGATGAGGTTCCCCCAGGGCTAGTAGTAATAAAATAATTTCATAAGAAAAATATGAGTATGATTGAATACAGGATATAGAAGACTACACTTGATAAATTAATATGTTTCAAGAATACATATCATACTGGCTGAGTTTGCCTCATATTTAAGTCACAGACACAAAATTCAATCAATCATCAGACCCAAGAACAGTTGGCAGATTTGAAGCAAAATTACCCTATGTTTGAAATCTGGCCATATATACAAACCAAGACATGCAAGTAACCCGTTAAAAGTAGCAAACAAATGGAAATGAGTGAAACTGCAGCATGCATTAACTCAGAATAGTGGTTGTGAATGATATCCTAATATAATCTTAGAATGTATTCTTTCAGGAGGAAAGTTGAATATAAAAATACTACTTATATCCTTTACCTCAGTTTGATCCTTTCTAAATCAGGGATGAACAATGATAGCCCTTTAGATGTTTTTGAATTCTATTTCCAGTGGGAGTGATATTGGGAAAGGATGGTGGAAATAATTATCAAAATTGGAGAATACTTCATTGCCCACTCCTGTTTTAAATAAATAACCCTTACCTTTTATCCTTCTTTGCCAAACTGATCTCTGTTCTGTTTTTATCTTTCTAAAAGACTGCATATCTCACATTGGATGTATTTCATCTTAACAGAGTAATTTCACACAAAAAGAACAATGAATGATTTTTTTGTTTCTTTTCTGGAGCAAGCCTTGGAAAAATAATTTGTTGAACTTTTGCATCTGACATTTATTTAGTCAGGAAATTATTTTATATCCCACATTTTCACAGTTTTGCTAACAGTTCAAAAGCAGATATTGTTGAATATCAGATTTCCAAGTCTGAACATTCCATTTAAGACCATAGTCTTAAGCAGATATCAATCTATATCAATGCATTCATAAACTGACAATACTTCATTCCGGGAACCATTGTATATGATCATTTTGGCACATGTTGAATTCCACAGTATCCATATGTGCAAAGATGATAACTATCATTAATGTAATTGATATTACATTAACTATCATTAACGTAATTAATATATTTCTACTCCCTCTAAAAAAATCCTTCAAAACTACTAGCAAGTCACCAATAAATGCCCTTAACGAACAAGTCTCTTTTTTAAATTTGACTCTCATGATTCCTTCATCATTTTTTATGTCTCTATTCAGTACCTCAAGAACTGAAATGAACAACTGAAATAAAAAAGTGGGCATCTTTCTCTTGTCCCTTTTTGAATCTCACAAGTTTTTGTTAATTCTTATTAACAATTATTTGAGCTTTCTATAAAGTGTAAATTGGTCTTAAAATATTTAATATTATTCCTAAATTTCATAACTTCCTGAATTGTAAGCAATAAAATCTAATTCAAATTATGAAAGTCCATCTCTCTCACTGTTAACACAGATAATTGTCTCTTTAGAAGCTTAATTTGGTGGCTACTAAATGTCTTCTCGGGAGATTTTTTAAAAACTCTTCTTTCTTTTTTTAACTCATCCAAAATCCCTTGTATTTTCTCTTTCCTTTTCTTTTTAATTCACTATTACATTGTGTGACTGTCCTCTTACAAAAGCGTTCTTTGAATTCCAAACTATTCTTATTTGTGTTATTTTATTAAGATTATTCCAAAAAAACACTCTTTATTCTTTTTTTCAATTCTTCGCTATCATTTCCTTTTACAATATCTCATTCAGTCTCCATCTTCATTTAAAAGTTAAAAATACTGTGCTGTGGTCTGTGAAAGTCTTTGGTAATATCTCCACTTTATGAACATTAGTAACCAAAGTCTTAGAGAGCTAAATCTATTTTCTATTCTTGAAAAACATCTATGTATTTCATTAAAATAATTATCTCCAAAGGTGTTTATGACAGTGAGGCATTTGCAAATCAAGTTTCCAGAAAGGCTGTAAGCAGATTTGAACATGAAGATAATTACTTGGTTCCCAACTTACTCAACCAGTGATCAGGTGCAAGAAACTCAATTGCTCCAAAGTCCTCACAAGGACCAACTCTCTAAAGACAAGTGGGTGATCTTTGATCTCTGCTCCAGGGAGAATGTCATCAGTCAGTATTTGCCTCATGGCTGCTGATCTCACCACAGTGCTGCCCCTGCTTGGAGAAATGCTCACAGAAATACCTAACCCACCTGGAAGCTGGAATAGGTTTAATTATGAATTAAAGACTAAAATGCATGACTGAATTAGAGTCATTAAGATAGTTATGGGTGTGTATAAGAATCCATAGGTTGAGGGAGAATGCTATCTTCTAGTGAATGGCAATAATGAAATCCAGAAACATATTTTGTGGGCAAAATTCTGAATGAATGTGATCCAGAAGTGATGAATCATTGCAAGTTATACATAATGGAAATACTAGATCAGTTAGGTTATGCTCTTTGGTAGAAGATTTATTAAAGATGGGAAAATATACAGAGAAATTTTAAAATGTGCAAATGGATACGGTCTGTTGCACAAAAAGAACATTAGTTGAAGGAAGCAAAAATGGTTTGTATGCTTCTGCCTACTTTATGACCTGGAAGTGAAAGTTGGGAATGTCAGGGAAAAATAAATGTAAAAATGCAGTGGAATTGGATACTTGAGTGTAAATCAAATATAGATATGGTCAGTTCTTTAAATAAATGTCTTTAATTTATTTGGCTTGCAATTTATTAGTCCTGTTGGCTTACTATTTATTCTTATTTCCTAAACTTATTGTTCTAATTTATATATCAGCCCATCTCAGAAGCAAGTGACTCTGGATGGTGTACAGGTAGTCCTTGACTTACAACAGTTCATTTAGTGACCATTTGAAGTTACAATGGCACTGAAAAAAGTGACCTATGACCGTTTTTCACCCCTATGACTGTGGCATAGGTGGTCACATAAATGAAATTCAGATGCTTGTCAACTGACTTATATTTATGATGGTTGCAGTGTTGCAGGGTCATATGCTCATCTTTTGTGAGCTTCTGACAAGGGTTAACAGTTTATGATTTTTATGATTTTATGATTTTTGTCATTTCTATCAGCAAGAAGAGTAGGTTAAGCAAAACCTAATAATTAATTTGCAGTATATGATTTTTCTGATCCAACTAGTAGGTTGGATTTGTCAAAGTTAAACTGCTGAATGCTCTAGACCAGGGGTAGGCAACCTTGGCTCTTTTATGACTCATGGACTTCAACTCCCAGAATTCCTGAGCCAGCTTGGCTGGCTCAGGAATTCTGGGAGTTGAAGTCCATGAGTCATAAAAGAGCCGAGGCTGCCTACCCCTGCTCTAGACCAACAATAATGCTCAAGACTACATACTTTCATTTCTTTCTCAGTCTGTCTCAGTGAAGTAAGGAAAAATAAAAAGGCTGGATTAATGCCCCAAAATCTTTTTGAGTGTAAAAATATTTACATAATTGTTATTATGTTTCAAATCAATTTTGTTTTCCCCATCAATGAAAAAAACCTTATTGATTGTAATATCACATTTTATCCATATTATTTGATCCATACCTTGAACTAAATTATAATGTATTTAGTTTGGTTTTGGCTTAATGTGAACTTCATTTGTAAAGCAGAGCTTGTTACGTAGCACGTTGTGTGAAAGCATCTAGTTCTGATTAATTAGCATGAGGTTATCTAATGATTTGGATGACTAACTGAAGAAACTATTACTAATGCTAAGAGCAAATGACATAAAAATACAATTGGAACAGAATTTCTGCAGAAAAGTACTGGGAAAGAGTCTCAACTCTATTTGAGACTAGAAGAGAGAATCCTGCCGCTACATTAACACAGCTGCTTTGGCCAATCCATGGCAATCATACTGTCTTTCTGCCCCTTCTGCTGCAGTCTTGCAGCCATATGAATACTGAACAAATTGCAGCCATATGAATACTGAACAATACATATAAAATTGCTCTGCTAGAGCAGGCTAATGATGGGAAGAACACCTGACAATTTCAAATCTTGTCTTATGAAGGAAAATAAAATGTCAACACATAACTGCAAATGAATATAATCATGTTTCAAAGAGTGCTTCTGAAAGAGAACAAAGCAAGCTGGCAATTCCTTGATTCTGTCCTTAGGTAGCTTAATGTTTTGGTTTTAGAGCTCCAGCTTTTTATTTTCATTACCAATCCTGAGCTTCCATCTTTATTTTCATGATTGGGTCTGAGGTTCCATCTATTAATGTGCAACATTATTTTTTTTAAAAAGACTTACACCATCCAGGCAAGATCAATGCTGAAAAGAGCAAGGGAAAATTGTTTATTAGAAGAAAATTACAGCTTTGTGAATAATGGCAAAGGAGTTGCAGCTGGGGGCTCAAATGGAGCCTCCATTATGCTTGTGATTAGGGATAATATGTGAGAGAAAGAGAATGGCAGAAAAGCAGATTAGTTGAGTGGTGAAGGGACTAATAAATTTCAGATATTTTTCATGCATTTTCTACCTACTTAATTTTAGGAACATGATTACTTATAAACAGGAAGCAGCTCACATTGTAAGACAGAAAGAACTTTGCTTTTTGAAGCATGGGGCTTTGTTTGTTTACTTGGTAAACTATGGTTAAAAATCCTGACACAGTATTTTAGTGTGTAAATCAGACCACTTTTTCAGCCAAGCTAAGTTATAGTTAAGAGAGTTGTCACACAGATTAAAGCTGTAATTTGAGCACAGACTCAAAAAGGGTTAGTTTGAATGTAGGAAAAATAAAGAGCCAGGAAGATCTCTATCTGTTCTGTTTTAAAATGTAGCTCTGTCCCCAGGTGCCCCTCCTTTTTTTTTTTTTTTTTAAAAAAAGAGCATTGGAAATCTTGCCTGTTCCACCCTCCCAGATGCCAAATGCCCTGCTTGGGGAATTGCTGCTATCAGCAGCCAGCAGAAGCACTGATTCTAGCTTATCTTCTTGTGGCCCAGAAAGGTCACTGTTGGTTGTTAATCAGCTCAATATCTGGAGGCTCTTTGAGAAAGGCTAATAATGGTTTTGTTCATGTAACAGGGTTGTTTCATAAAGAGCCTACCTCTAACTCTACTAGATGGAGATCATGCAAAATCTGCTTGAAGTACTATGTTTAAAAAGTGACTATTGCCAAGTTTTTCTCTCACTGCTTGAATTTATAGGGGAAGATGTAGGGTGCCTCTTAAAAACTTACACAAGTTTTCTGACTTATTCCAGGATTACCTAAGCCCACTTGTATCTCTCTGATACATCCTTCCTCTGTGAGCCATCATTTGATTTACATGATGGTATTAAATAATCAAATACATAGAACTTCAAAGGAAACAATATTTAGTCATATCTCCATTTCTTGGCCGAGAGAGTTAGTGTTGTTCAAAGACATTGTCTGGGGTCATGTGGCCAGCAAGGCTACATGCCATAATGATCACTGGCTGTGAAAGTTTCAGATACAGAATATCTCAAAGGGGCAGTGATGTTTATTTCTGCCTGATTCCATTCCCATTTGCTCATCCTTTTCCCCTGCTTAAACTAAAATGCAATAAGCATTTTATCATATTGGGATTTGTAAGGTGCTTTCAATACCTTTGACTAAGATGGCCCAGTGGTTAAACACATTACAAAGCTGCAAAGCTGAGAGCCTGGGTTTGAGACCCAAACACCATGTGACAGGGTGAGCTCCCGTTACTTACCACAGGTAACAGTGTCCCAATGCCCCACAGCATATAGTCATGCTGTCCACATGATCAGGGAAAATGTCTTTGGACAATGCTGGTTTCCTCAGCTAAAAAATGGAGATAAGCACTGCCCCTAGAGTTGGACAAGGAAAACTTTTACCTTTATTTTTATACCTTTGACTGCTATAATTTCCCTTTCTGATTTCTGATTTCCCCGTCCAATGCCATTGCTAATAGTTTCAGTAAATTTACTTAATATTTCCCTCCACTCCAACTTGTGATCTTGTAGATATTACTGACATATAACTCACATCCCAGATAAACTAGTAATTTAATTAGTGAAGGGAATCAGGGACAATAAACAAATAGCAGACTCTTGAGTGAACTCAGTGTTTTAGAGTAAGCATTTGCACAGTGAATCCCTTCAATACTCCCATCAGGCCTAACCTTCTGCTGTTTGAGAATTTGCAGCCAGTTTCTGGAGAAGAAACTGTATTCACAATGAAGTCTTGCTATTCTTTGACTCAGCAAGATGACTGCAAAACATACAATAAGAAGGACATTCAAAAGGGAGGACTCTGTATTCACCACCACCACCATCTTTTCCGTTTATCCAAATTAGTTGTTTTCATTTCTTTGTAATAAACTCTGAATAAACTAATAATCAAATTTGATATATTTTAGAGCATGGCAATCTGTATACCTTCTTTTACACCATTGTGTATATTCTAGTTTTGGTCATGCATACAAACATAGGATTGCTGATAAGTTTATCACTACTTAGATGACAAGCATTCGGGAAAGATTTATAGGAGAAGGATGTACAGCTAAACATTGGAGGAACTCCAAGTGACTTTGTGGTATTGATTGGATGACCTTGTAGCGACTCTGTTCTCTTTTGTTTGAGAAAGAAAATGTATGAGATGTTGAACAGAGCAATTATAGGTGCTAGCCCATCCAGACTATAATACAAAAGGAATTCTACTGACTCCTGAACACAGAGCCAGGCAGTAAGCTTCAAATATGACAGTTACTTTAATTAATTGAAGCATTTAATTACCCTCAGGATGCTTTAAAATGAAAGTTAATATCTGATTGAAGAAATTTTAATTGATTAGTCTATCTAATCTAAATAGTCTGAAATCTGATATAGACCTATATTATGGGGCTATTTTATGGAGTTAGTCCAATTAAGTAATTGTGCATAATATATTTTGAAGTTTTGGAATTGCTAAATATTTGAGAATTGTTTTCTGATATAGGGTTTGTAGAAATTAAACAATATCTCTCTTGTGTTGGATCCAATCCAGTTGTGGCACAATTGAGAAATCTTATGATTGCCACTTAGATTTCCTGGGTTTGCCAGCCTGCCTGCCTTGGGTGTTATATGTCTGTACTTCAGCCTGGTCTATTTACTTCACTGTTTTCTGTTTGGCATATGCCAATGAGCAATAAAACAGACATGGCCCTCATTTTTGGAGAGGCCAACAAGCTGCATACCAAGTAATATCTTGGGAGAAAGCATGCTATAATTGAGGCTATTTACTATGCCCCCCACTTTACTGCTTTCTTGCACAGAATGGCAGCATTGGGCTTTCAAAAACCTGTCTTCCCTCCCAACTGGCACTGTAAAATTATTGTCTATAATTACCTTCCAGCTAAAATCAAGTTCCCCCTCCTGCTTTTCAGGTTCTTTTTTGCGCAGTAGAGTTAACAATAACCTCTCTCACCAGGGAGCATTTCAAATGACAGCAGGTTTTTTAAAAAATAAAATGAAAAATTTATGACTACAAAACACTTCTCTATTCATCAAATAGAATGTACAGTGATAAATGGAAGAATAAAGAGACCTGGGGGAATATCTGATACCCAGCAAACTGAGTGGTATATTTTAATTCAGCAAACAGAGTTTGAACAAGTGTTTGACTTCTTTTGTTAAGCCTTGGACTGTGCACGTTCAGCCATAATCTTGTGACGTCTGCATAAGTGTAACTATGTTACATTCTTCTTGTATTCTGTAATGGGGATTAAAATCCACAGTTTAAGATTCAGTAACCCACAGTATGCTTTCGGTGTTGCCATGCAGTAATTGGGGGGGATTTGATTTGACCTTACTTCCTTGAAAAAACTCTGTGGAGATTCTCCATCACCCAGGTCATGGTTGCCCCAAAGGTGCTCTTCAGAAGGCAACTGGACATTTTTTCCTTGAAAACATTTCACTGAAAACTGAAATTCAGAACTGAAGAAGCTTCTTGGATAAGAAGTGAAACATTTTCAAGGGAAAAAAAAACAAGAAAGTCCAGTTGCCGTTTGAAAAGCACCTTTGGGATTCCTTGAGAAAAAGTGTTCAAATACTTGCGGGTTATCATTGTATTCAACAGTGTAATATTGTGGTGATTCATAAGTAGATTTGCCATGATTTCTAAAAAATTAGAAATTAGAAATAGAGGCAAATTTAAACAAATAACAATAACTTTAACATGTTGTGGGAAGTCAACCCCCCCCCCCGGGAAGGAAATATTAAAAGGGCAGAATATTATATTTCCTCAAAGGATCTTAAAGAGGCAGAAAAGCCTGCCCAGTTTTTCTTAATAGCCCCAAGTCTTCCTCCCCCAAGCAGAAACCAGCTCTGTGGAAATGCAGATGTACATAATAATCCATTCAGGAAGGTTGGAGCCCTCCAGCTAGAAGCTTAGGAAGACAAAGGCACCTACATACCCCACCCAAACTCTAAGACAGGAAACATAATAGGATTGACCCACCACCACCAGAATGCCAGAAAGGCACACTCAGATTCAGGTCAAAGTATATGACACAGGAAATACAAAGCCTCCAACAGGAACAGGAAACAACTCCAAACAAAAGCCCAAGAGGGTATAAAAACCCACTCCCTACTACATGTGCTCTCTTCTCTTCTTTCCAGAGCCATCTTTCTGTCTGGCTCCCCTCTTCAATAAACTACAACCTTCTTTCTAAAGTAGTCGCCATGTTGTTTATTCCCTGCTTGGACTAGACCCCAAAGAAAAGTTTTCCTTTAACAATGTTGTCTTTATCCAAACTGCTCTCTTTCCATACAAGACATAAAAGTAATATATTTACCTAAATGTTTTAGTATGCTGTTCAACTTAGTTTTCATAGTTATTGATTTTCAGAAAAAAATTCACAAAAATGTTTTAAAAGCAATTAAAATAATGATTTTCACCCTCATGGTGATCTCAAAAGATGAAGGCAATAATATTTGATTGAAAAGGAATTAAAATTATATCTCTACCAATTGTATGTTTTATGTAGCTTCTGACACAAATTTGATCTATTACTGAGAAACTGTGAAGTTATGAATAAATATTGCTGATCATTAATGGTTCTTTTTCATGGTTTCCATGTAACTGGGTATTGGAAAACATCCTATACTTGTGACAGAGCAGCAAGTATACAGCAAACAAAGCTGACAGAATAACAAGCATTCACCAGTAACTGTAACATCTAGTTCCTGGACCTCGAAATATAGTTTAAATAATAACTATTTTTCAACACAAGAACAGAGTGTTTATCGATCTACCACATTTTTGCAATTTGTTTTGCTAACTTGGTCAAAACTATCAAAGGTTTGACTAAAACAATAACATGCATGACTAAAGAGCCTTGGTGGAGCAGTGGGCTAATGCCTCCTTAAGTAACACCAGCTGCCTGCAATTAGTGCAGGTTCGAGTCCCACCAGGCTCAAGGTTGACTCAGCCTTCCATCCTTCTGAGGTAGGTAAAATGAGGACCCAGATTGTTGGGGGCAATTAAGCTGACTTTGTAATAATGCCGCTTGGGGGTGTGTGAAAGCCCTAATAAGCAGGCATATACATAGAATGAAGGCTACTGCTAAGCTTGTAAGCCGCCCTGAGTCTTCGGAGAAGGGCGGGATATAAATGGAATTAAAAATAAAATAAAAAAATAAATAAATAGGAAATAAAATTATGATAAAAAATGACTGAAAACCACTATTCCACTGGAAAGCTTGTATTTAAAATCAAAATCAATGTCTAAATGCCTAAAATAAGGAATGTCATTTCTTGATACCCAAAAGACATTGATCTCTGTAGTCACGTATGTATTTTCTTTGATGAACATATATCTGAGGATGATCAGTGTCTTTCATCGTCCACATATATGTGTGTGGAACGCACTTCAGAGGTTTATTTGAGCATCCATGTAGGAGGCTATAAAGTGAAGATTGATTGCATTGAGCTTCAGGTTAGGCAACATTCAAGCTGGCCTTAAATTATGCCTACATTATACTGAGATGACTGAATTCTGTATCATACCACATCAGGTTGAAAAGTACTAACATATATTTGAATATGTGTAGAAAGCTATCTACATATGTTAAACCAGGATGTCAAGACAAAGTTGAATTGAAATATAATAATCACATGCAGTGTAAAGTGTTGAAGCTTAGAATCAGCTTTTTCCAACCCGACGCCTTCAAGCTCCCAAACTCTTGCAATAAAAATGTTGATTGTATATTTTGTGAGTTTGTACAGTAATCCCAATACATCTGAAGAACACTAAGTTGAAAAAGGCTCATGAAAGGAATAAAAAGATCTAAAGGAGAATTATTTTGATTGCATTTTGGTCAATATGAAAAGGAAACAAACAGCCAGAATATTTCTGGAAATCTAATACGGAAATATGAATAGCATGGAGTTGCAGCATACATTTATTTTGATAAATGAGATTTCGTGTCTTGATTAATCTTCCTTTTATAGGTCCAAAGTGAATTGTTTTTCAAAGCCATCATGATTTTATATGAACAAATTACAATTCTTTATTGAATCATTTATATTGGTCATTTTGTTTGAGTTTGCAATAAAACCCACCGTGTACTGAATGTCAATTAATTGTTTTATGCATGTATACTTTATAAAATACCCCGAAGCCCTAAGCCAGTAACAGCCATTTTCTTTGCTTTCATAACCCCTCTGAAAGGGAGGTAACTACTTTAACACATGACAAACTAAAAATGCCATACAGAGTTTTTTATGCCGGCCCAGTTGCTCAATCCATGACATTCTACTATGAAATTGGATATATTCAGTGGATTAAATAATGTATTTCCTCTATCTAGTGTGGAATGTATTAATTTATCCCTATATTTGAAAGGGACAGATAAAGAAAAGAGAGGATTTCTAATGATATACAATCAGATTGCTTTGCTTGGACTTTTATTTATTATCCTTTACTTCTAATGTACTATTCATTAAGATTTCTGATTGTGGCAACCTAAATGTTTGCCAGTGAGTTCAGGTTCAAAGTCTGGTAAAAATGAAGCTCTTTTGTGGGGTAGGGTGTAGTATTCCTAAAAAGGACTGTCTGGTCTGTTGGACAATTCTCATAGGTCTTTCAAAACATGAAATTCTGAGCATTGTGACATCTTCCAGCAAAAGACAATGTCCATCTTGCAACTAGCTGTTCATTTGTCTTGCTAAAAAGAATGAAATGTAGATATGGACTGGGGATGTAGTCTGGGATTTTTTCATTGGTGCTTTTTTGCCTGTGGTCCTTTTTTCACAATAAATAGTTAAAAGGCAATTAGAATGTTAATTTGTGGGGCTAATATCCTACAGTGGAGGCCACATGGACTAATATGCCCATCAGTTTGAATTAACAGTGTAAGGTATCCAGGGACTTCTCAGAGTGACTGAAAAAAGAAAATAAAAAACCAACCCCATCAGTGTGTTATCAAGGTTGACACTGAAAATGATGCAATCATGGTCAAGTGTCCCTGAAGGACCATAGTACTGAATAAAAATAAAAGCTGTTCTCAATCTTTTCTTTGATTCAGTGAGAAGAAAAGTATATTAATAGCTAAAGTATAAATTTCATTCCAGGTTCTTCTGTTTTTGGTTTTTAAAAGCTACTTTCCTGTGTTTGTGTATATTATCTTCCAAGTTATACAAGCAAGTTTAGTAAATATGGAAGAGATGCAATTTTGTGATGCAACTTCTGTGATGTGATTTTGTTTTCGCTCCTACCACTGCAGAAAAATTTGCTTAAAGTACATAAAATGCTCCTGTTTGTGTTCCAGACAGTCATCCTCCTCAGTATGCCTTTTCATCCTCCAGTCCAACAGTCAATCAGTATTCCATGGCTATTAAGCATGCTTGGTTCTCACTAACCTCATGACAACCCCATCTTTTCAATTTGAGGCTACAGCATCTACATGAATAAAGGACATGCCCTAGATATATCAAAAGTAATTCATCTGTGCCACAATAATGACTTAGCTTTATGTGACATTGATACGTGCAGAAATCATTTGGGGGGGAACATTTACTTACCCATCAGGCACTACCCAACCCAGCTGATGACAATCAAACCCAATATAGAGTAACATTATAGTAAAAACAGGAAAATGTTATCCTCAGAAATGACATTCAACATTGGGTTACATTTATATTACCTGTGGAACAAATGCTGACTTAAGGAATTTAAACTCAATGAAAGACATCAGAGAGAATATCAACCTGGCTTCCTGAGGATCTATGTTTGGCCCTTTCCTAACTAACTATGGGTCTATAAAGTTATTTTTATGGACAATAAAAGAATAGTAATGTACAAAAAATCTGTGCAGAATATACTCAAATGGTCAAATATAATACACACACACTCAGAGATACATTACACACAGGCATTCTAACAAGAGCAAAACAATGACAAGAATAAGTAACAAGATTCAAACATCAAAGGCTGTCTTAAATAATTCTGTTTTAATAGTTTCTGAAAACTTAATAGAGGCTGCTTGAAATTTACAGTGATAAATGTTCCAAAGAACCACTGATGCAACAAAGAAGCAATGTTTGTGGGATTATAGCCTGCTTAGCCCTCTAAAGTGGAAATTATTGACTGATTCTCTGAGGAACTTCTCAACAGGTGGAGAAGAAAGTATGCTGGCACCTGGTTGTTAAGCCATGTAGGGTTTAAAGGTCAAAAACAGCACAAAGAGAATGTATGCTTAACTGTCTCACACAATACTCTCTAGAATTCATATTACTAAATATTGGATGGATTGTACTATTCCAAAGAACTTTAGATAAAGATTCTGCTTCCTTTTAAATTTGATATATTTTTCACTGGTATTGTGGTTGGCTGCTGCATTTTTTCTTTTAACATGTAACAGAAAGCTTAAGAAATATTGATAGGAGTGGGCTATATGACCGCTTGATAGAAATAAACACAACTAGCCAAACTAAATATATACAGCTGCTATTTATTGTATTTTTCAGTTTCCTTAAAACAATATTCAGTAATTTGCATTGGATGATTATTTGAAAGGACCTAAAATCTAATATCTAAAATGTTTTCATATAAATACACACATACACACATACACACACACACACACACACATATTGCCTTCGTTTAATATATGAAACAAGCTTTTGCACAAGACACACACACACAGTATATATCAGGCATTATAGAGAATTATCTCTTAAAAACTTACTTGGAGTCAAGAAACTGTACATCAAAAACATACATGCATGTTAAAATGTTTAAAAAGAGGTAGATGAAGGAAAAAATGTACAAAGCTAAAGGAGTCCCATGAAAACCTAAATACAACTTTCCCCCCCAAAAGAAATAGAAGCTTTTTTAGTGATTTATTCATT
Organism: Vipera berus; assembly: GCF_964194415.1. NCBI lineage: Eukaryota > Metazoa > Chordata > Lepidosauria > Squamata > Viperidae > Vipera > Vipera berus. The sequence continues at coordinate 27,958,135 of NC_138204.1, forward strand.
TTCATTAAAATTATTGAAACACAGAGTTTGGATGATGCAATGTTTGAGCATTTCCCCCCAGTTTCCATATAACTACAAGACTGAGTTACACTAATGTCTGATCATATCAGTATAAATATTCTACAGGAGCTGTGGCAGTTCTCTTTTTAATATTTTTTCTGCTCATCATAAAATCTTTCATTTCTGTTATTTTGAAGCTTCTGTTGGCATTGCCAGTAAAGGAAGCAATAGATTAGAGTGAAATTTCAATGTGACAAATCTGTATGTAATATAACTAGGATTCATACTGGCCCCTTTGCAGTAACAGTAGTAGCAATTTGTATATCCAATCTATTAGTATTAGGCATACCAAAAATAATGTTACTGCCATATTATGTCTTATATTGGCTCTATCACTGTAGCTTTACTAAGGAACAAAGCGTGCAGAATACTTGTTGAGTACCTTTACATATCAGAGCTGACTGTAATGGCAGCATCTTTTAAAGGAATGTACCTTTAAAACACATAAATATACTCAGTAGCCTTATAACATACTTAACGGGTGTGTGTGAGAGCATGTTGTTGAACATCATAATCAGTCATCACTGAGGTTAGAGTCACTGATTGGTTATGTTTCCTCAAGTCATTTCGAACTCCTTGTGACCATATTGCTAGATTTTCTCCATGATGATCTATCTCTATCCCTAATTTCTTCTTTCAGGTATCCTTGAAAGGTTAGTGTAGATTAATTTTATCCCAAAGTATCACATATGTTTTTGAGGATAAACAAGCTTCTTTCAATAACTTCTTCAACACAGAGATGAAAACCATTTGTAAGCATGTACTGCTTGTACAATAAGTAAGTATTTGCCTAGCTATGAGGTAGCACTGAGCTCACATTGGCTGTTCACAACAAATACATATAACTGATCTTGTTCAATATGTGGATGGAAAATATTTCTGGTTTATAGATTGATTGAAAATTTTAAAAGGATCCTGAAAGAAGGTAGTGTCAAAACACTTCCATACAGATGTCAAGAATACGTGTACATAGGCATATAGCAAGAAGACTTAAATTCAGCTTGAAATAGACTTATTTTAGGAATTTCTTTGGCAAGGGGTACTGAGCAAAAAGTGGCATAGATTTTGGAAACTGCTACTGTATGTCTGTCTTCCAGGCATTGTTACTAGTGAGCTGTCTATGGTACTGAACTATGATAATTAAATAATGCAAAAAAATGAAAGATGAGTGAAAGATAGAATAAAATATGTCCAGACATGTCTTTTAAATTAGGCATTGACTCTTTCATTTATTTGATGAAATGGAGAAAGGGAAAAAAAAGATTTAGAGGGTGTTCCTCAGGGTTTAAAGGTAAACATTTCTCCTGTCAGTTGAGTCTGACTCTAGAGAGTGGTGCTCATATTAGCTGAGGTAAGCAGCCTTGTCTGAAGACATTTCCCTGGTCATGTGGCCAGCATGACTACGCACTAAGGCACACAGGATGCTGTTACCTTCCCACCAAAGTATCTATTTATCTACTCACATTATCATGCTTTCAAACTGCTAGGTTGGCAGGAGTTGGGGCAAGAATGGGAGCTTACCCCATTACATGGTACTAGGGTCTTGAACCTGAGCTGTCTGCTTATCAGATGACAAGCTCAGCATCTTCCAACCTGTTGAACCATTGTGCCCCCTTCCTCAGGGTGCATAAGGCCTTTAAACTTGTAAACTTTTTAAATATGTTAGCTTAATTAAGTAAAAGCTGTATTGTATTCCTATCAAAACACTTGTATGTTGTTTGCTTTGGGATATCAAAACAGTTTCCTTCATTCTTGTTTTATTTTTGTGTTGTGGCTAAGCAAATGAACTATGAATCAGGAAGCCCTTAATTTAAATCTCACCTTTGCCATGAATTGGCACAGAGTCAAATAGATGCTTGAGTTCTGTTTGCTGTGAATTATTCCATATAATCCAGTGGCTGATCTTGAAGACAGTAGAACAAATTTACTATCAGACTCTGTAAATGTCATTACGCTACGAGTTTTTTTAAATTTTAGACTGCACATTGAGAAATTATTTACAGTTGTGAGGGAGGAATAGGGGGGGAAAGTGGTATTTCAACAATAAGTAACATTTCTTTCACAAGTGATAACATTTTCCACCTTTAGTTCACCAGCAAATGCAGAAGGAAGTCACCATTCTAAATGTACTTTTAGGAAGCAACTAAAAATGAACAAAAAAGTATGTCTTACTAAATGTACAAAGACTTGGAACATACTGTAAAGTGAGTTCCTATTCTTTGATTACAAAGCTAACATATATCTATCAGTGTTTCTGAAGATAAAGAAGACAATATTGTTCCTTCCTTTTCATTATGTGTTAAATGAGGTTACAGTAGATTGAGAGGAGGATACTCTGGACTATACAGTACCAATATCAAACTCTTGATTCTGAATGTGTGTGTCTCTCTGTGTGTGTGCATGTGTGTGTTTCCAAGGCTATTCCACTTTAAAAAATGATAATTTATATTAAACTAACTCATGGGATTGGTAATATGCAATTAAATGTTTCCATTTTATGAGCTAGTTTATTAGCCTCGAGGGATGTATTTTTATAGAGGGAACAACATTTGAATTGTGATTTTTCCCAGTAGAGAATTTTATAAGTCAGATATTCACACAGCCTCAGTGTTTTGCATGCATCAGCCTAACTTGTATCCTCTGGCAGTGTGTTGGTGCTGCAAGTCTGAGATTGTCAGCCAGCATAAGCATCCAGGAGATAAGAATTTGAACAGCTGAAGACCCAATATAGCATCACGTTGTGGCAGATTGGCATAGCTCATATGTAAGAATGGGACCACAGATTTTCTGATATATAGAAATGATTTGTCACATTTACAAAGAGGCATCAATTTATTAAACTGAAGTATATATTTTTTACTTCTGTTCAAACATATCTGATTCTTGCAGTTTTCTTGGCAAGGTTTTCAAAAATGGGTTGCCATTGCCTCCTTCCTAAGCCTCAGGGAGTCCTTAACCATTACACCAAACTGGTCTTATATCTGTACAAAAAGAAATACATTTGATGCACAGTAACAATAGGTAAAGGTAAAGGTTACCCCACACGTGTGCTAGTCGTTTCCGACTCTAGGGGCCGGTGCTCATCTCCGTTTCAAAGCCGAACAGCTAGCGCTTGTCCAAGGACGTCTCCGTGGTCATGTGGCAGGCATGACTAGATGCCAAAGGCGCCCAGAACGCTGTTACCTTCCCACTATAGTGGTCCCTATTTTTCTACATGCATTTTTACGTGTTTTCGAACTGCTAGGTTGGCAGAAGCTGGGACAAGTAACAGGCGCTCACTCTGTTACGTGGCACTCGGGATTCGACCCGCCAAACTGCCGACCTTCTGATCGACAAGCTCAGCGTCTTAACTCACTGAGCCACCGCGTCCCTGTAACAATAGACAGGAGTAATTGTCATCTTGAAAACTATTAAAATATTTTATGTAACATATTAATGTACCAAAATAATTGTACTGTAATATAGTCATTCAAACGTACTCTTTAAATGTTTCTGGCTTCTGAAATGAGGTTCTCTCTAAGATTTGGACAGCTCCCACACTGATGGCATTAGATCTCACCTTAGAGACCTGGCTCCCAGATCTTGGTGTAGGGAGGATAGAACCCCTTTCTAGATGCGTTTGACACATTGCCTATGTCTTGGTGTTAGTTGTCTGGATTTTCCACCTTGTTTATTATCTTGATTGTATTTTTTTCAAGCTATTGTGAATCCTCCTGAGTCACTTTAAACTTGGGAGGCAGAGAAATAGAATAAAATTAATAAATGACAGCTTTTACCTGTGTAAATGTCACTTTTTTCTACAGTCTTTTTACTATGGAGACTCAGGCCTAACACTATATGATCTCAGGTACAGTTTACTTTATGCCATTTTTTTAAAAAAGTTCCTTTTTTAATATGATAGCATTTTAATGCATTTAATTAAATTGCATTTGTAGTTGCATCCTATAATCTCCACTTCTGCACAAATATAAAAATCCAATGAGCAACCACATCACACTGAAAAAGGCTAATTATCCAGATTCTGTTGTGACCTAATGTGTTTTTCAAACCCTGCCCCTACATTTGTTGTATAATAGTCATTTTCTGCTTCACTAGCTAGTCAGATAGGCAGGAAATGGTGTTGGCTGAAGGTCAAAGAACATCAAAAGCTGCCTCTTGCTGTCCCCTAGTGAGGGAGGTTTATTGCATTCATCTTAATGTAATTGCCGAATTTGTAGGCCAGAAAATAATCCAGAGGGGTTTGGCTGAAGAATCAAAACATCAAGGGATTTGGGCATTTAAATTATGCTGATAGAAAATGTTAGAAAAAGGATGAGAAAAAATGCATTGATAAACATAACTGAAATATGCCCCCCAAGAAGGACTAATACGCTTTGAGAAGATTCAGTGAAGATCACAATAAGACTTATAATAATTTCTAAAATAAATGTTTTTGAAAGATTATAAAACTGAAAGTGATTGACCCAGATAGAACCTAAGATGGGATTTAATCAATGCCCACTGAAGATTTTTCTACAGGGAATAATGTTGACTTGGGTGTGTAGCTTTAACAACATTGTTCCTGCATGAATTTTCTAGGATTTAACCATGCCAATGCTGAGTTCAGAGTGTATTGATCAGAAATAATAAAATCTCAGAGGAAAATCTCCTTCCCAAATATTCAAGACTATCAATGGTAATTATGCATATGGTTATATATTCAATGTCAGAGTCAACCTGACTCCCATTTCAGATTCCTAGGGAATGTTCTTGTGTTTCATGCCTTACTGTGGGTTCCTACCAAGATCTAGCTGGCCACTTTGGGAACATAGCATTTGAACATTGGTCTGATCCTACCAAGCACTTATTTTGTTATAACAATCTCAGAGCAATGTTTAATCAATTTTAATTAAATAAACTTTGAAGTGTAAGACTAGTTTGACTTTGGAATGTTACCAGAAAACTGATGGACTTCCTTCCCTTGCTACACAATAGGTATAGTTACAGCAGGAGGTCCAAGGAAGGCCAACTGTAGATCAAAAGCCTGTTCTTCAATATGTGCATATATGTGTATGTTGTGTATGTCAGTATGTATATATTATTTATACTATGTCAATATTAACGTATACATACAAAGGAACAAGTTTGCAGTTTGCAGTTGCATTTACCACATGGGTCCTCTTCATTCCCCACCAAACCCCCCCCCACACAGACCTCTTCCCATAGACAGCTGCTTTGCTAAACAGCCATCTGTCTGTGTACTTTAATTTGGATTCCTGCACTGAGCAGGAGGTGTTGACCTAAACAGTCCCTTGAAACCCTATAATTCTATGAATTCTGACTTTGGAACCTTGATTTGCACTGCCATATTTATTTTCCAATCTTGTAGTTGTAAGATATAGCACTATTGCTGTGCAGCTGATGGGAAAAGGAACCACACAAAGGGACTCATTTGATAGTGTCTCTTATCTCAGAAATGAAGCTGACAGCACTGGATCCTTCTGGGAATTTCCAAAATGGGATAAACAGAAATGATGGCCTGAGTTGCATGAACCAACGAGATACGGTGAAGAAATAATTCCCCATTGCTGTCATTCCCCCCATGGCTCACAATCTACATTATCACAGTCCTTTTGCTTGTGTATATTTGGCAGTTAGTCACAATGAAAAGCATATATAATATCAGCATAAAATGTGTCATTGAGATCTAGAGGGAAAATCATGTGTCAATCATTTCTGGACAGAGAAGTTAGAGGGCAATAGTTGATGCTGTAAAGCTTTCTTGCTTAAAATACCATTTATTTAGTAACAAGTACAAACACAAACAATTACAGACAAGAAAAGGCAATGTAGCTTTAGATATGCAAACATTTTGCAGCACACTTGAAGAATCAGGAGAATCAGAATATATGAATAAAATATAATAAAAATACAGGTTTTGGTTGATTATCTGGAAAAAAATAAATATCTAAAGCTTTTGTCAATAGGTGAGAAATAATGAAACAGAAAAAAAAAATCATTAGTTTGTGATACCAAGGAACATTTGAAACTACCACATAAATATAATAGGGAATGGACAATGGAAGAAACAATAAAGATTGCCTTTCTGACAGTGAATGATAGCTTTTGTTTATTAAAGTGTGCATTGTATCGTTCATCCTCTAATATCTCAAAATGTCACTTAGTTGAACTCTGATAATATGCAGACAGTTATTAACATTTATGAATCAATTATATTAAAATGTTATTTTTCATTAATAAATCAGCTAAAATATGAAATTAGTTGTCAGCAAAGATTTGTCTGGAAAACTAGCAGTGAACATGAAATTGCCAACTAGTCATTGATGAAATAAAATGCAATTACATTTTTTTTTTAATTTGGAAAATAATTTGCTTTTTAACTTTAGAAGGCAAATGGTGCTGGCTTGAGATGAAGTCCAAGACCTCTGGGAAAAACTGGGTTGCATTTATGGATCTACTGATTACCCCCTTTTTCATTTTAAATAGAAAGAATTATGTACATGATTATATTTTTAGCAAGATTTTTTTTAAAAAAACTATACATTGATTCCATGCCATGCAGGAGCAGGGAAACACTCAAAGACAGTAATTTTGGATGAATTTTGGAAAATACCTCTGGATACCAGTTCAAGCAAGTTATCACATTTATAAGCATATCCCTGTATAAATAGCAAGGTTTCAACAGCATTGTGCAATTAGACAAAGAAGGAAATTGTCCAAAAATAACAAGATTATCCTCTTCTCCTCCCCAACACTACTCCCTTGTGAGGTTACAGATTCAGTTTTAAAAAAGAGAAAATGTTGATTCTTATGAAGTTCTGCAACAGACACAGGAGGAGCAAATATTTATTCTGCTATTGACCTTCTCTGGCAAATAGTGCTGTTAGGTGGTTTGCAGCTTCGCACTTTAGGGAGCTGAGAAATCATTTTTAAAAAAGGTGAGGAAGGCTTGAAGAGAGACAACAGATTGTGTTGAGTGACTGTAATGAATTCTGTGAATAACTGCATTCCAAGAAGGCACTATCACAATGAATAGGACTAAATAAAATCCATGGATTTTTAGAATGACATCTGTCCAAACAAAAGCAACCTTTCCCCTTCCTGAGATGCCAACATTTTTGTCAAGTCTATTGAGCCACAGAAATAATCAGCACCTGCTTTGAGATATACAATATATGCAGGGTGGCTGCATGCATGCTTAAGCCTTTAGGTCTGCACATGTCAATCTTGTCATTAAGTCAAGTCTTTGCCATTAAATGGATTGGGAAGCTTGCTTCTCAGTCACTCACTCATTCCCTGGTCATTTGCAAAATGGGTTACTGTAATGTGATCTACATAGTAGTGCCCTTGAAGAGCATGCAGGAACTACTGCAGGTGCAAAATGCACTGGCATAGGCAGTTAAATGTGCTCTTCAATTGGCATACAACAACTATGTCTGTTCTGTAAGCTGCACTGGTTGCCAGTTTACTTTCAGGTTCAATTCAATGTGCTGGTAATGACCTATGAAACCCTAAATGGTATGGGGCCAGGTTATTTGAGGGACTGCCTCTCCCTGGTTACATTTCCCCATCCCATCAAGATTGGCAAGAGAGGCATGTTACAGGTCAAGGTATGTCATCTGATGAGATCCAGGATGAGAGCCTTTTCTGTCATGGCATCTGTCCTTAGGAACTTCAGTCTAACTCTGAGGTTAGATTGGTCCCAACTTTGTTGGCTATTCAGAAGACTCACAATACATGGCTTTGTTATCATGCTTGGTGATCCAGTGGTGGCATGGAGCCTATTAACTGGCTGTAGTTAGTTATTATATTGACTGTATTTTCCTGAATATTATGTTTTAACTGTTTTAATTTGGTTTTTAATGATTTTCATTTTGGTTGCTTATTTGTAACTATTATTGCTTGTTGATTAGTCTGTGAGTTACCCAGAGTCACATATGTGAGATAGACAGCTTCATTAAGTAAATAAGTTAGTAAGTAGGTAAGTAAAACACCAAACATCTGGTCAGCATGGGCTATACTAATCAATTTATGTGGTCCAGAGTGGGTCCATCTCTCTCCAAGTTGATAATTATTGTCATAGGCAACCATGTTTGTATAGGTGCATAATAAAGAGCTAGTGGGTAATCCAAAACTGATGGACAGAGATGCAAAAATAAAGGTTTGTGTTACATCCACTCTGCCTGTATCCCTTCTGTGTTTATGGTCTGCTGGAGGACATGCCCTCAAATGAGGAGAAGTGGAGCCAGAAGCATTGAATAGTAGCAGTCCAGGTTCCCAGGACCCCTCACCCTCACCCACTGATGAGTTTCTCATAAATCAGTTCCTTTGTCCTAGGTCATGGTGCTTAAGGAAGATTCTGAAGCAAAGAGCTGAAGTTGATGATCTGAGTAGCTATTAAAAGGCATGGAAGTGTTAATTGGAAAGTGGACTCTGAAGCTCCCAAGTAATATGTTTCAGCTTATTTATTGCCCTCTCTCTGAAAATGATAAGAACAATTCTTCAAAACTCAGTTCTGATCTGTATGTGCACCGCTTTGCTATTTCTTGGGGCCTAGTGCTTGCCTCATCTTTTCTCTTGCTTCTCGTTTGGATTTGTAGCCACATTTATTTGTTGACTGGGTTCAATCTGTGCCTGTCCTTTTTTTACCACAAGCATACTCTAGCCTCAAGGTATTGTAGAATTTTTCCCCCCAAAGGCTGCTAATTTTCTATGCACCATGAAACAATCTAAGCTTGCTTATTTCTTACTGTGACAGATTTATAGGTGGCTGATTTAATGTTCCAGCAAGCAGCTGATCTGGCACAGAAAACTGTGGCCCTTAAATTTCAGTAAAGAGAGAGCAAAATAGGGGCTTTTGGATTTGAGGATATTTGTGAGACTAAGGAGAAGATGGGGCTTTAAATGTTTCAAATGCTCAAGATATCAGTTTCAACTCTTAAAATTGGATCTTCTCAAAACAGGCATGCCCCTTTTCACTTTTCACATGTACCTCTCAACATGTGCAAAGCCTAGTCTGTCCCTCATACTCTCAAAAGCTACACTTCCTAATATACATTACATCCGTCAATGGGACATGGAGTCCTAGTTTAGGGGTGTTCTCAGGTCAGAATCAAATGAAAATCATATTGTAAACACTAGAATACAGTCCACATATAAATTTAATCCCCGTAAAAGCTTAGGAAGAAACAAAAAACGCAAGTGTATTTTCACTTTGCCCACTTATCATTGCAGTTCCCATACTAATATTAAATATTCAAGCGACTGAAAATTTGCCTACACAGCTCTTATAAAGATGCTTATATTCAGTAGTAGGGTGTATTCTAATTAACTTATATTGTGACCTTGGGCCAGTCCTTCTCTCAGCCCTAGGACAAAGGCAATGGCAAACCACTTCCAGAAACACTGCCAAAAAAACTGCAGGGACTTCTTTAGTTAGTTGTCAGGAGGGAGGGAACAAATAAACAACTGGGATGACTGCAGTGAAGGCTCAACCTTGAATTGCCATGAAACATATTTGTATAAACAAACCTCCTCATCTAAAGTTGGTATGATTGGCATATAGAGAACCCTAGCCTCAATGCATGGTATCTCCTATTAAAGGAACAATTTTCTGTTTTAAGATCTTGGGAAGCTGCTATGGGACATAGTTGACAATACTCAAGGGAATAGGTATCAGTTGTCTTTGTTTTATCATCTGGGGAAATGGCCAGTAAAGTGAATGTTAAGATTAAGTATGAATTTGAACATGGATTTCCAATTCTATATTACAATTTTATTTTACAATTTGATTGCTACTCTAAGGCCACAAAACTTCCAGCCCTTCAAGGTAAACCAGGTCAGAAAACAGTAAAGGTTTATGCTATTTTTGTAGGATATAAATAATATAATCTTGGAAGCCTACCAGAAGGCTTCTAGTCCACAAGAATCCATATTTACAGGGCTATGTTTTAGTTGCTTGCTAAGAGACCTGGGCAATAGGCATTCATTTGGTTTCAGTTAGGATTATCCTTATTCTAAAAAGATGAGTTGCCTGATAAGATCATAAAAATGTTGCCTCCAGAGGCTCAAGTTTAGGACCAGATCATCCAAAATTTCTAGGGTTTTATCAGTGTTCTGACCCATTGCTTTTCTCACTAGATTCTTTTTTTTAAATTTTTATTAAACAAATTTTAAATAAAAAACAAGAACATTATTACAAAGTACTAAAAGGTGCATCAAATAGAAAAAACACCAAGACATCCTAGACACCAAAAAAGACAAGAACAACAACATTAGACAGGACCGGGGAGTGTAGTACTACCCCTAATTTCTTTTTCTCGTACATCCCAGGCTAAGTAACCTTTAATTACCAAATATTAGAAATCTATAATTGTATATATCTCCAGATTCTATACCTCAAATAAAAATAGACAATCATCTAGTATTTCCCCCGTTGAGATTAAATCTTCTATTTTGTAACCATGAATACCAGGAGTCCCAACTTTTATTGAGCCTTGGGCATCTTTGCAAGACAAGATTACAACAGTTATCTATTTCATGTAACCAACTTGGACAAACCAAGCCTAAATGTGTATAGACCAACTGACCATATATACCATAAAACTGACTCAGCATTGTGATTTTCCAAAGTACCACATGACACAGTAATTTTGATGGAGTCAAGTGGAATTGGCTAATAACTGAGCAAAGCTATTTGGAATTTTATGTAAATCTCTCTGAATTGCTGCAATAAGTTGGCTTTGTAAGTCACCTTGAATTATTTTCTTTTCATAGGGGAAGATCAGAATATGAATGGGATAAACAAATGCAGCTTTCAATGTCAGTGACTTCAAGTATAGCATTCTCTATCATCTCAAAGGAAAAAAATATAACATTAAGTATATCTTATAAAAAGATTCCATTTCTTTTTCCATCCACTATTTTACTATCCCAAATTAACTTTCTTCAAGATGCTACAATTCTAATGAGTTCATTGTGAGAACTGATATATTGTCACTGTGCAGTGACTCCAAATATACCATGCATAAGGCTGCAGAGAGGACTCTGGATCAATATTTTGATTTTAATAATGGGGAAAAGTTCACATAAGGCATAGTCTCCTGTCAACAGATTGCAATTTGGATTTGGGAATAAGTATGTGTTTGTGTGGCATGGAGATGTACACCCAGTTGATAACAATCAGATAGGGAAAATAAAACTATGTAACAAACAAAAAGTTAACTCACCTGGCATCTGTTTGACAGTTTGGGGATAATTATATGTGAAGTTCACAATATCTTTTTCATGGCTTTTCCAAGAGTGTGAGATGCCAACATCACCAGGCACAAGATCATTTAGGCATCCAGCAGATTATCATCTTCATAATGATACCATTCAAGGCTAATTTTCCAGGATTGAAAATGAATTGTAGCTGCTGCGGCTTCCACCTTTGCCGCATAGCAACGAGAGCAGAAAGTCAATTAATTACCATCTTGGTGGAATTCAGAGGCCCTTTCATCTTCAGCTCAGTCGAGTGTGTAATGGAAAAAAGGAGAAAAACAGACCGCATTTGGCCAATAGGGAATTGAATGACAAAGTGAAAGATGAGCACTAGGGGGAAAAAACAAGAGGGTGCACAATAGAAAGTGGGTGGACAGAAAATCTGATTGCATGAGTTCATTTTGTGCACTAGCTGAGTGGGGAGAAATAGTTGCTGATCACAAAATTACATTATTATGGAATTATATCGTAATGAGCTTTGTTCTTTTTTAATCTTACTATGGAATTTCAGAACATTCATTTTACCAATTCTTTATTATGTTGCTCCAATGCAGACCAATTTGTCATCTTGTTCCTAAACATCTCAAAAGCTTGCCTACTTGGCTTGAAGGGACTTCTTCTGGCCCTTAGCAAATCCAACCCTTTGAAGACTGCTTTCACCTATGATCCCATGTTGTACTTGCACATTAACATACTTTTTCTTTTCTTTCTCTACCATTCTGTTACTCATTAAGTCCTGCCATGACATACTTTTACAGTAGGCATTTATTTTTGAATATATTAGTTTGGGATATAGGTCTCAATACTTCAGTTACATTAGCATAGTAAAGAGCATTTATTTTTAAATATAGGTTAACCCTTTATTTTATAGCAAATTGACTAAGATGCTTATGAAAATATCACTTAAAGGCAGTGCTTTTTTTATAAAAGAAAAAGGTGCCAGAACTCACACATGTCATACAACCTACCTTGCCTACCCTACAAGGTTCCATCCAAAAAAGGTGCCGGAACTCCGTTCTGAGCGTTCTATGAGAAAAAAAGCCCTGCTCAAAGGTAAAGGTAAAGGTTCCCCCACACATGCGTGCTAGTCATTTCCAACTCTAGGGGCTGGTGCTCATCTCCGTTTCAAAGCCAAAGAGCCAGCGCTTGTCCGAGGACATCTCCATGGTCATGTGGCTGGCATGACTAGACGCCAAAGGCTCATGGAATGCTATTACCTTCCCACCATAGTGGTCCCTATTTTTCTACTTGCATTTCTACATGCTTTCGAACTGCTAGGTTGGCAGAAGCTGGGACGAGTAACAGGCGCTCACTCTGTTACGTGGCACTCAGGATTTGATCCGCCAAACTGCCGACCTTTTGATCGACAAGCTCAGCATCCTAACCCACTGAGCCACCGCGTCCCAAATACCACTTAGGGGCTTTTAAAAATTCAAATACATGTCTATTCAAGTATTTTTAAAAAGAAGGGAGAAATGTCATATCATTTGCTTAAGGTCACAATAATTATATAAGATGTTGTCTCTATAATAACTCATTGATCCTTGAATCAATCTCTCAAGCAAACAATTAATTCATATGTAGGTAAACATTTGAATTGGACAATAGAATTTTAACCTTGAATGAAATATTTAATAATAATAATAATAATAATAATAATAATAATAATAATAATAATAATAATAATAATAATAATAATAATAATAATAATAAGAAGAAGAAGAAGAAGAAGAAGTTGGAAGGGACCTTGGAGGTCATCTAGTCCAACCCCCTGCTCAGGCAGGAAACCCTATACCATTTCAGACAAATGGCTGGCCAGTCTCTTCTTAAAAACTTCCAGTGTTGGAGCATTCACCACTTCTGGAGGCAGGTTGTTCCACTGGTTAATTGTTCTAACTGTCAGGAAGTTTCTCCTTAGTTCTAGGTTGCTTCTCTCCTTGACTATTTTCCATCCGTTGCTTCTTGTCCTGCTTTCAGGTGCTTTGGAGAATAGCTTGACTCCCTCTTCTTTGTGGTAGCCCCTGAGTGTTGTGATTCAGGGCCAGTCTGTGGGTCCGGCAGCCGGCTCGGATGTCTCGGATGACTCAGACGAGGGGGAGGAGGAGGGTGTTGAAGACGAACTTGCTGATGATGGCTTGGAGGCTTCGCAGAGCCCCCAGCCAGGGCCCTCTTCTCAGCTGCGCGAGCCCGACAGTGCGGATGATGATGACCCACAGCTGGCCCTGTTCAAGGACGCCCGACGCAGGAGGCAGTCAAGCAGGAACAAGCAGAGAAAGGCTGTGGGACTCCTCGGAAGGAGGCACAGGGAGGCCACGCCCTGAACTCTAATAAAAGGAGTGTTTGGGGAAGGGCTGGTTGCTGAAAGCAACCGCTCCGTTTGAGGATCAAAGTTCCAGTGTTTTGTTTCTTGTTCTGTTGTTTTGCTTGTGAATTAAACTTGGCAGACGCCTTCCAGCTTCAGACGCTCTCCAGCCTCTGCCGTTTGTACAGGGGTTGCCTTTCTGCAAGGCCGGTAGCAGGCTGGTTCAGAACACTGAGATATTGGAACACTGCTATCATGTCACCCCTCACCCTTCTCTTCGTTAAACTACACATACCCAATTCCAGCAACCGTTCCCTATATGTTTTAGCCTCCAGCCCCCTATTCAAAACCAATGCTATGTATATCTCTTATCTCTTTGCTAATAATATGATTACATGCCATCAATAGGTGAGTCTGCTTTAGAATTAGAACTGAGGGATGCTGAAAAGGATCCAAAGGAAAAAAATATTGACATGTAATTTGACATCACATGCTGGTGATAACCTATAAAGCCCTAAATGGCATGGGTCTGGGTTATCTTAGGGAGCACCTGTTGCCAGCATCAATCTCCAATTGTCCTGTGCGCTCCCACAGGGGGGGCCTCCTTAGGGTGTCGCCGGTCACTGAGTGCCGGCGGGTGATCCCTAGGGGTAGGGCATTCTCTGTGGGCGCACCTGCCCTGTGGAATGACCTGCCTGTGGAACTCCGGACCGCCCCCAACCTTCGTTCGTTTCGCCGTGACCTAAAAACCTGGTTGTTTGATTTATCTGACCTGGACTGAGGGGTTTTAAATTTTTAAATTTTTAAATTTAAATTTTATATTTGGGCTATTGTTATTTAATCCTATTTTAATCTTAATTTTATCTTAATTTTTGTACTGTTTTAACTGTTTTTAACCTTGCCCTGTAAACCACCCGGAGTCCTTCAGGAATAGGGCAGTATAAAAATCTAATTAATAATAATAATAATAATTTGCAAAGTGTTACAATGCAACTTATGAAAGTGCATATTTCCAAAAGTAATAAAAATATGCCTGTTGGCAATAAAGAATATAACAGTGCAGGAGTTGCATCATACTCTTGTGTGCACCCGTTTTACAAATAAGTCCATGCTAATTTTATGAACTGGGTGTTCCCATCTCAGCAAAAACTTTATTTATAAAGCTGCTTTTAACATTTGATAGATTCTTTGCAGAGATGTTCATGAAGTGTAAAAATGTTCAGGATATGTTGTGGGTCAATGTTTAATATTTTATTCAGAATATGCTTTGTAGAGGAACCTATGTGTATATAACTTGAATTTAAGCAAGAGTACCTTTACATGTTAACCATGATTTTGGATATAAATAAGCCACATGCAAAAATAAGCTTAGTGTAGGTGGGACAAAAAAATATGGACAAACATTGGCAATGAGTTAGGCTAGACAGTCTGATCAAGATAATCCTTAATAATCTAACATAGTTAAAGAACTTATAAAAAATGGGTATCTCACTGAGGAGAAAAAAAATATTCTATCAACTTATAGTGCCTCCAGAAAACCAGTCCTAAAAATAGAAGATGAAATTATGGTTTCATTCAATGTCACAGCATTTTTTAGATCATTACATCCAGAACTACCAAAGAATCCATGGAAACAGTACTATATAACACACCTTATCCAGCCAAATATACTAAGATTAAAATATCTGGAATCATGACCTCATAAACCTCTGCCTCATTACTTATTTTCAGCTTAATGGACAAATATGTCAACAAATCAGAGTACCACCCATGGGATCACCAGTCTCAGGACTCATAGCAGAGACAGTAATGCAGCATTAGAAACTAAGCACTCCCACACATACAGATAGTTCTCGAAGTACAACAGTTCATTTACAACAAAGTTTCAAAGTTACAACATGACTTATGACCATTTTTCACACTTACAACCACCGTATCCCCATTGTCATGTGACCAAAATTCAGATGTTTGGTAACTGAGTCATATTTATAATGGTTGCAATGTCACAGGCCATGTGATCACCTTTTGCAATCTTCTAACAAGCAAAGTCTATGGGGAAGCCAGATTCATTTAACAACTGTGTTACTAATTAAACAAATGCAGTGATTCACTGAACAACTGTAGCAGGTAAAATGGTGCAAAACTCACTTAACAAAAGTCTCACTTAGCAACAAAAATTTGGGGCTCAACTGTAGTTGTAAGTCAAGGACTACCTGTACAACCAAAAGTATGGATCGGATACATAGAGGGCACTTTCATCTTAATAGAAAAGGAACAGTTAGACACATGAAACAATCCACATCATCATCAAAGGAATGAAATTTACAAGGGGAAGAAGAAAATATCAAATTTCTATGTGCCCCAGATATTCTCATCAGATGAGGAAACAATAGCAAATTAGAAATGCAATTCTATCGAAAAACTACCCACACTAACCAGGTGTTCCATTAGCAAAGTAACAATCCAAGCTCCCACAAGAAGAGCTTTGTAAGAACATTATTCAGGCAAGCACAAACACACTGCATCAACAGAGAGATGACATCTAGATCATGAGAAGTGATAATGCCACTTCATTTTGCACTAGTGAGGCCATACTTGGAATAGTGTGCCCAATTCTGGTCACCACGATGCAAAAAAGATGCTGAGACCCTAGAAAGTGTGCCGCGAAGAGCAACAAGAATGATAAGGACTCTGGAGGCTTAATTGTATGATGAACAGTTGCGGGAGCCACATATGTCCAGCCTATTGAAGAGAAGGATTAGGGGTAACATGATAGCTGTCTTCCAGTACTTGAAGGACTGTCAAGAGAAGAGGGGATTGACTTATTCTCCAAATCAACAGAGGGCAGAACTAGAAGTAATGGGTGAAAATGTGTTAGAAAGAGGACCAACCTGGAACTAAGGAGAAATTTCCTGACAATGAGAACAATTAGTTAATGGAATAGCTTTCCTCCCAGAGTTGTGGGTGCTCCATTTTGGTCAAATGGTTGTCCAGTCTATTCTTTAAAATAGACTGAACAACCATTTGATCAGGATGGTGTAAGGTCTCCTGCCTTGGCAGGAGGTTGGAGTAAAATACCTCCAAGGTCCCTTCCAGCTCTATGATTCTATGTTATATAATGTTCAAGAAGCTATTAAAGACCGGGCTATTCTCCAAGGCTCTGAGGCAGAATATAAATGGAGCCTTTACTCAGTGGATTTCCATTGGTAATGTGTTATTATGAGGGGTGTTAATGATTCTTAGTTTTTTTTCTGTTTTGCATTTTTAGTTTTAATTGTAAGTGCCTAAGAGTTATTGCTGTTGAGAAACCTATGCACTGTATAATGAAATAAAATACTTCCAAAGCAGCCTTTAAAAAGCCATTTTAATGAATAACAAAGAGTGCACTTTATGCAGTTGTATGAAGTATGACACTCTTCTTCCAACTTCTCCAACTTACTTCTTGACTATTGTGAGAAAGAGTGTTACTCCATATCCACCCTTGCATTTCTAATAACATCTGCAAAGTGAACACCTAATCTGAGGCTAACTTCATAAGAACACATTTATCTGGTTTCTGAATTAACTTTGGTTTGCATAACTTGAAAAGTAGCCCAATGGACTGGATTTATACATTATATTTAGTAGTAAAACAAGGTAGGGAAAACATGCAGAACATGGCCTCTGAATTCTTTACCAGAATCAGTCTTAGATGGTATCTGTATTTTCATCTGCATAATTGTGTGTGTGGGCAACATGGATGTATGTTTTCCTATTTTCCCTTTCTGTAATGATTGTGTATTGTTTGCACAGGGCAGCCTACATATCTGACCAGGAGGAGAGATGTTGAGAGTTGATATTCTGAACAGCTCTCTAGCTGCCTCAGCCATAGCAATGCATTGAGGGAGTTTTGTTGGAAGCTCAGCCCTTGGTCTGATTCAGCCTAGTTTTTCTTTTGCAGGCTTCTCCTACATAGCAAATTTGGTTCCACTTTGTTCCATTTTCCAGAATTAATTTATTCATAGACAGATATGAATGGACAGATAATTGCCAGTCCCCTTATATAATTGCTTTCCAACATTCCATTTCCATAGCCTCATTTCTAGAATAGAATAGAGCTGGAAGACCTTGGAGGTCTTCTAGTCCAGCCCCCAGCTCAAGCAGGAGAACATACCATCTCAGACAAGTGACTGTCCAGTCTCTTCTTAAAAACCTCCAGTGATGGAGCATCCACGATTTCTGAAGGCAAGCTGTTCCAAGCTGTTCTTAATTGTCCTCACTGTTAGGAACTTTCTCCTTAATTCCATTCTCCTTGATACGTCTTTTTTTTTGCATTGCATTGCATAGATGATGCTTCTTTCCTTGTGAAGGGGAAACAAGTCTGTGATTTTTCTTACTGCAATGCTGAAAGATAGAAATAGTTGTAAACTAATTGAAATATATAGAATAAGATAAGTTTTAAGTAAATAAGTAAGAATAGATGTAGTATTAACTTTGAATGTAAGATTGGAATAATTACAAACACTTTAACTTTGTATAACAAGACAATCCTTAGTGAAGCAAAAATAAAGGAACCAGTTGGAAATAACTCAACAAGGTACCATTATTTGGAGATTTAGATCAATTCATGAGCTCAGTTGTGCTTCCATGTGGTTCATTTGCCTTTTAATTAGCAATCATTGTGACATTCAGGGTAATATTTAATATTTTGGAGTGGAGGCAGTAATGGGGAGGCAAGACTTGCCAATTTTGTTTTGCTACTCTTTGTGTACTGAATCTCAAAGTAGGCTACTTAGCTATTAAATGCATGCTGAGTTAAAATAGCTGGTCATAAGAAGGGTGGGGCAATAGATCAGAGCCATCAATTAAATTCTGTAAGTGCCAGAAAGATGAAAAACACTTCCCATAAAGAGTCTGTCATGCTTATAGTAATGGTGGAGGAACGGAATTCTTGAGGGCCTGACTTAGGATCAGGGAGTTGGAAGGACCTGTGACGCCTAAAGCTTAGCCAAAAAGAGGGAAAAGTTGAAAATGACTCTGAACTTCGATACTATCTGAAAGAAAGAGCAAGGTGAGACTTACCCATATTTATTTACTGAATAGTGCCCGTAGTGCACTATTCTCACTTGCAGATCTCAATTCTAATGTGGCCAATAATGAGGTTTATCCAACCTAACAAGCTTTGTTCCTGGGTTGCACTAAGCTTGTGTAGGTAAGTGTTAGAAACCACTTTTCCATTGACTGTATATGATGCTGAAAAACAGCAAGATTGTACAACATATGATTTGATATCAAAGTACCTATAGTAGAGGTCGTGAAAAAAGTTGTGAGGGGACTCTGGGAGACACTCCCTGTGGGCTAGTAACATATGGTTTTCAGAGCGCTGAGCATTTGCCTTTTGACCCAGTCATTGCAGCTACATAGAAAGCCCATCACTTTTCAAATTGCTTCTCTGCACACAAAAATGTTTAGCCTGAAGGAACAATACAGTGGTGCATTATTTTTGGTGGAGTTTTATTGATGCTTTATATATAATATTATGCGGCTGTTCTTTAGTAAACTTTGAGAATAAGAATGTTGTAACTTTCTTATCTCTATCTCTATACAGTACATTTATATTTGTTTTTTTACATTTATTTCCTGTTATTTCATATACAAATATTTAAAGCAACTTATTTTAGGGTTATTTATTAGTCAACCAGCAATGTCATAGTAAGAGTGTATGCAGTTACAAAATGAAATACTATTCAACAGAATATGAGCACACTGAAAGATTTAAAGTTTTTGTCAATTTGGAGAAAATATATTCCATAGGAACAACTTCATTTGTACTCTAAATATGAACTCTCAGTAGCTTACATTATAGTTGCAATTTATAAAATGAATTATGCTTTTCCTAAAGACATTTTTAAAATTATTCATGGGGTTTATGGGCTTTTTGTTCATTGATTGAACAATCTCAAGGCAGGGGATTAGTTTTTTGTATGGGAAAGAAAGATCATAAATGTAAATAATAAAGTTAATTATTTAAATAATAGGGATATGTGGCATTGATATGGAAAAGCAGAATCCACCATTGCAATGCCAGGAGAATGGACCTTCTGTCTCCAAAAGGCAATGAAGATTAAGAATAGCCTTCAAATTAGAAAGAGTTGGGCATTACTGTTCAAAGTATTGCTGAATGACAGCACCCGAAAACCTGTATAGACTAACAATTGTTGAGGGATGATGGAAGCTGTAGTTCTTCAATAATTGAGAGAACATAGGTATCCAATCCCTCCCATGGAGTGTTATAAGTATTTATCTTGGTTGATCTTAGCCAAGAGATCTAGGTTCTATGGATACTTCTGACAGAATTGCTCATTTAGATAGCAAAGGTATCTGGACCGAGATGCCCTACGCAGTCACTCATGTGCTCGTGACCTCCCGGTTGGACTACTGCAACGCTCTCTACATGGGGCTGCCCTTGAGGACCACTCAGAGGCTTCAGCTGGTGCAGAATGCAGCCGCGCGGGTTGTGATGGGTGTTTCCCGATACTCCCATGTAACACCTCTGCTCCGCGAGCTGCATTGGCTTCCGGTTGCCCTCCGGGTGAGATTCAAGGTGCTGGTGATGACCTATAAAGCCCTAAATGGCTTGGGTCAGGGATATTTGAGGGAACACCTGCTGCCAGCATCAAGCTCCCTTCGTCCTGTGCGCTCCCACAGGGAGGGCCTTCTCAGGGTGCCGCCAGCAAAAGATTGCCAGCGGGTAACATCCAGGGGGAGGGCCTTCTCTGTGGGTGCGCCTGCCCTTTGGAACCAGCTGCCCGTAGAGCTCAGGACTGCCCCTGACCTTCGTTCATTCCGCCGGGACCTGAAGACCTGGCTCTTTGAGCTTTCCGGCCAGGACTGAGAATTTTAATTGTAATTTTATTTTAATTGGGTTTTAATTGGAGTTTAACAGGGGTTTTATTTTATTCAAGGACTAAATTTAATTATTTTTAATTGTTCTTTAACTTTTGTAATTTGTATTGTTATTTTAAATATCTTGTGAACCGCCCTGAGTCCTATGGGAGAAGGGCGGTATATAAGTCCAATAAACATAAACATAAACATAAACAAAGGTAAAGTCATATCAGACTTTAGGGGTGGTGCTCATTTCCATTTCTTAGCCAGGTGAGCCAGCCTTGTCTGAAGACTTCTTTCCGTGGTCATGTGGCCAATATGATTATATGCTAAGGCTCACAGAACATTCTTACTTCCTCACCAAAGTGGTACCTATTTATCTACTTGCATTTGCATGCTTTCGAACTACTAGGTGGGCAGGAGCTGGGGGCAAGTAATGGGAGCAAGGCATCCAGGTCTATCAGCTTTTCAGCCGACAAGCTCAGTATCTTTAACCACTGAGCCATCGCATCCCCTCCATTTAGACAGTATGGCTCAAGCCACTCAGAGTCATTTGCAGCTGAGTGGCTTCTAAATTCTAGTTGTGCATTTGTGTGTATAGTGAAACTGCTGTATATAACTGAAGTGTTGTTAATCGGAGTGAAGAAAATAACAGTATCACTGATTCCTTCCCATTCATGTAATGTTTGTTGGTGGTTATGAGAACTATAAATGCAAAACAAATTAAAAAAATAAGCTCTACTATTCGCTTCCCAGAAGCAAATACATTTTGCCTGAAAATGCATAAAAGGCCACAATGGCTCATACATTTGGCAGAACTAATGGCAACATCAAACATTTCCTTGGTTCACAATCTTCCTTGCTACCATCCCCCCCAGTCCATCCTGTGCCAAGGAGGTTCAAGCCTTCTGTGGTTTTATTCCTGAGCTGCAGAGCACAGTGTGCTTTGAGGAGATAAGGGCAAAGCCATTAACCCCTTGGAGGTCTTTGTAAGACAGTTTATCACTCTGCCCTTTGAAATGTGGTTGGCTTGCTGGGAGGATTCAGGTGGGATTTACATTTTAAAGTGGAAAACTGTGGGTCATACAATTTTTCTTTCCCTTCAAGAATACCGACATAGACTTTGTTTATGAAATATAACTAACTATTAAGTGCTGCATAATAGAAGATGAAAAGTTGCATCTTCTTTTTTATTCCCTCTACTCCTTGGCTTGTTTTAGATCTCCCTAAATGCCTCTAGGTATTTAAGTCTCCCAAGGACACTTGGTTCCACACATCGACACACTAGCATTGGGGAATCCAAAGGGTTTGCAAATGGATTTTTGTTTGCCTCACACTAGTTCCATTCTGAAATTGTTTTCTAATCAGAGGCACACTCAAGAGAGTTAATAACCTTTGAGCAATATTGGCATGCAGCATTTTCAGAGTAATTATTATTTAGCAGGAGAA
This sequence comes from Vipera berus, assembly GCF_964194415.1. NCBI lineage: Eukaryota > Metazoa > Chordata > Lepidosauria > Squamata > Viperidae > Vipera > Vipera berus. Next base: position 27,980,075 of record NC_138204.1, read on the forward strand.
TGAGTGACGTGGCCTGCTTATTTACTCTACCCTTACCCTTTTCTAAAGCTCATCTGTTCTCCACTTGCTAAGGGGATGGTGTACTGATGACAAACCAAGTAATCACTGGCAAACAAAATACTTTCCCATCTTTCTGTTCCTTCCTTCCTTCCCTCCCTCCCTCTGATTACACTTTCTATATGAAACGTGGTGGTATGCTAGCAGTAGAAATGTAGGAAAGTTTAGAAACACAGTATGAAAGATATAAAGACTGTTGATTGAAAAATACATTTCAACTGATATTGAGAGGTGCTTGTACTCTGCCTTTCAAGGAAGTCATCTACACAATCACCACAACTCCTCTCCCCTTCATCTCATTGTATCTAAATCTCACATCAACTAAGCAATTTCATGCATCCGAGGAAGTGGGCTGCAGCTCTTGAAAAGGTGGACTTCAAAAGGGGCGACCAGACTCTTCCGAATATGAACCGGAAAAGGGGAGACAGCACTGCTGTGTCAGCCTAAAAGTCCTCTGGACTGGTTCGATTACAAGTTCCATAATGACCAGACACTGGTGATGAAAGCTGCCATGCAGCCATCTGGGGGATGCCAAAACGTGAAAGGCAGCTCTTATAGGTAGTTCCAGCCATGATTCTCTCCGCCCTTTCTTGCCCCCGGGTTTCTCAGACTCCGCTCCCTCTTCTGCCGCTCAGGGGTCCCCTCGCCGACCCCTTCTTCGTCTCCCCCCCCCTCCGCCGACCCCCGGAAAGGCGTCTGGCTTACCCGAGAGTTCAGTGCCCCTGGGTGGTGGGATGCCTTCCGAGTGGAACGCCCGAAGCTGCGGCGGAAGAGATTGCCAGGCTGCTGCTGGAAAAGGGGCTGGGCGACTCACGCACCCGGTGGGAGAGGGTTGGCCGTGGGTGGGTGGGGGGAAATGCGCGGGATGCCGAGCTTCCTCTTTTGCAACCTGGCTGGTGGCGAACGAGCGCAGTTGGCGCAATCTAAGCAAGGCAGGAGGCAGCTTCTGCGTTTAGAGTGGGAAGGAAGGAAGGAAGGAAGGAAGGAAGGAAGGAAGGAAGGAAGGAAGGAAGGAAGGAAGGAAGGAAGGAAGGAAGGAAGGAAGGAAGATTTGCTTTTTGCTCCAACGAACATCTTTTCCTCGGAAACCGCGGCAATCGCCCTCGATTCTGCCCCAGACAATACACCAACTCAACCGCGTGCAATAACTTGGCTCTGCTTTGTGGGGAAGCTTGCAGCATTTGCGGTCCGTGTCTCTTTGCGGAGCGCCAGCGGCGGGCGAGGAGGTCTGTCTCGGCCACCGAGAGAGGAGAAAGGCTTCTGCGTTCGGGGGTGAGTTACGCAGCCCCTGGCTACAGCTGTCTCTCCTGGAAGGGGGATCCCGGCCAGGTATCCCGAGAAGAAAGTCAAAAGAATTCAAGAAATAACTCCCCGGTAGTTTTTCTACTCTATAGGCTTGGCTACCGAAGCAAAGAGGGAACAGGAGCTCGGCCCTCGGCTACAAATCGCCGCGGCTTTTGCTTTTGTTTTCGCAGGGCTCCGAGCGCAGGTTCGCCTCGTCCTTCCCAAGTCGGAGTCTAAGGGAATGAGCTAGAACTCCTTTCCTAGCCTACTGCCCCTCCCATTTCCTCCCTTTCCCGGGTAGTCGGTCTTAAGCAAGGCTAACGCTTCCGAGAGTTCAACATCTAGTGATGGACCTTCCGCGGATCTTTCTTGGACGTCAGTGGGACGGGTTTTGCCCTGGTGTTCTTCCGGTCTGTTTTTCCCCGACTGCTTTACATTCCTGGGAAGTCCTGGTCGTGTCTAGCTTTTAACCAGATGACACTCGGTTTAGTTTTTCAAGTTTTTCCATCCAGGGTGGAGTTCCTTAATTCGCAGTCAGCGTCGTCAACCTGCTGGTTGCGAATTATGGAAGTTTGCCGTCCAACAAACCCCGGGAAGCAGCTGATTAGGGGAAGAAAAAAACGATTTAAAAACTGGCGCCGTCATTCTAAGCACCTTCGCTTTCGTCAGGTCCAGCTTTCGCTGAATGAACCTCTTCCTCTGAAAAATCAGCGCCCGTCAATCTTCTGAGCTTTAGCTGAGTTTTCTTCTCTGCTTGGTCGGTTGAGTCTGGCGCTGGGGCTTGTCGAGTTTTATTTCATTTCGTTATCGCTCTGCAGAGTGTTTTACTGTGCGAGAAACAAAGGAAAAACAGCAACGCGCTTCAAACAGCGTGTTCGCAATTAGAAACAACCTTGTGGTGCTGGTTCCCCGGCGACTACGTCGACGCAAGCGAAGTAGTTCATTCTTGGCCAAGGCGGCGAAGTATTTTGCCATGGCTGTTTTTCGGAGGTGGACTTTTCAGTCCATTTCCAGGCAGCCTCGCTCTTTATATGATAAGACTCCATCCAAGACTCCATCCAAAACTTGGCTCCCGAGCCCAAACCAAGGAAATGCGGAGTTTAACCCCTTCTTAGCTGGTCCTTCTAAACAGGCACTCTTAAGACTCAATCGATTTCCTTTTAACTTTTAAACGCACCTCAGACTCTTGGGAAGAGAGAGCTTTGCCCGATAAATTTATCTGAACTAAGTTTAGATGGGAGTCGCACGGGCACTATTTACAATCTAAACACGTAGGGAAAGTCAATTATTTAAATTGGAAGCCAAATTGGTCCCACTCTCCCAATAGCATCTAAAAGCTCCCCCCCTCCCCTCGTGCCTTTTCAGGGACGAAATTGAGACAAAGCAGAGAAAAAGCTAATGCCTGTGAATTAATGGAGGCACTTAATGGCTGTATTTATACATTAGGCTGGTGTTTTAACTCATCTTCAGGGTTTTCACAATACATTGTACTAAAAATTCTACCTAACCAAGCGGCTTGGATTTGAGAAAAAAAAAAGGTAACGCGGGTAAAAACTAAACCGCTTAGCCAGTTTGTGCGAAAGCCACAACTAAATTTGAAACCGGCCTTGTCCAGGGCGTTATACAAACAACACCGTCCGTATTGGCTGCATTGCGATTAGACGTTTGGAAGACGATCAAAGAGGCCGGTTAGGATGAGAAGTTTCTGAAACTTTTAAGACAGCCGTCGCGTCCCGAGCAATTCCTTTAATGTCAAGGATATAACAATTCGGATGAAGAACCTTGCGTCACTTCGGTTTAAAGCCCAACGCCTCGACTCGCTAGGACAAAGAGTAGATAGCCCATTTCCTCAACCGCGCTTCTGCTTCTCTAGCACGGACAGCTCTAGAAAATTTCGGAGTCAAGTAACAAAGTGCTGAAACTAGACCTGTTGGGGAATCGCTCAGCCTAGGAAGAGAAGGGGGTGGAATAAGGTTGCCGCGAGCTGCTCCTTTGTTTCTGAACTAGAAGGCTGCTGCAGCAAAGAAAGGAAGTTGGGGGAGGGATAAACGCGAGAGAGGGGATCGCCTTGGGAGGGGGTATGGGAGCACCGACGTCATCTAACAAAGAATACCTAATGAAGACAATGGGGCTTTCCCCATTTAGAATTGGCGGGGATTTCGGGCGGGGGGGGGGGGAGAAAGTGCCTTTGACCTTTCCAATTCAAACCGATTGTCTGGGGGCTAGGAGTGGGACGCTATTTATTCCGACTCGTTCTTTCATATCATCTTGCACAACCCAACAGATTTTAAGTATGCGATACAATAAATAATGTATGTTTCCTCACTTGGGGTCAGCGTGGTTATAATCATTATGTAAAACTGGTGATGAACATGTCTACTGAGTTTTGGCTTTATTAGAAAAATATACCCAATTTAACTTTCCTTGGTGTGGGAAGACAGAGTAGGGAAGAACGAGAAAGAAGAATGATACTCATTTTTTTGGTTACAGGGATGGGCTATTCAGTTCCATGCCCATCGGATGGATTTGCTCAATAGAAGTGCGTATTAAAATTTGTCTGAGAAAGGCAATGTTCTTCGTTACAATTGTTCAGCCGTGTATTTATTTAAAAATATTTAAAATTTAAAAGTAGGACTGTTGACAAATAAAAGACCAATTAAATTAATACTTATAGAGCTTCATAATAAAACGGAGGGGGGAAAAGGGGGGCACTGTGGTTTTGTTTTAGAAATGTTTTGACCAATGTAAGAATTTGCCAGACTATTTTTCCTTAGGTTCGGTGCAACGTGGGGTGTGCATGCATGAGGATACTGCGCTGTCATTTCACAATGGGAATTAAAATTTGGATGCGGTTTGGCTGTTCCTGTAGTTCACATGCCTGCTGGCTATTTCTAAATATGGAGCGGAAGACAAAAAAAAAAAACAAAAACAACAAACCAAACCGCCTGCGCTTCTCTTCCCCGACCTATTTGTGCAACGATATGTGATAATTCCTTCTTCCAAGCAAAGCTGGAGATCGCTTTGGCTAAACTGCCCTTACATCTCTTTCCCCTTTCTCTCCTTTCTAATTAAACGGATGCCGAGAAGGCTATTTTTAAAATGGAAAAAAAAATTAGCTACATTACTTGTAAGTTTCAGCCAAGTGTAACCGGGGCTACATAAATCTTTATGTAACTCAACAAGTACCTTTAAAAAAACAAAGATTTATTTTTATTCTGCTTTTGTTACTTTATAAATAACTCAAGACGGCGAACATATCTAACGGTCCTTTCTCTCCCTCTTTTCCCAACAACAACCCTGTGAGGTGCCTTGGAGGGAGGGAGGGAGGGAGGGAGGGAGGGAGGGAGGGAGGGAGAAACACAGAGAGAGATTGGCCCCAAATCACCCAGCTGGCTGATATGGTTAATGCAGAAATAGGACTAACATTCTTCGGATTTCTAGCCTGGTGTAACCTTGGAGTCTTTCTGAAACTAGGAATCTGTTTCTGAATAATGGCAACTATTTTGAATCTAAAAAACTCAGCCCAGATGACACAGACCACAATGTTATAATTTTTATGATTCTTATCTATCTATCTATCTATCTATCTATCTATCTATCTATCTATCTATCTATCTATCTATCTATCTATCTATCTATCATCTGGCTTTACTGAAAAATTATTTAATAAAGTGAAACGTTTTATTAGTTTTTATGGCATTTTATATCAGCCTACTTCAAAAGATTCTGAGACGTTTATTAATTTATATGTGGAATAATTCATTGAGTCCACAGGACCAGGACACAACTATTTATCAATAGAACAACGAAAAAACAGCAGTAGCGCGGGGAAGATCGAAAACTCCGACATCCAGTCCATCTTCCACTCTTGCACACTGCAACTTTATTCGTATTAACTCTCTGTCTACAGTTTCTCACGATTATACTTGGATCGGGAGAAATGTGACGAACATGGTTTCTTTTCTCCTTTGTCTTTCTTTTGTTCAAAACGCACAATCAAAACCTTTGCTCTGAAACTGAATCCGGTTTCGAAAATAAGTTTCAGAATTTCGAGAAAAACGTATCGTCAGAATGGAGGGCACGATCCTATTTTAAGGAAGACATAATTGTCTATTAATAAAAGAGGGAGTGATTGGGAAGAGGGGAAAGCCACCAATCATATGAGCCCCCCAGTTGGCTAAAAGTGCGGAATTTCAACTTCAATTTAGCAACACCTGCCTGTCCCCTCTCACCTCCGCCCACGCAGCCGCAACACCCTATTTCTTGCTGCAGTATTTTATCGAGCCAGGTTCTGTCTTGAAGCTTGGCTAAAATTAAACGGTCACGCTGCCATCTAAAAATATGAGGATATTAAACTGCGGATAATAAAGAAAATTGATAATGCCGTACATAAATTCTAAAGACAGTGAGAGAGATTCAGTACGCAGTTGGTGTGGCATGGCAGGAATATGCTTAGCCATGTAAAGAGAATTCGAAGCAAAGCTGTCGTACACGAGTATTTCCCTTGAAAGTCTGAAAACCGGCCAAATCTGATGTAGTACCTCTCTGCTGGTAGACAAAAATCAGAGGTCTGGAAACAAATTTTGAGGCTAATGTATTTCGTTAAAGCTTGTAATAAAAGGTATTACTGTAGCCTGAAAAGGTGCTTCCGGCTCCTACCGATCTGGGGCTACCCTAAACTTACTTAGCTCTCATCCTACCATCTCTGCCAATAGATAATTCGAGGAGTCCATTAAAACATCGCCATTTTTCTAGGCCTGTCTTGCTGGCATCATTCCCCGCACTTTCCTCTTCATACCGAGCAAGCTAATAATATTTAAGGTTTACCCAAAGAGACACAATTCTTAGGAGAATGAACGCAGAGGGCGGTGGGTGAGCAAAGGGACCTTTCCCAGCCTATTCGAGGAGATGAGTGATGTGGGGCGATTGCGGATAGCATAGGGGAGGGACCCCCCCCCGAATTTGATATCAAAGCTGGGCTTGGCTACCGTTCTGCAAACCGCGCCTGGCAAGAAAGAGACGCGTGAAGATGCCAACTAGTGCCCCCCTCCCTTTCCCTCTGCAGTTTGTCTCAGGCGTGGGTGTTGCTCGAGGGGGAGGGGAGAAGTAGATTTTGGTGGGGACCTCCCCCAGAAATGCAGCAAACCTTTCCTCAGGCTCCCTTCCTACCACCCACCCCACCCCACCCCACCTCCCATTCCCCCCTCCCCTTTCCTTCTGCTAGTTGGACGCGTGGGGCGGGGGGGGGACAGAGACGTGTGCCGCGCGCAGCAGAAGGCTTGCGTGGCAATCTGGTGACCGCCGCTCGTCCCCCTCTCGTTTCCCCCTCCCCTCCAGGTTTCTCTGCATTGCTTTGGCACCGACGAGGCTGGAGAGAGGCAGCCCGCCCGCCCGCCTCTCGACTACTGAGGAAAGAAGCCGGAGGAAGAAGAAGGAAGGACCTTGGGGAAGAAGAAGGGGAGCTGGGCGGCCGGTGGCGAGGTGGGCATTCGAGCCGCTTCCAGCCCACACCTGTCGCGCCCTCGGAAGAGCCTATGCCCCAGGCAAAAGGCGAGAGCTGCCCCTGCAGGTGCCGAGGTCATGGTCCAGGCGACTCTGCAGAGGCGAAGGTCCAGTCCCAGGCGAGAGTGGAGATAGCGCCCTTCTAAGGCTCGCCCTCAAGCGCCCGAGCAGCAGCAGCAGCAGCAGCAGCAGCGGGACTGGCGTGCCAAGCGGGTCTGGCAGCACAGCAGCTTTTTCGGCTTCGGCTCCTTTTCACCTCTCTGCCCGCTCGCCGCTTCCGGAGCGTTTGCTCGGTGCCCACCTCCGCCCCTACGGACAAGCGAGGCAGCCCCGGCGAGCATCATGGCGACGCTAATTCGCAGCAAGATCTCCAATGTGGCCACCACGGTTTCCAACAAGTCCCAGGCGAAGGTCAGCGGCATGTTCGCCCGCATGGGCTTCCAGGCAGCGACCGACGAAGAAGCGGTGGGCTTTGTTCACTGCGATGACCTGGACTACGAGCACCGGCAGGGACTGCAGATGGACATCCTGAAGTCCGAGGGCAGCGAGGAAGGAGGAGAGCCGCCCTTGGAAGGAGATATCCACTACCAGAGGGATGGCACGGGACCCCTGCCTCCGTCTGCTTCCAAGGACGAAGGCGTGTGCTCCGAGCTGTCCACTCAAGGGAAGCCCAGGATCACCTCCTGGGAAGCCGGCTGGAATGTCACCAACGCCATCCAGGTAACTTTCAGAGCTCCGTTTCCCTTCTCCCTTCGGGTGAAATCCTGAGTTAGTGAGGACTTTCCTTGACCTTAGTTTCCAGTGGAGCCAGGGGATCCAGATTGTTTGAGGGACTGTAGGGATTCACTTGTCTGGAGTAGGGCTCCTGATGTCCACCACCTTGGATCACATAGCATGTTAGAAGCAGTAGGTGTTCCCAGAGGGAGACTTTTATCCAATCCACTGTCCATCTATAATATAAATGACTGTCTACCCATTTTAAGGTAACTGCGCGTTGAAGAACGGTAAAATCACTTTCCAGTTCATGTTAAGAACACGAATCAACACGTCCTAGGTGTTGTTGCACTTCCTCCCTCCCCCATCTTTGTCTCCTCCCCCAAATTCAGCCAGCCTTATCCCTATTGTGGCAATTTTGATCTGTTTTAATGATGATGGGATGGCAATTTAAAAATTTCAGTTCCATTGTGCATTCTAAACTTGCAATATCTAATCCTTCCAGTTTCATCTGTATTTATGCCTGAATTTGTTTTAATATGCTCAAAGCAGCATATGGTCCAAATGGGACAGCCATTCTCCCTTAGATGTTTCATTTTATTTTTGCTTCAGATGGAGGCATTTGGAAAATTTTGAAAGACTGAAACGACCCCCTTCCCCCTTGTATTGTTTTGTATTGTAGATACAGAACATGGGGCCTTAATAAGCAAAACCTGATTGTGTAATTATAGTTATCTTACAATTGGTTTGCATTGTCTGCAACAGTAATAAGATGCAACATAACAAAATTACACCTGGAAAAGATTTGCTCCTTTTCACTTTCAATCCAACATTGTTCAGACTTGAAAGAAAATAATACTAATCATGAAATGAACTTTTAGGAAAATGAATAGGATTTCTATAGCTGAAATCAATTTTTATTCTGTAGGGAAGATCTGAAAGCATATTTCCCTAATATTTCTGTTGCTTTCCCTTTCCAAACTATTGTCCACTGATTAACATCTAATTTAAACAAGCAAACAAACATAACAATGTTACTTTCACTAGTCAGCATTTTTATAGTATTTCTAGCTGTCTTAAATTATAAACTTCCAACTGTCTACAAAAATAACCTCTAAATAACTGCAAAGGGTGTAGTTTAAAATTCTGTCCTTATTTATTTGGAAATAATCTGCAGTGGACTCAGTGAGAACTATTTCTTAGTAGACATGTGTATGATTACTTTACAAAACAATTTGGTCTACGTATTCAGTTCTAATCCTTTAAGTGAATTATTTCTAGATGATAAAAATGGCTTCTATCCCAGTGAACAGCAGTGCCATTTACAATTTGATTTTATAGCAATCTGATGGTCACACTGCATTTTTGCATCTGAATCAGAGGCATTGCAACCAAAATAAGTCAAAGTAATTTTAGTGAATGAGTTTACAATTATTGTCTTGGGTTATCGGTATCTAGTCAAAGACATATGTTACACAAAGAGGTATGGTTGACTCTTATAGTGACTTCTTTTTTACAAAGCTGTTGAGCAGATGCCTGTTTTCTTAAGCATTTGTAGGATAATCTAGGATTAGGTAGGACCAAACTGTTTTTGTTACATTACTTTTTTTTAAAAAAAAGTGTTTTAATTTTTGCATGCACACTTTTAAAAAGTACTGGTTTTAGTATGATGATTTTATTTATTTTTAAAATCATCCTGGATTCCCACAGAAAAGTAAAACGTGAAATGTTTGTAGTTTTAAAATGAGGTATGTACCGGTATGCATTTTGAGCTTCTAATTCCTTTTTTTTTAAAAAGGAAAATCAATCAAATCAATTCTTTCAATGAGAGAGGGTCTGCCCCTGTTACCTTGTTTTCCAGCTGCATGAGAATTTATGGAAGTAATATTTTTAAGAACCTTTCTGTGCAGAAAAGTCTACCCTTCCTGCTATTTTTAAACATTTTAATTTTGGAATTAAAAAAATAGAATTTAAAAAAGCAAGTTCTTACTATCTCCATTGGTGTATTTTCTGGGAGAGTAAATGCTCCCTTGTAAATAAATCTGAGCAATACAATATCCATTTTCTGTCTTTCTAGGGGATGTTTGTTCTTGGCCTGCCCTATGCTATCCTTCATGGTGGATACCTAGGACTCTTTTTAATCATTTTTGCAGCAGTAGTTTGCTGCTACACTGGGAAAATCCTCATTGCCTGTCTCTATGAAGAGAATGAAGATGGAGAGATAGTCAGGGTGAGAGACTCCTATGTGGATATTGCAAATGCTTGCTGCACTCCTAGGTTTCCCAGTCTTGGGGGCAGGATTGTGAACGTGGCACAGATCATAGAACTGGTCATGACCTGCATCCTGTATGTGGTGGTCAGTGGTAACCTGATGTACAACAGCTTCCCAAACTTGCCAGTGTCCCAGAAATCATGGTCCATCATTGCGACAGCAGCGCTCCTGCCTTGTGCTTTCTTGAAGAACCTCAAAGCTGTTTCCAAATTTAGCTTACTCTGCACCTTGGCTCATTTTGTGATAAACATTTTAGTGATTGCCTACTGCCTCTCCAGAGCCCGAGACTGGGCATGGGATAAAGTCAAGTTTTACATTGATGTGAAGAAGTTCCCCATCTCAATTGGCATAATTGTCTTCAGCTACACCTCTCAGATTTTTCTGCCTTCCTTGGAAGGGAACATGCACAATCCTAAGGAGTTCCATTGCATGATGAACTGGACTCACATAGCTGCTTGCATCCTGAAGGGTCTCTTTGCCTTGGTAGCCTACCTGACTTGGGCTGACGATACAAAAGAAGTAATTACAGACAACTTGCCATCCACCATTAGAGCTGTTGTTAACATTTTCTTGGTAGCCAAGGCTTTGCTCTCCTATCCTTTGCCTTTCTTTGCAGCTGTGGAGGTCCTGGAGAGATCCCTCTTCCAGGATGGAAGCAGGGCTGTCTTTCCCAATTGCTATGGGGGTGATGGGAGGCTGAAATCCTGGGGACTTGCCCTTAGGTGTGCTCTTGTGGTGTTCACCTTGCTGATGGCCATTTACGTCCCACATTTTGCCCTCTTGATGGGCCTAACAGGAAGCCTCACAGGGGCAGGCCTCTGTTTCCTCCTTCCCAGCCTTTTCCACCTGAAGCTATTATGGAGGAAACTCTTGTGGCACCATGTCTTCTTTGATGTGGCCATTTTTGTAATAGGTGGTATATGCAGTGTGTCAGGTTTCATTCACTCTTTAGAAGGCCTCATTGAAGCTTTTAGAACCAATACAGAAGACTAAAAGATGGGCTAGATTGGTTGCACTGGAGGGAGGAGAACAAAAAACCCCCCCACAGAACATTTACATAGCCAAAATATTATGCATCCCCATAAAGGAGAAATGTTGTTATTTTAGTGAAGTTACACTCGATAAACATAAGCAACTTTCCAGATCAGATGCTTACCCAACAGACTTTTTAAATAAATAAAGAAACCCTATATATTTTGTATTATTTAGATATTATCAGAGAAAAAGTATTTGGAATATTTCCCTGTCTTCTTCACTTCATAATCTGCATACATTTAATCTTTACAGTATAAAGAGTAAAATCCTCTATTTGGAAATAGGGAGTGATTCCATGGTAATATTTTTGCAGGTTTTATGCAACTCAGTATTGTTTAAAAATAATATAAATGTCCATCCAGTTGCTTGGGATCATTATGCTGGATCACTGGAGTACATGTACGGCTTGATGCTAAATTGTATGAGGAGCAAATTAAGATGGCTCTGATGACCATCCATGAGCCTAGCTGTATATTAAAACAATCCGTAAGAACTACTTAACACTTCCATATCAGCTCATATCCAGTACCAGCATGTCCCATTTTGAGTAAAGATCTGTAGCTGACCTGCAGCTGAGATCAGAGACTTAGTGTCAGTTATGGATTGAGTTACTTTTATTCCTATTCTTAAAAAAAAAGAATAAAATTGTTGGATTTGACAGCTATTATGGATAAGAATAAATCATATACAAGAAAACATTTCTGTGCAACTACCAGGTTTGTGGAGCTGTTTCAAATGTATGTGTGATGTAATTGTGGTAAATACAATGACAAATGTATATCAGAAAATTTATCTTTAACATAGAATGTGATTCATCAATATATCAAACAATAAAGAGAAACCATAAGAATTATGGCTTGTATGGTTTGTTCTAATAATGCCTTTATTGTATGCCCAAAGCATCTCATTTCCTATAGATATTTATACTGTATGAAACCAAGCTCCATTGCAACTCAGCATGTCTTTCTTCTTTGTAGCTAGCTCTTTTTTCATCGTATGGTAAGTCAGCATTATTTTTGCAGATACAAGATGGATTAAGAAACATCACATGGTGTAAGTAATAAAGCATGTGTTGAATTCAAATGATGTGCCAACTTTGAATGGGTGATTTCTACAGTGTGCATATTTATCTAGAACTAAGTATCTAAGATTTCAGTGCAATTTTCTCTCTGATTAAACATTGGATTATGAATTGATTCTCTGCTCTATGAAAAACATTTGTTATTCAGCCAAAATGCAAGGCAGCATTTTATGAGAATTGTGATGGAAGTTACTTGCCAATAGTATTGTGAAGTTTTTGTCTTCTGATTATTCCATCACTATTCAAAATGTATTTGAGATGTTACATTTATTATTTTGAAATCATTACACTATGTAATTTTCTTCTCTTTTTATTTTAATTAAATTTTCAGGTCTTTGACCATAATTTCTTTCTATCTACATACTAAATATATTTTAATTCTATCTATCTATCTATCTATCTATCTATCTATCTATCTATCTATCTATCTATCTATCTATCTATCTATCTATCATCTATCTATCTATCTATCTATCTATCTATCTATCTATCTATCTATCTATCTATCATCTAATATCTATCTCCATCCATCCATCCATCCATCCATCCATCCATCCATCCATCCTTCCAGTTACTTATGTTCTTTTTTTATCTCTTCCATTTCAGTTGTTTACTTGATTATATTTCTGGGTATTCAGTTTCTCAATTCGTGATGTATTCTTATTATTCTTTTCCATCTGTAAAATATTTTTAATTTTTCCATAATATTTCATTCAACAAAATGAGTATTTCGAGTATTTTAGTTTTGAGTATTTTAGCTCTACAGAAGGGAAGCTGAAATGGAGAGGGAAGGGAACAGGAATAACAACAGGAATCCTTGGGTCTACCTGATATAAGAATTAAACTATTACCTGGCATTCCTCTTTTTGGACGATATGCTTTCAGAGTACAGGAGAGGTAATCAAAGTAGGATTATCTCCTTTATGAAGGCATTTTTTCTTCTATGATAATCTTCCACAAAAGGCTAAAGACTGAAGAACTTTGCCTATCTCTTAACAGCCTAAGACTACCCTCCCTTTTTAGAAAATGTATAATAAGAAGGATTCAACTTGCTTGCACAATCTTCCAAGTACCATGCCAATTGACAACTGTAAATCAGGAACCTCCTCAAACATGACTGCCCATCTTGGGTAGGTTCTAGGGAAGATCTGCTGATCTCCTGCCAGGTAAGAGGTAAGAGATTAGACCAGGAGGCAAGAATTCCGTGTGGTAGCTTTCTCCTGATGAAATATGTTGATCCCAGAAGTGAATCTAGGCCCCCTGAAAGGCAGTGAAAACTGTACTTCTGAAAGAGGTATTAATTTCTGAGCATTTTCTTTGGGAGTCTGCTAGTTATATCTTCTAAATTATGGATTTTAGTTCATTTTAGATTGAAGTTTTCATGGTAGAATTAATTGTTCCTTATGGCTTGTACACCACCCTGAATCTTATAAAAGAGCAATATAAAAATTAGATAGTACAGCTCTTAAATCAATACTCTATCTTTGCAATGGGTTTGAACAAAACAAAACTGAAATGATATGGGAAAAAGTGTTCTTGAGATGTTTTCTGATGTTTGAAGTTTAATTCCAGTTTAATTCTTTTTATGACAAATCTTTCATGGAAGTGTTTTATTTATTTAAACTGTGTTACAATCTTTTTGACCCGTTTAAGTAGTGAAAGACACTAATGGATTTTTTCAAATAAGATACTATTTAAATTAACTACTGGACATATTTGGAGATTATAGGCATGATAATATTTGCCAACTCTCATCTATGAATAATTTTGATTTTGAGCTTAGGGATATTCCTGCCTTGAAGGAAAGATGAGATAAAAAAGAAATACCATTTAATAAAATGTGAATAATCGAATTTCAGGATAGTGCTGACATGCAGTCCTAACCACTACAGTGGAAAAATATTATGTTTACACAAGGAAGACAACTTGTTCTCAAAATTAGCCTATTAAAATTATAATCAGAATTCTGATTTAGGGCACCTTTGACAAGCATATTAAATCCAAATAAATAAAAAGCCATCAAATGATTCAGTGCAGAGTGTACAAAGAAGCAGAAGAAACAGTAGATCGTATTTATACTCAATTGCTACAAACTGACTATAAATGACATAGCACAGTCACCACAATAAGTCCCCTGAACATCTGTAAAAATTATAATCTGCAGGTAGTGATAAATAGGTGAGAACATAGAGGTGAGAAAGCAGTAAAACTGAGCAAGTTAACTTATGGTGAGATTTCCAAATACAAATTGATAAAATCTTGGCTCATAATACATAAAGATTTAACTGTAGTTGAAAAGAAAGTGTGACTAATTGATGTGGTAATTCCAGCCGAAGACAGAGAATTGGAGAAGATCACAAAGTATCAAGATCTGAAAATCAAAACTGAAAGATTGTGGCATAAACTGGTCATGGTGGTTCCAGCAGTTATTGGCATACAGGGTACAATACCAAAGAATCTTTGGGCATTGAAAGGAAACCCTATCTGTCAGTTACAAAAGGCCACGCTGCTCGGATCTGCACATATGCTTCACCAATACATTACAACATTCTAGGTTGAACTTTATGCATTTGAAGGTCAACAACAGCTAAAGAACCGACAGCTGTGATTTTGTATTTTTGTGTATGTGTTAATAATTTTTAACAATAGCTTAATTACAAAATAACTTTAATATCCCAGGTCCTTGGAAAAGACTTGATATGGATAAAAATGACAAATTCAGTCTAAATATTTGGTTGACTGTGCAACTAACCACAATAACGCTTTTCTTAAGAGTTCTACCTTTTTTCTCCCTGGCTAATTTTTTTTCTTATCCCTATTTGGAATTTCAAATAGTGCCTCCTAGTGGCCACGTAAGATTGCTTTCTCGTATTTGAGTATGTCTAATCATGCAATCTTGCTGACTGAAGTATCGTTGAAATACAAACCCCTTTTAGAAAATGTTCTACGAAAATGCTTTCCAAAGATGTGTAAGATAATAGGTGAGAATTTTAAAATATAACTTCTACTTTTTTTGTGTTAAAACAATCCATTTGAAAAGGAGCAAGAAACACTAATTCTTGTATTATAACTAATTTCAAAATGTGAAATTTCACAGTTCTCTGGACAGGGAAACCTTTACCTTTACCTGTTGTATGCAGAAAAAAGACATTTCTTTTTCCCGCAAAGGAAAAGAGGAGAAATGGAAACCAAGGCTAGAGTAACTGGATCCCTAGAGAGGAAAAGTCCAGTGGAAACCAGTGACAGTAGCTTCTGAGTAGACGGAGACAGATAAGATCTTTCAGAAATAAAGTGAGCACCTTTGAAGACACAGGCGTCCAAGGTACGCATGCTACCTTGTTCATAGGATTGCCGTCTATATGTCAGCACAATTAGTTCATCAGATCTTCACCTCCTGGCAGGGGGTAATCCTCATCACCGCAATGAGTTAATCATCCTTCCTGCTCAGCGTCACGTCACGTCACGTCCCAATTGCATCGTGAAACTCCTGCGGCTCGTGCGTAACCTAAACGTATCTGCTGTGCAAGCCTTCGCCCGAGGCATTGAAAGGGTAATATATTTTGTCGTCTGTTGCAGTAATGGAGTATTTTTCTGTAGGAAGGTCAACCGTTTGCAAAATAAA
The DNA here is from genome assembly GCF_964194415.1 of Vipera berus. Taxonomy (NCBI): domain Eukaryota; kingdom Metazoa; phylum Chordata; class Lepidosauria; order Squamata; family Viperidae; genus Vipera; species Vipera berus. The sequence continues at coordinate 27,995,642 of NC_138204.1, forward strand.
TAAATAAATAAAAACTCTTGTGATACAAACCGCCGGCCCGCGGGCCGGTTTCATCATACCAAAGCCGCTCCCACTCCATTGCCGGCAATGCAAAAAGAGTCGCGACACGTCACGTCACGTGACGTGGCGAGTTTGACACCCGTGGTTTAAAGGCAAGGATCCCGATAGGTACCTTAAAATAATCAGCCTAAAAGGCTCAGCTGCCTGCTTTAATAAGCTTCCCAACTTGATTTCCCCAGGAAGCATTGAGAATATGCATTCCCAAATTCCCTGTTTTCCTGGCATTTTGAATCCCAATCGTTCTGATAGAAACCAGTTTGGGCCAGGCGGAAGGCTTTCGACTCTCAAGAAGTTCTCGAGGAGGTTTGAACCGGTTTGTTTTGCAACGAGCAACTGCGGGAAGAGCCGCGCCAGAAGACAAGGGCCTGGTCCTACCTCCTTGTACTTTTAATTCTGAACTCTGCTTCAAGTAACGGACTTCTTCGTTGGAGATAGCTGCTTAACAGGTGTCTACGACTGACCTCCCGCCGTTTCGAGGAAGCTGAAGGGTGTAAAATTGTCCGAGTTTTGAAACAAGATTCTCCCCTGTATTTCCCACACGGATGAGGAGCTAGTCGTTAGTAGAAAGGTGTAAAATTCACCCAAATTTGCCGTCACCAATAATAGGGTGGTGAAAAGGGATACTTCGATGGAATCCCATTTCCTCCTCTCTTGCATTTATGCAAGACAAGGCGTCTTCCGTTGCTTTTGTTTTTGGCAAACACACGTAGAATGTTCTTTGGGCAGGTTATTCCGCTGCACAGAGAGGGAAATGGAAATGGTGGGGGAGGGGGAAGAGACGCTGTGTGATATAGTAAGAGAAAGTGACGGTGGAAGTTGGGAGAGGAGGAACGAAAGTTTCAGGCTTGCCAAAGGTGCCAGGACAGGTAGTTGCGAGGGGTGTAAAAGCAGAAAGAAGCACTGAAGAGCAGCCTTTGCCGACGACGAGGTTGCAGACGGTCTTGTTTAAACCCAAGGAATACTTTACAAACAGAACCGCTTGCCTGAGAAAATCGGTTTGCAAAAAACGAGAAGGCTGCTAATCAAACAACGCCACCGTTACAGCAGCAGAGCGACGGTTGGATGATGACGCGCAATCCCGCCCCCGCCCCCGCCCCCGCCCGGTGAGGAAACGACTCTAGAGGCGACCGTTCTTTAAGCGGACTTTCTCCATTTTAACAACTTTAAGATGTGTGGACGTCCATTCCCCGAATTCCCCAGCCAGTTATCTTGCTGGCTAGGGAATTCTGGGAGTTGACATCCACAATCTTGGAAGTTGCTAAAATTGAGAAAGTCTGCTTCACGTGTGCCTTCTTGAAAATCTTCAGGGTTCATTTGGAAACTATTTTCTCTTTCCCAAGCTATATTCTAGTCAGAAGATACCTGTCCTAAATTTCCAGGTGTTGTTATCTGCTCAGCCACTGGGTGGATCTCTCAGGTCTTCTCTAGGGCTTCTAACCACCCCTCCCCTTTATGATTTTTGATCCTCCTCAAACTGCTGCCTTAGTCATGCTGGTTGGAAATTATGGGAAATGAAATCCAGTCTACCTGGAAAGTGCCAGGCTGAATAAAGCTGGGAATAGAAGCATGGAAATTAAGCCAGTTATTCATTTCAGCAGATTTGCTTGACTACCCCTAAGACTATTCATTTGTGATTGATAATGAAGACAGGCTTAATATTGTTTCAGTGACAGGTTGAAACAAAAGACACTACAGGTCATGAGGAACTGATCATGAGTAACACAACTGTGTTCTTGGGATAAGTTTCTAGGATGATTATTATCCCAAATCAGAAGAAGAGCCTTTCTCAGTAACTAACACATTTTATTAAAAGACGTTAGCTTTCATCAGCTGCAGCTTACTTTATCCAGTGCATAGATAAAAGTGGCTAATTTACCTAGTTTTCTAAGTTCACACAAAGTACTTTAAAGTATACACACAAGCTGGATTTGTTAACATGCTAAAATATAAATGAAGGGGTCTCAACAAATGGCAAATGACTTTAGCTATTTCAGAAAGTAACTTGCATTAGACTTGATAAATATTTAGATAGGAGACCATGTAGATATTCCAAAGCTAAAGGGTAGACATGGAAGGTGTTTTTTTTTAAAAGATCAGAAGTTAACCATTTATTTCATGCTGCCAAGAAAATAGTGTGGATGCATCCATCAGGTCACACTCATTTTGAAGGTATCTGCATTTTAGTAAGGGATCTAATGGTTCTCAAAGGAGAGATATCCTGACAGGCTCATCGTGGAAATGACTGTTGGTTCTGTAATAATAAACTATCCTATTGGCTATTGCTTATGGAGGGGGTGCATGCCTTGTGGATCCCACAAGATGACATTTTCTAATATATGGGACTTAAAGCATGCCACCCCTCTAATATTTTATTGGATGGGCACAGTTGGGATTCAGATGGTCCCTCAAATAGCCAAAACCTATGCCAATTATTATAGGTGCTTTATAGGTGATAACCAACCCCCAGAAGTAAACTAATAACTAGTGCAGTTTATGCAGCAGAGGTATTACTGGCCTACTTATCATACTGAGGCACAATTATCACAGTCCCAGCTGTAGCTTCTGAATTATTTTTAAGAAGAGCTGTATATTGAAAACATTGTAGTAGTCCATACATAAGTTATCCAAGGCATGAGGGACTGTGAGTAGGGACTCCCAACTCAGGAAAGGGTTAAACTGTAATATAATATGAATCTGTGAAAGGGTTTTTCCTACCCACAACTGCCAATTACTCCTTGGGCATGAACTGTGAACCCAGACCTTCACTCCACCTCCCTGTCTCAATCTGTGTAACAGATCTGTCTGGGAAAATGCTATCCTGCTGAGAACTAAATTTGAACAATCTTCAGGATCGGTCAGATTAATTTGCAATCACTGTTTTCTCTAGTTTTGGCTACATCTCTTCTTTTGTAATGCTGCTGAATAAAATTAAGCCAAAAATGGCTTGTACTGTAGTTTCCTCTTTTCAGAGTTTCCTCTTCTGTAGAATTCAGATGGTGTAAATCAATAGACATGCTTCCAGTTTTGGTAGAATGCAAATCCCATCATACCTAGGTAAAAAGTTTGCATTGCTAGCCCAGTATTAAGACCCACTTTCTGAAAGCTGAAGGTATAATTCAGTATTATACTGTTCCCATTCTCACCTCATGGTTGATGAGTCTAAAGTGGCCCTAACATTAAAGCTTTGATTTGGAAAGATAAAGGGTTAGGTTATTTGTCCAAAAAACTAGTTACCTCTCTGCTTTCAAACTTTTTTTTTCATTTCCTATGCAGCAATGCTACAAGAGGAACCTCCATTTTTTAAAATTGCCATAGGGCAGGTATGAAGGAGAGTCTATTTAATTACTTACATCTGATTATGTAAGCAGTTACTGCTTTCTAACCAGTATGTCAAAAAGTAAGTTAGGTGCAGTACTCTTTTTCCTGCATGACCAGCAGAAAACAGAAACCTGTTTTCCAACTGCTATTGGATTTTCAGTGAAATGCTAACTTCAGTGAAATGCTATTTTGTTATATAAACACATTATATTAGAATGAATGTGCCTTAACACCAATGGAATAGGTAATGTACTTTTGACCCTTATTAATAAGGGTCAAAAATTAAGCCTGAGTTTTCCTCACTACCAAAAGAAATTAAAATAAATCTTTATTATGACCAGAGCCTAAAAAAAACTAATACAAAAAGATTAATAATGAATATAGGAGGAATTTAGTATTCAGAATGGTTCTTTCGCTACATTCTTGAAAGCAGATAGTACAACTGGCAATGTTATAAGTGATCTGAAAAATCTTGCTGGTCAATTGGAAGGCTACGTGATAAATCATCTAAATGCCTTCAAGAAGGAAAAATTAAATTATGGTGTAAAGTAAACAACCTACCCCCCCAAGATGTATAATTATTTTTATTTCTTCCATACCACAATGGTACCAGTAGTGGGTTATACTATAGATCAGGGGTCTCCAAACTTGGCAACTTTAAGACTTGTGGACTTCAACTCCCAGAATTCCCCAGCCAGCACATGGTATAGATGTTTTGTGGGACCTGTCTTCTAACAGTCCAAAGAGAAAGGCATTGCAACAGTGTACTAGTGTTTAGAATAGTTCAGAATGTAAAGATAAGACATTACGACTCTTCCACCAAATAAAGTTGAGATTCTGCAGAATCTGAATATCTGACTTAGATTCAGTTGCAACTAGATCCAGGAGGCCCTATGTGATCAATTCTTTGGCCTGATGCCTATTTAATGTACATACATTATCAAGGAATAGAGCCCACAATACTGTTTTCTGGATAAAGATTTGATTCCATAATTCATTTCCCACCAGCAATTTAAAGTGGTTCTTTTTATCCCATGGAGTAGATGTTAGAGCAGAGGAATGAGAGTAAAGTCACCCTGGTTCTAAATATGTTATGCATCTTTTGAAAACTGCCTGTTTATTCTTTTTACAAAACTCTCTGTATATTCCAATCTCCCAGCATTTGCACAATGACCCAAGAAAAGTACAAATCAACAGTCTCCTGTGCTTCCATAGAAACATCATGCCATGATAAAAAAACATCAGCTGGATTGCTGCAGAACCATCTGAAATGCTGGAACCATTTTTATTGTTAGATCAACCTTGTCCTTCCTTACTGCTCTCCTGATGGTCTGAATTAAAGTCCTTATTATCTGCAGCCAGCTTATTACTGCTAATTATGGGATGTATAGTTCAATATAAAGGAAGGCACCAAGATTAAGAAAGAGTTCTCTGGAATCCCAAGGAGCGACCATCTGGGAGAACATTCAAAAGGTATGTACTTTTACTTTTTGTATTTATTTAGTACAATGATCTGTCTGGATTCCCAGAGTGAACATCCATAAAGCATAAAATGCAACACATTACAATCAAAATTAATCATATCACCATGATATCATCACATAAGATTCCCAACAGAATGTAGATAACGATCCCCTTTGACCTCCAATTACTTCGCAAAAGAAATTCAATTTTTACCAAATTCCAAAGCAGAGAAGTTACAACTATTACATATGTAGTTCAAGCTTCTGCTCCCTTCAGCTCATGATGCTGTAGGAATAATAGATTTTATTGGGGAGCACATTTTCTAAGTAGAGAAGGCAGTTTTGCAGATTAATATTTTGAACTGTATCTAGCGCTGCATTGCTCTCAGAATCTATTGGTAACCAATGCAATGCAGGGATTATATGATTGCATTCACCATTAGGTTGCTGATTTTGAATCAATTAAAATTTCAAGTAATCCTCAGAGGCAACATCATATAAATTGTGTTGCATCAATTCAGCCAAGTAGTCATAAATCATATGAATTATCATTGACAGGGCTTCCCATTTCAAGAAACAAGTAGCTTTTGGAGAGAAACAGTTTAAGTGACCCAAAATCAATAAGTGAGGATTTGAATCATGATTTCCCCCTGTCCTGTCAAACAATTGTGCCACTGCATTACACTGGGTCTCACCTGTACTCTTTCTTCAAACTAGATGAAATCTGGAGCTCTACTTTGGATTTGTGAGTGCACCACTGAGTACTTTGTATATCTTTGGTTCTAGTTGTTTATTTAGTAAATGTATATGGTTGCCCATATAAATTACTTCACACAAAGTGACTCTAGTGTATTATCATTGGAATAAAACAATAAATAAAAACAATTGCTTTAAAACATTATTAAAATACAACCATCCTGTACAGAAGAGAGTAAATTAAACACAATACCAAAGTCATCTTAAGATATTTCTGGATCTCCAGGCCTGAAGACAAATCCAGGTCTTGGGGAAGTATAGAACATTAAAAGGTAAGATGACCAAGAAGAAATTTTGGATGAATTTTAATAGCAAGATGTCCACTCTTAACTTACAGCAAATCAGATTTCAGGTTAGCTTGCAATTTAGTATACCATCTTTCCCTGAAAATAAGACCCAACTGAAAAATAAACCCTTGTCAACTCTGCAACGAACCTGGCTGAAGCCATCTTGCTCATTTTCGGTTGCCACAGGAATGGGGAGTTTTATGCTAATCTAAACATTTCTCTGTCCTGTGGGAATCAAGGTCATTTCTGTTTGTTAGACTGAGGGTTGAGCCTAATGTTAGAAAGCCTGCCAAACTGTTCTATTGGGAAACGTAGTTGATTGCATACTGTGTTTTCCAAAAGTAAGACCCAGCCAAAAAGTAAGGCCTAGTTTGATTTTTGGGGGTGGGCCTAATATAAGCCCTACTCCAAAAATAAGCCCTAGTTTGGGGGCGAGGTGCACACCTAAAAATCAAGCTAGGGCAGGGCAAGGGGGAGGGGTGAAGCTTCCCCATGCGCCATGCACCCACTTACTTTACCGGTAAAGACCACTGCAGCCAGGCCTCCCATGCTCCAACACTTGTCACGCCAGTGCCACTGCTCCTGGCAGGAGGTTGCACAGTGCTTTGAGCTGTTGCTGCTGCTTGCAGCAGGATGCCGCATGGTGCTTTGCACCATTTCTGCACCTCCCAGGAGGACGTCGCATGGCACTTTGCGCTGTTTCTGCTGCTTGTGGCAAGAAGTCTCACAGTGCTTTGGGCCGTTTCTGCTCCTCGCGGCAGGACACCGTGTGGCTCTTTGGGCCATTTCTGCTGGCAGAAATGGCCCAAAGACCCATGTGGCATCCTACCGTTAGCAGCAGAAATAGCCCGAAGCACCATGCGGCTTCTTTCCACGAGCAGCAGAAATGGCCCGTAGTGCTGTGCAGTGTCCTGCCGGGAGGCGCAGAAATGGTGCAATATGCCACATGGCATCTGGCCACAAGTAGCAGCAAGTGGCCGCAGAAGAAGTTAAGCAGTAGCATGACAGGTTTCAGGGTATGGGAGGCCTGGCTGTGGTTGTCCTAAGGTAAGACATTCTCCAAAATTAAGACCTAGTGCCTCTTTTACAGGCAAAAAAATGTAAGACCGGGCCTTAGTTTTGGGGAAACACGGTAGTTTCTTGGGGTGGGAAGTTTAACTTTGTAATACAGTAACTTTGGGGAGGGAACTTTAGTCTTGGTTTCACTTTTGATTGTGCCAATACTTTGTAGCCAATAAACAAGTTCTTGGAAGAAAACTCAAGCCTTGGAGTTCTGCTTAATTGGTTTCATCTACTGGAACCATGACAGCTCTAGCATGATTTTTGAGGATGCTCGTAATGTAAGCCCCACCCCAAAAATAAGCTCCAGTTAAGATCATCAGCCAGATGGATGCATTTAGTATTGTATTTCCCCGAAAATAAAAACTAACTGGAAAATAAGCCCTAATGTGTCTTTTGGAGCCAAAATTAATATAAGACCTGGTCTTATTTTTGGGGAACCATGGTAGTTAGTCCTCCGCTTATAAACATTCATGCAGTGGACATTCAAAGTTACAACTGCAGTGAAAATAGAGACTTATGATCAGTTTCAGATTTACAACCATGGTCACCTGATCAAAATTTGGGTGCTTGCCAACTGGCTTATATGTATGATAGTTGCATGATCCCATGGTCATGTGATCACCATTTGTAACTTTCCCAGCTGGCTTCTGACAGGCAAAGTCAAGAGGGACACCCGATTCACTTAACAATCACATGATTCACTTAACAGCAGTGGTGATTCTAACAACTGTGTCAAAAAGGTCGTAAAATGGGAGACAACTCACTTAACAACTGTCTTGCTTAGCAATGGAAATTTGGGGCTCCATTGTGGTTGTAAATGGAGGACTACTTGCAATAGGCAAAATGATTTGCTGCAACGCTGAGTCACATTCTTTCATAATGCCTCCCAGCTTCATCAGAGCTTTAAATGCAACAAATTGTCAAAACAGAGGACAACCAGCTTTCTTTCCAGTCTTGCAGACTTGACTTTGGTTCCACAGGAAACAAAATTTCCTCCTGCGCCAAGAGATTAATGGCAACCAGCAGGGCAGAATTCTATGTAAACTGGTATTCATTCCAGAATCATTTCCCCCCCAAATATATCAAGTCACCAAGATTCGGTAACCACACTCAAAAATAAACATTATAGCAATCAGAAAGGCTGAAAAACTCAGTTACTTTTTATACTTTTAAAAAACTAAATAGTTGCCCAATGCTTAATACATTACTGTGCTTATTTCAGAAGTAAGAATATTTTAGCATCATTTTCTAGAGTTATAGCTCTGTCTATATAACTTTCCCCTCTATTGTTAAACTGAGACCCCAAGTATTAATACTTTAAAGACAGACTTGATGAGGCTATTGTATCCCTGTTTTCTCTATGAATTTAGTAGTGGTAAATCATATTGCCAAGAAATTATGGAATAGCTCAAATTCTTTCCGGCTAGTTTTTTTTGTCAGTGCTGCAGATTACTCTGACAAAACTTCATACATACTGTATGTACACCATGCTTGATACTTTATGATCTTAAAATATATCTACATGGTCCATTCAGTAGCCAAGAAAAGCTCTTAATTAGTTTTTCTGCATCTTATTAAATACAACACAAACAATAGTAACTAGTTTCAACATTTTATTTTCTGCAGTGCCATCTTATGGACATAAAAAACAGTACAACGTTTTTACTCTGAATAAAATTTCAGTGTTGTATATACATTTTCAGTTGATTCACTTATTTTGAATTTTCAAGTAAGTTTTTATCAGAGCATTCTGATAAGGAAAGTGATTCATATTCCAATATGGTTGAATATGTGAGAAATCCTCTTCCATTAATAACTTTAAATATATAAAATGTTTTGGAAATTGCAGCCCCAAAGGGAAGAGATTATATTCCAGGCCTGATAGTGATTTACTGACAATGTTATCAATGGCTGATCATGTTACCTCATTTTAAATATGAACAATCCAGCACAATATAAAAGGAAAACACTTTAACAATAGCAATAGCAATGGCACCTAGAATTATATATCACTCCATAGTGCTTTATAACACACTCTAAGCAGTTTACAAATGTCAGCATATTGCCCTCAACAATCTGGGTCCTCATTTTACTGACCTCAGAAAGATGGAAGTCAACCTTGAGCTGGTCATGATAAAACTCCTGGCAGTGACCTGAAGTACTTACTACATTCTAACCACTGCGCCACCACCATAAGCAAAATGAACATCAGTATGAATGATCTGGCTGTAAATAAATCACTTTACATACTACTAACCACCCCCCACACCCCCCTGTCTGTTTGTAACTTTCAATTAGCCAGAATGGTGTATCATATGTCAACAGTTTTTGAATCAAAGTAACTCAAATACAAAATTTGGGACCAATTACTCCAGTGGAATTGAAATTTTACTGCAATCAGCCACAATAATGTGATCATGATTTCTGACATTCCATGCCAGCTTCCAAATCAATGGGGAAGCTGTCAGGAAGTCAGAAGTCACTCACATTCCCACTGTTTTTTTTGTCTACCCATAATTCTGCTTATCTTTTAAGGTAAAGAAATAATGACTAATGATGATCCATAGGTTGTCTCTTTCAAAGTCCTAAGGATGGATTTGTGCTATGGAATGCCTTTCAATAGGATTGGAGCATCAGTGTAAAGATAATGAAGTAGTTAAGCTAGGAAGAGCCAGACTAAACCCTTCTGTTTCTAAAATATGAAGATGGTGTGTTTTATGCTATGTTATCTAGACTGCAAAAATTCAGATAACTAATAGATGACAAAGGGATGTAGAGAAGACATTTTTGCTCTTTAATGGCCCTCTGTATTTGTGCAGCACAGATTTTGTAACCCTAGTACAATGTTGGTAACACTTTTTGCTATTGCAGATTAGCAAATAAAAGATTGGAAAATATGAGGATATTCCAGTTAAATGAACACTCACCCATCTCATTTTAGCTTTAAAAGCACGGGAGTTCATGTTTTAAAACAAGGGTTATAATTGCATTTGTGTATGCCTTCACATCTGTTTATTTTAAGTGTCTTTTTCAATTATTTTTTCTACTCCTAAATATTACTCATATTAAGCATTTATTTACCATTTGGTGCATGCACAGAGGCAGTTAGTAGCTTTGGTATGACCAGGTTGACTATTGGTGAAGGTGGGGAAGCAGGCAACTGAGGCAATGAACAAATACCCCCAATAAATATAGGGTGAAGACCACTTGATGGACTTCCAAGACCACCAGTGGTCTTCACCCTATATTTATTGGGGGTATTTGTTCATTGCCTCAGTTGCCTGCTTCCCCACCTTCACTATTCTAGTATTTTTTGCTTCTTGATTAGAATGCTTCAGGATAATTCTAAAATTAGAAATAAGACACCATTTTTTCAATAGGGTGAACTTCTAGCTATGTGTCTATGCAACTGTTGCAATCATAGAATGAAGGTATTTATTCTAACTGAAAGAAGATTAAACCTGTATCCTATCGTAATGTCTTGTAACCATCCCTACCTAGCTTCATTATATATTCTTTATTTCTTGACCACACTTCCCTCCCTCAATTGTGATGGATGTTGGATAATATGAACAATTAGCTCTTGATATTCATATCAGTCAAATCTAAAGGCCATAAAAAATCAGAGAGAGTTTCAAATGAATTTCTATAGGCAGGAAAGACTGCTAATACAAACAAACGATTCTGAGACTATTTTTTAAACAAAAAGACCTTCCCTTCACTCTCTTTGGCTGTTTTTTACTTTCTTTGTAAATAATATAAGAATTTAATAGAAATACAAGCAGCTGAATAAACAAATGTCCGTTTTCTTTACTGCTAACTCATTAACTTGTAATTTTTGGTGAGAAAGTAAGTTATCTTGCATCCTCTGGAACAGTAAATGGAACATTATGGGATATAATGCTTTACATAAAAATGCATAATTCATGATTGCGCAATGCTTAATTTCAGTAGTGTTGCTTCACTCTTTTCTCTCTGTATTGAAATATGTACCTTTTAAATTAAATATTGTAAATATAGGTAGTCTTCGACTTACATCAATTTATTTAGTGACCATTCAAAGTTACAATGGCACTGAAAGAAGAGACTTATGACCATTTTTCACCCTTACAACCTTTGTAGCATCCCCATGATAATGTGATCAAAATTCACATATTTGGCAATTGGTTCATACTTATGACTGTTGTTGTGTCCCAAGGTCATGTGATCACTTTTTGCACTTATTGACAAGCAAAATCAATGGGGAAGCCAGATTCACTTAACAACCATGTTACTAAATTATCACTTAACAACTGTGGCAAGAAAGGTCATAAAGTGAGGCAAAACTCACTTAACAAATGTCTCACTTAACAACAGAAATTTTGGGCTCAATTGTGATCATAAGTCAAGAACTACCTGTACTGAACATTATAATTGTTGCCGATGTGCACTGATAGTTGTAATCTCTTGATTATTTTTCCAATATTTCATATGATTTGCTGCACTAGTTAAGGCATCAAGCTAGAAATCAGGAAACTGTGAGTTCTAGTCCCACCTTAAGCACAAAGCCAGCAGGGGGAACCTTGGGCCAGTCACTTTCTCTCAGTCCTAGGAAGGAGGCAATGGTAAACCACTTTTGAAAAACCTTTCTAAGAAAACTGCAAAGACTTGTCCAGGCAGTCTCCAAGAATCAGACATGACTGAACAACAAAAAAACCATTTAGCTTACCTATATTTCCTTATTTGTTTGTCTACCTATGATGATAGAATTGCTATTATTTTATGTAGTTATTTTAAATGTTTGTAAAATGCAGTTGGCTATTCTTATCAAACTTATTCAAGAAAGAAGATCTATGAAACAACATACCTGTTTTCATATCAGGTACGAGATGTTAACAACAGCAAAATCTTAGTAATGACATTGTATGTAAAAGTCTCATAATGATTAGACAGCAATCCAAGCACATATACTATATTCTAAACATATACTTTTATTTATTCCAATGAATTTATCAACAGTATGTACAAGGAATCAACAAAATATTATTACAACATAAAAATTTCTATAAGATGGAGAAGCATTGTTGCAGAAATATAGGTTTTGAATTGTATGTCAGCAATAATAAATGAAATACTCATTATCTTTTTTAAAATACCAAACTCTTGATCTGGAAGCAAGGCAGGTGAAAGACAATGATTAGAACATTCATGGTTTATAGTCTGAATATAAATTTAGATCAGAGCCTGTTCCTATTCATGTGATTACCCATGACCTCTGTAGTTGGTGAAAAAAATGTCTATTTCTAAATGAACAGACATGAGGTCTTTACATGAAAATGAGGAAAGCCTGCTTCAGGCTTCAGATTTATTCATAGAAGAGCAGCCATAGAATCAGGTAGATTATGGGTCAGCCAATTTAGCTTGAACCCTGAGGCACATAATTTTGTGTGATTATTGAGAACTGTAAATTGGGAATTTTCTGTATTTCTGGAGGCCCTTTGGGTATTAAGGATCTAAATATAATCAGAAAAAGTTTCTGAAGTGTTATAGGACTAAAAAGGAGATCAATGTTGCAGACCCAAAGACAGTGCTTTAATAACAGACCATGGCAGCCTTCATTAAAATGCAAAAGGTACCTATAGTTACCCCCCTACGCCCCCTTTGAATAGGATTTGTCTGGTATGATACTCGGCATTACCTAATGCTATTCATCAGTAGGACTAAAAGAAGCAAATAGAATAATGATTATGATCATGTTGGGACAATCAGGTAATCCCACTTTAGGAAGGTTATGAGGGAATGTTGGTAGAAGCAGCGTTTCCTGGGAGTAATTCCAGGACTTTGGAATGGCCTCTCACTTGAGGTTAGAGTTGCTTCTACTTTGGTCACCATCTTCCAGAAGATGTTGGTGTCTGATCTCTTCTGGGGGTTTGTAATACCTCTTTGATTGATACCGTATGTTTTATGTTTTACTTCTTTTTCATATGTTTGTGGTTTTGCTTTATTGTAACTAAGCCACTGAAAATCAATTGGATCATGGCAAAGTAAAAAAATTAACTTTTTAAATTATTATTATTATATTTATTATTATTCTGGGTTTTTTGATGCCATATAAACTTTTATTTATAGAAACTAGAAATTCAAATTGGCTTTTTGTGTACAAAAATATTTCCCCAATACAATTTTCATCCAAACAATTACCTGTAACATTAGATAACAGGAAAAAAGATAAACATAAAAACTCAAAATCATCAGGCAATGTCAGGAGGACTTGGATTTAAATGGCTTAGAACAGGGGTGTCAAACTCGCAACGTCACTTGATGTGTTGCGACATATTGTGACTTTTTTTACCATTGCTGGCAATGGGGTGGGTGCGGTTTCACTATGATGCATCAGGCCCACGGGCCGGCAATTTGACACCCCTAGCTTAGAATGTGTGAAATTGCTGTAAATGGTGATGGGGAAAAAAACCCTCATTTCCAGACAAAACACCAGAATATTTCTTATTTTAATTAGGTAACAATTGAATGAGAAAGTGAATGTGCTAAGCCAAGACATAAAATCATAAATAAGGTTACAAAAAATTCTTGGTAATTTATAACTTGATATGCTTGGTGGTCTAGTTAGTATCTACCAATTGGTAAGTAATATTAAGTTAAAACCAAAAAGTATCAAAAGGTTATTTGAATAACATCTTTAATAAAGCATTGGGATAATGTAAGGTTAAATTCCCAACAGTTTTTGCTCTGCATTTTGCATCAGTTACTATATAATGTAACACTTTGTGTGAGTTTCTCATCACATGACCTAAGGGAGGGAAAAATGAAGCCCAACAAGGATAATCAGATAAATATTTATAGTCAACATATTGTACTTATTTGCAAATGTTGTGAAATGTTTGAATACCAGTAGAGGGTGCCCTAAACCAGGAGCAAGGACAATATATGAGAAAATAGATACAAATCATCATACACAAGAACAGTGAATCAGTTCTTTGTTTTAACCATATGCAGTGTATGTTCTGTTCTGCTCTTTTGTTAAGAGATGCATTTATAAGTGACATGTATTTTGATTTTCACAGTACAATTATAAAACCCTTTCCTTTCAAACTCAGTGGAACATTTTTTGAGGTAGGTGGAGTTTGAATTGCAAGCTTTACTTTGAAAAAAAAGAGAGAGTGCGCTAGAAATAATTGTGATGGAGAAATAAGCTAAATCAAGGCAGAAGCAGAAGTCTCTTTGTTAAATGTCAGCCAAAATCAGTACCATGGACAATACCAATTCACTTTCCTGGCTGAGGCTTTCTTCTACCAAGAAAACATGAAAAATTAAATCCAAGTACACAATTACTTCACTATCACAGTAAGCTCTGTTCTTTTGAATATGTTGCCAGACTATTAAAACACTTTTATCTGATTTTACTATTTCCAATTTCTGAGAGGTTGGCAATGCAGGAAAAAAGAGCCAGCAGTGAGAGAATAGAAGTCCTGTTAGGAATGTGGGTGAAAAATAGAATACTATTTTTTTTTCTAATTGAAAAACAATAATCACAAACATAATTTTGTGGTCTTGCACTGGAACTTTTATCCACAATTGATACAATTAATGGGAGAGCAAAAATGACTTGAAAACTACAGCTCAAACCTAAAATAAAATGACCCATTTCCTTTGGTTTAATTCATGAAGATTACTTTCAAATAGTTTTAAAAGTAAATGTTAAATTGCCCTTCACAAGAACCCAATAAAAAACCCCAAAATATTGGCTCTGATTGAGAATGGATTTGATGCTGGCCAACATATTGTGCATGGCAAGGTGGAGAGTTGTATGAAAACAGTGGCAAGGGCACCTAAATAAAGCTTGAAGCTCCAATTTTCTTTTATAAAAAACATGTCATTTCATTCACATATACCCCTTTTATGCATCTTCCTCTCACCTCCACCTTATTCTCATTCACATCTCGTAACTCATTTCTGCATTCATATTTTCCCATACAAACGTTTCATTTGCCTGGGAAAAGTCATCTGTATTCAATTAGGCCTAGAAAAGCATTTATTAGTCTGCCAACAAGACAGCCATTTGAAAGCCTGTTTGAAGCCGAGAGTGAATGTTTAAGCTGATGGTGATCATAAAGACTATATTTGCATGAAACACTGAAACACACATTAACTAAGGGCATTTTAATAAAGTTGTTAGTAAATCTGCCTGTGATTATTTTATTGTTCCATATTCCAGGAATACTCCAAATTAGATTTATTTTAAAAAGGTTAAGCATGGATAAACACATCATATGATCACATGTTTCTAAACATGATGAGAAAACTTGAATTCTGATGTCATTTTGCAAGCTTCAGTTCACTTCACTCCTTTGTACTTGAGTCACAATATTTCATGTATATTTAAAGGGCAAAGTTTGTATCACAATGTCAGCTAAAGAAAGGGAATAAGGCAGGGATGTCGAACTGCTACCCCACGGGCCAGTTTCATCATACCAAAGCCACATCCACCCCATTGCTGGCAATGCAAAAAGAGTCGTGATACATTTGACACTCGTGGAGTAAGGGAAGAGGATTATGAGCAATAGTATGTGCAGCAAATAACAATGATGTTGAAATAATATGTGCATAATGATATGATTACCAATGCCATCATTTTCTATTTGTGATGTCTGAGGCAAGTAAACCATGGTATTTGTGTAATGAAGTTGTCACACGTGCCATCATTTACTTTTCATGCTAATTAGTCAAATGGGGAGAAGTGAGGGTTGCATTTGGCACACAGGCAAAGAAAATGTCACAAACAAGCATCCTTAGAGGATCCTGGGTAAGTAACAGTCTCTCTTAACAAATCAGAGTCTGCAACCATGATTTTCTTAATAGTAAATACATTGTGACAGTGTAACCCAGGATAAACACACATTAAGGTAAAGGTTCCCCTGGCAGCTGCCATATTCTTTCAGTCAAATTTCTGATATACACCTTTGCAAGGACATTTAACACATTTAACTATTGTTGGTCTTGCTACCTTTTCCTTTGTAAAGAACAATAATGACATAAGTAAAGGTAAAATTAAAGGTTCCCCCGCACATGCGTGCTAGTCATTTCCGACTCTAGGGGCGGGTGCTCATCTCCGTTTCAAAACCAAAGAGCCAGCGCTTGTCCGAGGACGTCTCTGTGGTCATGTGGCCAGCATGACTAGACGCCAAAGGCACACGGAATGCTGTTACCTTTCCACCATAGTGGTCCCTATTTTTCTACTTGCATTTTTACGTGCTTTCGAACTGCTAGGTTGGCAGAAGCTGGGACGAGTAACAGGCACTCAGTCTGTTACGCGGCACTTGGGATTTGACCCGCCAAACTGCCGACCAGCTGATCAACAAGCTCAGTTTAGAAGTCTCATTGCAACTTCATAACAACCTTGAAAGTAAAATAATATTATAAAGTCATCTTGAACCTGAAGAATGACAGGACTGAATCCCAAATGCATAAATTAGAGTAAGTTAGCATTAGAGTATTGAGCAACAAGTAACGAGTCTGTTTTTCCAGATCATGTCATGTTGATGCAATAAGAAGCCCAGCTAAAAGATTAAACTGAGCCATACGGAGATCCTTTCTCCTCCATCATAGAGGAAGGACAGGTTGCATGTTGTAATTTTCCCAGCCCACCTCTTACTGAAATGAGAGTAATCTTTCTATTTCTGAAAGCTGCAAGATGTTTTCAGCTCCAATACAAGTAATTCTAACTATAATTGGGCATTTAATGACTGTTCAAAGTTATGAAGGCCTTGGAAGGAATGCTTTATGGCTTCTAAAACACTCCTGGCTATTGTAAAACACCATGCCTGCCCCTCCACAATCACATGACTGCATTTTGAGTACTTGGCAACCTGTTTGCACCTATAACTGGTTGCCAAGATCCTCATGATCATCTGATAGCTATTTGCAATCTTCTTTGCCAGCTTTCTCAGAAAGTCAGTGGGAAAGCCAGCAATCTGCTGCCATCTACCAAGAAGACTCCCTTTTGCCTCTAGGGCAAGGGTCTTCAAACTTGGCCCTTTTATGACTTGTAGACTTCAATTCCCAGAATTCCTCAGCCAGTGTGCCTGGCTAAGCAATTCTGGGAGTTGAAGTCCACAAGTTATAAAAGGGCCAAGTTTGAAGACCCCTGTTCTAGGAGCTGGCTGAAAGATCACCCTGCTGACTGGAGCTCAGCCCCTCTCTGGGGTGCAGAAATGGTGCTCAGATCTCAAGGACTTTTAGCTTTCAGAAAAATGGTTCTAGGGAGGCTGGAAAGCTAGTGAACACATCTGTTCTGAAGGTTAGAAAGATTTCTAGCTTTCACAGTGATCATACTTGCTATCTTTCTGGCTTTCCTAAACTAGGAAGACTAGTGAACATGATTGTTCTTATGCCAGTTTGGAAAGCCCCCTTCTCTGAATCATGCAGTTTTGAGAAGGAGCATTTCAGTGATCATAAGAATTGCACCTGCCTGCAGAACGGTGCAAGGCAGCCTCAGCAAGAAGGCCACACTTTGCATTGGGTTGGTGTACCTGCAGCTACAGGAAAAGGCAAAGGTAAGTGGCCTCCTGTGTGTGGTGGGTCAAGGAGAGGGTCCTCTCTCCAGTCTCTGCTTAATGACCCTTTTGATCACTTAGTGACTGCAGATGGGAAAGCTGGGATTACAGTCACTGAGTAAAGTGGTCACATGGGAGTCTCTCTCAGTCTCTCTCTCTCTCTCTTTCTCAGCTTTGCTAAATGACTTAAATTCCAGTCTCAATTGTAGTCATAAATTGAGGAATACCTGTATAATTGAAAAAAGAAACTGTATAAGAGCAGAATGTAAAACCGCAGTTGAGGTGAGTTCAGCTATTGGTGATGTCTGTATATTTTTCATGGCATTTATAGAGAAATTGTTTACCACTGCCTTCTGGAATGCTTCCTTTGGTATTTCCTAGCCTAGCCTAGACTACACTTTTTGCTGTTCTCTGGTGGTTTCCAGATAGGTACTTACCAACCCTGACTAAGTTCCAAACCTAGAAAAAAACCTGCTCTGATGAATTGATAAACTACAGGTAGTCCTCAACCTACAACAGTTCATTCAATGACCTTTCAAAGTTATAACGGCACTGAAAAAACTGACTTATGACCAATTTTCACACTTATGACCATTGCAACATCCCCATGGTCATGTGATCAAAATTCAGATGCTTGGCAACTGACTCATATTTATGACAGTCACAGTGCCCTGAATTCATGTGATCACCTTTTGCGACCTTCTGACAAGGAAAGTCAATGGGAAAGCTAGATTCATTTAACAACCAGGTTACTAACTTAACAACTGCAGTGATTCACTTACTAACTGTGGCAAGAAAGGTTGTAAAATGGGGTAAAACTCACTTGACAAATATCTTGCTTAACTACAGAAATTTTGGGCTCGGTTGTGGTCGTAAGTCGAGGACTGCCTCCAGTTATTTATTCAATCTAGTCAAAATAAGACTTTCTCTTTCTTTCTCCCTCTGTGGGTGTGTAAAATGAATAATACAAAATAAAAAAGAACTGGGAACCCCTGTAATACAGGGGGATGTTTCTATTTTTCTATGATATAAGAATAACTAATATTGGTATAGATAACTACAGTCTTGAAACATCAAATTAAACCTAAATCACATGGAATTATACTGTCTGATCTTGCCTTTCCACAAATAAAGAACCAGATCAAAAGCTGGGAGTTGTCAAATTTCATTGAGCCCACTTTCAGAATCTAATCTGAAGTCTTTCACGAAGTCTAATCACCTTTCTTTTAACACTCTAGGCAAAAGTAAGTAGACATATTCCAATTTTGGAGGATATAATTTAATAATGTAATGACATCTTTAACCCTTAGCTTTCTCCAAAGTACCTGACTTACCATAAAACTAATACCTAACAAAACGGAACTATGCATAACCACAACATACGTACTACAGTGCTTTTAAATGTATTACGTCTCGCCCCAAAGTAAGGTAGATAGTCAACTTTATATTGTCATCCACTGGAATGTCCAACAAACCTAAAAAAAAGCCTCCAGCAATGGAGCACCCTCTAAGGCACCGTGAAGTGCTATATGAGTCTAAGTGCTATTACTATTGCTACTCCAGGCAGCAAGCTGTTTCACTGATTAATTGCTCTTACAGTCAGGAAATTTCTCCTTCATTCTAGTCTGGATCTCTGTTTAATGAGTTTCCACCCATTGCTTCTTGTCCTGCCCTCAGGTGCTTTGGAGAATAAGTCAACTCCCTCTTCTCTGTGGCAGGACCCTCAAGTACTGGAAGACAGTTATTATGTCATCCCAACTCTTCTCTTTCTAAGCTAGACCTACCTTAGCTGTCCATCATATGGTTTATCCTTCAGACCTCTTATTTTTATTGCTCTTCTCTACATTCTTTCCAGGGTCTCAACTGTTATGTATCCAGGTGAAGAGAACACATACACACTTACATAGCAGTCACCACCAGGGGGCGTTGAACTGTAACTGTTTTGGCGGGAACCCAGTTTCGGCAGGAAACAGAGGTTCAAACTGATTGGCCGGTTGCTCAACTGGCCAGGTATAAAAGGAGGGCAGGTAACCCCTATTCCCCCAGTACAGTCACTTCCACCGAATAAAGATCTGCCATGCTGTACTCATTGTCTCGGTGTCCTTCCTGTTCTCCAGAACCCACTACACAACATCAACAAAGACTAGTGATCCAACACTGAGAGCTGTAATTGTAATCAAAACAGAAAGAAACAACAAACAAATAACACTTACTCCTGCTGTGTTATGACTTTACAGCCATAAATATGGCTTTTAAAAAAATATTTTGTAAAGGAAGCAGTTTCTTGGCTTCTGTTTTCCATGTAAAGCTCCTAATAAAAGTAGGAATAAATCTTCACAATCCTGCTGGGTGTTGGCATTGCAGATGGTGAGAGCTATTGCCAGTGTTACAATTGCAAGATGAATGGTAATTAGGCATTTAAAGTAACAAAAAAGTTCACAAAGCAGGGAATGCTTGTATCATTCATCACACTCATGTGCTCTCATTCCATACAATAATGAATAAAAAGAGTAATAAATGCCCAATGTGTAGAAAAATAGGTTTTATTGAGTGATTAGAGTTTAAGAATCATGATAAGTTCAAATCTGGGATGGGAAGGAAGAGATATGTTGCTATTTATTAAATGTATTATGTAACAAACAACAGACGTGATATTTTATATCCCCTAAAGGTAAATAGTGGCTTCTATGGGGCCATATTATTTGAAAGCAAAATGAAGGGAAAACTAAGTCCTTGAATGTATGATTCTGAATTGAAATTAGAACCCTCATTGCTACTAAGTGTCTTAAATTTGAAATCTCCCATTTTTCTGCACCATATCTAGCATAGTTATAGTCAGACAAGACAACTGCTAAAAGAGGTTATGTCATCCAATTGTGGCTGAGCAAAATTTGTCCTGTGATAAAAGGTAACGTAAGACAGCGTCCAAATATTGTGGCTTTGAGTATTCCAAACTTCAAGGGCTATCTCAGAAAAGGTTATTGTGATCCAGGAAATAAAGTGTTCCCAATAAAATTTCATCAATTTATCACAAGGAGAGGGAACTGGCATCCCACAAAAGTATTGATTTGTTCCCCAGGAACATATAGCATTCCTCTTGTCTTCTAGCTCCACGGATAGGTTAGCTGATAGGTACAAAACTCTACAATCAGAAACCGTTGACCAGGTTTGTTAAAGTTTTTGGAAGTTCTAGTTCAGCAGTATCTGGAAGGTCATAGATACTGTATCTTTGATATATCTCAGCATTCAAATGGGAACATGGAAATTCTTCTGAGCTATCATACTTTTTATGACATTTAGAGCTTTAAACATTAAAATTAATATCTCATTTTGAATCCAAAACCAAAGTAATAAATGGAGTTGCTTTGAACCTAGGTCACTCTAGTCCATATTATTTTATTAGACAATGACACTCTAAACACACTCTCAAAAAGTAGTCACAGTAATCCTATTTTCCAGTAGGTTTCTAAGTGTCCAATATTATTGTGATAAGTAAACAAACACATTTAAAATCATGAATGAATGAACCTTTATTATCAAAGTACATGTATAAATTGAGATTGGCTGAGCCTCCCTTCATGCCCCCCCCCAACTCACAGTGACAACAAACCCACCATCTTGTTGCACCATGTGAGCTAATTGCACAACACACCGGCCTCGCAAGTCAATCATACATAGAGTTATTTCCTGTTCAAAAGCCTGACAGCCCATGGATAAAAGCTGTTCTTCAGCCTGTTGGTAAGCCTGGCTATATATACAGTAGATGTTCTAGTGCCCTTGGGTTGTGACCCAGCTTGTTAAAGGAATACAATGCTTTCCTCCTGGAGAGCTATTTCCTTACCTAGCTAAACTACTAAGTAGCTTCTTCTTGACATAGTACACTCCCATCTTATTGTTCAGTATCCCAGATACACAGTTGTCTTTGCTTAATGATCAGTCACTTAGTGACCATTCAAAGTTATGATGGAACTCCCTAAAACTACTTATGACCCAGTTTCAGAGTTCTGACTGGTGTATACCACCTCACAGTCACATGGCGACATTTTTGGTGCTTGGTAATCAGCTCAACTTTACAGCTTGTTGCAGCATTCCAATGTCATGTAGCCATGATTCATGATGTTCTTTGCTGGTTTCTAGCCTTTTTGGACAGTTTCCAGCAAAAAATTCCCACAGGAATATATTGATTTGCTTATCATTCAAGGCATTTGCTTAATGAATACTGTGTTCACTTAATGACTGTTGCAAAGGAAGTCATGACATTGGGTTGCTCATGTAGGTGCCTAGACTTAACAGCTGCCATGCCTTTGAGGAAAAATCCAGGCTCCATTACAGTCATAAGCTGAGGACTGCATTTAGTTGTTCAACCACCAGCACTCTTGGATCACATAAAAAGGAGGGATAGAGGTAATCGTTATCTGCACACCAATGAAATTGTACAATAGCATTCCAGAATTTAGCTATCTCCAGAAGTTCATCCAAGTGACTTCAGTCAGCAATTTCATTGAGTTTACATATGGGCAACTCTTAATCCATGGTCCCTGAAAGTGATTGTACTCTTCCCTATTTCTTCCTATTAGGGGAGGAGATGAAGGATTTTAGTCTCTATCCTGGCCATTGTAGTTAAAAATCATTGATTCCCCATTGCTAATTTTACACTAGCAACAGTAATTACTCTGCATTGAGTCTTTTGATAATTACCATAGGACAGCAAACTTGATGAATGTTACTGGTGAGCTTTTAACCCACCCAGCAGTCTTGGAATAAAATTTCTTCCCTTTGCAGCAACTGTATCTATGTCTGTATGTGCGTGCATATCCGTGCAGTTGAATAGATGCTGTGTTATAGCTTCATCCATCAGCTTCACCTACTTCTGAACTCCCACAAAGAGTCTTCTATTTATATGGTTGCATGGTGTGAAATTCAGCAGTAAAGAAGATTGCATTATGAGCTTATCTATTCTTTCCTAATTAAACATACTTTAAAAAAAATCTCTGGAGGAACAGGATAAAGAAAGAGCATACCATTATACATTTCAAGCATTCTGGCCAGTTGGGAGGAAGATTTCTTCATAGGAAGTCAATTAAAGCTCTTTCCTCTAATTATTTTCAAAATGAGAAATATTAAGCCCTTTTAGCGCTATTCACATATTCTATGTTGTGTTTTTTTTTAAAGATATAGTTCTCTATTCTTAGATACAGCAGATGGCAGCATCTAACTATTTTGGCTAATCCTAGAAAGTTAAGAGGATTGGACCTGGTTATTACTCAAGGACTTTTGTTGTTGTTTACCTTTCCCAAACTTATGATTAGATTCAGGGACCAGATCTGGATCATTTGCATATAAATCATATGCTCTTTCACTGAACTACAGGCCTTTCTTTAAGATACTCACCATAGGGAAAGATCTTATTAAGTTCTTCCAAGGGATTATGGATCAATTTTTCTAAATGATAATACTTCAACTACTGCAAAAGAAAAAATGTGCACATCATGAGGTTGAAATAATATACCTTTCTGTGTGGTTACAATCACTTTTGAGACACCTCACAAGATGGCGATGTTGCATTAGATTAGCAGTATGTTTGTTGCAGCAGAAAGAAACTAAGAACTAATAGTCTATTGAACTACTTTACTGTTTGATTCAAAAAAGAAGAGTGAACGATCAGAAATCTAAGGCTCTGATGAGCTCTCTAATTGCAGGAATGTGTGCACTGATAATTTAATAAGTAGACATGTGCAAAATGCCTCTCTTTCATGCAGTGAATCCCAATATGGCTGCAATCCAAACTAAACAGTGTCTCCTATTGAACAGAAGGACTGACTAGCCAGGCCCAAACTTGAACAGTCTCAGTTGATAATCCATAGCTATTCCAAGAACATTCCAGAGATCTGGTTGATGTTAATACACCTACCTTTTCCACTGTCTCCCTTTCTTATACTTTTTTCAGTCTTGTCAAAGTACGTAATTGTAATCTGAGAGGAGAATGTGCTTGCTGATTATGGGCTCAAAAGCTCAACTCTTGTTTGGTTCAAAAAAGATTGGAATTATGCAGTACATGGACAGAACCCTTTAACTATCTCAATGAATCAGGGCATTATAATAGCACAGCCAATGTTTGAGTTTAAAATCCTTGTCTCTGCCTGTGGAGAGGAGGCACTGCTGCCAAAGAGAAGGAAATCTGTTAGATTATCATGAGAGGAATAGGAATAGAATAGAATCATAGTGCTGGAAGGGGTCTTGGAAGTCTTGTGGTCCAACCCCTTGCCTAAGGCAGAAGTCCTTATACCATCTTGGACAAATGAATGCTCAATCTTTTCAATCTTGCACCCAAGCAACAAATTCCCAACAGCTCTGATAATTTCATAAAATAAATCCAATACTATGCAGCTAAAATCACTATCTCCTAGACTTTGATTTCTTCCCCCTGCTCTTTTTTTGTATGCAAGGAAAAAACATCCTTAATGTTTCCATGAAGGACTTTTTTTAATGTCTGAACTTCTTGGGATGTACTTCTCCCTATTGACTATAGCAAGTGAGGCATTATATTGGCAGCTACCTCTGCAGAAGGCAACTATCCTGTCTCTCCTGCAACCCAAGCCAAAATGGCCATGAAGGAGCCTATAGTTCCCCATGGAAGTTGGGCAGATCCTAACACCATTACCAGAATAACTGATAAATATCACAGACCATATCTTTGGTAAGGCTTTTATCAGGAAAAAAGGAGAACTGCTATTTTTAAACTAGAGCAACCAAGATGCCTCTGAGGTGAGTAGGGAGTGGGACAAAGGCAGTGCCATGTGGATGCGCTCTTTAGCAAAAGTTAAAGGCATCGTCAGGATTCAGTGAGAGGCTGTAGCTGAGCCCAGAATCAGCACCTCTGCTAAGCCATTTTTCTGTAAGATATGATTACATTTTGTAGAATGACTTGTCTGGTGTATAAGTAATTTCCCCCCAAATGTGAACTTTCTGAGAAGTCCTAAATTAACATTGGGCCTTAATCAGTACTGGTGAGATTACAGATATATACTGCTCAAAAAAATAAAGGGAACACAAGATAAGACATCCTACTATTAAATACAGTACACTGTGTTGTTTAAGTGTTCCCTTTATTTTTTTGAGCAGTATATTTTTTAATGCTACAATATTTTAAAATACTTTTTGAAACCTTTGGAACACTGGAAGTATTAAATATTCTAATATAGAACTATCAAGGGAAAAGGAGATGGAAAAGAAATATTTGTTCTAGAAGGAGTCTCAGTCTGTTATCTGTGAGAGAAAGAAGCTGGGGAATGCATTTGGGAAAAGCAGCTGTAGCTGGGCAGGAAGACTACCCACCCCCCACTTCCCCAAGGTTCAGCTCATGCTTTTGCTCAAAGAGTCATTACAAGTTTAAAGGTAAAGGTAAAGGTTCCCCCACACGTGCATGCTAGTCATTTCTGACTCTAGGGGCCGGTGCTCATCTCCGTTTCAAAGCCGAAGAGCCAGCACTTGTCCGAGGACGTCCCTGTGGTCATGTGGCCAGCATGACTAGACGCCAAAGGCGCACAGAACGCTGTTACCATCCCACTGTAGTGGTCCCTATTTTTCTACTTGCATTTTTACGTGCTTTCAAACTGCTAGGTTGGCAGAAGCTGGGACGAGTAACAGGCGCTCACTCTGTT